>NC_136071.1:781163672-781763672 GCF_964261635.1 Lissotriton helveticus
GTTGTCATGAAGAAGGCAGCAGGACTTTTGGGTTTGACCTTGCCCACTGTCGAATTAAAGTCGAATTTACTGACTGAGGTTCTTCATTCTCCAAGCTCAGCAGTGGAGCCTATACTTCCATTTAATGATGCTTTGAAAGATCCCATTATGGAGGTATGGAAAAGACCTTTTTCTGCTCCTGCAGTTTCAAAAAGTGTGGCTAGGAGGTATAGAGTGGCTCCTGAGGATCCTGCTTTTTTATCTTCACATCCCTCTCCTGAGAGTTTGGTTATTCAAGCTGCTTGTTCTAAAAAATCAGTAGGTGCTTTTCCACATGTGCCGGGCGACAAAGAGGCCAAGAAACAGGACCAAATTGCAAAAAAGACTTTCTCTTCGGCTAGTATGGCGTTGAAGTCTTCTAATGCCACTTGCCTTATGGGCAGATATATTCATGCTCTTATGGACTCTATGCGTTCATTAATCCCTAAGGTCCCTGAGGATAGCAGAAAAGACTTTGAGGAAGCCTTGTCTGATTCTCAAGCGGCAGCCCGTCAGGTCATCCAAAGTGGGTTTGATACTACAGATTCTGTGGCAAGGATCATGGGCACGGCGGTTGCCACAAGGCGCTCAGGCAGGTTGAAGTCGTCTGATTTTTCGGCTGACGTGCAGTCGGCTTTGTTGGATTTGCCTTACGATGGTGAGTGGCTCTTTGGAAAAAAAGCAGACACGGCCTTAGAGAGATTCAAGGACAGCAGGGCAACTGCTAGATCTCTTGGCCTTCAGGTCAGAGGTTCTACGACCAGGGAATTCAGAGGGTTTGGTTGCTCTTCCTTTCGTTCATATGGACAAGGTCGGCAGCAACAACAGCAGCAGCAGCAGCAGAATACCTTGTATAGGTCATACAGGGGAAAGCAGAGAGCACGTCCTCGAGGACGTCAAGCCTCTTCCTCCTCCACTTCCTCCAACCCCCCAGCCACAGAGAAGCAGCCCTAGATCCGCCATTCAGGATCATGTAGGCCCAGTGGGGGGTCGGCTTACCCACTTTCTACGGGATTGGGAATCGGTTACATCAGATCTTTGGGTTCTCAATCTCGTAGAGACTGGGTATGTCCTTCCCTTTCGGGAATTCCCTCCCAATTACCCTCCTTGCCAGGGGTATTGCTCAGAGGAACATCTGTTACTCCTCCAGGAGGAAGTCCAAACTCTATTGAGAAAAGGTGCGATAGAGGTGGTCCCAGAGCAGGAAAGGGGTCAGGGATGCTACTCCCGGTATTTCCTGATTCCCAAGAAAGATGGTCGTCTTCGTCCAATCCTGGACCTCAGGATCTTGAATTTTTATCTGAAGCAGGAGAAATTCAAGATGCTCACCCTTGCTCAGGTTCTTCAGGCTCTGCTGGAAGAAGACTGGATGGTGTCACTCGACTTGCAGGATGCGTATTTTCATATTCCAATCCTGAAGTCGCACAGGAGGTATCTCCGTTTTACGGTGGGGTCGCAGCACTACCAGTTTGCGGTCCTTCCGTTTGGACTTACTACTGCGCCTCGGGTCTTCACCAAGGTGATGGCAGTGGTGGCGGCGCATCTCAGAAGGTCAGGGATTCCTGTATTCCCGTATCTGGACGACTGGCTGATCAAAGCAGAGTCGTCAGAGACTGTGCTCCATCATCTGCAGGAGACAACCCAGTTGTTGTACAGGTTGGGTTTTTCGATAAATGTACCCAAATCTCACCTGGTGCCCTCCCAGCGCAACCTGTTCATAGGTGCTGTACTGGACACAACTGTATGTCGTGCATTCCCTCCTCCTCAAAGGATTCGCGACATACAGGAATTGATTCCTTTGTTTTACAATGGAGCGGTCGTTCCAGTCCTGAAGGTTCTTCGCCTGCTCGGTTTGATGGCTTCTTGCATTCTGTTGGTCAACCATGCACGCTGGCACATGAGGGCACTCCAGTGGTGCCTCCGCAGGCAGTGGTATCAGCACAACGGAGATCTCAGGGAGTCAGTGAGGATCTCCAGAGAAGCTGCGGCGGATCTGTCTTGGTGGGGCGTGGAAGGCAATCTGTCTCAAGGAAAGCCTTTCCAGCTGCCTCCATCGGTGGCCACAGTGATAACGGATGCATCCACTCTAGGGTGGGGTGCTCATCTGGGGGATCTGGAGGTCAAGGGTCTTTGGTTTCCAGAGGAAAGGCTGCTTCATATCAACCTTCTAGAATTGCGGGCGATTCGTTTAGCGCTCAACGCCTTCCTCCCTTCCCTTCGCGGTCGTTCGGTCCAAGTCCTGACGGACAACACGACCGCGATGTGGTACATCAACAAACAGGGAGGAGTGGGGTCGCAGTGTCTCTGCAGAGAGGCTCTGCGCCTCTGGTCCTGGGTTCAGGACCATCAGATTTGTCTGATGGCGAATCATCTGGCCGGAGTTCTGAACGTGCGTGCAGACAGTCTCAGTCGGCAGTTCTCTGCCGACCACGAGTGGAGGCTTCACCCGGAGGTGGTTCACGACATCTTTCAGATGTGGGGAACTCCTTGGGTGGATCTGTTCGCCACTCGCAAGAATGCTCACTGCCTGTCGTTCTGCAGTCTCCAGTTTCCGATGCAAGGAGCTTTGGGGGACGCGTTTCAGTTGAGTTGGGGAAATCAGCTTGTAGTGTAGTTCCTATCATCCCAATAGGCTCTGCGCATTGGAATAATACCTTCAATAGTAAAGGCCTAGACCAGACGTTAACTAGGTCTACTACTGTCGATATTAGACTTAAAGTTTTGGGTTTGCCAGCTTAGCTCAGAGTTCACTAGAAACTTTCTCGAATGTTCAGGAAAGAATTAACTCCCCTGATTAGACAAGAAGGGATTTAGTTTCTGACAACCATAGAACATGACAACTTTGCTCTCCCCTAATCAAGAGTGTATCTCGAGAGTCGTGTGAACAAAAGGCAATTTATTTTACTCAGTCAGTACGTGCATTCTTAGTCTCATCAGATTGTAGAGAAAAGGAAGAGACGGGCGTGTTCAATAAAAGATGTTATTTATTGATCAGTCTCTTTTCTCGTACAAGAGAAATGGATCGATATTATTGCAATACTTATAGTTAAGTAAAGTGCATACATTAAAAGCAGGAGTATAAAATAATACTGTAAAAACATTGATATGGTTTCTAAGCCATATGAAGGTTTAAAATGATTAAAATATATTACATACACATATACATTTGACTAAACGTACTCAACTGGTGTTTCTAAATACGCCTACCCCGTGTACCTGACCTAAGTCTAATGCGTGGGCGGGAATAGAAAGTTACAGTTTAAGTTAAGTTTGTTTTGCCAAGTGGATAACTAAAGAATTCTCTGTGAGGGGTTATTCAGTTTTGTACCTGGAAGTTAGGATGAATGAGGGATGGTATCTCTCTCTCTGGTCTCGATATTCCAGGCTGCCTGCGAGGGCTACCCGGAAGCGCCGGTGCTGGGTTTCTCGGCAGGAGAAAGCAGCGCGTCTCGTTCTCAGCGCGTCAGGAAGGCGGGGCTGCGCCAGCGGGGTCTGCTCTGCTCAGGGCTTCGGCAAGTATGGCTGCTCCGTCTCGTCACCACCGCGTGTGTTTGCATAGGGCAATATCGGTAATATTTATACCTTTAAGGTGCCGAGATTTACGTAAGGATGGACATAGATAAGTCAATAAGGATGTCATACGACTTGCTCGTTAGCACATTCTTTTGCTGAAGTTCTCTGTGAAATCAAAACAATGGCCGCAGGGTTTTGCCCAGGTTGTCATAGGTTTGATTTGTTATGAGAACTCCGTATGCCTTATCAGGGGCTGGAGGAATATCGCTTGTCTAATTAGATCGCAAGCGTTATGACCTAATCAGATAACACGTTCCTGTGCCGTAGTGTGACTGCGTCAGATAACGGTATCTGCATCATGGGGGTTTTCTGCCTCATGGGCTGACTGCTAGTTAACTTGTTGGTTTGTTAACCAGAATAGGGTCAGGAATAGGGGGATCGATTCAGGACCTATAGGAATACATCACAAGCTCCTTTACGCGTTTCCTCCCATACCCTTGATTCCTCGAGTTCTGAGGAAGATTCGCCAGGACCGGGCCCAAGTCATATTGGTCGCCCCGGACTGGCCAAGAAGGGTGTGGTATACAGATCTTCTCCACCTCTCCTCTCACCCGCCACTCCGTCTCCCTCTCAGGGCAGACCTCCTCTCTCAGATGGAGGGGCAGGTTCTACACCCCCACCTCCAGACATTGCACCTTCATGCCTGGAGATTGAACGGGGCAGCCTGAATTCCTTTTCCCTCCCGCCTGACGTTGTGGATGTCATCTTGTCAGCCAGGCGTGACTCCACTAAGTCCATCTATTCTTATAGGTGGTCGAAATTTGTCACGTGGTGTGGGGAAAAGTCTAGTGACCCGGTGAGAGCCCATTTGTCTGATGTTCTCCAGTTTGCCCTTTCTCTGGCGCAACAGGGGCTTGCTGTTGCCACAGTGAAGGGTTATCTTTCTGCGCTGTCGGCTTTTCTCTGCTTGCCTGACCAGCCATCTCTTTTTAAGTCTCCTGTGGTCTTAAGATTTTTGAAGGGCCTCACAAATAGGTTCCCTCCTTCTCCTTTTATTGTGCCTCAGTGGGACTTAAATCTTGTTTTGTCTTTTTTTATGGGTGCTCCTTTTGAGCCTCTTCACAAATGTCCCATGAGACTGTTAACCTTTAAAACATTCTTCCTTGTTGCAATAACCTCGGCAAGGAGGGTAAGTGAGCTTCAAGCTCTTAGTTTCAAGCCCCCTTTCTTGACCATTCATGTTGATCGAATGGTCCTTAGGACCAGGGCTGCTTTTCTGCCTAAGGTGGTAACTCCTTTTCATCTGGGGCAGTCCATTACCCTACCTACCTTCTATTCTCCCCCTCACCCTTCTAAGGAGGAAGAGACACTGCACCGTCTGGACCCTAAGAGGGCGGTGTCCTTTTACTTGGACAGATCCAAGGACTTTCGTTTGGAAGACCAACTCTTCATTGGCTTTGCTGGCTGCAAGAAAGGAAGAGCGGTCCATAAAAGAACCTTGTCAAGATGGATCGTCCTCTGCATTAAGATCTGCTACTCTTTGGCCGGTAAGGAACCACCAGAGGGTATAAGGGCTCATTCTACAAGGGCTAAGTCTTCGACTTCTGCATTGGCTAGAGGTGTGCCTGTAGAGGATATTTGTAGAGCGGCAACTTGGTCTTCCCTCCACACTTTCGCGAAGCATTACTGCTTGGATACCGAAGTGAGGAGGGACGGTCATTTTGCACGCTCTGTCCTTCAGGAATTCCTGGTATAGAGGAGTGGACACCCTCCTCCGGGAGTGGGGACTGCTGTGGGACTCTATTCACAAGGTGAGGAATCCACACGGCAGATGTATCTATCAGAACAACAAGTTACTTACCTTCGGTAACGCTTTTTCTGGTAGATACAATATCTGCCTGTGGATTCCTCACATGCCCGCCCGCCTCCCCGTTGTCCACTCTTCTATACCAGTATTACTGTAATGTAATGTATATATATTTTGCTGTCATGGAAATGTTTCTATAGCTTTCCTGCTTTTGCTTTACACTGTGTGTTTTGCCTTTACTATTGTGTACTGTGTATACTGTATGCATTTCTACTGTCATTGGTCCGTCCGTGTGCCTCGATGGCACGGAAAAAAGGGCAGAACTGATGTCATCACGCCGGCGTGGGCCTATTGTAGGCGTCGGTGACGTCAGCGGAGTCGCGAGCGAGGTCGTGTCTCTGACGTCCTAGTCCACGTCGGCGCGAGGCTACAAAAAGAACTTCCGAATGTTGCTGACGCAAGGGGTATTCACAAGGTGAGGAATCCACAGGCAGATATTGTATCTACCAGAAAAAGCGTTACCGAAGGTAAGTAACTTGTTCATTAGCTCCGCCCACGACTCTGCGTGACGTCATCGGAGCCATAAGAGAACCTCATTGGCATGCTGACATCAGTTCGACCCATTTTTTCCACGCCTCCGAGTCGAACGGGTGAACCAACAACGTTTCCAAGAAGTCTACATAGTATATATCACACAAAATAATAGGGAAATAATATGATTTTTATATTAAATTTAAATTAAAACATTACTCCAGTATTGGAACTTTCATGAATTCACATGCATGAATCATTCCCTGTCGTCGAGATGGTAGCCCCCTTTATCCTTAAAAGCAAAGTCCTATTAGACAAAGAACAGAGGGCCCAAGACCTCGTTATTTAGTCAAATATCCCTGTCCTTATTTGAAAAAGGCTTAAATGGTTGAGAGAGACCCCTTAACACACCAGGGGAATAGAGTACTTGTAAACCGTGAAAAAAGAGGGGAAATCCCTTGGTGGACACCACTAAAAATCAATCATACACTGGATTGATCTCACTCACATTAGCCCATATAGTAGCAATGGTCTCTAGCGCTATACACTACGCGTAGTGTATAGCGCTAGAGACCATTGCTAATATATGGGCTAATGTGAGTGAGATCAATCCAGTGTATGATTGATTTTTAGTGGTGTCCACCAAGGAATTGCCCCTCTTTTTTCACTTATTTGAAAAAGGGCCAAACTTAGAAAACAGCCAGACAGATTATTCCACCCTGTAGACCCTTCCTGAGAGAAACTTCAATCCCTCAAATTTTCTACCGCTTTCTTGCTAGGTAGTCTCCATTGACTTCTGCTCAGTTTTTTCCTAACAACTCTTGAAAGAAGATTTTCTTCAGGTTTTTTCTTTGTCCTTGTTGGACAGATATACTCTCCAGACCTGTACATCTGTGTTTAGGTGGATTAAACAACGCCCATCATGTCAGACACACCTAAAAAAGGCCACTTCAGACCCTGTAGCACTTGCAGGAAGAAGAGATTGCATTTTGATGATCCTAACAAGGACAGCCTTTACTGTCTATATCCTGACCACAAACCAAAGGATTGCAAGGTATGCCATACGTTTTCCAACTAAAACTTTGAAAAGATCAGGAAGGGAGGCTTCTCTGACTACAGAGGTTTAAGTACAGGGATACTAAGCCGCCTTCCCATTTGCAGCAGGATAAAAGACCAGTATCTTTCAAAAATCCTTTCAAAACCAGTTTCTGAGCCTTCTACTGCACCTCCGAAGTTTAAACATACATTTAAAAAGCCTCCCTCAGCACCGCCAACGGAGAGATCATCGAGGACATCTCTGACGACAAGAAGATCCTCTTCAGGTACTGTTTCAGTGGCGTCGACTATGTCATCGACCGGCCAGGCTCCTATATAGTCTACGACGCAGATCACTCCGTCTAAGTCGTCAAAAAATGTCTCTCGACTACACATCACTCTGCGACGGTAATCCTCTTGCCGACGACAGGGCTCTCAACGACGTCCTCATTCTCGTTGATGGTGCAAACTCCATCAACGGTGCAGACCTAGTCGACGACGGAAGCAGGGTCTACGATGTTATCGTCGACGGCAACCACATTGTCCTTGTCAACTAAATGTCTTTTCACCAACTGTTCATTGTCTTCAACGGCTATTCCGTTGACGGAACAGGCACATCTGACTGTAATGCAGCCCTCGTCGACAGGCTCGTCAAGGACACCAACAGCAAAGAGAGAAACAGTTGTTTCACATCACAAGATAAAGCATAAAACCTTGACTCCAGCTTTAAGTTCACGCAATCCGGTACAATCACTTTTACCTTCACATCTATTGGATGATAATGATTCTGAGGATGATAATCTCTTTGTGGCAGCGCAAAGCCCATCAGAGCTTAATGTTAAATATCACGAGGATTCGGATGATCAGGACTATTATGACCAACAAAGCTATTATTCACACCAACATCACCAACAAAATCAGCAAGATACGGTGTGTCTTCCTTCTAGTCTCGTAACAGATCTGCAATCCATGGTAGCAGATTATAAAAAAAGATTTCCTCCAGCCTCTCCAACAAGCTCCTTCTCCACCTCCTGAACTACAGGTTCATTCTCCTATCCCACCACAGCAGGGGACTCCAGCTGTTCATTCCTCTCCTCAGGAAGTACCTTTGCAACAACTGTCCTCTTCTGAAGAAGAAAAGGAAGAAAATGAGCTTCAACAGGATGAGTTGGATGATTACATAATTCCCCCGCCAACATCACCATCTCCGCCCCTAACGTATTCCCCTCCAGAAGATTTAGGGGGTTTCCATAACCTCCTGAAAAGAGTAGCTAGCAGTTTTGATTTGCCAATGCCCATGCATCAGCAAGACTGCTTTCTTTATGATTTGAGGAGCCTTACAGTAAGTCAGTAAGATCTATGCTGATCCTCGATTAAGTTTGTGACCAGGGTTTCAAGATCATGCAGATTCCAGCAACAGTACCACCAGTTTTACCAAGACTGGGTAAAAAATATAATGCCCCCGAATGACGCACTTGCTTGTCTAACTGGTCACCCAAAACCAGATTCAGTTATCTTGCAAGTAGCCCGGCGATGATCTAAGGATCCTTCGGCCTCCCCTTTCAGCACCCCTGACAAAGAAGGCAGGAGACTCAACAACATAGGAAAACGCTTCTCTACCATGTCGGCACTAACGGCCAGAGCTTCAAATTCCCTGGCGCTATTGGGCTGTTAAAATAGGCATATGTGGTCAGATGTTACTGCATACGTTGATAGACTTCCATCAGATGTTACCGAAGAAGCAAGAAAGATTTTGCTAAGGACATTGCCTCCACCGGTTTCCGCCAGCTGGCTGGAGCTGCAGTCTTGAGATGTCAAAAGTGGCTGAAGGCCATCTCATTTAGACCTGAAGGAATGACCCAAATTTTGGACCTTCCTTATAATGGGGAAGAATTATTTGGAAGTCATGTCAATGAGGCTTTACAAACAATTAAGATTGACACAAACAGCTAAGTCTTTGAGGACTTTACAGTACAAGAAAATGCCTTTTTGTGGTACTCGAAGCAAGGAGGATCCCTCTTACAGGGGAGGATACCAACCGTTTCAGTACCAAACGTATGCTTCCTCCACTGAACAATACAGATCGCAATTTACTCCACGCCAGAAACCTTTGGCTGCCTAGAAGTCCTCTTTCAGAGGAAAAACAGGACAACAGGGCAAGGATGCTAGTCGCTGTCAATGACTTTTCTCTGCTGCCAGCTCCCACCTCGCCCATTCCATCCAGGGTGGGCGGTAAGATATCCCATTATTTTCAACAGTGGAAGAAAATAACCACAGATCAATGGGTCCTAGACCTAATCCAATTTGGCAACTCTCTAGAATTCATGGAAATTCCTCCTCCGACCCCTGCGCTACCTCTTGCCCAAAAACACCTGCATCTTTTAAAGCTAGAGGTTGCCACCATGTTACGGAAGTGAGCTATAGAACATATCCCTCTGAGTCAAAGAGGAAGAGGCTTCTACTCCAGTTTCTTCTTGGTTTGCAAGAAGTCAAAGAAGTGGAGACCGATTTTGGACTTAAAAATCCTGAACAAATTCCTCAAGAAACAATCGTTCTGCATGATCACCATCCAGGATGTGTTGCATCTCCTCAACTGAAATGATTACATGTTGTCCCTGGATCTCCAGGACGCATACTTTCATATACCCATACACCAGAAACACAGGACGTTTCTCAGGTTCACGGTGGCCGGCAGGCACTATCGGTTCCAAGTATTGCCTTTAGGGCTCTAATCGGCCACTGCATCTTTACGAAGTGACTAGCACCAGTTGCAGCATACCTGAGGCAACAGAATTATCACATTTTTCCTTACCTCGACTACGGGCTAGTCAAGTCCCCTACATACGGAGCAGCAAGAACATCCACCAAATCCTGCCTGCAGCTTTTCAAGCAGCTAGGTCTCCCGTTGAACCCGGAAAAGTCAGTTCTTCGACCTTCGAGACTGCTAACCATCCTAGGTGCCATTAATTAAATTAATTATGTGCTTATATAGCTCTGGAATCACTCCCGAAGGGGTACCTCCGCGCTTCGACCGCTGCGAAACCCTTCCTGGCTTCCCTGAGAGATGGTCCCTTAATGGGTATCTCCAGGGTGAGACCAGGCATCCCCGGCGGTCTGGTGGGGCCGTTAGTGAAGATGAGGCAAGCTAGTGCCCAGAGTTGCCGAGTGTGATCGCTGATCAGAGTGGGCACCGAGGCGAGAGAATTATCGAGTCCGCTGACCCTGGTCCAGAAACCTGCCGCGTCGGGAATCGAACCCTGGTCCCGGGCCGTCCTCTGCTCTCGGGTCTGCCGCCTCTAACCAGTGAGCCACACTACTCCACGGATTTCTGGACACCATTCAAAAAAAGGTGTACCTCATGCTTTAAAGACAATAGAGTCAAAAAAGATTTCTTTCCGTACGCCTTTACAAATCTCTCCTGGGCATGATGTTCTCCTGTATACACCTCATTCCTTACTTGCACACGTGTCCTCTCCAGGAAGCTCTATACATGCAATTGGTACAGGTTACATGCAATGGGTACAGGTCGAGGGAACATTTGACTACATAATTCAGGTTTCTCCTCCTGTGGGCAAAACCTTGTGGGCAAAACCTCACCAGTTGTCGCAAGGCTTGCCTTTCCTGTTTCGGCCACACCGCTCGTAATAACAGATGCCTCCTTGGACGGGTGGAGAGCTTTCCTACAAGAGCTTCATGTCAGTGGAAACTGGCCATCATCTCATCGGAACCTCCATATCAATCTCCTCGAGTTGAGAGCAGTATTCCTGGTGCTTCAAGCTTTCTTGCCCAGAAGACAAAATGCTTCTGTGCTTGTCAAAACAGACAGTACTAAGACAATGCACTACTTAAACAAGCAAAGAGGTACACAATCTCTCCTGGTTTCTCAGGAAGCTCAACTAATCTGGTGCTGGGCGATTCAGCACAAGGTGTCGCTAGCAGCGGAGTATGTAGCACGTAGACAAAACATCATATACATGTTAAGCAGGCTAAAAACAACCTGCCACGAGTAGAAATTAAACCAATTAACTCTCAATATTTTCTTCTGGTGGGGCAAGCCAAACAGACCTTTTTACAACACCAGACAACCACAAATGGCAGTACTTCCCAAGTTGGCGTCTGGCATATTTGCTTATGCCTCCCATCCCTCTCCTTCCAAAGGTGTTGAAGATAGAAGCAGAACCATACTAATAGCTCCAGTGTGGCCTCGCCAACATTGGCAACAGAGCTTCATCTCCTCTCAGTGCAGCCTCCGATCGACCTCAAACTGATTCCATCTCTGTTGTTGATGGGCCAGGGACAAGTACGTGACCCAGATCTCTGAAATTATCCGCCAGGCTCCAGAGTCCAAAGAATTTCGGTATTTAAAGATCCAACAGGAGTGTAGAGATGTGTGTGTTACGGCACAATCAGATAGTACTCACAAGACTTACTCTCTGAAGTGAAAGTGGTTCTGCATTTGATGCACATCGACTAACGTCCATCCTCTTCATTCATCACCAGAAGAAATGTTGCCATATCTTCTGAATTTGGCGCGTTCTAGCTCCGCTCGCGCTTCATTTAGAGTTCACCTAGCAGCCATTCCCCGTTTCCGGAGATCAAGCAGTGTTCCATCTTTATGGTCCAGTAGACTGGTGAAACAGTTCCTCAAAGGTTTATTCAGAACTTTTCCGCCAGTGCAGACCCCTCCTCCTACATGGCAGCTAAAACAGTGCTTGCTCAATTAATGAGCAGTTGCATGACGGGGATTGATTCAGTTAAGGACCAAGAGGCTGGAATCAGTTAAGCTATACGAGGAACGGATACCTCTAGGACCATGGATTCTATCAAATATTTACAAACACAGAATATTTTTTATCTGCGGGTGAAGTTTCTTAGTTTTCTTCATTAAATACATTTGAATTGGCAGTACCACATATTAAAGCCCATCTCTTTGCAAACACCAAGACTCGCAGTGTGCATTTGGCAATGTGGTTATTTTACTTGTTTGTGCTTTTTTTGTTTTTTCAGTTGTAACAAAGTTATACAAATAGTCGTTTTTTTTACACAAAACATAAAACAGTGTACAAATAAATCTATACACAGTACTACTGGAACTAAACATATAAAACATTAAATTCAATCATCTTATTCATAATCAATTGAACAGTCCTACTATGATAGTGAGGTATTGGGTCTCTAGAATTGCTAAGACCTCTATACAAACGGATTTATGGGGTTCAAAAGTGAAGAGGTCAGGGAGAGCCTGTGGAAGATCCATAATATCTAAGCTGTCTCAATCCAGCTTATATGTCAGTCATTCTAATGTCTTCAACACTTCAACAAGGGGGATCCCTTGGCCTCAGTGTGGGGGGTGCCCACGCGTTTTGACCTTCGTATGGGGACTGGAAGATTTTCAGAAGGTTTTCCTCGGGCTGGGTGTTTTTGTGTTGGACTCTGTATTGGAGGGGGAGAAGGGCGATTTAATTTGGCAGTGAATGGGGAACGTTAAAAATGACAGTTAAATCACATGTTGAGTTGGTTAACCGGGTTACCCATACATTGGTGTGTGTCATCAGTTTTTCTGGAACTGGATTCTTGTTCTTGGGCGTATGAGACATCTTTGTGGATCAGTGGGCTTCTCTTCTTTTGTGTCGTTGGAGTTCTTCTAAAGGTATTAAGGGAGGGAGGTCAGATATGTAGGAATTTTAAGTCGTTCATCATGGCGTATATTTTAAGTGCAATGAGGTGGTCAGTCTACACATTGGTATGAGGTTCATGCTGGGAGAATTTTTCAAAAAGGAGCGAGTGCTATTGGTGGTTGTTGGCATACTTTGTGAGGTTGGCGGATTTATCTTGAATGTGACTTATAGTGTCTCTCCCCTGTTGGGGTCTACTTAATTTCCGAGTATTGGTTATTGGCTGTGTCCGTTATGCATGTGAGATCGTACTCAGCATGCATCTGGTGCGTGTTCCCTCAATGCCCTTGACTAGTGCGAGCGGCACTTTACCTTAGAGCATGTAAGTCCGGTTTCTTCTTTGTTCTTTCATTTGTCTCCGCTGGGAGTCGCGTAATTAGCTTCTTCGCGTCGTCCCTTTTGCCGACAGCATTGATCGTTCAGCGGCCGGTTCCGGGTACATATCTTGAATGCTGGCGTTTTCTGACGGTCACGTTTCGACGAGGGGGCGTGTCAGATGTCATTTTTGTTGCCTGACTTCCGGGCTTCCATGCCCGATTTCCTTCCATGTTGATGGTGCCTCATTGCCGGTTGTCATGGCAACGCCGACGCTGCATCTATTCGTTGCCTGTTGTTTTTGTGATGTCCTTGATTTTGCCTCGCTGATTTTAGTGGCAATTCTGTATCTCCAGCTTTTTATTACCGATAGCAGTGTGTTGTGATTCTTGTGATTGGGGCAATGTGGATACCCCGGTGTGGTTTGGCAGTGTGTGGGTGCAGCTTCTTCAAGGATATTGAACTCATGTTGTGTTGGAAGAGGGCACACAAGGTTTTTGCGTTTGTTGTTTTGCGTGGGCTCCGTCATTATCTTCTATCCAGAAATGGTCTTGATTTACTTTAGGCTTGGTTCTTGGACTTGTACGATTTTATAAGGGTGTGCTTTGCAGATTTGCATGATTTCCGCTAACTCTTATGGCCTGTGTCGTGGCTGTATCTTTAAATTTGACATATGTTGCCATACTTTGTTGTTTGAACAGTGATTTCATTGCTTCTCAAGGATGTCAGAGAGCATTGTGTGGGGGATCACTATTGTTATAGCGCCAATGTCATGATCTTCTTGTGCATCGCATGGTGTGGTTCTCCAAACCTGCGGTTGTTTAGCAACAATGAATGGTTTCAGTCATTTCGTTCAAACCATGGTCCGTTGTCCCTAGCTTCAGTATTAGTTTTGCTTCAAATCGGGCCTACAGCCTCTCTGTGTCTTTACTTTTTACCTGTTTTAGGATTGTCCATTGGATGTCATTAGAAATCCCAACATTCAGTTTACCGTGAGCGCCAGCAAAGAAAAAATCAACTTCCTAGATCCTACGATATGACACAAAAAAGGTACCATTTACATCACACACTATACAAAAGAAATAGACAGGAATACACTTCTACACTTTTCCAGCTTCCACCAACGCAATCTGAAAGAAAATATACCCTTCAGTCAATTCTTGCGAATTAGGCGAAATTGTTTGAAGAAAGAAGACTATTTTGAAAATGCAAAAACACTACTTGAAAAATTGGTTGTGAGAAACTACCCACATAAGTTAACCAAAAGGGCAATGAAAAGAGCCTGGTATACACCGAGGGAGGCACTCTTGACCCCAAAAGAAGGATCCAAAGGAACACCTTTGGTCTGTGTGACAAAATTCTCGACAATTACAAATGAAATTAGGAAAGTCGTTAAAAAGAATTGGAATACAGTGAGAGGGATCGTAATTTTCAAAGATATTCAGTCTTCGCCTTGAGGAAAAACAAGAGCATCAGAGACCACTTGGTACGGGCAAATAGACAGACAAAAAGACATCGGCCAACGCTACAGACCATGCTGGCCCTCCCACCAGTAATAGGACATCACAAATTTGGGAATTGCAATCTATGTTCTTGCACTGTAGAAGGAAGCCTTTTCAACTATGCAAATAAAAGCATTTGCCACAATGAGTTCACCAATTGCAACACGACAAACGTTATATATTGCATTATGTGTCCCTGCAATTTGGCATATGTTGGCCAGACAACCCAACAAGTAACGAAACGCATTACACAGCACAAATCTGAAATAAGGTGTAAAGTACAGAACCCACCCATGGTTGAACATTCCATTCAGAAGGATCATGGTCCGAATGACATCCACTGGACAATCCAGGAGAGTTTCATTGTTGCAAGTTTTTCCTGAAATTGTAGCAGTGAGATGGCTGCTCAGAAGAAGTCCGGTTTCAAGCCTTGTAGGGATTGCGGGGGTCGTACATCAATCACTGACTCCCACGATGTTTGCCTTTGGTGCCTCTCGTTTGACCACAACATCAAGGGTTGTTTGTCGTGCCGACTTATGAATCCGAAGGCCCTCCAAGAGAGGGAGGCCAAGTTGTGCATGGCCATGGTGAAGAAGCAGAAGAGGGGCCGGAGAAGGATGAGATTGAAGTTAAAGTCACTGACTTCACATACTTCGAAGTTGTTGAGGAAACACAAGAAGACGCGGTGTCAAGGATCCAGAGGTCGTTCTTCTAAAGATAAGTCACCGAAGTCAGGGTCCCCAGTACTACAGTGTCACAGAAAGGATGAAGTCTCACCTTCCCCTTCGCCTCAGATGACTCCGACATACTCTCCGGCTCTGAGAGGTTCTCCGGCGCCGAAGGAAGCAACGCCTTTGCCTCCGACAACTCCACCCCCAGCTCCAGTGTCTACGGCGCCACAACCAGAGCCAGTCTCACAGCCTCCTTAAGGTGTCTCTGAACCGGAGGTATTGGATCAGTACCCTCCCTTTCCAGCTCCAGGTACGGATCCCTCGCATTACATGAATGCGATGTTTGGCATTTTTGCCAAGGTAGCTAACCCTACTGGTGCGCCTGTTGGCCCCATGGGACCGCTGCCATGCTACCCATCTTACTTTGCACAGGCTCCATTCATGCCGTTTATGCTTATGACCCCAGGAAGTTGGCCTCTCCCGACACCAAGGTTCTCGATGCCGGTACAGTCCCTGGAGGGAAGATATTCTCTGGAGCCGTCTGGATCCGGTCCGGTGCCATCTCTGCCTCGCCCGGCACCTTCAACTAACCCTGTGGAGCCTCCATCGAACCCGGGCCCGAAGTCCCTGGCGCCCGTCTGGCACAGCCGACGCGGATACCCAGGGTGAGATCCTGAAGGGAGGCACAAAGATTTCTGGAGGAGGAAGAATACTAGGAACAGCAGGAAGAGGCTGAAGAAGGGTAGGTTATTGACCCTATGAAAGAATTTGAGGGACTGCAGGAGGCTAGTGGTTTGGATACATCTCTCCGAAAGGCCTTCTATCTTCTTACCACTCCATTACAAGGAAAGTAGCTGATCAGCTGGACTTGTAGTTACCTACTGAGGAGCTTACGTCTAACATCCTTACGGAAGTTCTTTACCGTCCTTCATCGGTAATGGAGCCTCTGTTTCCCTTTAATGAGGCTTTGACTGAGCCCATTTTAGAGGTATGGCAGAAGCCTCTGACTGCCCCGGCTGTGTCCAGATCGGTTGCCAAGAGATACAAGGTCGCGCCTGGGGACCCAGCTTTCCTATCTGCACACCCATCCCCTGAGAGCTTAGTAGTTCAGGCATCATGCTCTACTAAGCAGTCTACAGGCTCTTTCCCATCCACGCCTGGAGATGGGGAATCTAAGAGGATGGAGCGATCAGCTAAAAAGGTGTTTTCTTCTACCAGTAGGGCCTTAAAATCCACAAATGCAATGTGTCTGCTGGACCACTACATTCATGCACAGATAGATTCGGCAAAGGAAGAGATCCCCAAACTTCCAGAAGACTTTCAGGGCCATTTGCAGAGGTCCAATCAGACACACAAGCTGCGACCTGTCAGGTCATACAATCTAGGCTTGATACAGCTGATTCCGTGGCTAGGGTGATCTGTTCCTCAGTAACAACCAGTAGGCATGCCTGGCTAAGGGGGTCTGGTTTTTCTTCAGATGTGCAAGCCACCCTTTTGGACTGGCCTTTGGATGGCTCTCACCTCTTTGGTACTAAAGCTCTTTAAGGATAGTAGGGCCACAGCTAGATTGTTGGGTCTACAGTCCCAGCCCAGAGGATTTAATTACCGAAGATTTCGAGGGTTTGGCAAGACTCCTTCCTTTCGAACTCAGCAGCTGCATCAGGCGAATCCTCTGTATAGATCATACAGAGGAAAAGTACGAGGTTGTCTGCAAGGCTCAGCTCGTCAACAAGTCTCCTCCTCTTCCTCCCCCATTCCCCCAACTGGTACCACAGGGAAGCAGCTCTAGATCCCCCATCTTAGAGTATGATTGCCCTCTGGTAGGTCAGGTGTCCCATTTCTAAACAATTGGAGATCTGTTACATCAGATCTCGGGGTTTTGGATCTCATAGACAATTAATACTCCCTTCCTTTCCGGGAGTTCCCCCTCCTTTCCCCCTCACCAGGGATGGTGCTTGGAGGACAATATGTTGCTCCTGCAACAAGAGGTTCTGTCTTTATTACAGAAAAGTGCGATAGAGGTTGTTCCGGAGCAGGAAAGGGGTCAGGGATGCCAAACCCTGGAATTTCCTGATTCTCAAAAAGGACAGGCGATTGAGACCGATTTTAGACCTCAGGATCTTGAATTTTTACCTTAAACAGGAGAAATTCAAGAGGTTGACCCTAGCTCGGGTTCTTCTAGTGCTGCAGCAGGACTGATGGTGCTGATCGATTTACAGGATGCGCAATTTCACATTCCCATCTTGAAGTCGCATCGGAAATATTTCTGTTTTATGATGGGATCTCAAGACTACCAGTTTGCGGTCCTTCTGTTCGGTCTTACATCCGCTCCATGGGTCTTCACAAAGGTGATGTTGGTGGTAGCAGCGCATCTCAGAAGATCAGGGATTCCTGTTTTTTCCTATCTGGACGGCTGGCTGCTCAAAGTGAAGTCGCCAGAGATGGTGCTGCTTCACCTGCAGGTAACAACGCGACTGTTGTTAGACTTGGGTTTTTGATAAATGTACCCAAATCTCACCTGGTGCCCTCTCAGCACAACCTAGTCATCGGGGCAGTACTGGATACTACTGTGAGTTGAGCTTTTCCACCTCCTCAGAGGATTCTAGACATCCATGTTTGATTCCAATTTTTCAAGATCGAGCGGCTGTTCCAGTCCTGAAGGTTTTACGCCTGCTCGGTCTGTTTGCTTCCTGTAAACTGTTGGTCAACAATGCACGCTGGCACATGAGGGCACTCCAGTGGTGCCTCCGCAGGCAGTAGTTTCAGCACAACGGAGATCTCAGGGAGGTGGTCAGAATCTCCAGAGACACTGAGAATCTGGATCACCACGTGACCCTTGCCCCGCCAAATTTTTAGCCAGAATGGCAGAAGTTGTGAACCCTCTTGCTAACCCCATTTTAAACCTCTCCTTAAGTGAGGGGGCCCTCCCACATCTGTGGAAACAGGCCATGGTCATTCCGCTTCTTAAAAAGCCCAGCCTTGCCCCAGATACCCCTGCCAATTATAGGCCTATCTCGCTCCTTCCGGCTCTCACGAAGATCTTGGAGAAACATGTTCATGGCGTGCTCTCCAATTTTTTGGAATCCAGCGAGCTTCTGCATGCGTCTCAATCAGGTTTTCGACCTAACCTGAGTACAGAGACCGCGCTCTTGGAGGTTTCAGAGATTGTTAAGGAGGCGCTGGATGCCGGAGGCAGGGTGATGTTGGTTATGTTAGATCTGTCGGCGGCTTTCGACACCGTCCCCCATGAGGATCTCCTCATAAGGCTACATGACATCGGTCTGAGGGGGTCGGTGTTCAGCTAGTTTTGTTCCTTTCTGGCCAACCGCCGACAAACGGTCTGGGCCTCCCCTGGATCTGCTGAAATGTCGCCTTTGGGAGTCGGAGTTCCTCAGGGCTCAGTATTGAGCCCAACTCTTTTTAACATCTTTATGACCCCTTTGGCGGCATTGGTAGAGTCCTATGGGGCCCAGATAGTTTCCTATGCTGACGACACCCAGCTTCTCTTTACCTGCCGGAAGGGCGAAGAATTTGAGGGTGAAAGTATCCGTGAGTGCCTTGGGGCTGTTTTTAACTGGTTCCAACTAAACAGCCTCAAGTGCAACTCGGATAAATCCGAGATACTTTTCTTCGGATGCCCCTCGGAACCGGACTGGCAAGGCTGGTGGCCGGCTGACATGTTCCCTCCAGCTAATTCTTCTGAGTCAGCCAAGAACTTGGGAATTAAAATAGATAATGGGCTTACCCTTAAATCCCAGGTGATGACCCTTACAGGAACATGTTTCGGCATCCTCAGGACGTTGCGGAAGTTTTTTCCGCTGCTTTCTGAGGACCACAGGAGGATAATTGTTCAGGCCCTCATCGGGTCCAGACTCGACTATGCCAACATCTTGTATTTGGGCCTGCCGGAATACCTTTTACAGCGTATGCAGGTGGCCCAGAATGCTGCCGCACGTGCCATCTTCGGCTTGATCCACGAGTGAGGGCGTCAAACCTACTGCGAACCTTACATTGGCTCCCCATCCGGAAGCGGTTAATGTTCAAGGCTATGACATTGGCTCATGAAGCCTTGCATGGCGCGGGGGCCCAATACTTACAGAAGAGGATGGCTTTCTATCTGCCAGCACGATCCTTAAGATCAGAGTCATTGGCACTGGCAGTAGTCCCCCGTATAAAGAAAGCCCGTATCGGAGGGCGATCCTTTAGGCTGCTGGCCCCTCAGCTTTGGAACTCCCTACCTTTGTCTTTGCGTTCTATGTCCAATCTATCTGCTTTTAGGAAGAGCTTAAAGACCTGGCTCTTTACTGGCTAGAGTCTCACAACTCTCTTTCTGGCCATGCTGTTCTGTCCTTTTACTGTTATGTGGTATATGTTTCTTTTTTTTCGGTCTGGAGCATAAAGCGCCGGGACACTCCATTGGAGTAGCCGTGCGCTATAGAAGACCTATAATAACATAACATAACATAACACTGCAGCGGAGCTGTTATGGTGGAGTGTTTCAGACAACCTGTCTCAAGGGAAGCCGTTTCAACCTCCTTTCTCTGGTGGCCACAGTGATGATGAATGCCTCCACTCTAGGGTTGGGAGCTCATCTGGGGGATCTGGTGGTCAAAAGCCTTTGATCTCCAGAGGAAAGGTTGTTTCACATCAATCTGCTAAAGTAGTGGGCAATACGTTTGCCCTTTCTTCCCTCCCTTCACGGTCAGTTGGTTCAGGTTCTAAAGGACAACACTACCGCAATGTGGTACATCAAACAGGGAAGAGTAGGGCCGTATTGTTTCTGCAGTGAGGCTCTGCGACTCTGGTCCTGGGCTCAGGACCATCAGATTTGTGTAATTGCAAATCATCTGGCTGGAGTGCTGAATATGCATGCTGACAGTCACAGTCGGCTGTACTTGGCTGATCAGAAGTCGGGTCTCCATCCGGAGGTGGTCCATCACATTTTCAGGATGTGGGATTTTCCTCGGTTGGACCTATTTGTCACTCACAAGAACGGGCACTGGCAGTCGTTCTGCAGTCTCCAGTATCCAATGCAGGGAGCGTTGGGGGATGCGTTTGAGTTAGTTTGGGCTCCACAGCTTCGTTAAGCGTTTACTCTTATACCCTTCATTCCTCGAGGCCTAAGTCATATTGATCGCCCTGAACTGGCCAAGAAGGGTGTGGTACACAGACCTCCTTTACCTCTCATCGCACCCTCCGCTACAACTCCCTCTCAAGGCAGACCTCCTCTCGCAGGGGCTGATTCTACACCCCCCACCTCCAGAGCCTGCACCTTCATGCCTGGAGATTGAATGGGGCAACCTGAGCTCTTTCTCTCTCCCGAAGGATGTGGTGGATGTTATTTTATCAGCCAAAAGACACTCCACAAAATCGGTCTATTCTGGAAGGTGGGCCCGTTTTGTGAAATGGTGTGGAGAGAGATTGATTGATCCTTTACAATTCCATTTGTCTGATATTCTCAGTTTATCTCTTTCCTTGGCACAGCAGAGATGTGCAGTAGCAACTGCCAAATACTACTTTTCTGCGTTTCTCTGCTTGCCATACCAACCCTCTGTAGTGTAGTTCCTATATTCCCAATAGGCTCTGCGCATTGGAATAATATATCCCATAGATATGACGTAGGACTTAGGTCAGTAGGTCTCTATCGAATATACTAAACTTAATAGTGAGTGCCAGTTATCTCAGAGGTCACTACAAACTTTCTCGAATACACAATAAGTGATTAGTTTCTGACAACCGCATAAACATGACAACTTTGTTTCCCTAGGACTGGAATAACTATCTTCAGAGTCGTGGAAATAATAGATAAGTATTTCACTCAGTCAATCGTGCATGCTTCATTTCTACAGAGTTTGCAGAGAAAAATAGAGAGACAGGCGTTTCAATAAAAGGATTTATTGAACAGTCTTCTTTCTCATGCAAGACTGGTGAACTGCTAAAATCGTTAGGCAGAATGCAAAGTATAATGCATACAGTGTGAACAGTAATATAAAATAATACTATAAGAGCATTGTATGGTTTCTAAGCCATATAAAAATACATACATAAATAACACAGGCTAAAATACTCAACTGGTGCTTCTAAAATACACCTACCTCAATGTACCTAACCTAATTTTAGTACGTGGGAAGAAGTAAGTTATGGTTTTTAGCATAGGTTTAGTTTTGCCAAGAATTTTCAAAATGTTTCTCTAGGTTCTAATCAGCTCCATACCTTGGAATGAAGGAGGTCTGGTATCTCTGTCTCGGGACTCGATTTCCCTACACCCCGCAAGGGGAGTCAGAAACACTGGAGCTGGAATCTCGGCAGAGGAGGACAGCTTCCTGGTCAGTGCGTCAGCTGGAGAGTCTGCTTCCTTTGGCACTTGCTATAGCGAACTGCGTCGGACAATTTGGTCGCCGAACTGCACCGAACCACACCGTGCTTTGCCATAGCAAGGGAAGGTATATTTATACCTTTAAGGTGTTTAGGAATGCCATGTTTGACGTAAAGGCGGGCATATGAAGGTCATGAATGAACCCCTAAGGAATAGATGTTCATTGTAAACTAACTCAGTTCTTGGAGAAATCAATATTCAAGCAAGGGGAAATCCCTAACGGCTTAGGCTGGTTTTCCAAGAAATCGTTGTGACGTTTGGTGAAAGGATGGAAGTAGCCGTGCCTGTATTTGGGTAGCATGGGCTATGCCTAAATAAGGGCTGGATGTCTATGCCTATATAAGGGCAACGTGAATTGTACCTATATAAGGGCATGAATCTGGAAAATCCATTCGGAATCAAACGCCAAACACCCACTCCACTTTCTTATGTACGATTTCTACTAAATAATAAGTTCTAAACATTTATGAACGTATCTAAAAACTATCTATACAACAAGTGTTTAAACCCCTCCCCCCGCCCCGCCCCGCACCCCCCCGAAATAGATAAAAATGCATTGGTACTGGTTGTACACAGACGTGCAATGGTACTGTACGCATTCAAAGCAATGTTTCATTCAAAGCATATAGTTGATATTCGAAATACTACACAAATGTATCATAAAAAATAAATTTATGAAATGGCTCGTAAATACAGAGGAGAAAGGTGCTGAAACCATTTCATGTAAGATAACATATAACTGTTGGTATGAGGACAAGGTCAAATATTGTCTCTGGAAGTTTTTTTTCTTCAAAGAATTCTAGTTCTCTATGAATAGTTCTACTTTAAGCAGATTACTTTGTGCCCAAAAACGAAAAATGCAAATTTGGAAAAATAATAATAGAAAAAAAAGAGTTCCAAAGTTAGAACTTTTTTTTTTTAAATGAAGGTCGAATTCAGTCTCTCAGATCAAATGCAGGGGCCTTCCTTACTCGCTGAACTGTCTGAAGAAAGAGTAGTCAAAGCACTGACTAAAGGGAGACAAGATGGAGCACCAGGTCCGAATGGCCTGCCGCAGAGGCTATTCAAGTCAGACGTCCCTTTCTGGTCCAAAGTACTGTTAAGTCTTTTTAACTACACCCTGACCTACCAAATCATCCCGGATTCTTGGAGAGGTGCCATTATCTATCCCATCTACAAAGCCGGACCACGAGGTAACCCGAACAACTACAGATTAATTGCCTTGTTGGACATAGAGGCAAAACATTTTGCAGGCCTCATTTTGGAGGATCTGAGACAATGGGCAAAGGATAAAAATCTGATTCCTTTTAATCAGACAGGGTTTGTTGCCAAATCAGGAACAATGACAAACTTACTGGCAACCTCCACCATCATTGATAAAGCCCTCACAAACTCCAGGTTGGTCTTCTGCTGCTTTGTCGATTTCAAAGCAGCATTCGACAGGGTGCCCAGGGCAGCGCTGTGGCCAAAACTGAAGCAGTGGGGAATCCCAGACAACATCTTGAATCCTATTATCCTGCTGTACTCCAATACATGGGTTCGAGTGAAGTTAGGGTCTGGCGCGCATCTCTCCCGGAAAATCTGGACCTCTCGTGGTGTCAAACAGGGATGCGTGCTGGCTCCCCTCCTCTTCAATCTATTCATTGCGGATCTATCAAGTACTCTAGAGGAAGTAATCAGTCATCCACCAAAAGTAGGAGGCACGGCATTATGCAATCTTTTATATGCCGACGACTTGGCACTCTTCAGTCTCACCAGAGTGGGGCTACAGAGACTTCTGGACGCTTTAATGCAATACACGGCCAACAACCAGTTAGAAATCAACATGAAAAAAACAATGGTTGTCCCGTTTGGCAAAAAACGCTACAACGGTGGAGGCTGGACAATAAATAAAGAAAGCATTTCAATCGGCCAATCATACAAATACCTAGGGGTCCATTTGGACTCAAGGGGCAATTTCACCAAACAGAGCACTGTGATTGCAGCCAAGGCAACAGCGCTAATGATATCCCTGGCTACGCTATCGAGGAGACTTTCAGGCCCCACGGTTCTGCCCTTACTGGAAGTGCTTAGAGCAAAGACCGGGCCCACACTTTCGTATGGCATAGAGATCTTTAAGGGAAAAATGAACAAATCCCTAAACAAACTGACAACTAAACTCTATAAGAAATTGCTTCACCTGCCGAGTTCCTCCTCGCCAGCACAGGTCAGACTAGAGCTGGGCTTAACTAACTATGAATCCTCCAATGTTGGCTCATATCTAAATCTGATCCACAAACTAAGGAAGGCAGAAGCTGGCACCTTGGAACTCCTGGTCTGGAATGAAATTAGTATGAGCAATCCAGGAGGAACATACGGCCGCCTCCTAAATAACTATATCCATCAAACGTCTGCTGCGGATCTCTGGGCCCTCAACCCAAGTCAGACTACCTTCAAAAACACAATAAAAAAAGTTATAAAACTGAAATCCCTGATCATGGACAAAGCTCTCCTTGCGAAACGCAGCCATGCTTGGGCAGTAGCCAACTCCTATAAACGACTCTACCCGGCAAATTATCTTTCAACAACATTTTCCTACCATTTAAAGCGATGTCTGATTGCCCTAAGACTGGGAGACTGGCGCTTCCTACAAAATCTCCCTGTATGGCGGCAAAAAAGGGCTGATCAAATGTGTAGAGGGTGTGGGTCAGTAAGCTAAACTTTTTTGCATGTGCTTTGTATATGCCCCTTCTTCACTTCCCAACGCAGACCCCTACTCAGGCCGGAATGGAACAGGCTGGGAGTTCGGACTTGCAGACACGCCATTACTGCTGCTCTGTCCTTAGAGAACACTGACTTAAACATAAAATTGGCCAAATTCGTTCTATATGCCTATAGGCTTCTAGAAAAATTGGACTACCGTGTAGCATAATGTGCACCTAACCCCATCTGCACTGTCCGGAAGTGCTATTTCTTAACTGATATGTTGCAGTAAGCACTGATAAGAAAGTCACATTTTATTCTGCTTTTATTTTCTTCATTTTTAATCTCTTTTAAGCTGTAAGATTGTATTAATGTGCTGGAAGAATCTTTTAAAGATATGTTTTTATATCTAAATAAAGAATTTACTATATATATATATATATCAGTCTCTCAGAACACTGTGTGCCAAATCAAATGTCAGTGTTTGTGGTAGGAGAAAACATCGAATCTTCTAAGTCTGTAAAAAATGTGTCTACCATTGTAGGTGAAAGTTGGATTACCTCATTAAGATCAACCGCACATAGATGTGAAGCATCGCCCTCCGCATTGGCTGCATTAGCAATGCTCGAATTGGATGGTACCTGTGCTCCTGTTGTTTCCTCTCCTACCTCAACTGTAACATTTTGCTTCTGTGAGATCTCAACAAATGCCGTCATCAGAATTAGTAGCCGCTGGGGACAACACAGTGCATGGGCCGTTACTGGTTCATGCAAAGTATGCATATCCGTTGGCATGACTGATGGGAGTGTGAGACATGTGGCTAACACGCATTCTTCTACACATAGCAGGCAGCGTAGAACAGGTAATATGCAATCTTCCCAAATTGGTCTGAATGACAGAAACCATGTGGTATTTAACTCTCTTAGATGAGGTAGTCCCAAAATTTGGACGATGCACTCACAACACTTCATCGCCAGTAGTTGTCTCCATGGAGAACTAGGTGTCGCTGGTGAAATTACTTGCCATATCTTAGCAGTAGGAGCAAAAATAGTATCCCTGCAGCGGGCCCAAAATGAGAGGCAATCCGCCAAACACAGAGTGCACGAAGTTGGGAAATATTCCTATGACTGCTTCAAAAGGTGCTAACAGTCCAGAAAATACTGTCTTAAATACATGTACAATGCCACTCGTATCAGACATGTTTAAGATACGACTTAACATTTCCGATAAATGTATAGGGCAATTTGTAATTAGGAGGTCCTGTATCTCTGCAGAAGTCCTTGCGACTTGCAGATCATAGGTTTCTTTGGCCAAGGTCAGTGGCACAGTTTTTTGCAAAAGAGTGGCTTCATTCTGCTTAAAGTATCAATTCATATAGAAGAAATGTTCAGTGAAGGCCAAAGTGGCGACTCCCGGTCTGTCTTGGTTTTAGGAAACAATACTTGCATACAGCAAGTGACCCTGGCTGACACAGTTACTAGATATGGTATTCCTGGCAACATGCCACAGCAGCTGTGACCATTCAACATAAGGTAACTCCCATTTGAGAGTTGTACAAAAATTGGATCAATCACCGCGGCTGGTGAACCTTGCAGGTGGAAGCATTAGAGGAACCGTCGCAGGCCCCGTGTAAGTTTATACCCTGACAAAGGAGAGAACCACTTAGTGCGTTTTCACAGTTTTTCCCGCTAATAAACACTTCACGACCCCCACTCCAACATTTATGTGTGTATGGTAATTCCCAGGATGTCTTTATGTATTCTTTACCCAACCTTTCATTGTGCCTGCTGGTATATGTTTTAGGCAATATTGGAAATGGAAAATTGTAACAGGCAGAGTGATTGTTCCATGTATAATCCATTCAGTGGCTGGCTTTTCAGCGACTGTAAATGGCAATCTTTCCAGTTTTTCAATGCTCAGCGAGTTATAATCTGCTCCCCTTTGTGCCAATTTGATCTGTTTATCAGTGAGATTAAATTCTGAAAACAGTGACGTGGTATTGATTAGACGCCAAGGCACATAGCCGGAACAAAGGTTTTGTAACGTCCAGCCTAATAGCATGATGGAACGTAATTGCGACTGACCATGTTACAACAAGTCCTGTTTCATAATGTCTATGGCAGAAGACACTATGCTGTCCAAAGAATATATCCTGGATGACAGTCGTTAACCCATTCTCAACCACAGAGAGAGTTTTCTCTAAATTAATACAATTTCTCGTCTTTTTTCTGCAGTCTCTGCTTGCGTAATCTTCCATGCTTAAGCAGCAGCATAGATATCGGCATATATAAAAAGTTTATGACGCGATGTTCCTGGTCCTAGCAAGAATTCCCTAAGATCAGCGCCATCTTTAAGTAAAGATAAGTGTTGCTTTACATCCTTGAGTATAGATCTGACATCATATTATTAACAGTCTTGAAGTCCCAATCATCAGAAAAGGTACTAGATTAAACAAAGTCATTCAAGGAAATCTTGAACTGGTGTGGAATCTTCGACAGCTCCGACGGGCCCAAAATGTCAGTCAGTTCTGTACCAAGCTATACCCCCAGGTATAGGAACATCTGTGATCTTCACTGATGACAAGTCTCTTTGTTCACGATGAGATGATTTGTGTGGCTTGAGGAGTAAGTTGATGTTCTTACTTGCTGTGTCCTTATTTACATATCTTCCATTTATCAGCATTCCCAAAGTTATTACCAGAGTCAACCAAATTAGAAGAAAAAGCACATGCAACACAATCCAAAGTTCAATCCATGGTGAAACCAGATAAGTCTTTTCCAGGTGTCAAAAGGTCTGCCGCTTGTTCTTTTGAAAGTTCTTTTTACTTGCGTTGTTTCAGGCTCACTGGGAGCCTCGGAAAACGTATCAAAGTTAACGGAGTAGCCAGAGGCAGTTCTGTCAATTGTTGGGATTGCATCAGGATTCGTTGAAATCGCTGGAACCACAGGATCACTTACATTTGTGTAGTCAGATGCTACTTCATTGTGGACAGGTGTTTCTTGACTAACTGTTATTTGGGTCTCAAGAGGTACACGTTCCACTGATTTTTTACTTAGTCCTTCGTTTCGCACTGCAGATTCTTCAAAGGTGATAAGTCTCTCAGTTTGAACCTCTTGGATAGTAGCCAGATCAGGGCGTCTGCTACATTGGCGGAGTCCACTTGGCCTACTGCTTATGAGCGGCCGCATAATGTGGTTTTACCAGGTCGATTGACACAAACCTGTTCTCCATTTTTACCAGCAAGGGGCGGCAGTAATACTGTTCTTGATCCGTGGATTGCTAGGACAGGTACTGGTTGTCTGTAAGAAGGCCCAAATTACTTCTTGTCCACGATCTTCTCTCTGACTAGATCTCCAAGCTTTAGGATCCAGACGGGCCTTGCTGGGACGGTCAGTTTCTCTTCAGTGGTGGTTGGCTTCAGGAACATGTTACTTGGTTTCGTTCTTATTTCATTTAAGTCCTGTAAAACAGCCAAACGGTCTTTGATATCAAAGGGTTTTCGGTCTACCACTGAAGTCTGACAATCGAGGTCCGATACTAACATTCTGGTCCCAAAAAGGACTTTATATGGAGTGATACCCCCTAGAGAACTTCTTAGCAGATTGTTAAGACTACTTTGGACAAAAGTTTGACCCACCCGGCACCCGAACCTAATACCCTAGCTGTTATAGATTGCTTTATGTCCCGGTTTTTTCTTTCCACTACCAAATTTTTCTCAGGATGGAATGGACTAGAGTACCGCAATGCAACGCCCAATTTGGCCTTGGCCTCCTTGTTAGCTCGAGAGCTAAACGCAGGACCCTGGTCAGAATGTAGCGTGCCGACTGCATATGTGCCAATACAGACTCTCAAATCGTTTATAACAGTTCGAGCGTCAGTCGAGCGCTGAGGCCACATCCAAGTGAACCTTGTCTTAATAGTTGTGGGACCGCATTTGTTCATAGGGACGTCGGCGTGTAGAATGTCTAATGGTATCTAACAATGGTGTATGTACTGGGTTGGCTATGCTATAGTCAGGTGTCTAGTGGCGTTCTGTGCTGCAATCTCTATTGCAGTCAATGACTAACATGAATGTGAGCATTCATTCCTGGCCACCAGTAAGTCTCTTTAACAGTTAATATCGTTTTAGAGATCCCTTGATGTATCAGACCCTCTCCTAAATGTGCTTCGTATATCAAAGCTACTCTACGTTTCCTGTTTGGAATCACTCTACCCCCACACTCCAGGGATTCCAGCAAAAGGAACGGAGTTTGCGACAATTATATATGAGTATTTGAGTAGCAACTTAGTAGGTAACGCTGCACTGCTGCCTTTGCTTGTGGCATTGACAGCTAGCAATATTTTTGTTTTTGAACGAGTGATTGCTGCTGCGGAAGCTGTTTGCAAAGCTGCCTTTGCGGCTTCATCAGCCAATGAATTCCCTGCAACGTGAACGCCATCACGTTGATGACTCAGCGTATGTATCACATGAGTGTTTTGTAGTCCTTGTTGTAACTGAACTACTTGTTCCAAAAGCATTTTATGCTTGATTGTGCCGCATTTTGCATCTTTGTAACCATTTTGAATCCAGTTTTGCAAGTATTCATTGTGAGATTGAACACAATAATACGAATCTCACACTATGAGTGTGGGGAATTCGCGATCTGTATTATCTAAAAGAAACAGGTTAGTATTAGATTCCTTACCTTAGAATATCCCCAGGCGTCAGACTGGATCCGGAAACTTTTGCGTAGCAGTACCCTTGCGCGTTGGTAGGCGTCGTCTGCGGCTCCGCGTCCGTTGTCCGCGTCGTTGGCGCCGATATGATGCCGCCGGAGTACTTAGACGCCGCCCTCGCGCGCTGACGTCAGTTCTTTTTTCCGCACCAGCAAGCGCAGATCCGGAAAAAGTTGTACCCTAGTCAATTTTTGACTAACTTTTTCGAACCTTTTTGATCATCTTTCGAAGTCTCTTGACTCAGACGGTGCCGGTAGGGATGCCCGGGTTCAAACCCTGCGTCGATTGCAGCCGACTGATGTTGGTTACCGACCCCCATCGCCGGTGCCTTCACTGTCTGGGCCCCGACCACGACGACAAGTCCTACTCCGACTGCCGGGCCCTGACGTTCAAAGCTAGACGGGAGCGGTCCCGCAAGCGATTCGAGCTCCGGTCGCGGGCCGGAGTCACCACAGTTCCGGGAGTCGTCATCAGTCTTCGGGCTCGAAGTCCTCAGGCAAGAGGCACAAGAAGTCGAAGAGGCAACATCGCTCTTCTGACTCCCCTAACGCTCGCGCGATGCGGCCGGGGGTATGGGCGACACCGGCTCCGCCGGAGCCACAGGCGTCGCAGCCTGCTCCATACCCGCCAGTCCCTGGGCAACACGCGACGCCGGAGGAGATAGAGTCCTTCCTCATGGCCATGAGGTCACTCGCTCCTCCGTCGGGTTCCGCAGCGCCTTCGGGCCAAGCGGCCCGACTGGGTCCCCCAGCGGGCCGGGTGCTTCGGCCCCAGCGCCGTTGGGTGCTACGGCCCTGACGCCGTCGACGACTTCAATCCCGACGCCGCAGGGCCCCTCCGGATCCGGGTCGCCGCCGGTCGACCTCACGACCTCGCCGGCGCCCGCCCCCAGGGTGCCGCCTCCGGCACCGTCCCAGGACAACGCTGTCCCTGGTCCTACCCTCGATTCGGGTCAGGCGCCGTTCCCGCTGCCGATGGGAGACTTTTACTTCTACGACCCGGCTCCATCCTTTGAACCTGAGTACCAGGCGATGGGTGACGAGGGGGATCGGGAGGAGTCCGAGGACCCTCTGGCACGTGAGTGTCAGTCTTCTCAGGACTGGACAGGTGAGCTTGGGGAGGCCAGTGGTCTGGGCACTTCACGCAACACTGGTTTTGTCTTCCCTCCTACCGTGGCTATGGAGGAGGGGGCTGCCTATAGCGTGGTGCTGACGTGGGCTGCCAAGGCTTTGGGCCTTGAGCTCCCCGTCGCGGCCGTGAGGAACTCCTCACTTAGGTCTTTAAACCGCAGGCAAGCTCGGCCGAGCCTCTGCTGCCTTTTAATGAGGCCTTGTCAGACGTTCTTCTGGGCACTTGGTCCAAGCCCGCTACAGGTCCGCCTGTAGATAGGAACGTGGCCAGGCGCCACCCCCCGGCTCCAGGTGACCCTTGCTTCCTGTCCACCCACCCCACCCCCGAGAGCCTGGTCATCCAGGCCCCTAACTCCCAGACCGCATTCCCGAAGGCTCCCCCGATTAAGAATCCAAGAGGTATGAGCAATACGGGAAGAAGGTATTCAGTCAGTCAACACCGCATGCCTCTTGGGCTGTTACACCCACTCTCTGTGGGACACGGTCGCGGACGTGCTGCCACAATGTCCGGAGAAAACCCGGACTAAACTCGCCCAAGCCTTTGCGGAGGGTTGAGATGCGGCACGGTATACCATCCGGTGTGGGCTGGATACCACAGACTCACTGGGCAGAGCGATGGCAACGACGGTGGCGAATCGTCGCCACGCCTGGTTGAGGTCCGCCAACTTTTCGGTTGATGTCCAAAACACCCTTATGGACATGCCGTTTGATGGCCGTCGCCTCTTTGGCGACAAGGCAGACCATGCGCTTGAGCGCTTTAAGGACTCCAGGGCTACGGCCAAGTCCTTGGGCCTCTCGGCCCCGCCCCAGCAAACTGCTGCCTTTCGCACCTTTCGTGGCCAAGGAAGGGGCGCCCCCACGGGGAACATCCATTACAACGCAACTATTACAACGTAGAGCTATTACAACGCAGGTATTACAACGTAATTACTATTACAACGCATGTTTTTACAACGCATGGTATTACAACGCTAATGCTATTACAACGCATGTATTTACATCGTATTATAATTTTTATAATTTATTTTGGGTATTTAGATAGATAGTTATTTATATAATTATTTTATAAAATTATTCTTATTTTAAAAAATTAATTATAATACTTAGTGATTATTAGTAGATATTATAGATATATAGAGAATTATTTATTATTTTAAAAAAATTAATTATAATACTTATATAGATATATAGAGAGTTATATATTTATTTATTTATTAATTTATTAATAATTGATATATATATATATATTGAATTAGTTTATTAGTATTTCATAAATATAGGAAATATTAATATTTAGAAAATTATGTATTATAAATAAAAAATTAAGTATTAATACTTAGGTACTTTTTACAAGATAAATATCATGTTTGTTATTACATTAATTATTATAAAAATTAATTATAATATTTAGTGATTATTAGTAGATTTTGGGTATTACAGATATATAGATATTTATATATTTATTTTTTGTTTAATAATTTATATGGGGCTATTAAGATAAATATTTATTTTTTATAATTTCATTAATTGTTTTAGTTAAATATATATATATATATATATATATATATATATATATATATATATATATATATAATAGTGTATTACTATTTTAAAAATGTTGAAAGTATTAATATTTAGGTAATTATTTATTAATAATTAAAATGTAAGTATTAATACTCAGGTACTTTTTACAACATAAATATCATGTTTGTTAATACTTTATTTTTTGGTAGTTTAAAATAAATATTACATTATTAAAAAAAGTAAAGAAGATTAAAAATCAAATTTTAATACTCAGGTTTTATTTAAAAAAAGAATTTAATATTGTAAAATGTTACATTAATAATAAATAAATCTATTTAATATTGTTTAATGTTTATAATATTTTTAATGAAATAATAATATTTTTAAAAAAAATTATAAATTCATATTTCTACTTTTTCCCACGCTTTTGTATTGATTTCAATGAAGCGTTTTGTCCTTCATTTATTTCGTTGACGTCTTGAATGGGATCCGCGGGTAAGTTTGCTATGCTTTTAAAATAACGGATGCAGGAGGGAGAAGAAGGAAATAAGGGTAGACAAATGGTAAGTGATAAAAAACATAATTTTTTATGTGTTTATTGTAATTAATAACGATTAAAATAAAAATAATAAAAACAAATACCACATTTAGTTCGATAAAATTTTTGTTTATTGATGATATTAAATGTAAAAAAATATATATATTTTTATTTCAATTGCAAATATTTTTATGATTTTAATTATTAACAAATAATAGATTTAGAAACTAATATAAACATATAATATAATATAATGTAATTGTCCATTTTCTATTTTGATGTTTTTGGATGACGTCTTCACGTTAACGTCGACGCAAGCCGCCATCTTGGATTTTCCGATTGCTGGAAGTAGCAGGAAGCTGATCTGCGCTAAAGGTAGGAAACTTTTCGAACTTATTTTACACTAAAACATATTTAAAAAGATATATATAATGTAATGAGAGGTTAAGTAGAGGTTGCTTATTAAACTAATAGTTGTTTTGATTATATTACAACATGTCACCGAACATTTCACTGTTATATGCCATTGTCGGATTATTTTTCGGGACAAATAAAGGGTAAATATGTTTAAAAAGATAGAGTGATGATTTATATTGTATACATTTTGAACGTAATATGTTTTGTGTAGTGGTAGATTAGTTTGGATTCTTTTCATTAGATGAACATAGATAGGAAATGTTAGAAACATTTTATTAGAAAATTGATTGCATTTGGCTTGTTTTGTATAAGAGAAAACTGGTTTTTTGGAATTTAAAATAAAGATCTTTGTTTAAATACCATGCAAAGTTTCGTTTATTTGCTTTTTTGAGCATTTATAAAAATGTTCAAAATTGATTGATTTAGTTACATTTTGAGGTTATCGATTTGTTTGAGAAAGTTGATATCGAGGTCCGTTATTTTACAATGAAATTGTTTACATATTGGAAAAAAAAAGGATTTTCATTGAAAGTAGTAATTTTTTTTTTGTGAAAATGCCAATTAGAATTTTTTAGTTAGTGAGAAATACTGCAGTTAGGTTGTTTAGTTAGCGAGAAATACTGCAGTTAGGTTGGTGTGAAATAAATAATGAAAAAGTCAAATTTTTCGGGGTAGATTTGATACAAAACAAATAATAATGCTTTAAATTAAAAAAAAAAAAAAAAAGGATCTTATCTTTTACAAAAAATATTTCTGTTTGAAATAGCACAGAAATTTTTGAAAGAAACAGATATATTTTTCTATAATTGTACCAGTTTACTAATATATTTTTTTACAAGCCAGCATCAATTTTCTAAAATAAAGGGGTGTTATTTTGTATAGTATAAATTTTTTTGGTACGTTCAGAATGTTTACATTATTTAAAAAAATAATGGAATGCAAATTATTTATATTTTAGTTTTCATAAAGATTTTTAACAACTATTATGTTAGGGTTTTCTTATTTTGAAAGAGATAAGAAAATAATTTTTTCTTATTTTTAACAGGTGTACTTAGAGAGAAAAAAATCTAAAAAAGGTAAGGGAACCCGACAAGTAATAATTTAAAAATTTTTTTACAAAAATTCAAATGAATTAAAATATTGAAAAATTAGTTTAGGGCAAAGCAGGAAAGTAAGTTACATAAAATATAGTTAAAAATGTAAAATATTAGCAACATTCTCTAGGTAATCCAAAGCCACACACAACGAAAATTGTTGTAGTACACCCAATAGTCTCTCAGACATTTCCTTTGTTTGCCTTGAAGGACGTGGGTTTAGAATACCTGACAATGCCTGAGCAAGTCTCATTTCTTGAAAACTTTGCTCCTTCTTCAAAGTTTTCAGGAAAGAGTAGAAATTAGGATGGTGTTTGCCAATCGTGTGACTGAAGGAGTTATGCCATCCCTCTATGGCATTATTTGTTTTTGCACCACCTTCTAAGCAGGTTGAGTAGCAATTCCACCACTCCACATGGTAACGTGGCTTCCTCCTGCGACCCGATCTGCCTAGACGACCAATCCATGTGTCTTCGAAATAATTTAAAATTGGTGCCAATTTTTCCTCATGTTCCACAAAATATTCTGACTCTGAAATTGCTGTGTAGTAGTCATCTACACTATCAGGTGGTACAAAACAAAGTGCAGTTAATTTTTTTAGTTCGACTTGTAATTTGCTATCAGATGAGTAATCAGCAACCAGGGATGTTTTTTGAAGCTTACGCCAATATGCCTGGGAAAAATGAAAAAAACATCCCTGAATTTGGGTATCCGTGTACAATTTGTTGATGACATTCATCATTGTCAATTCAAAATCTAATATGATTTTCCTAGGACTGATTCCAGAAGTTTTTTCTTTAATAACTGATAAAAACTCAGTATAGGTTGCTGATTGCTTATCTGGTAATAAACTGTATACTAAAGGTACTACATTATTATTAATTTGAGCATGAATACTGTAAATTTGGGTGAATGGATGGGGCGTACTTTTAAACGTCCCATCCATCATCCAAATTTCTGTATTTTCTAATTTAAAAAGGTTACGGGGAGTGCTAAATATTAACATGCGTTTCAGAGGGTTTTGGTTATCATACAGTAGAAAAGGTTCATTAGAGAAGGAAAGAGTTAAATCATGAGGAATTACAATGTCAGCAAAAGTTTGAGGAGTAACAGTTTGGGTGTTACTTGCCTGCTTTTTTCTTTGAATAATTCTACGCAAATTTGGGATTGTTGGCATATTACAAGCAACATGTCCAGGCACATGTTGAGCAACCTCTCTCAAAATCTGACCAGGAGTTTGATTGGAGGTGGATGCAATATCTTTCATTTCATTGATAGTATCGCGTATTTCAATCTCCATTGCAGAGGCAGAGTGGTTATGTTCTGTGGTTCTTACCACTATCTCACCAACAGTAACCGCTCTGCCGCTGCAACGGGCGGTATAATATTTTACACACCTCCAATGTCTCCTGGGTTCACTTAGCCTCTCATTACAATATATATACCCACAATGTTTCAGGAGTCTGTTCCCTTTTCGAGATTTGGTGTAAGTTGCAGTATTTTGGCTTGCCATTTCCTGTTGAAAAAAAGAAATATAAATTATATTTTATTTAAGATACACACATTTTTGATTTTTCTTATTTACACATAATTTGAAAAATATTTATTTGTTTTTACTGTTGATTTTAAGTTTAAAATGTATTTTTTTCTACTTGGAATTGTAAGTGACACTTTTAGAATATCCAACACATCCTGTTATTTAATTGCACTATCCAGCACTTTCTCTGAATATACACTTTATTTGAGTTAGAATTCTAAAAAGTAATAGGAAACTATCCTGCATTTTCTTTGATTATGCATTTACCTGGAGTTTGATTAGAAAGTGGCATTGGGACACTATCTAGCACCTTTTCTACTCATGCACTTTTATGGAGTAGGAATAGTAATTGGCACTTTTTGACTAATCAGCACTTTCTCAGATTATTCACTCACTTGGAGTTAGAATAGTAAATGGCACTTGGACACTATACAGCACTTTCCCTACTCATGCACTTTCACAGAGTTGGAATAGTATTTGGAACTTTTTCACTAACCATGCACTTTCTCTTAATATGCACTTACCTGGAGTTAGAATAGTAAATGGCACTTGGACTCTATCCTGCACTTTCCCTACTCTTGCACTTTCACAGAGTTGGAATAGTAATTGGCACATTTTCACTAACCAGCACTTTCTCTGAATATGCACACACTTGCAGTTAGAATTGAAAATGGCACTTGGACACTATGCAGCACTTTCCCTACTCATGCACTTTCACAGATTGGGAATAGTAATTGGCACTTTTTCATTAACCAGCACTTTCTCTGAATATGCACTTACCTGGAGTTAGAATAGTAAATGGCACTTGGACACTATCAAGCACTTTCCCTACTCATGCACTTTCACAGAGTAGAAATATTAATTGGCACTTTTTCACTAACCAGCACTTTCTCTGAATATGCACTTACCTGGAGTTAGAATAGTAAATGGCACTTGGACACTATCCCGCACTTTCCCTACTCATGCACTTTCACAGATTGGGAATAGTAATTGGCACTTTTTCATTAACCAGCACTTTCTCTGAATATGCACTTACCTGGAGTTAGAATAGTAAATGGCACTTGGACACTATCAAGCACTTTCCCTACTCATGCACTTTCACAGAGTAGCAATATTAATTGGCACTTTTTCACTAACCAGCACTTTCTCTGAATATGCACTTACCTGGAGTTAGAATAGTAAATGGCACTTGGACACTATCCCGCACTTTCCCTACTCATGCACTTTCACAGATTGGGAATAGTAATTGGCACTTTTTCATTAACCAGCACTTTCTCTGAATATGCACTTACCTGGAGTTAGAATAGTAAATGGCACTTGGACACTATCAAGCACTTTCCCTACTCATGCACTTTCACAGAGTAGAAATATTAATTGGCACTTTTTCACTAACCAGCACTTTCTCTGAATATGCACTTACCTGGAGTTAGAATAGTAAATGGCACTTGGACACTATCCCGCACTTTCCCTACTCTTGCACTTTCACAGATTGGGAATAGTAATTTGCACTTTTTCATTAACCAGCATTTTCTCTGAATATGCACTTACCTGGAGTTAGAATAGTAAATGGCACTTGGACACTATCCCGCACTTTCCCTACTCTTGCACTTTCACTGATTGGGAATAGTAATTGGCACTTTTTCACTAACAAGCACTTTCTCTGAATATGCACTTACCTGGAGTTAGAATAGTAAATGGCACTTGGACAATACCCCGCACTTTCCCTACTCTTGCATTTTCACAGAGTTGGGATAGTAATTGTATAATTTAACTAGTTATTATTCTGCACTTATAATGCGTTTCAAAATGATTTTTAATTGCTCTGAAAAATGATACTCAGATGTGTTTATTTAGGAAAATTACCTTGGGTTTCGGAAGGTTCTTTTAGAAAAACTGTTGTATATAGTTGTGGAATAGGCTGGCTTTTTGTGGATATCTGCCTTGCAGTGGTATCTGGTAGGCTGTGAAGAAAACAAGTTGAAAAGGTGTTCAATGCTTAGAAAATGTATTATTTTATTGGCTGCTCTATATATATTTTTTAGAAAAAGCATTTACCTTTATGCATGTTTATAAATATGGCATATGTTATCATTAAACTGTACTTTCTTTCAATATGCAATGATGTGGTGTTTAAATAGTAAGAGGCAATTTAAAACTATTCTGCATTTTTTCTACTAATGCACTTTTATGGAGTAGGAATAGTAATTGGCACTTTTTGATTAATCAACACTTTCTCATATTATTCATTCATTTGGAGTTAGAATAGTAAATGGCACTTGGACACTATCCAGCACTTTCCCTACTCATGCATTTTCACAGAGTTGGAATAGTAATTGGCACTTTTTCACTAACCATGCACTTTCTATTAATATGCACTTACTTGGAGTTAGAATATTAAATGGCACTTGGACTCTATCCTGCACTTTCCCTACTCTTGCACTTTCACAGAGTTGGAATAGTAATTGGCACATTTTCACTAACCAGCACTTTCTCTGAATATGCACACACTTGCAGTTAGAATTGAAAATGGCACTTGGACACTATGCAGCACTTTCACTACTCATGCACTTTCACAGATTGGGAATAGTAATTGGCACTTTTTCATTAACCAGCACTTTCTCTGAATATGCACTTACCTGGAGTTAGAATAGTAAATGGCACTTGGACACTATCAAGCACTTTCCCTACTCATGCACTTTCACAGATTGGGAATAGTAATTGGCACTTTTTCATTAACCAGCACTTTCTCTGAATATGCACTTACCTGGAGTTAGAATAGTAAATGGCACTTGGACACTATCAAGCACTTTCCCTACTCATGCACTTTCACAGAGTAGAAATATTAATTGGCACTTTTTCACTAACCAGCACTTTCTCTGAATATGCACACACTTGCAGTTAGAATAGTAAATGGCACTTGGACACTATCCAGCACTTTCGCTACTCATGCACTTTCACAGATTGGGAATAGTAATTTGCACTTTTTCACTAACCAGCATTTACTCTGAATATGCACTTACCTGGAGTTAGAATAGTAAATGGCACTTGGACACTATCCTGCACTTTCCCTACTCTTGCACTTTCACTGATTGGGAATAGTAATTGGCACTTTTTCACTAACAAGCACTTTCTCTGAATATGCACTTACCTGGAGTTAGAATAATAAATGGCACTTGGACACTATCCCGCACTTTCCCTACTCTTGCACTTTCACAGAGTAGGAATAGTAATTGGCACTTTTTTACTAACCAGCATTTTCTCTGAATATGCACACACTTGCAGTTAGAATAGTAAATGGCACTTGGACACTATCCAGCACTTTCGCTACTCATGCACTTTCACAGATTGGGAATAGTAATTTGCACTTTTTCACTAACCAGCATTTACTCTGAATATGCACTTACCTGGAGTTAGAATAGTAAATGGCACTTGGACACTATCCTGCACTTTCCCTACTCATGCACTTTCACAGAGTGTGAATAGTAATTGGCAATTTTTCTATAACCAGCTCTTTCTCTGAATATGCACTTACCTGGAGTTAGAATAGTAAATGGCACTTGGACACTACCCCACACTTTCCCTACTCTTGCACTTTAATAGAGTTGGGATAGTAATTGAATAATTTAACTACTTATTATTCTGCACTTATAATGCGTTTCAAAATGATTTTTAATTGCTCTGAAAAATGATACTCAGATGTGTTTATTTAGGAAAATTACCTTGGGTTTCGGAAGGTTCTTTTAGAAAAACTGTTGTATATAGTTGTGGAATAGGCTGGCTTTTTGTGGATATCTGCCTTGCAGTGGTATCTGGTAGGCTGTGAAGAAAACAAGTTGAAAAGGTGTTCAATGCTTAGAAAATGTATTATTTTATTGGCTGCTCTATATATATGTGTGGGAAAAAGCATTTACCTTTATGCATGTTTATAAATATGGCATATGTTATCATTAAACTGTACTTTCTTTCAATATGCAATGATGTGGTGTTTAAATAGTAAGAGGTACTATAACACTATTCTGCACTTTCCCGACACATGCACTTGCACAGAGTAGGAATAGTAAGGGGTACATTTTAAGTATCCAGCACTTTTTGAGAATAGGCACTTACTTGGAGTTAGAATAGTAAATGGCACTTGAACACTATCCAGCACTTTCCCTACACATGCACTTTCACAGAATAGAAATAGTAATTGGCACTTTTTCACTAACCAGCACTTTCTCTGAATATGCACTCACTTGGAGTTAGAATAGTAAATGGCACTTGTACACTATCCAGCACTTTCCCTACTTATGCACTTTCACAGAGTAGAAATAGTAATTGGCACTTTTTCACTAACCAGCACTTTCTCTGAATATGTACTCACTTGGAGTTAGAATAGTAAATGGCACTTGGACACTATCCAGCACTTTCCCTACTCTTGCACTTTCACACAGTAGAAATAGTAATTGGCACTTTCACACTAACCATGCACTTTCTCTGAATATGCACTCACTTGGAGTTAGAATAGTAAATGGCACTTGGACACTATCCAGCACTTTCCCTACACATGCACTTTCACAGAGTTGGAATAGTAATTGGCACTTTTTCATTAACCATGCACTTTCCCCACTCATGCACTTTCACAGAATATCCAATCACTTGAACTTAGAACAGTAAATAGTACTTGGACATTATCCTGCACTTTCCCTACTCTTGCACTTTCACAGAGTTGGAATAGTAATTGGCACTTTTTCACTAACCAGCACTTTCTCTGAATATGCAATTACCTGGAGTTAGAATAGTAACTAGCAATAGGACACTATCCCGCACTTTACCTACTCTTGCACTTTCACAGAGTTGGGATAGTAATAGAATAATTTTACTAGTTATTATTCTGCACTTATAATGCGTTTAATAATGTTTTTTAATTGCTTTGAAATATGATACTCAGATTTGTTTAGTTAGGAAAATTACCTTGGGTTTCGGAAGGGTCTTTTCGAAAAACTGTTCTATATAGTTGTGGAATTGGCTGGCTTTTTCCGGATGTCTGTCTTGCAGTGGTTTCTAGTAGGCTGTGAAGAAAACATGTTGAAAAGGAGTTCAATGCTTAGAAAATGTATTATTTTATTGGCTGCTCTATATATATGTGGGGGGAAAAGCATTTACCTTTATGCATGTTTATAAATATGGCACATGATATCATTAAACTGCTATTATTTTCAATATGTAATGATGTGGTGTTTAAATAGTAAGATGCACTTTAACACTATTCTGCACTTTCCTGACATATGCACTTTCACAGAATTGGAATAGTAATTGGCACTTTCACACTAACCATGCACTTTCTCTGAATATGCACTGACTTGGAGTTAGAATAGTAAATGGCACTTGGACACTATCCAGCACGTTCCATACTCTTGCACTTTCACAGAGTTGGGATAGTAATTGAATAATTTTACTAGTTATTATTCTGCACTTATAATGCGTTTAATAATGTTTTTTAATTGCTCTGAAAAATGATACTCAGATGTGTTTATTTAGGAAAATTACCTTGTGTTTTGGAAGGTTGTTTTCGAATAAATGTTGGCTGCCTTTTTGCGGATGTGTGCCTTGCAGTGGTTTCTGGTAGGCTGTGAATAAAACAAGTACAAAAGGTGTTCAATGCTTAGAAAATGTACCATTTTATTGGCTGCTCTATATATATGTGGGGGAAAAACATTTACTTTGAAGAATATTTAGAAATATGGTAAATGTTATTATTATACTGCACTTATAATATTTACTACATTGCTTTTTATTTGCTATAAAATCTGTAAATGCAATATATATATACATGGAAATTACCTTGGTTTTTTGGAGGTTGTTTTTTAAAAATTCTTCAAAATACTCTCGATTTTGGTTGTTTATTCGACGTTCTGTGACTTTTGCTACTTCTTCAGTTTGGCTATAAACAATACAATTTCACAAGTTTTATTTAAATGTGGTGTTTTTTAATAATTAAAAAATAGAAAAATAATATATTACTGCACATTATTGTACGATTTCGTATTAGCTTTTTAATTTTTTCCAATAGAATTGAACCTTATTTTTTTTAATATATATATATATATATAAACTCTTTACACTGAGTGGGGGTATATAGACGGTTCGTTTTTTACGTGCCTACTTATTTTCAATTAAATAATAAAATTAAAAAAAACCATTTATATTTTTATATGCAGTTATTTGATTACGATTTTTTTAATATACATTTAATGTTCCAATTATATGGAAAATATTTTTAAATAATCCACTTTATTTAATTCAATTATCAATTTTGTTTTCCAGTTAGGTCTGGCTGAGATAATATTTCAGGAAACTTTTGAAATGGATTAATAGTTGCGTTGTAATGGATGTTCACCTTTTGAAATATATATATTATTTATTAATAAATCGTTTACCATGCATTTGGATGTACGAATAAAGAAATATTACTTTTAAACCATCTCTCATTAGTTTAGAAATGTAGGCGTTTCTATAAACAAATTATTAAAAAAGTTTATTACTTAACCAAATATTTTAAATCGTTGAATTAATTATAGTTTGTTTATCCTTCATTATATACATTTATTTCTCTTAAAATATTTTTTAACTCTTATTACCGTTCATAATGTTAACAAAAAAACTAATCAACCTTACATATTATGTTCTAAGTGTTATTAAATTAATGTATACTACTATATTAATTAATACAAAATTTAAACAGTTTAAGGAAATATTACGCTAATAATATGTTAACCTAAAATATTTTACCAAATCGTTTAAAATAACTTACTGTTCTATAAAATAGAAATGCTTCTACGTTCGCTTTCGCTGATATTTATCTCAAGAGGTCAGAGGGTCAGGTTTTCACGTCTGATTACTCTGCTAGTTGATAATCAACTGTTTTCAAAATGGTGGGATACGTCTATTTATAAGTTTTATTAAATAGCATTATATTTTTCGTAAATTATATTGTTTTCTTTCGTTTTTTTGGGGGATTCATTTCATGAGAAAACATATAATTTAAATTGTTTTATTTAAAAATAAGCTCAACAAACTTTCGTCCCGTTTTATCATCCATTTTGAATGTCTTGTTGACATTGGAGGGCATTGAAATAGTAGATGGACATTATTTTTCATTGCTGTGTTTAAAATGGCGTTCATTTCTTTGTAAGGTCATTATTTTTGTCTTTCGAGTATTGGAAACTCTTATTTCTTCTTTATATTCTTAAAATATATATATATTCTTTTGCGTTGTTAAAGAATTCCATGGTATACAGTATTTTTATAAGTAATCGAGTATTAATTTAATAATGGTCTAAATCGGTATCGTGTTATTAATTTAATTTTTGAACCCATTTCTAAATATATTTAGACATCCCTAAACTCTATTTTCCATGTAAGTCGTTCTACGTATTATTTAATAAAATTTATTTATTTATTTTTTTGTGTGTCATTATAGTAATCGATGTTAAATAGTAATATTTTTTTATAATTGGGTATTAATTTAATAAATAAATATGTTTTTTAATACTCGGCTATTAATTTATTAAATAAATAAACCTAATTCGTAATATTATAGTAGTTTAATGACCCGTTTTTTAATACACTTAACCACCCAAAACCCCTAATTCCCTTGCATCCCGTGCCAGATTTTATTTTCTAAAAAAAAAAAAAAAAAAAATATATATATGTAATGGTATACTTTGAAATATATTAATTTTAATACTCGGGTATTAATTTATTAAATAAAAAAATATATTTTTTTAGACTCGGGTACTCGGGTATTAATTTATTAAATAAATAAACCGATTTCGTAATATAATAGTAGTTTAATGACCCGTTTTTTAAAACACTTACCCACCCAAAACCCCTAATTTCCCTGCATCCCGTGCCAGATTTTATTTTACAAAAAAAAAAAAATATATATATATATATATATGTAATGGTATGCTTTGAAATGTATTATTTTTAATACTCGGGTATTAATTTATTAAATAATAAAAAAAAATTTTTTTACTCGGGTATTAATTTATTAAATAAATAAACAGATTTCGTAATAAAATAGTAGTTTAATGACCCTTTTTTTAATACACTTACCCACCCAAAACCCCTAATTTCCCTGCATCCCGTGCCAGATTTTATTTTACAAAATTTTTTTTTTTATATGTAATGGTATGCATTGTATTAAAATGCGTTGTAATAGTACTTTAGAATCAATAACACTATTTTACGATGTAATAGCATGCGTTGTTAAAAAACGCGTTGTAATAACAGTTGCGTTGTAAAAAATGCGATGTAAAAGCATGCGTTGTAATAACATGCGTTGTACTGACACCAATCCGCCCCCACACGTCCTGCCAGCCACGGGCCGCAGACTACCATCCAGCGCGGTGGCGGACGTGGAAACCGCCGTGGCGGCGGTCGGGGACAACGACGAGGCCAGTCCACACCTGCCCCTGCAGCATGCGCCTCAAAACCCTCCTAGTCCGAGCTTTCAGGCCCATGTGACGCCAGTGGGGGGCAGGGTTCGCCATCACCACCACCACTGGCGCACTGTCACATCGGACAGGTGGGTGCTGCAAATCGTCCGAAGGGGCTACTCCCTCCCCTTCGAGGCGTCCCTTCCAGCCATGCCACCGCAGTACCACCGCTTGTCGGGGGATCACTTGAAACTTCTACAAGAGGAAGTTACAGCCCTCTTGGCCAAGGGGGCCATCAAGCACGTTCCTGGGCCAGAAGTAGGGTGTGGTTGTTACTCCCACTACATTCTGGTACCCAAGAAGGGCAAAGGGGGCCCTACGCCCTATCTTGGACCTGCGGAACGTCAACAGCTTCCTCCGGAAGGAGAAGTTCAAGATGCTGACACTGGCTCAGGTCCTCGCTGCCCTAGACACAGGAGACTGGATGGTAGCATTGGACTTGCAGGACGCTTTTTTTCACATCCCCGTCCTGCCGGCCCACCGGCATTACCTGCGGTTCACTGTAGGCCACGAGCACTTTCAGTTTACCGTACTCCCCTTTGGCCTTACCAGCACCCCACGGGTGTTCACGAAAGTGATGGCGGTGGTCGCAGCTCATCTGCGCAGGTTAGGGGTTTCAGTCTTCCCCTACCTCGACGACTGGTTGTTGAAGGCGGGCTCGCCCCAGACAGTTGTCAGCCCCCTCCAGACTACGGCCGACCTCCTGCATATGCTGGGGTTTTCCATCAATGTGCCGAAGTCGCACCTGTGTCCCTCCCAGAGGCTCCTCTTCATCGGAGCGGTTCTAGACTCGGCGCAGTTTCGGGTTTATCCTCCCGAACAGCGGGTTCAGGATATTCAGGCTCTGATTCTGATCTTTCAGCCGTTATCCCGAGTCTCGGTCAGGTTGACGCTGCGGCTTCTGGGGCTGATGGCCTTCTGCATCCTTCTGGTGCATCACGCCCGGTGGCGGATGCGGGCTCTGCAGTGGGACCTGAAGTTTCAGTGGGCCCAGCATGAGGGCAACTTGTCTGACCATAACTTGTTCTCGGAGGGCACTGCAAGACAGTCGCAGTGGTGGCTCACGATCCGTGATTGGGTCAGCGGCAGATCCCTCTCCCTACCGCAACCGGAGCACGTAGTTGTGGCGGACGCGTCTCTCCAGGGCTGGGGAGGCCACATGGGAGAGGCGGAGATCATAGGCCTCTGGTCTCCGGCGGAGTCCCAGCTCCATATCAACCTTCTGGAGCTGCGGGCGATCCGGCTTGCACTGAAGGCATTCCTCCCCTCTGTCCGGGGGAGTGTAGTGCAGGTGTTCACGGACAACACCACCGCCATGTGGTACTGCAACAAACAGGGCGGGGTGGGGTCGTGGACCCTATGCCAGGAGGCTCTGCGCCTCTGGCAGTGGCTGGAACATCAGGGCGTGACCCTGGTGGTTCAACACCTGGTAGGTTCCCTCAACGCCAGGGCGGACGAACTCAGCCGTCGGTGCATGATGGATCACGAATGGCGTCTGAACTCGGACGTGGCGCTAGGTCTCTTTCAGCAGTGGGGAGAGCCTTGGGTAGATCTATTCGCCACAGAAGAGAACACGCAATGTCATCAGTTCTGCGCGTTGGAATTTCCAAGGCGGCACTCGCTCGGAGACGCTTTTCGTCACGAGTGGAGCTGCGGTCTGTTGTACGCCTTTCCGCCTATATCACTTCTGTCCAGAGTGCTGAAGAAGATCAGGCGCGACCGGGCCCAAGTTATCCTTGTGGCTCCGGACTGGGCACGAAGATATTGGTATCCAGAGCTACTCAGCATGTCTGTCGATCCTCCGATTCGTCTGCCTCTTCAGGAGGCAGCAGCAGGGGACAGTTCTCCACCCGAACCTGTCCAGTCTCCACCTCCATGCTTGGAGATTGAGCGGCGACAGTTGAGGCCATTTAACTCTCCTCCTGAAGTTTGTACTGTGATTCTGGCAGCCAGGCGTCGCTCCACAAAGTCGGTATACACCTGCAGGTGGAACAGATTTGTGGCATGGTGCACAGCAAAGGCTGTGGATCCACCCTCTGCCCCCCTTTCTGAGGTTCTCCTCTTCCTTCTTTCTCTTGCCCAGCAGGGCTCTGCTCTGGGCACTATCAAGGGCTACCTTTCTGCCCTTTCCGCCTTCTTGAGGCTACCTGATCAGCCTTCTTTGTTCAAGTCCCTGATTCTTAACAGATTCTTGAAGGGCATAACTCATATGTTCCCCCTGTTCCTTTCGTGATGCCCCAGTGGGACTTGAACCTGGTTCAGACGTACCTGATGTGCGCTCCTTTTGAGCCGCTTCATAACTGTCCTCTCAGTCCTCTTACACTTAAGACTGCTTTCCTGGTTGCCATCACCTCTGCCAAGAGAGTGAGTGAGCTCCAGGCTCTTTCCTCTCAACCTCCTTTCCTTTCTGTCCATCCGGACAAGGTTGTGTTGCGGACAAGACCCTCTTTCCTGCCTAAGGTAGTCACAGCCTTCCACATCGGGCAGTCCATCACCTTGCCCACCTTCTTTCCGCCTCCGCATCCCTCTAAAGAGGAAGAGCGGCTCCACCACCTGGACCCAAAACGTGCGCTGTCCTACTATCTGAATTGCACACGCCACTCTTTGTTGGTTACGTGGGCGCTAAGAAGGGACGGGCGGTGCATAAACGGACCATCATCGGTGGGTCGTGTTGTGCATCAAGGCATCCTACTCTTTGGCTAAGAAGGAGCCTCCTGTTGGGCTTAGGGCCCATTCCACTCGGGCCACAGCGGCTACTACTGCCCTGGGCCGGGGAGTCTATTTGCAGGACATCTGTCAGGCAGCTACGTGGGCCTCGCTGCACACGTTCGCAAGACACTACTGCCTGGACAGCCAAGTCCGGAGGGATGGCTTCTTTGGCCGTTCCGTCCTCCAGGACTTTCTGGTGTGATCATTGGTTCGCAGACCCACCACCGGGGTTAGTATTGCTGGGGTATCTATTCTAAGGTAAGGAATCCAATACTAACCTGTTTCTTTCAGATGCACAAGTTACTTACCTTCGGTAACGATATATCTGTAAGAAACAGTAGTTAGTATTAGATTCCTTACTGCCCCACCCATCCTCCACGTTCTGCGAACCGATATCTAGGGTTAAGGTCATCCCCTTTCACGGCCCTAATTTCATGGCACCAGTGTTGGTTTTTATCATGGGTCTGCGTTTCTGGTGTGGAAAAGCTGTGTATAAGAATGACGTCAGCGCGCGAGGGCGGCATCTAAGTACTCCGGCGACGTCATCCCGGCGCCGACGACGGACGCGGAGCCGCAGACGACGCCTACCGACGCGCAAGGGTACTGCTACGCAAAAGTTTCCGGATCCAGTCTGACGCCTGGGGATATTCTAAGGTAAGGAATCTAATACTAACTACTGTTTCTTACAGATAAATTGTTACCGAAGGTAAGTAACTTGTGCTTCAAGTGCCATCTTGAATGAGCTCGCTGAGCTGTACAATCTCCTAGAGATTGTGTTTTAGTGACCATTGGTTGGAATTTGCCATTGCGCCAACGACCTTTAACGATCGCGCACGACGTACTATAAGCTTGTTTACCCCCGTAACGGGTTGAGCTGATCCGTCCGTATAAATGATACATTCATACTGCTCTGGAGGCATAATTTCAGTAGGCAGAGGACATTCTTGTTCATATTGTGGAATGCTTGTGTTTTCAAATATGGATCAAAAACATATTCAACATCTGTTGCAGCAAGAGAATTAACCCATTGTATCCATCTTGGATGTAAAGCTTTAGGATTTGGAATGCTCGCTTTCGTCACTGCTTCTAAGGCAGGTACAGGTGTCACAACCATAATGCGTTTACCCTGTGCGAGGGCTCTCTCTTTTGCTCCAGCAGTCTGAACTGCTGTCACAATTTTTTCTGTTGAAGTAAACTTCATTTCTGCTTGTGTGTAAAAGTGTGACTGTAGGAGAGTAGGGTCTGCTTCCTATGGTCACCCCCACTTTTTGCTTTACTGGTTTTTGACTTGGATGTGGCTGTGGGCCTGCTAATCAGACCCACAGCCCAGATGCACTCTCTCTAAATTCACACCATGTACTCTAGGTACATCCACAATTGGGAATTGGTTCACCTTATCAGCCCCTGTAGAAATGTACCCTAGGTACTCAGGGCATAGGTGTAACCAAGGCCTACCAGGGTCTGCAGCATGCATTATGCCACCCTTGGCTGGCCACTCAAACTGACACAACTGGCTGATCACTCAGCTGGGGCAAGGTCATGTAATCACCCCTTGCTTAGGTATACTATTCCTATATCTACCCTTAAATATAGACACACAGTAACCTATAAGTCACTCCTATGGCAGGCCTTAACAATCCTGGAGGCAGAGTGCTTGGTTATGTGTGAGATGGTGGTCTAGCATGAGCTGAGCCTGTCTGCAGCTTTCGGAACCATGTCCTTATAGCTGTTCTATGATATTGCCATACCATATACTCTTAAGTGCATTATAATCCTCGAGCTTGAATGCTAACTTTGGTTTGGCTTTATCTAATCTGAAAGAAACAGGTTAGTATTAGATTCCTTACCTTAGAATATCCCCAGGCGTCAGTCTGGATCCGGAAACTTTTGCGTAGCAGTACCCCTGCGCGTCGGTAGGCGTCGTCTGCAGGCGTCCCCTGCGGCTCTGCGTCGTCGGCGTCGTGCGCCGTGATGACGTCGCTGGAGTATATAGACGCCGCCTCCGCGCGCTGACGTCAGTTCTTCTTTTTTCCGCGCCAGTTAGCGCAGATCCGAAGAGCAGTACTCCGGTCTTTTGACCAAGTTTCTTGTTAACTACTTAATCTTCTACGGTGCCGGTAGGATGCCCGGTTTCAAGGGTTGCGACGAGTGCGACCGCCTGATGTCGGTCACCGACCACCATCGACTCTGCCTCCGGTGTCTGGGCGCGGACCACGACGTGGAGTCCTGCGGCGGAGTCGGACCGGCGTCGTCCGACGCCGGATCCGGCGCCGATGGGGCCCATTGACCCCGAGGTCTATATCGTCGATCCAGAATACGGCGATGAGGACGAGTATGGAGAGGGTTGGGAGGGGTCTGAGGACCCTTTATCCCGTGCCTGCCAGTATGATGTGGACTGGGTAGGTGATCTGGGTGATGCCAGTGGCCTGGACGAGTCGCCCAACCCTGGGTTTGTCTCCCCGACCCCTGTGGCGTCTGAGGCAGGTGCTGCCTATTCGGTGGTCCTGATGAGGGCTGCCAAGGCCTTGAGCCTTGAGCTCCCTGTCGCGAAGGTCAAGCCGAACATTCTGACCGAAGTGTTTAAACCGCAGTCATGCCCCCAGGAGCCTCTGCTGCCGTTTAATGAGGCCCTGACGGATGTCCTTTTGGGCACCTGGTCCAGGCCCGCTTCCGGTGCACCGGTTGACCGGAACGTTGCCAGGCGTCACCGTCCGTGCTCGGACGACCCTGCCTTCCTATCCACCCATCCCTCCCCGGAGAGTCTGGTGATCCAGGCCTCCACTTCACAGTCCGCGTTCCCGTCGGCTCCGCCCGATCGGGAATCAAAGCGGTATGACCAATTTGGTAAAAAGGTCTTTTCCTCTTTGAGCGCTGGACTGCGGTCTTGTAATACCGCGTGCCTCTTGGGCCGCTACACCCACTCCCTGTGGGATACGGTCGAGGAGTGTTTGCCGCAATGCCCCCAGGAAGTGCGGGACAAGCTCACCCGGGCCTTGGTTGAAGGCCGGGATGCGGCGCGGTACTCGATCCGTTGTGGTCTGGACACGACCGACTCGCTGGGACGGGCTATGTCCACGACGGTGGCGATTCGTCGCCATGCTTGGCTGAGATCTGCCAACTTCTCGCCAGACGTCCAAAATACACTCATGGACATGCCATTTGATGGCAGTCGCCTGTTTGGTGACAAAGCGGACCACGCGCTGGAGCGCTTCAAGGACTCCAGGGTCACGGCCAAGTCCTTGGGTCTTTCGACCCAGCGCCAGCAGACGGGTTCGTTTCGCCCCTTTCGTGGCCAAGGGAGGGGCGGTCCCACACGTGCTGCCAGCCACGCGCCGCAGAACGCTCCCCAGCGCGGTGGCGGCCGTGGTTTCCGCCGTGGTGGCGGTAGAGGCCAGCGGCGAGGTCAGTCCACGCCTCCCCCCGCTGCTGCATCCAAGCCTTCCTAGTCCGAGCTTTCGGGCTCACGTGACGCCAGTGGGTGGCAGGGTTCGCCATCACCACTCCCGCTGGCGCGCGATAACATCGGACAGGTGGGTGCTGCAGCTCGTTCGAAGGGGCTACGCCCTCCCCTTCGAGTCCACTCCTCCAGCCATGCCACCGCAGAACCACCGTGTGTCGGGGGACCACTTGACACTTCTGCAGGAGGAAGTTACGGCCCTCTTGGCCAAGGGGGCCATCGAGCGCGTTCCTGGGCCAGAAGTAGGGTGTGGTTGCTACTCCCACTACTTTCTGGTGCCCAAGAAGGACAAAGGAGGCCTCCGTCCTATCTTGGACCTACGGAACGTCAACGGCTTCCTCCGGAAGGAGAAGTTCAAGATGTTGACTTTGGCTCAGGTCTTGGCTGCTCTAGACCCTCAAGACTGGATGGTAGCGTTGGACTTGCAGGATGCGTATTTTCACATCCCCGTCCTGCCGGCCCACCGGCGTTACCTGCGGTTCACGGTCGGCCAGGAGCACTTTCAGTTTATCGTGCTCCCATTCGGCCTTACCAGCGCCCCACGGGTGTTCACGAAAGTGATGGCGGTGGTCGCAGCTCATCTGCGCCGGTTAGGGGTTTCAGTCTTCCCCTACCTCGACGACTGGTTGTTGAAGGCGGGCTCGCCCCAGACAGTCGTCCACCACCTTCAGATGACGGCAGACCTCCTGCACGAGCTGGGGTTTTCCATCAATGTGCCGAAATCACACCTGTGTCCCTCTCAAAAGCTCCCTTTCATCGGAGCGGTTCTCGACTCGGCGCAGTTTCGGGTTTATCCCCCGGAACGGCGGGTCCGGGATATTCAGGCTCTGATTCCCATCTTTCAGCCGTTATTCCGGGTTTCGGTCAGGTTGACGCTGCGGCTTCTGGGGCTGATGGCCTCCTGCATCCTACTGGTGCATCACGCCAGGTGGCGGATGCGGGCTCTGCAGTGGGACCTGAAGTTTCAGTGGGCCCAGCATCAGGGCAACCTATCCGACCATGTCCTGATCTCGGAGGGCACTGCGAGACAGTTGCAGTGGTGGCTTACGGACCGCGATTGGGTCAGAGGCAGATCCCTCTCCCTTCCCCAACCGGAGCACGTGGTTGTGACGGACGCGTCCCTCCTGGGCTGGGGTGGCCACTTGGGAGAGGCGGAGATCAGAGGCATCTGGTCTCCGGCGGAGTCCCGGCTCCATATCAACCTGTTGGAGCTGCGGGCGATTCGCCTAGCACTGAAGGCATTCCTCCCCTTTGTCAACGGGAGTGTAGTGCAGGTGTTCACGGACAACACCACCGCCATGTGGTACTGCAACAAACAGGGCGGTGTGGGGTCGTGGACCCTTTGCCAGGAGGCTCTGCGTCTCTGGCAATGGCTGGAACGTCAGGGCGTGACTCTGACGGTTCAACACCTGGCAGGTTCTCTAAACGCCAGGGCGGACGAACTCAGCCGTCGGTGCTCGGTGGATCACGAATGGCGTCTGAACTCGGACGTGGCGAGAGGCCTCTTTCAGCAATGGGGAGAGCCTTGGTTAGTTCTATTCGCCACAGAAGAGAACCCGCAATGTCATCAGTTCTGCGCGTTGGAGTTTCCAAGACGGCACTCGCTCGGCGACGCCTTTCGGCGCGAGTGGAGTTGCGGTCTGTTGTACGCCTTTCCGCCTATACCACTTCTGCCCAGAGTGCTGAAGAAGATCAGGCGCGACCGGGCCCAAGTTATCCTTGTGGCCCCGGACTGGGCTCGAAGATACTGGTATCCCGAGCTACTCAGCATGACAGTCGGTCCCTCGATCCGCCTGCCCCTTCAGGAGGACCTTCTGTCGCAGCAGCAGGGGACGGTCCTCCACCCGAACCTGTCCAGTCTCCACCTCCATGCTTGGAGATTGAGCGGCGGCAGTTGAGGCCATTTGACTTGCCTCCTGAAGTCTGTGATGTAATTCTGGCAGCCAGGCGTCCCTCCACAAAGTCGGTATACGCCTGCCGGTGGAACAGATTTGTGGCATGGTGCACAGCAAAGGCTGTGGATCCCCTTTCTGCCCCTCTGTCTGAGGTTCTCCTCTTCCTCCTTTCCCTTGCCCAGCAGGGCTCTGCTCTGGGCACTATCAAGGGCTATCTTTCTGCCCTTTCCGCCTTCTTGAGGCTACCTGATCAGCCATCTTTATTCAAGTCCCCTATTGTGTTACGATTCTTGAAGGGCATCACGCACATGTATCCCCCAACTCCGTTCGTGATGCCTCAGTGGGACTTGAACCTGGTTCTGACTTTCCTGATGTGCGCTCCCTTTGAGCCTCTTCATTCCTGTCCTCTCCGTCTTCTCACTTTAAAGACGGCCTTCCTGGTGGCTATCACCTCTGCCAGGAGAGTGAGTGAGCTCCAGGCTCTTTCTGTTAAACCTCCTTTCTTGTCTGTTCATCCTGATAAGGTGGTTCTTCGGACTAGACCTTCTTTCCTGCCCAAGGTAGTCTCTGCTTTTCACATTGGGCAGTCCATCACCTTGCCCTCCTTCTTCCCGCCTCCGCATCCTTCGAAGGATGAAGAGCGGCTCCATCGTCTGGACCCAAAACGTGCGCTTTCATTTTACATGGATCGCACACGCCAGTTCCGGGTGGATGACCAACTGTTTGTTGGCTACGTGGGTGAGAAGAAGGGAAGGGCGGTACAGAAGCGGACCATCTCTCGGTGGGTCGTCCTGTGCATCAAAGCATGCTACTCTTTGGCTCGGAAGGAGCCTCCTGTTGGGCTGCGGGCCCATTCCACTCGGGCCACGGCGGCTACTACTGCCCTGGGCCGGGGAGTCCCTTTGCAGGACATTTGCCAGGCGGCCACGTGGGCCTCGCTGCACACCTTTGCGAGGCACTACTGCCTGGACAGTCAAGTCCGGAGGGATGGCTTCTTTGGCTGTTCGGTCCTCCAGGACTTTCTGGTGTAGGTTGTATTGGTTCGCAGACCCACCACCGGGGTTGGTATTGCTGGGGTATCTATTCTAAGGTAAGGAATCTAATACTAACCTGTTTCTTTCAGATGAACAAGTTACTTACCTTCGGTAACGATATATCTGTAAGAAACAGTAGTTAGTATTAGATTCCTTACCGCCCCACCCATCCTCCCCGTTCTGCGAACTGATACCTAGGGTTAAGGACATCCCTTTCAGGGCCCTAGTTTCAAATGGCACCAGTGTTAGTTCTCACATGGCTCTGCGTGTTCTGGCGCGGAAAAGCTGTGTGCAAAGAACTGACGTCAGCGCGCGGAGGCGGCGTCTATATACTCCAGCGACGTCATCACGGCGCACGACGCCGACGACGCGGAGCCGCAGGGGACGCCTGCAGACGACGCCTACCGACGCGCAGGGGTACTGCTACGCAAAAGTTTCCGGATCCAGACTGACGCCTGGGGATATTCTAAGGTAAGGAATCTAATACTAACTACTGTTTCTTACAGATATATCGTTACCGAAGGTAAGTAACTTGTTCAACATGTTGTGTAAGGTGTCATACGCTTTGGAATACTACCCCCTCACCAACTCTGGCGACGGAGGTAGCATTCCACCCTTCTAGAGGGAGAAGACATGTTGAAACTACTGTACCCGGTTAAAGTTAAACAGAGCCCCAGCATCACAAAATGGATGCTGCTGCCACAGACACAAGTCTGACCTCCTGCTGCTGGGAGTCATTCCAGCAAGGGAGGCCTGGACAATAGGTTTCCTGCCTGGAGAGGTGCGAGCACCGCCCCAGACAGGATTTTGTGTATTGGGACAGGGAGGGCTGAAAAGAAACAGACACTGCCTGGGGCACACTAGGTGCTCCATGCATAGTCCAGTTCAAACCGGTGCTGGGGCACTCCAGCCCCAGCTCTGGCACAAAACTGGACAAAGGAAAGGGGGTGTAACCACCCCACTTCCTGGTCCCACCCATAGGAGGGACCTAGTGAGTAAACCAGCCCCCTTTAGTTGAATAAAGGTAAGGGCTGACCCAGGAGACTTTAGATTTATCCTGATGAAACTTTGATACGAAACTCTGGACCCTTCGACATTCAAACCGACTTGAAGACTGAAGAATCTCCCTTGTGGCCAAAGAGTGACCACCCTGGGCAACCAGGCACCATCCAGCAACTCGATGGCTTGCTTTGTCCCCGTTCCCGCAGGAACTCGAGCGCAGAGCCTGACATGACCTCAACTCCAGGACTCCTCTGACCCCACTGCACGACTCCAGCACAGCTGAGCCCCGTGGAAGGCATCGGAATCTGTGGAACCAGGCATCTTGGAAAGTCTTCAACTTGCTACCAGCGCAGCTCCTGAGGCATCCCCGAAGCTGTGCACTGGGGACTGAGACACCCGACACCGAGCTCCACTTGCACCGAAGACCAGCCCTCCACACTCCACGAGATCTGCGTGGGGCCCTTCTGCTTGTGTTCTGCTCGACGCGTTGTCCGGTTGCTGGCCTGTTGGCTAGTAGCCCTCTGACGATGATCCTTGAGAAAATCCATGGCTGATCTGGTTGCTCCAGACTGGCACTTGCTTCCCTGAAAAGGTGAAGTACCTCAGACCCTCCTGGTCTGCACCAGAAGCTCCTTGTGTATCCTGCGTGGGTTGCCTTCGCTTAGGCTTGTTGGCTCCAATCTTGAAGGTGACCCCTCCATCTGCGAGAACCTTCGTGGGACAGCTCCTCTCCAGCACCTGGTCGTCCTCGACGCCTCCTGGTCCGCGTGGCTGTAACGACAAGCTTCACATCCGCACCTGATTGCTCCTTGACGACGTCTGGTTCCTCCCTGGTTCCAACCGGTCACTGGCTAGTGACCTAGACTCTGTCCCCTCTGCTTTCAGGTCCTCTTCATCCTAGATCCACCCTTGGATCCACCCGGACATCTTCCTCCTGGCCGCCTGCAGCATCTTCTTCCAAGGCTCCATAGGAATCAACGAGAAAACCCGACACACTTTGACACCTATGCACCCGCAGCCCGTGGGTGAGGTAACCCGAGTACTTCGGTGCTCCTGTAGGGATTGACTATCCTAGTGTCTAGTTTTGTTAGTTGTACATTCCTAGTTAGACCGGAAGGGTCCGAAATCTCCATTTACTTACCTTTTAAGTTCCCATTGACTTTCTATTGACTCTCGCGTGAGTGTACTGACCCTGCACGCGCCGCCTGTGGGCCTCCTACTCCTAACCTAAGGGTCAGATAGTGTAGCCCCAGCGATTCCCTAGGCCTTCTCCTTTCCCAAGTCGTGGTTCTTATACCACTTACTTAGTATATGGTTTTACGCGCCCCTAGGGCCTAACTGTAAATTGTGCTATTTAAAGTATTTCTAAGTGTAACTTATGTGCTTTTGCCTCTGACCTCATAAAGAGTTCAGAGGAGTGTGTTAGTGAATAAATACATATATATTTTATATATATCCTGTCCTTTCATTTGATATTCAAGGGGTTACATATGGTAAAACAGCTGGCTTTACACGCCCTCGAGAGTCTTTTAGCCTAAGACTGTTCTGTCCACGCTATCACTAGGATAGCTGGTCTATAAGGTTGACTTACAACCATCACCATAAGGGTTGTTTGGGCTGGTGCAAGGTGTTCACTAGAATAGTGAACATCATATACCAGGCCAACTTCTCACAGTGACTTGTAAGCTATTGGTACTTTTTCACCTTTGTTAAAAGTTAGGTACATGAATCCGCATTGTCCTGGAATGATTCGGATCACTAAGTTGGGTACATTTACGCATGTTTGCAAATGTTTTTTTGCTAACATGTCTGTTTGCAATGAACGCAAAATTTCAGTGTGTTTTTGTGTCCAATTGACTGTTTTAAAATCAGGTTTGATTAATTTGTAGAGAGGTTTAACCCTTTCTGCGTAATTTAGAATGTTAATTATTCCGAAATTCAGGAAACCTAGAATTGACTAAGTTTTTCAGCGAATTTTGGAGGTTGGAGCAGCGCACATTTTTCTAAAAAGTTGGCTGCCAGGCTTTTGCCTTCACTTTATAGTTCATATCCTAAGAAAAGGATGTTGAGTTGGGCAATTCTCGATTTCTTAAAATTGAATTCATACCCCTCAGAGGCGAATCCAAGTATAATGGTTTTCACCCTGTTTAAGTGCCTATCCAAGTCATCGTCAGTCAGTTAGATGTCATCTACATATGACCAAGCTTCATCATCATATATTTGCAGTAACTCTGTTACCCTTGCTGAAAATAACCCAGGACTATTCTTGAAAGGCTGAGGGAGACGACTGAAGGGACGCTGTGTCCCCATCATTGAGAAAGCGGTCAAATACCTACTTTCTGGTGCAATGTTTTGACAGAAGAAACCGTTAGAAATATCTTTTTTACGCCCAATGTTTTTCATTAATGCTGCACTGTGTGCATTTTGTACTGCAAAAGTTTTGCAACAAGAGTTTAGGTGTCTGTAATCCAATACTAGACGATAAGTATTGTCTGGTTTGGAGACAGGAAACAAAGGATTATTCATTGACGAGGTGCATGTTTCAATCACCCCCTGGTATTCAAGTTGATCTCCCTGACCTGTTTTTTAGCCCCTTGCTTAACTGGATACTGCCTTTGTGCAGTTGGTGGATTTTTTTAACTGGATTTTATGGTGAGGAGAATCCTCATCCCATCCTACATGATTTTTATGTAATGCGGGAACTTGGACAACTGCCCATTTCCTGGCTTAAGTATATTTTAAATGAATTGGAATGTGGCTGGAGAAGGCTGGCATAATGATGTCTTTGCCATGTGGGCACTCCCTGACAAATTCTGGTGGCCAGTCTTGTTCAGCAAGAAGAATGTCATAAAGTCGCTCCCAAAGGAGTGCTCTCACTTTTCTTGGTATGTCTCCTTCCATCCGGAGTGTTACTTCATACAACTTATGTGGAGAACTAACCCTGGTATCTGCAGTCTCAACTTGAATGAATTCATTCAAGTCCACTGTCTCCAGATGATCCTTCAAGTTCTTGCGAGCTATGGTGACTTCTGCTGCGCTACCCAACATTGTCTGAGCCCATTCCCCGTTCTTGAGTTGTGTCCTCAAGATCCTCAGCATGTCTGATTTTTAGACCTGCTACCTTCTTTTTGGTGAATTGAGGTTTCTTGTTTTTCTGAATGTGTTGATTGTCTTTGGACTTCACACGTTCTTCCCTGTGTTCTGATCGTCCTCTTTCGGATTTCTGTGACTATGACTGAAAGGTACGAGAGGAACGTGTATCAGTTTCTTGATATCTATCCGGTTTTCTCAAATTATCCCTGTTCCTGTGGTTATACCTCCTTTCAGAGGGCTCCTTTTGAGGAGACTTACCTCTGGAATGAGAAAGCTTCTCTTTAGAAGTTTGTTTAGTGTTCTCCCACTTATTTTTAGAAGGAGTAGGAGTATTTTTAGTAAAGACCTTCAACTGTATAATTCTGTTAGATTTTGTATATGACTAAGTAATTTTTCATCCAGCATTGCTTCAATGTCAGGGTCAGGTCTGTAACTGGCTAAAGCCAGCCATGTTGCTCCTGGTCTACCTAGTGGACCGAGCCTGGTAATGTGATTTATGTTTTAGGGCGCCTTTAAACCAGAGCGCATGCTCTTGATATGGTAGTGGAATTTCAATATCCTCGAAAGGAATGTATTCCATAGATGGTTCATCTTCTTTATAGAAGTGAAACCCATTTGTTCTTGGATCTGCTTCAGGGAAGATTATCAATTAATGGAATACCTCTGTCTCTTGATATTCCTGTGCCTCTATCACAAAACCTGCCCTACCACCTCTCAATGTTAGGCCATTTTTTATAAGTTTTATAGTGATGGCTCTCCTTAAATTTGGTGGAATGATTATAGCGTCATCGTCGGTTTCTTGGAAACCTGAATAGTCTAAAACTGCAGTGGCTGGATCAGCCGCAGGACCACTGGCCCCGGGAAGTACTTCGTCGGCCATTTTGTTGACTTAAAGTATACAAAGCAAGTTTCAAGGAAACAAAGATAAGGTGCACAATATTTTGGAACACTGTATCCTTCAATGTTGAACAAACCAAAAAGCAAATCCATAGGATTTTTCATCCTACTCCGCTACGGCGGATATTATCCCTTAGCCCACTCCAGATGTCTATTGGAGTATTACAGAAAAAAAGGGGTCTCTGAGAAAAGCACGACTGAGTTACTTTAGTATCTAGCGTTAAATAAGTGCCTTACCAAACGTTGGGCGCCATGTAGTTTAGTTCCTATATTCCCAATAGGCTCTGCGCATTGGAATAATATATCCTATAGATATGACGTAGGACTTAGATCTGAAAGAAACAGGTTAGTGTTAGATTCCTTACCTTAGAATATCCCCAGGCGTCAGACTGGATCCGGATCACCGCTGGTCGACCTTACGACCCCTCCTCCGGCGTCGACCCCCAGTGTGTCGCCCTCGAAGCCGTCCCCGGACGACGCCGTCCACGGACGACTTCGTTCCCGGTCCCTCCCTCGGTCCGGCGTCGGACCGGCATCGCTTGATGCCGAGAGAAGAGCAATTCTTCTATGATCCGGCCCCATCCTTTGCACCTGACAATCAGGAGATGGGAGGCGAGAAGGATTGGGAGGGGTCTGAGGACCCTCTGGCACGGGAGTGTTGGTCGTATCAGGACTGGGAAGTTGAGATAGGGGAAGCCAGTGGTCTGGACACTTCGCCCGACACTGGAGTTGTCTCCCCTACTACCGTGGCTACGGAGGAGGGGGCTGCTTACTGCGTGGTGTTGACGAGGGCGGCCAAGGACTTGGCTCTTGAGCTCCCCCGTCGTTGCCGTGAGGACTAACCTCCTCAACGAGTTCCTTAAACCACAGGCAGGCTCTAATGGAGCCTCTACTGCTGTTTAATGAGGCCCTTACTGACGTTCTGTTGGGCACCTGGTCCAGGCCCGCTACAGGCCCCCCTGTAGATCGGAACGTGGCAAGACGCCACTCCCCGGCCCCGGGCGACCCTAGCTTCCTCTCCACCCACCCCACCCCGAGAGCCTGGTTATCCAGGCCTCTAACTCCCAGACCGCATTCCCGACTGCTCCACCTGATCGGGAATCCAAAAGGTATGAGCAGTTCGGTAAGAAGCTGTTCTCTTCACTTAGTTTGGGGTTGCGGTCGGTCAACACCGCTTGCCTTTTGGGCCGTTATACCCACTCTCTGTGGGATACGGTCGCGGACGTGCTGCCAAATTGCCAGGAGGAGACCCGGGGGGAAAACTCACTCAAGCCCTTGCGGAAGGGAGAGATGCAGCACGGTACTCTATTCGATGTGGGCTGGATACCACGGACTCGCTGGGCAGGGCGATTTCCACGACGGTGGCGGTTCTCCGCCACGCCTGGCTGAGGTCCGCCAACTTTTCGACTGATGTCCAGAACTCACTCATGGACATGCCGTTTGATGGCCGTCGCCTCTTTGGCGACAAGGCAGACAGTGCGCTTGAGCGTTTCAAGGACTCCAGGGCTATGGCCAAGTCCTTGGGCCTGTCGGGTCAGTGCCAGCAAACTTCTGCCTATCGCTCCTTTCGTGGCCAAGGAAGGGGCGCCCCTTCACGTCCTGCCAGCCACGGGACGCAGACCAACATCCAGCACGGTGGCAGATGTGGTAACCACCGTGGCGGAGCCAGGGGACAGCGGCGAGGCCAGTCCACATCCACCCCCGCAGCATCCGCCTTAAAGCCTTCCTAGTCCGAGCTTTCAGGCCGATTTGACGCCAGTGGGGGGCTGGGTTCGCCATCACCTCGGACAGGTGGATGCTGCAAATCGTCCAAAGGGGCTACTCTCTCCCCTTTGAGGCGACCCCTCCAGCCATGCCACCGCAGTACCACCGCGTGTCGAGGGATCAATTGCGAACAGCGGGTTCGGGATATTCAGGCTATGATTCTGATCTTTCAGCCTTTATCCCGAGTCTCGGTCAGGTTGACGCTGCGGCTTCTGGGGCTGATGGCCTCCTGCATTCTTCTGGTGCGTCGCGCCAGGTGGCGGATGCGGGCTCTGCAGAGGGACCTGAAGTTTCAGTGGGCCCAGCATCAGGGCAACCTGTCCGACCACGTCCTGATCTCGAAAGGCACTGCGAGACAGTTGCAGTGGTGGCTCACGGACCGCGATTGGGTCAGCCGCAGATCTCTCTCCCTATCCCATCCGGAGCACGTAGTGGTGACGGATGCGTCCCTCCTGGGATGAGGGGCCACATGGGAGAGAGGGAGATCAGAGGCCTCTGGTCTCCGGCGGAGTCCCGGCTCCATATCAACCTTCTGGAGCTGTGGGCGATCCGGCTTGCACTGAAAGCCTTCCTTCCCTCTGTCTGGGGATGTGTAGTGGAGGTGTTCACGGACAACACCAGCGCCATGTGGTACTGCAACAAACCGGGCGGGTGGGGTCGTGAACCCTTTGTCAGGAGGCTTTGCGCCTCTGGCAATGGCTGGAACACCAGGGCGTGTCCCTGGTGGTTCAACACCTGGCAGGTTCCCTGAACGCCAGGGCGGACAAACTCAGCCGTCGGTGCATGATGGATCACAAATGGCGTCTGAAGTTGGACATGGCGCAAGGTCTCTTTCAGCAGTGGGGAGAGCCTTGGTTAGAACTATTCGCCACAGAAGAAAACGCGCAATGTCATCAGTTCTGCGCGTTGGAATTTCCAAGGCGGCACTCGCTCGGAGACGCTTTTTGTCGCGAGTGGAGCTGCGGTCTATTGTACACCTTTCCGCCTATACCACTTCTGCCCAGAGTGCTGAAGAAGATCAGGCGCCCGGGCCCAAGTCATGCTTGTGGCTCTGGACTGGGCACGAAGATACTGGTATCCCGAGCTACTCAGCATGTCAGTCGATCCCCCGATTTGTCTGCCTCTTCAGGAGGACCTGTCGCAGCAGCAGGGGACGGTCCTCCAACCGAACCTGTCCAGTCTCCACCTCCATGCGTAGAGATTGAGTGGCGGAAGATGAGGCCATTTGACTTGCCTCCTGAAGTCTGTGATGTCATTCTGGCAGCCAGGCGTCCCTCCTCGAAATCGCCTGCAGGTGGAACAAATTTGTGGCATGGTGCACAGCAAAGGCTGTGGATCCACTTTCTGCCCCCCTTTCAGACGTTCTCCTCTTTCTTCTTTCTCTTGCCCAGCAGGGCTCTGCTCTGGGCACTATCAAAGGCTACCTCTCTGCCATTTCAGCCTTCTTAAGGCTTCCTGATCAGCCTTCTCTTTTCACGTCCCCTGTTGTAAATAGATTCTTGAAGGGCATCACTCACACATTTCCTCCTGTCCCTTTCGTGATGCCTCAGTGGGACTTGAACCTTGTTCTGACTTATTTGATGTGCGCTCCCTTCAAGCCACTTCACAATTGCCCTTTTCGTCGTCTTATTCTTAAGACTGCATTCCTGGTGCCATCACCTCTGCCAGGAGAGTGAGTGAGCTCCAGGCTCTATCTTCTAAGCCTCCTTTTCTTTCTGTCCATCCGGACAAATTTGTTTTAAGAAAGCGTCCTTCTTTCCTGCCCAAGGTGGTTACGGCCTTTCACATCGGGCAGTCCATCACCTTGCCCACCTTCTTTCTGCCTTCGCGTCCCTCGAAAGAGGAAGAGAGGCTCCACCATCTGGACCCAAAACGTGTGCTCTCATTCTATCTGGACCGCACATGCCAGTTTCGGGTGGACGACCAGCTCTTTGTTGGTCACATGGGCGCTAAGAAGGGACGGGCGGTGCACAAACTAACCATTTCTCGATGGGTCGTTTTGTGCATTAAGGCTTGTTATTCACTGGCTAAAAAGGAGCCTCCTGTGGGGCTGCGTGCCCATTCCACTCTGGCCACGGCGGCTACTACTGCCCTGGGTCGGGGAGTCCCCTTGCAGGACATCTGTCAGGCAGCTACGTGGGCCTCGCTGCACACGTTCGCTAGACACTACTGCCTGGACAGCCAAGTCCGGAGGGATGGCTTCTTTGGCCGTTCCGTCCTCCAGGACTTTCTGGTGTGATCATTGGTTCGCAGACCCACCACCGGGGTTGGTATTGCTGGGGTATCTATTCTAAGGTAAGGAATCTAACACTAACCTGTTTCTTTCAGATGCACAAGTTACGTACCTTCGGTAACGATGCAGACGACACCTACCGACGCGCAGGGGTACTGCTACTCAAAACTTTGCGGATCCAGTCTGACGTCTGGGGATATTCTAAGGTAAAGAATATAACACTAACTACTGTCTTACAGATATATTGTTACCGAAGGTAAGTAACTTGTGCGTCAGTAGGTCTCTATCGAATATACTAAACTGAATCGTGAGTGCCAGCTAGATCAGAGGTCACTAGAAACTTTCTCGAATACACAAGAAGGGATTAGTTTCTGACAACCGCATAAACATGACAACTTTGTTTCCCTAGGACTGGAATAACTATCTTCAGAGTCGTGGAAACAATAGATAAGTATTTCACTCAGTCAATCGTGCATGCTTCGTTTCTACAGAGTTTGCAGAGAAAAATAGAAACGGGCTTTTCAATAAAAGGATTTATTGGACAGTCTTCTTTCTCATGCAAGAGAGGTGAACTGCTACAATTGTTAGGCAGAATGCAAAGTATAATGCATACATTGTGAACAGTAATATAAAATAATACTGTAAGAGCATTGTATGGTTTCTAAGCCGTATAAAAATACATACATAAATAACACAGGCTAAAATACTCAACTGGTGTTTCTAAAATACGCCTACCCCAATGTACCTAACTTAAGTCTAGTACGTGAGAAGAAGTAAGTTATGGTCTTTAGCATAGGTTTAGTTTTGCCAAGAATTTGCCAAAGGTTTCTCTAGGTTCTAATCAGCTCCATACCTTGGAATGAAGGAGGGCGGCTATCTCTGTCTCGGACTCTATTTCCCAACACCCCGCAAGGGGAGTCAGAAACACTGGAGCTGGAATCTCGGCAGAGGAAGACCGCTTCCTGATCAGTGCGTCAGCTGGAGAGTCGGCTTCCTTCAGCACTTGCTGTAGCGAGCTGCGTCGGGCAAGTAGGTTGTCAAACTGCACTGAACCACAACGTGCTTTGCCATAGCAAGTGAATGTATATTTATACCTTGAAGGTGTTTAGGAATGCCATGTTTGACAAAGTCATGAACGAACCCCTAAGAAATAGATGTTCATTGTAAACTAACTGAGTTCTTGCAGAAATCAATATTCAAACAAGGGAAGTCCCTACCGGCTTAAGCTGGTTTTCCAAGAAATCGTTGTGATGTTTGGTGAACGGATGGAAGTAGCCATGCCTGTATTTGGGTAGCATGGGCTATGCTTAAATAAGGGCTGGATGTCAATGCCTATATAAGGGCAACGTGATTTGTACATATATAAGGGCATGAATCGGGAAAATCCATTTGGAATCTAAAACGCCATACAGCACCTCTATATTTAAATCTCCCATAGTCATGAGATTAATTAAGGGACTCACTAATAGGTTTCCTCTCACTCCATTTATCATGCCTCAGTGGGATTTGAATGTAATCCTTACTTTCTTGATGGGGTCTCCCTCTGAACCCCTGCATAGCTGTCTGTTGAGATTTTAACATTTAAGACAATATTTCTAATTGCAATTACTTCTGCCAGGTGGGTTAATGAGTTGCAGGCCTTAGCTCTAAGCCCCCTTTTACCTCAATTCATGCAGATAAGATAGTAATCAGATAGAGACTACTAGCCACAGATTCCTTAACATAGAATTATCCCCAGGCGTGAGACTGGATCCGGAATTTTTTTTGCCACAGCATCCCTATCTTGTCTGAGGCCGAGGTGACGCTGCTATGGCACCGGCAGCTGCTGGACCTGGCGGCGCCACAGGGATCGACGGAACCCCCGTCCCATCATGGGTCGAGGCTGGCGGGGGGTCCCCTCGTCCCTCCCTGGGCTCCTCTCGCCCCCACACGCAGATGGCTGCCTCGTTGAAGGTTGAGTCGGTGTTGGCGGCGCCACAGGGCTCCGTGGGCCCCTCTCGTGCCCTCATGGGTCGAGGCTGGCGGGGACTCCTTGTCACTCCCCGGGTCACTCTTGTCCCTCTGCGCAGGCGACTGCCTCGTCGGAAGTCGAGTTGGCGCCGTCCCTTAGTCGCCTTGGCTCCAGCCCAGCCCCGGTCTCCTGCGCCGTGTGGTGTCGAGGACGCCTGTCCGGCGAATCCTGTGGCGCTGGACGACGATGACTCATCTTCGGACGCCTCCTCTTCCCCGGAGGTTGGCCCCCTGCTGGGGTTGTCCTCGCCAGAGACGGGCCGCCGCGTCGTGGTTTTTTCACCGACGTCATCAAAGGACAGATCCTCGGCACGGTTTTCGCTGAAGGAGCCACTGCTCCCCCTCTCCTCGGCACCTCTTCCTCCTTTCTGGGCCTGGCCCTTCCCCACTCCGATTGGCTTAGGGATGGCTGCCTTAGCTTGCAGCCTTCGCCCACGGAGGAGCTGCTTTCCCTACCGCGGGCCCCACCGAGAGGGTGCGGCCTTCGCTCGCGCTTTTTCCACGGCTGTGGATATTTTGCGCATGGGAGATCCGGCTGCCCATTTCCCTGCGGATCATCTTCTTGAAGTTCTCCACCCGGGCTCTGGTGGTAGGGAGCTGCTGCTTCCTTTGAGGGTTCGCTCCATTCTTTTCTGAAGGGTACTTCGGGGCGTCCCTTCAAGGGGGATCCGGTGCCCCAACACCTTCTGCACCGTCACCTTCCAGCACCATGGGACTCGGTGTGTCTTTCCCTCCACCCCTCTGCCAGAAGCCCCCTTTTGCAGACTGCCTTTACCTCCCTGCCGCCTCTGTTGTCTCCACCATCACGGGAGGCCTGCTGGCTGGACTCTTGGGGGAGCAATATGTGCGCTTCGTCTAGTGCAGTTCTGCGGGCCCTTAACACTCTAGGTGTGTTGGCTAGGGCCACTTCTTGCTTGTTGGACTCGACAGAGTCCCTTGGGTCTGCGGCTTCTCAGGAGGGTGCTGGTGTTGATTTGCGGCACCATGCATTAGATGGCCGAGAGCTGGCAGCATTTATTCTTCGCTCCGCTCTGGACATCTCAGTGATGCTTGGTTGTGCCATGGCTTCTTCGGTTGCCCTTCGCCGCCATGCTTTGCTTCGGGACAGTGTGTTCCCGGAAAATAATCAGGAACGGCTGGTGGATCTTCCCTTCGATGACCATCCAGAGGTTCTTGGCGGGGTTACGGCCTCCTCCTCCTCTCCCCCTCGGTGACCTGTGAGTTGATCTGTTTTTTGGGTGTTGTTCTTTCGTTGGGGCGAGTCGCCCCAGTTGTGTGATGTGTGTGCTTCATGTGCATTCGAGTCCTCTTTGTTGGGACTGTGGTTCTGTTGGCTGCTGGCCGGCCCTTCTTGACTGTGTGTTTTTGCTCTGGGTTATCTACACCAGGTTGGCCCTGAGATTAGGCCTTCTGTTTTTTCTCTTTGGCTGCTTGTCCTGCCTTCTGCGGGGTTTTTTCCCACGGATCTTTCTGTTGTCCTCTGCTGCGGAAGTTTCTTCCTAAGAGGGTTCCCATGTCTTGGGACTTAACATAACCTATGTGGGGTAGTGGTAGCTGTTATATAGCTTGATCTGAAAGAGACACGTTAGTGATAGATTCCATACCTTAGAATATCGCCAGGCGTCAGACTGGATCCGGAAACCTTTGCATAGCAATACCCCTGCGCGTCGGTAGGCGTTGTCCGCGGCTCCGCGTCCGTCGTCGGCGTCGTTAGCGCCGGAATGACGTCGCCGGAGTACTTAGACGCTGCCCTCGCGCGCTGACATCCGTTCTTCTTTTTTCCGCGCCAGCTAGCGCAGATCCGGAGAAGCTCTACCCCTTAATCACTTTTTGACTAAACTTTTTTGATCTTTTGATCTGTTTTTCTCGAGTCGCTACGACTCCTATGGTGCCGGTAGGGATGCCCGGGTTCAAACCCTGTTCCAAGTGTGGCCGCATGATGTCGGTTACCGTTCCCCATCGCCGGTGTCTTCAGTGTCTAGGCCTCGACCACGACGACCGAACCTGCTCCGGGCCCTGACGTCTAAGGCTAGGCGGGAGCGGTCCCGCAAGCGTCTTGAGCTCCAGCAGTCAGCCCCGCGCCGTTTGAGGTCCCGGTCCCACAGGAGGTCGAGGGACCGGTTGCGGGGTCAGAGCCCTCGTAGCTCCGGGAGTCGGCATCGGTCTTCAGGATCCAGGTCCTCAGGTAAGAGGCATGAGAGGTCGGAAATGTGTCATCGTTCTTCCGACCCACCCCGACATGCGGCTGGGGGTTCGGTTGACACCACCCACGCGGCTCCGATGGAGTCGCGGGCGTCGCCACCTGCCCCACACCTTCTGGTGCGTGGGCACGGTGCGACGCCTGAGGTCGAGCGGTACCTCGTGGCCATGAGGTCTCTCCCTCCTCTGCCGGGCTCCGTGGCGCCTTCGGGCCCAGCTGTCCCGGCTGGGGGGCCTAGTGGGTCGGGCGCTTCGGCTCCGACGCCGTCGGGCGCTTCGGCCCCGGCGCTGCTGGCGACTTCGGTCCCGGCACCGCAGGCCTCCACTGGATGCCTGGAAGCGTGGCTCAGTGGTTAGAGGCGGCAGACCCGGAAGCTGAGATCGACCGTGGACCAGGGTTCGATTCCCCGCCTCGGCGGGTCTCGGGCTCAAAAATTCCACGGACTCGACAATTCTCGCTCTGGTGCCTACTCAACTCACGGGGTCACACTCTGCGACTCTAGGCAATAGCTTGCTTAATCTCCACTACGGCCCCTCGCGGCGGGATGCCTGGCTTTCACCTTGTGGACACCCTGCCGGGGTTTCTCACAGGGGAATACCAGGACGGGTTCCCTAAACAAGCGCCGGGACGCTCACGGGCAGCCGTGCGCTTTACAAATCCAGCACATTTACATTTACATGTGGTTCCGGATCCAGGTCGTCGCCGGTCGACCTCACGGCCTCACCAACGCCGGCCCCTAGGGTGTCGCCCCCGGCGCCGCCTGCGGGCGACACCATCCCCAATCCTACCCTTGATTAGGTTCCGGCGCCGGAGCGGCGCCGCCGACGTCGTATGGAGACTTTTATTTCCACGAACCGGCCCCATCCGTTGAACCTGAATTTCAGGTGATGGGTAACGAGGGTGAGTGGGAGGGGTCTGATGACCCTCTGGCACAGGAGTGCCAGTCTAAACAGGACTGGACATATGAGCTTGGGGATGCCAGTGGCCTGGACACTTCGCCAGACACTGGTTTTGTCTCCCCTCCAACCGTGGCTTCGGAGGAGGGGGCTGCCTACAGTGTAGTGTTGACGCGGGCGGCCAAGGCATTGGGCCTTGAGCTCCCCGTCACGGCCGTGAGGACTAACCTCCTCACTGAGGTCCTTAAACCGCAGGCAAGCTCCACTGAGCCTCTGCTGCCGTTTAATGAGGCCTTGTGTGACGTTCTTTTGGGCACTTGGTCCAAGCCCGCTACAGGTCAGCCTGTGGATAGGAACGTGGCCAGACGCTACCGCCCGGCTCCATGAGACCCTTGCTTCTTGTCCACCCACCCCACCCCCTGGTTATCCAGGCCTCTACTTCCCAGACCGCATTCCCGACGGCTCCGCCCGATCGGGAATCCAAGAGGTACGAACAATTCGGTAAGAAGGTGTTCTTGTCCCTGAGTTTGGGACTGCGGTCAGTCAATACCGCATGCCTCTTGGGCCGCTACACCCACACTCTGTGGGACACGGTCGCAGACGTGCTGCCACAATGTCCGGAGGAGGCCCGGGCTAAACTCACCCAAGCCCTTGCGGAGGGTCGAGATGCGGCACGCTATTCCATCCAGTGTGGGTTGGATACCACGGACTCACTGGGCAGAGCGATGGCAACGACGGTGGTGGTTCGACGCCACGCTTGGTTGAGGACCGCCAACTTTTCGGCTGATGTCCAGGCCACCCTTCTGGACATGCCGTTTGATGGCCGTCGCCTCTTTGGCGAAGAGGCAGACCATGCGCTTGAGCGTTTTAAGGACTCCAGGGCTACGGCCAAGTCCTTGGGCCTCTCGGCCCAACGCCAGCAAACGGGTACCTTTCCATCCTTTCATGGCCAAGGAATGGGCGCCCCCACACGTGCTGCCAGCCACGCACCGCACCGCACACTAATACACAGCGCAGTGGCGGCCGTGGAAACCGCCGTGGCGGCGGTCGGGGACAACGGCGAGGCCAGTTCACACCTCCCCCTGCAGCATCCGCATCAAAACCCTCCTAGTCCGTGCTTTCAGGCCCATGTGACGCCATCACCCTTTCCACTGGCGCACTGTCACGTCGGACATGTGGGTGCTGCAAATCGTCCGAAGGGGCTACTCCCTCCCCTTCGAGGCGACCCCTCCAGCCATGCCACCACAATACCACCGCGTGTCGGGGGATCACTTGCAACTTCTGCAAGAGGAAGTTACGTCCCTCTTGGCCAAGGGGGCCATCGAGCCCGTTCCTGGACCAGAAGTAGGGTGTGGTTGTTACTCCCACTACTTTCTGGTACCCAAGAAGGGCAAAGGGGGCCTGTGCCCTATCTTGGACCTGCAGAACGTCAACGGCTTCCTCCGGAAGGAGAAGTTCAAGATGCTGACATTGGCTCAGGTCTTAGGTGCCCTAGACCCTGGAGACTGGATGGTAGCGTTGGACTTGCAGGACGGTTATTTTCACATCCCCATCCTGCCTGGGACCTGCGGTTTACGGTAGGCCACGAGCACTTTCAGTTTACCGTGCTCCCCTTTGGCCTTACCAGCGCCCCACGGGTGTTCACGAAGGTGATGGCGGTGGTCGCAGCTCATCTGCGCAGGTTAGGGGTTTCGGTCTTCCCCTACCTCGACGACTGGTTGTTGAAGGCGGGCTCGCTCCAGACAGTCGTCAACCACCTTCAGACTACGGCCGACCTTCTGCATCTGCTGGGGTTCTCCATCAACGTGCCGAAGTCACACCTGTGCCCCTCTCAGAAGCTCCTCTTCATCGGAGAGGTTCTAGACTCGGCGCAGTTTCTTGTTTATCCTCCCGAACAGCGGGTTCGGGATATTTAGGCTCTGATTCCGATCTTTCAGCCTTTATCCCGAGTCTCGGTCAGGTTGACGCTGCGGCTTCTGGGGCTGATGGCCTCCTGCATCCTTCTGGTGCATCACGCCCGGTGGCGGATGCGGGCTCTGCAGTAAGACCTGAAGTTTCAGTGGGCCCAGCATCAGGGCAACTTGTCCGACCATGCCTTGATCTCGGAGGGCATTGCAAGACAGTTGCAGTGGTGGATCACGGACCGCGATTGGGTCAGTGGCAGATCCCTCTCCCTACCCCAACCGGAGCACGTAGTTGTGATGGACGCGTCCCTCCAGGGCTGGGGGGGCCACATGGGAGAGGCGGAGATCAGAAGCCTTTGGTCTCCGGCGGAGTCCCAGCTCCACATCAACCTTCTGGACCTGCGGGCGATCCGACTTGCACTTAAGGCATTCCTCCCCTCTGTCCGGGGGAGGGTAGTGCAGGTGTTCACGGACAACACCACCGCCATGTGGTACTGCTACAAACAGGGCGGGGTGGGGTCATGGACCCCCTGCCAGGAGGCTCTGCGCCTCCGGCAGTGGCTGGAACATCAGGGCATGACCCTTGTGGTTCAACACCTGGCAGGTTTTCTGAACGCCAGGGCAGACGAACTCAGCCGTCGGTGCATGATGGATCACAAATGGCGTCTGAACTCGGACGTGGCGCAAGGCCTCTATCAGCAGTGGGGAGAGCCTTGGTTAGATCTATTCGCCACAGAAGAGAACGCACAATGTCATCAGCACTCTCTCGGAGACGCTTTTCATCGCGAGTGGAGTTGCGGTCTATTGTACGCCTTTCCGCCTATACCACTTCTGCCCAGAGTGCTGAAGAAGATCAGGCGCGACCGGGCCCAGGTTATTCTTGTGGCTCCGGACTGGGCATGAAGATATTGGTATCCAGAGCTACTCAGCATGTCTGTCGATCCCCCGATTTGTCTGCCTCTTCAGGAGGACCTTCTGTCGCAGCAGCAGGGGACGGTCCTCCACCCGAACCTGTCCAGTCTCCACCTACAAGCTTGGAGATTGAGCGGCGACAGTTGAGGCCATTTGAATTGCCTCCTGAAGTCTGTAATGTCATTCTGGCAGCCAGGCGTCCCTCCACAAAGTCGGTATACGCCTGCAGGTGGAACAGATTTGTGGCATGGTGCACAGCAAAGGCTGTGGATCCACTCTCTGCCCCCCTTTCTGAGGTTCTCCTCTTCCTTCTTTCTCTTGCCCAGCAGGGCTCTGCTCTGGGCACTATCAAGGGCTACCTTTCTGCCCTTTCCACCTTCTTAAGGCTACCTGATCAGCCATCTTTGTTCAAGTCCCCAATTGTAAATAGGTTTTTGAAGGGCATCACACACATGTTCCCTCCTGTTCCATTCGTGATGCCTCAGTGGGACTTGAACCTTGTACTTACTTTTCTGATGTGCGCTCCCTTTGAGCCACTTCATAACTGTCCTCTCCATCTTCTTACTCTGAAGACTGCTTTCCTGCCATCACCTCTGCCAGGAGAGTGAGTGAGCTCCAGGTTCTTTCTTCCAACCCTCCTTTCCTTTCTATCCATCCGGACAAGGTTGTGTTGCGGACAAGACCCTCTTTCCTGCCCAAGGTAGTCACAGCCTTCCACATCGGGCAGTCCATCACCTTGCCCACCTTCTTTCCGCCTCCGCATCCCTCAAAAGAGGAAGAGAGGCTCCACCGTCTGGATCCAAAACGTGCGCGCTCTTACTATCTGGATCGCACACGCCAGTTCCGGGTGGATGACCAACTCTTTGTTGGTTATGTGGGCGCCAAGAAAGGACGTGCGGTGCACAAGCGGACCATCTCTCATGGATCGTATTGTGAATCCAGGCGTGTTACTCCTTGGCTAAAAAGGAACCTCCTGTTGGGCTTAGGGCCCACTCCACTTAGGCCATGGCGACTACTACTGCAATGGGCCGAGGAGTCCCCTTGCAGGACATTTGTCAGGCAGCTACGTGGGCCTCGCTGCACACGTTCGCAAGACACTACTGCCTGGACAGTCAAGTCCGGAGGGATGGCTTCTTTGGCCGTTCCGCCCTCCAGGACTTTCTGGTGTGATTATTGGTTCGCAGACCCACCACCGGGGTTGGTATTCCTGGGGTATCTATTCTAAGGTAAGGAATCTATCACTAACGTGTCTCTTTTAGATGCACAAGTTACTACTTGTGTAACGATATATCTGTAAGAGACATTAGTTAGTGATAGATTCCTTACCGACCCACCCATCCTCCCCGTTCTGCGAACTGATATCTAGGGTTAAGGTCATCCCCTTTCAGGACCCTAGTTTCATGGCACCAGTGTTGGTTCTATCATGGATCTGCGTATCTGGCGCGGAAAAGCTGTGTATCAGAACTGACGTCAGCGCGCGAGGGCGGCGTCTAAGTACTCCGGCGACGTCATTCCGGCGCTAACGACGCCGATGACAAACGCGGAGCCGCGGACGACGCCTACCGACGCGCAGGGTTATTGTTACGCAAAAGTTTCCGGATCCAGTCTGATGCCTGGGGATATTCTAATTACTTACAAAACAGTGGTCCCTAGACAAACACAATCTCTGAATGATAAATGTAGACTAAATGGGTACTATATTCTTTGTCCAGCCGGACAGTTTTTATTTTGAATAATAAAAAATTCAACAATTTTCAAAAAATGACAGCAGGACACCAGCCGATGTCCGACTGACACACTAAGGAAAAGACAAACAAGAGTAACAGGCAATATGAATAGTCTGTGTAGTACAATTCACAATCAGACAGTATTGATTACACACTATTGTTGTTATACAGTAACACAGTTCATACACATATAGTGTGACACAGTCGACGACGTTTCGAACCTATTGCAACTTAAAGGTTCATCTTCAGGACATTAATTATATGCCTTGTCTTTATATCAGAAAAAAAGTCACAATTTCACTTTTTGGCCCATGATAGGAGCACTATTGCCATGACACATATAATTTATACCAAGAAATTCAAGGGAAGAAGGAAACAAAACAAAATACAAGGATTAGGGCATTTTTTTTTAAAACGAATAGATATCACACACAATTTTTACATCAAATATTACTAAACAATTTACGAATCAAGAACCTGACAAAACCATTCCATTGTAACAATACATTCATTAAAATTAGACTATGTGAAAACCAATCGTTTTTGAATAGAAATAAAAACGATAATCTACCAACGTGAGTTAGGTTCATCATACCGCAGTGCACAAAACCGGGGAGTGAGTATGACCACCAGAAGGGTGCTAACCAACAATAAGAAGTGGTCAAGATCAAGATACACCCAACACCATTGACAGACACCTTATCTACAATTATCTACAATTATCAAGACGTGAGTGTACCTGCAATTCTGATAGACAAGCCGATAGCCTGAATAATTTGGAATGCCTGTACCAAAAAATGGAGTGATTAATATTGTAGCCATCCTAAAACCCCATGGACACAGAGATCCCAAGGATTATACAAGCCAATAGTAAGCTTACCAAATTACGATAATTAACGGCTCCACTGAAGAAAAGAGTACTGTGGAAGGGGAGATATCGCGATTAGTATTACGTTAACACCACAGTATAACCCATAAGTTTGGCGCAACAGCACAATGGGGGCTGCTTCCTTACCGAATGCATAAAGCAGATGGGCCAACAATGGGTTCCTCATCCACATAGGAGAAATCGTCCTATGTACTAAGTACTCTATTCTTCACTGGAGACGTTAATTATCGTAATTTGGTAAGCTTACTATTGGCTTGTATAATCCTTGGGATCTCTGTGTCCATGGGGTTTTAGGATGGCTACAATATTAATCACTCAATTTTTTGGTACAGGCATTCCAAATTATTCAGGCTATCGGCTTGTCTATCAGAATTGCAGGTACACTCACGTCTTGATAATTGTAGATAATTGTAGATAAGGTGTCTGTCAATGGTGTTGGGTGTATCTTGATCTTGACCACTTCTTATTGTTGGTTAGCACCCTTCTGGTGGTCATACTCACTCCCCGGTTTTGTGCACTGCGGTATGATGAACCTAACTCACGTTGGTAGATTATCGTTTTTATTTCTATTAAAAAACGATTGGTTTTCACATAGTCTAATTTTAATGAATGTATTGTTACAATGGAATGGTTTTGTCAGGTTCTTGATTCGTAAATTGTTTAGTAATATTTGATGTAAAAATTGTGTGTGATATCTATTCGTTTTTTTAAAAAATGCCCTAATCCTTGTATTTTGTTTTGTTTCCTTCTTCCCTTGAATTTCTTGGTATAAATTATATGTGTCATGGCAATAGTGCTCCTATCATGGGCCAAAAAGTGAAATTGTGACTTTTTTTCTGATATAAAGACAAGGCATATAATTAATGTCCTGAAGATGAACCTTTAAGTTGCAATAGGTTCGAAACGTCGTCGACTGTGTCACACTATATGTGTATGAACTGTGTTACTGTATAACAACAATAGTGTGTAATCAATACTGTCTGATTGTGAATTGTACTACACAGACTACTCATATTGCCTGTTACTCTTGTTTGTCTTTTCCTTAGTGTGTCAGTCGGACATCGGCTGGTGTCCTGCTGTCATTTTTTGAAAATTGTTGAATTTTTTATTATTCAAAATAAAAACTGTCCGGCTGGACAAAGAATATAGTACTCATTTAGTCTATATTTATCATTCAGAGATTGTGTTTGTCTAGGGACCACTGTTTTGTAAGTAATATATTCCCTAAGGTCCCTAGCATATTGCTTCCTTGGGTTCCCTTGTGTAACTAAAATGGGGATATTCTAAGGTAAGGAATCTATCACTAACTAATGTCTCTTACAGATATATCGTTACACAAGTAGTAACTTGTGCTTGGGGGCTGTGGTCCCTGCGGGCCTCTGCTCTCCATGGCGTTACAGTAAGGTGCAGGTGTTCTCTTATTTGTGGGCGGACTCCTCCCTGAGGTGCGTCCGGGCCCTTCTTCGCCTTCCTACTCTCTGTGTTCGACTGGCATCTGGCTTGCCCTGAGTGCATTGTCCTGTGTGTTCTCTGGCTGTGTTTGTCAGTGCCAGCGTATTGTTTTTCACCTCCATTGTGCCTTCTGGGCACTATGGTGGGTATGCCATTCTTGCCTTGTCCACTTTTTTCATTGGGCCTTGCACTCGGTTCTGCCTCTCCCCCCTGAGGGCTGCAATGGGTTTTGTGTTCCTCCCTCTTTCGGTAGCTGCATGCCCGGTTCTTCCTGGGTGACCCAGGGCTATTTTTTCTGCTTCCGCCTGCTTTATTGCTGTTGGCGCCGTTCTGTCTGGTCTAATGCCTTCTGGCTGTGGTAGGCTCAGCTGCCCTCTTCACAGGATGTGTTCCTGGTGGAAGGGCTTGTCTTTGTTCTACCTCGTCTCCTTGGAGACTCAAGGTTGATTTTCTTCCTTGGTCCTTCTCTTCCTTGCCTTGGCCTTGGGTGGAGGTTCTGTTGCCTTGTATGGGCGTGGGATGCTTTGCCTCCTCTTACCTGGCCCTTGTTTCCTCTGCGGAGTGTGAATGGGCTTCCTCTTCTTTTATTATTCCCTCATCCCCTTTGGGGTCGGTGGTCTTCTGATTGTAGGGGTTCCCCTTGCCTGGGGGACAGGGCTCCTCACGTTGTCCGTTGGACTCGTCCCCTGTGGGACCCTCTGTTATGTCCAGGCTGTGGGGTCCACTTGCAGACCCTCCTTCCCCGTGGGTATGGCTGGGGTATCTATTCTACATTAAGGAATCTGCGGCTTGTAGTCTCTATCAGATGTACGAGTTACTTACCTTCGGTAACAATGTATCTGGTAGAGATGATTTTAGCTGCAGATTCCTTCATGGCCCGCCCTTCCTCCCCGTTCTGCGAGGACCTTTGGGCTGGTCTTCTGCACTCGCCTCCCAGTGGGTGGCTTTGTCTTCTGTGAGTGCTTTCTTTTGCTCTTTCTGACAGGATGATTCATCCTGTTTCTTTGTTCCTTTCCTCCTCTTTTGGCACATTGGAACATGGGTTTATAGGTACTTCTGGGCCCTTCTGCTCTGGTTGCTCTAGGCTGGGGCCTACCTTCACCCTCGTCCCTCCCTCTCCCCTTTATTACTAAGGGTTCTAGCCCCTCTAGGTTGGGGTCTTTTGGCTGTGCCTCTGTCCTTTGTTCCTTAGGGGGGTCGTCACACCTTGTGATGGGCTGTCTTGGTGGTTTGTCGTTCCTTATTTGTCTTGGACTGGTTCCCCTTCATTGTTATTGGTTGGGGTTGTAGTCCTGCTACATGTTGCCATGACATTTTTACATATATTCCTTGTCTCCAGGGGGGGCTGTCTCTGTACTGGCAGTGTTGCTGCTCAGGGCTGCACTCAGTTCTTTCTTCTTTTCCCTGCCTTTGGGTACTGCAGTGTTTGGCACTGCTCCTTATGGTGTTGTTCGTCACCATTCCTTTTTTCTAATTTTTCTGCTTATTCACACACTGTTCCCGTACTCCCACAAATTTGTCTGATGGCTTTGCGTTGTGGCACGGAAAAGTTCTACGAAGAAAACTGACGTAGGCCAGCCGGGGTGGGACTTATATGACCTCGCTGACGTCACGTACGCGGACAACTATTGGGCGGAGTCGTATGATTCCGGCGCGCAGGGATGCTGTGGCAAAAATAATTCCGGATCTAGTCTCACGCCAGGGTATAATTCAACGTTAAGAAATCTGCGGCTAGAATCGTCTCTACCAGATACATTGTTACCAAAGGTAAATAACTCGTACCTTAGGACAAGAGCTGCTTTCCTGCCTTAGGTGGTTATTCCCTTCCACCTAGGGCAATCTATCACTTTACCTACTTTTTATCTTCACCCTTCCAAGGAGGAGAGACTTCACTGCCTGGACCCTAAGAGTGCGGCCAGCTTTTATCTGGACAGGACTAAGAACTTCAGGTTGGACGACCAACTCTTCATTGGATATGTGGGCATGATGAAGGGCAAGGCTGTCCACAAGAGAACACTGCCCAGGTGGATCATCCTCTGCATTAAGATCTGCAACGCCTTGGCCAAGGAGGAGCCTCCTGAAGGTATTCAAGCTTATTCCACCAGAGCTAAGTCTTCTTATTTGGCTTTAGCTGGAGGCTTTCCAGTTGTAGACATCTGCAAGGCTGCAACTTGGGCCTCCCTCCTCACTTTCGCAAAACAATATTGCTTAGACTCGGAGATGAGGAGGATGGACCATTTTGCACATTCTGTGCTGCAGGAGTTTTTGGTATAAGTAGGCGGGCATCCTCCTCTGACTGCGGGACTGCTTGAGGATTCAATTCAAAAGTTGAGGAATCCACAGGCAGATGTATCCATCAGAAGAACAAGTTACTTAACTTTGGTAATGCTTTTTCTGGTGGATACAGTATCTGCCTGTGGATTCCTCACTGACCCACCCGCCTCCCATTTGCCTGCCTGCCTATTTACACCTAAAAATAATGGACATGTGATTCATGCATTATATTATGAAATACTTTAAATGTTGAAGTATTTGTCGCTAGGAAATGTCTGTTTCCGAATTTCCAGTTTCTTTCTTGGTTTCTGTATACTGTGTATACATGTGAAAATGTTGTCAGTTCACCTGTTTGCTTTGACGGCACGGACAAAATGGGTGGAACGGATGTCAGCATGCCAACGAGGTCTTATGGCTCCGATGAGGTTCCGCTTGGTTGCGAGCGGAGCCGTTCCATTGTGACTTCCTCGTCGACGTGGGAGAGCTATGGAGAAAAGTTTCAGTGGAATGCTATGCATGGCGTAATTCAAAAGGTGAGGAATCCAGAGGCAGAGACTGTAACCACCAGAACAAGCATTGGCATAGCCAATACATCTCGCTTTTTGGACCCTATAAGTATTTAGTTATGCAGCAGAATTTCCTAGGTGCAACAACACAAACTGTGGCATGGCGAAACACTTATAAGGTCCCAAATGCGAGACCTATGCTTGTCCAACTTTCACATATCACAGGATGTAAAATGAAAGGAAAAATACTACATAGTTAGTCCAAAGCTAAGCAAGGCAATTGCACTGCCAGTGTCATGTACTCCCCTTTCACCCAGTAAGCAAAATTCATGGGTCCGGTGATGCATTCTCTCATCAGCCTGTGTGCATCGGACCGAGTGCTTCATGAAGTTGTGGTTACAGCTGCTGGGACTGGTGGGGTGGGGGGGGGATCAGAGGCCCTATCACAGTTACTTTACATATACCAAGATTGAAGCCTATTTATAGTAATGACTTTGCTCAAAACACTAAATCGCAAGTTGGCTTATTTATTACCCGCTAGATAAACTTCAAAGTCAAAACCAAACACTAGTGACATGACAATGTGCATTATTAGACACGTCGGGTGCAACTTATGGACAATTTTATAAAAAAGAAAAAAAATTGAACCCATCCCCGTACTCATTCCACTGGAAAAGCAGAGTGATTAGTAAACTAGAGACAAAGGGAGATCTATTAAATGAAATTCAGATAGCACAAAGATACAAGCATTGGCATATCAAATAGGTCTAGCTTTTGGGACCTTCTAAGTATTTAGTTATGCACCACAATATACTTGGTGCAACATCATCAACTGTTGCGTGACTAAACACTTATAAGGTCCCAAAGGCGAGACCTATTGGCTATGCCAATGCTTATTATTGTTTGTTCTTGGAGGAAACCGGGCTAGTGCCAAGAGGTTCAATGGTGAGAGGCAGGGAGGTGAGGAGTGAATGCCAGGAGGGACTAGGGTGACCATGGGGGTGAAGGGTGAGTGCCAGAGAGGTGAGGAGTGAGTGCCAGGGAGATGAGACATAAGAGTCAGGAGGGTCATGGGTGAGTGCCAGGGAGGGGAAGGGTGAGTGCCAGGGAGGGGAAGGGTGAGTGCCGAGAAGTGAAGTATGAGTGCCAGGGGTGAGGGGTAGCTGCCAGGTCAGGGGGATGAAGGGTGAGTTCCAGGGAGAAGGTTGAGTGCCATGGAGGTGAGACGTAAGAGTCAGGAGGGTCAAGGGTGAGTCCCAGAGAGGGGAAGGGTGAGTGCAAGGGGTGAAGGGTAGCTGCCAGGCCAGGGGGATGAAGGGATAGTGCCATGGAGGTGAATGGTGAGTGCCAAGGGGGTGAGTAGTGAATGCCATGAGGGACATGGATGAGTGCCAGGGAGGTGAAGGATATGTGCCAGGGAGGGGAAGTAAGGTGACAGTTGAGTGTCACAGAGAGTCCAGGCTGAGTGCCAGAGAGGGAGAAGGGTGAGTGCCAGGTGCGAGGAGTGACTGTCAGGCCTGAGGTGTGAAGGGTGAGTGCCAGGGAGGTGAGGGGTGAGTGACAGACTGCAAACAGTAGTGAGCTGGGGTCTAGAAGGAGGTGTGGATATCATCACCCTGTGTGTGCCAGGCTGGGACGCACCAGTGCCGGGCCAGACTTGGGTGGATGCAAGAACCTCTGAAAGGCGGGTACCAGGTCACTTGTAACCTTAGTACAGGAGTGGGGTGCGCAGGAGAGAGTAACATCTTCAAATAAGAAACTATTAAAAATCCTGAAAACTCCACTTTATGGTCTTGCAACCTTATGTGGAAAATAATTAGCAAATGAATGGGCATCTGTAGTGGACTTGCAGCTAGTTACAGCAACTTATTGAGATAAAGTTTGCATTGCAAATAAGGCAAAGCTAACACAATTTGAATTAGTAACGGTAAGATTCGCAATGAACTAGAGACAAGTTAAAAAAGCACCCCAGTATTGAACCGAGGATACAGAATGATAAAAATGGGGGCAATATTGGTCTCCTTTTCTCAGTTTACAGCCAAAAAACAGGGTGTTATAGAGGACTTGGATTCTAGTGGAATCAGAATTTTTAAAAGAGTCAATTTTTCATAAAACCTTTTTTTTTTTTTTTTTTTTTAAACAACTGTTTTGGACACACTAGCGTATAGTGCCATGCGAGTGCCACTGCCCTTTTCCTAAGACACAACCTCTGTGAAACAAACAGATTAGAATAACTGTTTGCTGTTTAAAACTAAGTGGGGCACGAATGCAGTTTAGCATTCTGGTTATTGCTTGAAGGAAGGATAAGAAACCTGGTTACCTTTGTCTGTACATCTGATATCTATGTGGATCGGAGAAAATACATGGTGTGGTATGGTTGACAAGAGACGTGCATGCTGCTTAAATATTGTAGAGATTGGATTGTCAAGCACTAGGAAACCACAGTGGGAGAGGTGTGGCGCCGCGGCCAGGGCGACTGACGCTGGAATCTGGGGACCACGGTTCGATCCCCGGCTCCGGCGGCAGGTTAGCCCAGCACCATGTGACTCTGGGCAATAGCTCGCTTAATCTTCCCGACGGCCCCCCAGCGCCTAGAGACCCTTACGGGTGATTGTGCGCTTTACAAATGTGGACTTTACTTTACTTTACTCACAGTGAATGCTGAATAAACTAGAAACGCGAACACTTTCACGGCAAACGTGGCTGTGAAACTGATCGTGTGAAAGTGAAACCGATCATGCTACCTGGCTGAGAGGAGGCTGATAGGCAGTGAGTGGGCGGTGGGTGGGTGGGTGAGTGTGTGTGTTTGGTTGTGTGTGTGTTGTTGTGTGTGGTTGTGGGTGTGGTTGTGGGTTTGGGTGTGGTTGTGGTTGTGTGTGTGGTGGTTGTGGGTGTTGTGGTTGTATGTGTGTTGTGTATGTGTGGTGGTGTGTGGTTCTGGGTGTGGTTGAGTGTGTGGTGTGTGTGTGGTGGTATGCAATTGTGTGTGTGGTGTTGTGGTTGTGTGTGTGTAGTTGTGGCTGTGTGTGTGGTTGTGGTTGGTTGTGGTGTGTGGGTGTGGTGTGTGGGTGTGGTTGTGTGTGGATGGTTGTGGGTGTGATTGTGGGTGTGTGCTTGTGTGTGGTTGTGTGCATGTGTTTGTGTGTGTGGTTGTGTGTGTGGTTATGGTTGTATGTGGGTGTGGTGGTGTGTGTGCGTGTTGGTGTGGTTGTGGTGATGTTTGTGGTTGGGTGTATAGTTGTGGTGTGTGTGTGGGTGGTTGTGTGTATGGTTGTGGTTGTGTGTGGGTGTGGTTTTGAGTGTGTGTGGTTGTGGGTGTGGTTGGTGTGTGTGGTTGTGTGTGTGGTGGTGGTTGTGGTTGGGTGTGGTTATGTGTGGTTGTGTGTGTGCTTGTGTGTGTGTGTGGTTGTGTGTGTGGTGGGTGTGGTTCTGGTTGTATATGGGTGTGGCTGTGTGTGTGGGGTTGTGATTGTGTGTGGTTGTGTGTGTGTGGTTGTGAATGTGTGTAGATGTTTGTGTGGGTGTGGTTGTGTGTGTGTGGTTGTATGTATGTGGTTGTGTGTGTGTGGTTGTGGGCATGGTTGTGTGTGGTTGTGTAAGGTTGTGGGTGTGGTTGTGTGTTTATGTGTTGGTGGTGAGGAAAGGCTAGGCAGGGAAGGGGGTTGCTACAGAGGAGGAGGGATGCGTGGGAGGGGGTAGTGAGGGCAGAGAGCAAGGGGGTGGAGAAGCATGCTGTAAGGCATAATGAGCCATGAAAGAAAGGAACAAGCAACTTAATAACCTGTGACTGAGGAGACAGATGGCGGCAACGCATGCGCTGGCTCAGCGAGACCTAACCAGCATTGGCCGCGCGGCCGTAAAAGTAGCGATCAAAGCGAAAGACGTGTGGACAGATGGTGGGTGCGCGCGTGCACGCTCGCGTGAATGCAAGCGCTAGACCAGCCAGTCGCACTTTGAAAACTCACCTACTAAAGTCTCTCCGAGCAGCGCATGCGCTGGCTCAGCGAGACCTAAAAAGCGTTACAGAAGGTAGTTAACTTGTTTATCTGGTAAAGAGACACCGTCTAGCCACAGCTTCTTTAATGCCCTGCCCATCCTCCCCACTCTGTGAACGACCTATGAGGTAAGGGTTATACCCTTTTCAGTACTGGTTTTATATACCGGTGATCACTGTCTCAACTGATTTTGGGATTCAGCAGCCCACTTTTTCTTGCCACGTAGGTTTTGTTTAAATATTGCCATACCATCTATTTCCAATGGTGAGTGATCGGTAGAGTGGGGGTGTTTTCTCTCTTACACTGCATTAAACACCGGTGAGCAGTTGATTTATTTGAGTCTCTCTTTGAAGATCTTTGTCTATTATCATCATACCTTGAATTGGCACTGTCACTATGTCATGTAATGGTGTGATTCAACAAACAGCTTGGTGCTGTCTTTGTAGATTTTGTTTTGCTATTACCATGCCATTCATTACCATTGATGAATGGTCTGTAGTGTGTAAGTTTTTTTCCCCCCTTGCATGCTGGTTATTCGCCAGGGTGTTGGGTTCCACATAGCCCTTTGCTTCGTTGATTCTTTTGAATCCATGTCTGGTATTAACATACCATTTGATGTTTCTTCTTTATTAATGTTTCAAGTATTTTTTATCTTTTTGGCACACTGTTTCCACAACCAGTTTCTATAGTGGCCCATGTTCTGGTGCGGAAGATTTCGCAGAAGAAACTGATGTCTGCGTACCAGAGGGGACTTATATGGCACTGCTGATGTCACATCTGCGTCTGGTAAATATGAAGTGGAGAATCCCTATCACTAAAAGTCATTATCTTTGTTTATTTCAGACATTCCCCTGATGAAGGCTTTATGCCGAAATGCATAGGGAAAAGGTCTAATTGTGATAATCTAACATGCAGATATGAAGCAGGATGGAACATTTGGAACATTATTGAAGATATATGTGGAATGAACATATTTGAAAACTAAAAGCATACGGAAGAACAACTTTGTCGAGAGTATTTTTTCATTTTGGCTGTAGTTTTCAGCACTCTTTCACCTGTGCCCAGAGAGTCACCCCACATGGGTGGGGTTGCAACCTAATTAAATCTGGAGTCAGCTTCATTGCATAGCCGCACGACGCAGTGCCCTGGCACGCAGAGGTACTGCTGAAAACTTTCCAGATCCAGTCTGGCACCTGGGGAGTATTCAGAAGTTAAGGAATTTCCAGCTGGACTGTGTCTCTACCAGATATTATATTATCGAAGGTAAGTAACTTGTATATCTGAAAGAAACAGGTTAGTGTTAGATTCCTTACCTTAGAATATCCCCAGGTGTCAGACTGGATCCGGAAAGTTTTGCGTAGCAGAACCCCTGCGCGTCGGTAGGCGTCTGCTACTCCGCGTCCGTCTTCGGCGTCGTGGTCGCCAGGATGACGTCGTCGGAGTACTTAGACGCCGTCCTCGCGCGCTGACGTCAGTTCTTCATTTTTCCGCGCCAGCAAGCGCAGATCCGGGAAGAACAGTACTCCTAGTCAATTTTTGACTAAACTTTTTGATCTCTTTTGGATCTTTCTCGAGTCGATTACTCGACTCGCGATGCCGATAGGGATGCCCGGGTTCAAACCCTGCGACGATTGTCACTGCTTGATGTCGGTGACCGACCCCCACCGTCGGTGCCTGTACTGTCTCGGGGCCGACCACGATGACAAGTCGTGCCCCGAATGTCGGGCCCTGACCTCGAAGGCTAGGCGGGCGTGGTCCCGTAAGCGTCTCGAGCTCCGGCAGTCGGTCCGCGCCCTGGGCTGCACGTGACGCCTGAGGAGATCAGTGCCATCCTCACAGCCATGAGGTCGCGCTTCCCTCCGTCGGAACCCGCCAAGGCGCCTTCGGGCCCATCGGGTCCGTCTGGGAGCCCAAACGGGCCAGTGGCTGTGGCCCCGGCGTCGTCTGGTGCTTCGGCCCCGGCGTCGTCTGGTGCTTCGGCCCCGGCGCCTTTGACGACTCCGGTCCCAATGCCGCTGGGCTCCTCTGGATCCAGGCCTGGATCCGTGACGAGCCGGTCGACCTTACGACCTCTCCGCTGGCGGTGTCTCCTTCGACGCCGTCCCCGGTCCCAGCCCTGGTCCAGATCCGGCGTCGGACCGGCTCCGACAGGCGCCATTTTCGACGCCAATCAGTGAGCCCTTCACCGACGACCCGGCTCCATCATTTCTTCCTGACTATCAGGAGATGAATGACGAGCGGGACTGGGAGGGGTCTGAGGAGCCTCTGGCACTGCAGTGCCAGTTGAGCCAGGACTGAGCAGATGAGCCGGGGGAGGCCAGTGGTCTGGACACTTTGCCCAGCACTGGATTTGTCTCCCCTCCTACCATGGCTACGGAGGAGGGGGCTGCTTACAGCGTGATGTTGACTAGGGCAGCCAAGGCCTTGAGCTCCTGGGCACAGCCGTGAGGACTAACCTCCACACTGAGGTGCTCAAACCGCAGGCAAGCTCCTCGGAGCCTCCACTGCCGTTTAACGAAGCCCTAACTGACGTTCTGGTGGGCACCTGGTCCAAGCCCTCTACAGGCCTCCCTGTAGATCGGAACGTGGCCCGACGCCACTACCTAGCTCCGGCGACCCCAGCTTCCTGTCCGTTCACCCCACCCCCGAGAGCCTGATGATACAGGCCTCTACCTCCCAGACCGCATTCATGACCGCTTCCCCGGATTGGGAATCCAAAAGGTACGATCAGTTTGGGAAGAAGCTGTTCTCCTCACTGAGTTTGGGGTTGCGGTCTGTTAACACCGCCTGCCTTTTGGGCCGTTACACCCACTCTCTGCGGGATATGGTTGCTGAAGTGCTGCTGCTGTGCCCGGTGGAGGTCCAGGCAAAGCTTACCCAAGCCCTAGCAGAGGGACGGGATGCAGCACGCTATTCGATTCTGTGTGGACTTGATACCACGGACTCGCTGTGTAGGGCGATTGTGACGACGGTGGTGGTTCGCCGCCACGCCTGGCTGAGGTCCGCCAACTTTTCAGGGGGATGTCCAAGCCACCCTTATGGACATGCCCTTTGATGGCCGTCGCCTCTTTGGCGACAAGGCGGACAGTGCGCTGGAGAGTTTGAAGGACTCCAGGGCTACGGCGAAGTCCTTGGGCCTCGGCCAATGCCAGCAAACTTCCGCCTTTTGTCCCTTTCGTGGCCAAGGAAGGAGCGCCCCCACACGTCCAGCTAGCCAAAGGCCGCAGAACCAACCTCAACGCGGACGTGGTAACCGCCATGGCGGTGCCGAGGGACACCGGCAAGGTCAGTCCACACCTGCCCCTGCAGCATCTGCCTCAAAATCCTCCTAGTCCAAATTTTCAGGCCCATTCAACGCCAGTGGGGGGCAGGGTTCGCCATCACCTCCTTCACTGGCGCTCCATCACTTCGGACAGGTGGGTGCTGCAAATTGTCCGAAGGGGTTACTCCCTCCCCTTCGAGGCGACCCCTCCAGCCATGCCACCGCAGTTCCACCGCATGTCGGGGGATCACTTGCGACTTCTACAGGAGGAAGTTACGGCCCTCTTGGCCAAGGGGGCCGTCAAGCGCGTTCCTGGGCCAGAAGTAGGACGTGGTTGCTATTCCCACTACTTTCTGTTACCCAAGAAGGGCAAAGGAGGCCTACGCCCAATCTTAGACCTACGGAGCGTTAACGGCTTCCTCCGGAAGGAGAAGTTCAAGATGCTGACTTTGGCTCAGGTCCTAGCTGCCCTGGACCCAGAAGACTGGATGGTAGCGTTGGACTTGCAGGACGTATATTTCCACATCCCTGTCCTGCCGGCCCACCGGCGTTACCTGCGGTTCACGTTAGGCCAGGAGCACTTTCAGTTTACTGTGCTCCCCTTCGGCCTTACCAGCGCCCAACGAGTGTTCATGAACGTGATGGCGGGAGTCGCAGCTCATCTGCGCAGATTAGGGGTTTCAGTCTTCCCCTATCTCGACGATTGGTTGTTGAAGGCGGGCTTGCCCCAGACAGTCGTTTCCCACCTCCAGACTACGGCCGAACTTCTGCACTCGCTGGGGTTCTCCATCAACGTGCCGAAGTCACACCTGTGCCCCTCTCAGAAGCTCCTTTTCATCGGAGTGGTTCTGGACTCAGCGCAGTTTCGGGTTTATACCCCCGAACAGCGGGTTCGGGATATTGAGGTTTTGATTCCGATCTTTCAGCCTTTATCCCGAGTTTCGGTCAGGTTGACGCTGCGGCTCCTGGGGCTGATGGCTTCCTGCATCCTTCTGGTGCATCACTCCAGGTGGCGGATGCGGGCTCTGCAATGGGACCTGAAGTTTCAGTGGGCACAGCATCAGGGCAACCTGTCCGACCGCGTCCGGATCTCGAAGGGCTCTGCAAGACAGTTGCAGTGGTGGCTCACGAACCGTGATTGGGTCAGCGGCAGGTCTCTATCCCTAGCCCAACAGGAGCACGTAGTGGTGACGGATACGTCCCTCCTGGAATGGGGGGCCACATGGGAGAGAGGGAGATCAGAGGCCACTGGTCTCCGGCGGAGTCCTGGCTCCACATCAACCTTCTGGAGCTGCGGGCGATCCGGCTTGCACTGAAGGCATTCCTTCCCTCTGTCCGGGGAAGTGTAGTGCAGGTGTTCACGGGCAACACCACCGCCATGTGGTACTGCAACAAACAGGGCGAGGTGGGGTAGTGGACCCTATGCCAGGAGGCTCTGCGCCTCTGGACATGGCTGTTACACCAGGGCGTCACCCTGGTGGTTCAACACCTGGCAGGTTCCCTGAACGCCAGGGTGGACAAACTCAGCCGCCGGTGCATGATGGATCACGAATGGCGTCTGAACTCGGACGTGGCGCAAGGCCTCTTTCAGCAGTGGGGAGAGCCTTGGTTAGATCTATTCGCCACCGAAAAGAATGAGCAATGTCATCAGTTCTGCACGTTGGAATTTTCAAGGCAGCACTCGCTCGGAGACGCTTTTCGTCGCGAGTGGAGCTGCGGTCTGTTATACGCCTTTCCGCCTATACCACTTCTGCTTTGAGTGATGAAGAAGATCAGGCGCGACCTGGCCCAAGTCATCCTTGTCGCTCCGGACTGGGCACGAAGGTACTGGTATCCCGAGCTACTCAGCATGCCAGTCGATCCCCCGATTCGTCTGCCTCTTCAGGAGGACCTTCTGTTGCAGCAGCAGGGGACGGTCCTCCACCCGAACCTGTCCAGCCTCCACCTCCATGCGTGGAGATTGAGCGGTGGCAGATGAGGCCATTTGATTCTGGCAGCCAAGCGTCCCTCCACAAATCGGTATACGCCTGCAGGTGGAACAAATTTGTGGCATGGTGCACAGAAAAGGCTATGGATCCACTCTCTGCCCCCCTTTCCGAGGTTCTCTTCTTCCTTCTTTCTCTTGCCCAGCAGGGCTCTGCTCTGGGCACTATTAAGGGCTACCTCTCTGCCTTTTCAAGTCCCCTGTTGTAAATAGATTCTTGAAAGGCATCACGCACATGTTTCCTTCTGTTCCTCTCGTGATGCCTCAGTGGGACTTTAACCTTGTTCTAACCTATTTGATGTGCGCTCCTTTTGAGCCACTTCATAATTGCCCTCTACGTCTTCTTACTCTTAAGACTGCATTCCTGGTTGCCAACACCTCTGCCAGGAGACTTAGTGAGCTCCAGGCTCTATCTTCTAAGCCTCCTTTCCTTTCTGTCCATCCGGACAAAGTTGTCTTGAAAACTCGTCCTTCTTTCCTGCCCAAAGTGGTCAGAACCTTTCATATCGGTCAGTCCATCACCTTGCCCACCTTCTTTCCGCCTCCGCTTCCCTCGAAGGAGGAAGAGAGGCTCCACCGTCTGGACCCAAAACGTGCGCTCTCCTTTTATCTAGACCGCACACGCCAGTTCCGGGTGGACAACCAGCTCTTTGTTGGTTACGTGGGCGCGAAGAAGGGACGGGCGGTGCACAAACGAACCATCTCTCGGTGGGTCGTGTTCTGCATCAAGATCTGGTACTCCTTAGCGAGGAAGGAGCCTCCTGTTGGGCTGAGGGCACATTCCACTCGGGCCACAGGTCTACTACTGCCCTGGGTCAGGGAGTCCCCTTGCAGGACATCTGTCAGGCAGCTACGTGGGCTTCGCTGCCCACGTTTGCTAGACACTACTGTCTGTACAGCCAAGTCCGGAGAGTTGGCTTTTTCGGCCGTTCCGTTCTCCAGGACTTTCTGGTGTGATCTTGGTTCGCAGACCCACCACCGGGGTTGGTATTGCTGGGGTATCTATTCGAAGATAAGGAATCTAACACTAACCTGTTTCTTTCAGATACACAAGTTACTTACCTTCGGTAACAAAATATCTGTAAAAAACAGTAGTTAGTGTTAGATTCCTTACCGCCCCACCCATCCTTCCCGTTCTGCGAACCGATATCTAGGGTTAAGGACATCCCTTTCAGGGCCCTAGTTTCATGGCACCAGTGTCGGTCTCTGGCATTGCTCTGCGTTCCTGGCGCGGAAAGCTATGTACAAGAACTGACGTCAGCGTGCGAGGGCCGCGTCTAAGTACTCCGGTGTCATCCCGGCGACCACGGCGCCGCCGCCGACGGACGCGGAGCCTCAGACGACGCCTACCGAGGCGCAGGGGTACTGCTACGCAAACCTTTCCGGATCCAGTCTGATGCCTGGGGATATTCTAAGGTAAGGAATCTAACACTAACTACTGTTGCTTACAGATATATCGTTACCGAAGGTAAGAAACTTGTGTGTTAGTGAGTGATATATTATAAATCGACATTTTTATAACTACACTGCGTGGTTCTTTTTCGTTTAACCTACGCTACATGATTAGATCTGGTAAAACAAGCTGCTTAACACTCCTGGACTAAACCTGAAGGCTGCTTTCCACAGCTACCACTTGGAGAGCTTTCTATGGTTGTCTAAGACCACTAAAATCACCATAAGGGTTGTCTGGATTAGTGCAGGGTGCTTCACTTAAATAAGTGTGCACCATATACTAAGCCTGCCTCCTACACAGTTCTTTCAGAATGGAATCTGGCGTAAATGATTTGATATTACCTAAAGCAAAGAACAGTTGGAAGGTGATTGACAGACATTGGATTCTGGGCATATTTGGCAATTCGGTCTGAGGAAATTAGCTTAAATCCTTTTTATTTTCTCTTCAATGTGATTTGCAATGGAATCTCATAGAGCTTGTGACGACTGAATGTCTACGGACCATGCACGGAGTATGAAGGTTTTAAGGACTTTGTACAATGCTTTTGGGGAGTAGCCCGCCTGGCTGAGTTGAAGAGAGATGTGCGATTTCCGAGCTTTTTTAATACTGCTATGATAAGTATGCTAAGGCTGCTTTATAAGCCTCTTTATCAATCAGGTTGTAGGACTGTTGCCAACGTCTCAAGTTTTTTGCACAGTGCCTTCTCATTGCGTAGTTCTTGTGTGTACCAAGGTGCCTGAGTACCATGTTTGGACGTACATCAGGTTTTCAAAGGGGCTAGCTTCTCAAACACCTTGTTAAGAGCAGGGTGATAATCTAATAGTGCTTTATCCACATCAGCATTTGACCATATAGTCAAACTCTTTAGCAAAGGAGTTAGAGGTCACTCTGTGCTAGTTTTCTTGGTATGTTCAGGCATATGTATCACAGTAATCTGAAAACAGATAAAGGAGTATCTGAAAGAAACGGGTATAGATTCCTTACCTCAGAATTACCCCCAGGTGTCAGACTGGATCCGGAAAGTTTTTTCGTCAGCACTACCTCTGCGCGTCAGAAGGTGCAGTTGGTCGGCTCTGTGAGAAGTTGGCCTGGTTTATGATGTTCACTATTCTAGTGAGCACCTTGCACCAGTCCAAACAACCCTTATGGTGATGGTTGTAAGTCAACCTTATAGACCAGCTATCCTAGAGGTAGCGTGGACAGAACAGTCTTAGGCTAAAAGACTCTTGAGGGCTTGTAAAGCCAGCTGTTTTACCATATGTAACCCCTTGAATATCAAATGAAAGGACACCACACAGGATATATATAAAATATATATGTATTTATTTACTAACACACTCCTCTGAACTCTTTATGAGGTCAGAGGCAAAAGCACATAACAAGTTATACTAAGAAATACTTTAAATAGCACAATTTACAGTTAGGACCTAGGGTCGCGTAAAACCATATACTAAGTAAGTGGTATAAGAACCACGACTTTGGAAAGGGAAAGGCCTAGGGCCTCGAGGATCGCTTGGGCTTCACTATCTGACCCTTAGATTAGGAGTAGGAGGCCCACAGGCGGCGCGTGCAGAGTCAGTACTCTCACACGAGAGTCAATAGAAAGTCAATAGGAACGTAAAAAGGTAAGTAATGAAGTTTTAGGACACTTCCGGTCTAACTAGGATTACACAACTAGCAAAACTGGACACTAGGATAGTCAATCCCTACAGGAGCACCGAAGTACTCACGTTACCCCAGCCACGGGCTGCGGGTGCATAGGTGTCAAAGTGTGTCGGGTTTTCTCGTCGTTTCCTATGGAGCCTCGGAAGAAGATGCTGCAGGCGACCAGGAGGAAGATGTCCGGGTGGATCCAAGGGTGGATCTAGGATGAAGAGGACCTGAAAGCAGAGGGGACAGAGTCTAGGTCACTAGTCAGTGACCGGGTGGAACGAGGAAGGAACCAGATGTTGTTGAGGAGCAATCAGGTGCAGATGTGCAGCTTGTCGTTGCAGCCACGCGGACCAGGAGGCGTCGAGGACGACCAGGTGCTGGAGAGGAGCTGTCCCACGAAGGTTCTCGCAGATGGAGTGGTCAACTTCAAGATTGGAGCCAAAAAGCCTAAGCAAAGGCAACCCACGCAGGATACGCAAAAGACCAGGGGTACTTCACCTTTTCAGGGAAGCGAGGGCCAGTCTGGAGCAACCAGACCAGCGATGGATTTTCAAAGGAGTCGTTGTCAGAGGGCTACTAGCCAACGGGCCAGCAACCGGACAACGCGTCGAGCAGAACACAAGCAGAAGGGCCCCACGCAGATCTCGGGGAGTGTGGAGGGCTGGTCTTCGGTGCAGGTGGAGCTCGGGGTCGGGGTGTCTCAGTCCCCAGGGCACAGCTTCGAGGATGCCTCAGGAGCTGCGCTGTTAGCAAGTTGAAGACTTTCCAAGTTGCCTGCTTCCACGAATTCCAACGCCTTCCACGGAGCTCAGCTGTGCTGGAGTCGTGCAGTGGGGTCAGAGGAATCCAGGAGTTGAGGTCTTGTCAGGCTCTGCGCTCGAGTTCCGGCGGGAGCAAGGACAAAGCAAGCCGTCGAGTTGCTGGATGGTGCCTGGTTGCCCAGGGTGGGCACTCCTTGGCCACAAGGGAGATTCTTCAGTCTTCAGCTTCAGTTGAATGTCGAAGGGTCCAGAGTTTCGTCTTCAGTTCGATTCCAGGATTAATCTAAAGTCTCCTGGGTCAGCTCCTAGCTTTATACAACTAAAGAGGGCTGGTTTACTCACTAGGTCCCTCCTATGGGTGGGACCAGGAAGGGGGGTGGTTACACCCCCTTTCCTTTGTGCAGTTTCGCGTCAGAGCTGGGGCTGGAGTGCCCCAGCAACTGGTTTGAACCGGGGTATGCATGGAGCACCTAGTGTGCCCCAGGCATGTCTCATTCTATTCAGCCCTCCCTGTCCCCAATACACAAAATCCTGTCTGGGGTGGTGCTCACACCTCTCCAGGCAGGAAACCTATTGTCCAGGCCTCCCTCGCTGGAAGGACTCCCAGCAGCAGGAGGTCAGACTTGTGTCTGTGGCAGCCGCATCCATTTTGTGACGCTGGGTGTGGTTCTGAAAATTCTGGACTTGAGAATAAAACTTCGTCGTAACATGATGAATTTAGTATCAAAAGACCGAAAATGACGAGTACACTATGTACAAGCATTTTCGTCATATTCCAGTGACTATTTCACCTCGAAATCGTCATTTTCGTTCTGAACCCTTGGCTTCCATTTTGTGTACGGCAGCCATTTTGTGGGTTGCCCTGACATAGGCTTATAATACAGCTAAATTTGATTCCAAAGGTCACGTACACCTTAATTGACTTTTCTCTGACCTGGGCAGGTTGAAACCATTGCCCCAGGCCGAACCTGTTTGGTCAGTTCCTCTCCAAGTGGCCGAACGAGATAGCATCAAGGCACAACAGGCCATAAACCCATTACATCGCACACACACCCTACCGAATCTTGCTCACACCTGTCCCTGCTCTTTTCTCTCTCACTTGCTTTATGATGGGGAGGTGCCCGTTTTTATTGGGGGTCCATCGATATCTGATGAAATGTTGGGCCTTGCCGGGTAATTTATTGTGGGCTGGACAAACTGAAATATGGGCTTGTCATCATGACTCTGCTTTTCCTTTGTAACGAAAATATGTGAATAGTATACTGTAAATTCGAAGAATGTTTGCCTAAAGCATAATATTTTGTATAAAAAGAGAAGCCTGACTTTGTAGGATTGGCAGTCTCCTGAGAATATACATCCCGTGCTGTTGTACTTCTAGGACGCTTGTTTCTTGGTTGCAGCCAATAAAATCGATCCTTGACTTCACCTAGAAGACTCTGAGTTTCTGTGGTCTGAATCAGGAAAGTACTCAAGGTCTTTGGGTGTACCCTGACACCGCTGGGTTACCGGTTCGGTACGGATTCTGAAAAACCCAGTACCTCACTTAGCGCCCAACGTGGGGCGATACCAGTGGTACCGGTCCAGCCAGAGGTTCGTGAGGAGCTTCGTGTGAAAATTCTGGAGAAAGGCCAACCACTTCATCGACCCCTGCATGTCGACGTGGTCCGAAAGTCTTTGCTGCGAGGTTCCCCGCTTCCCGACGGCTACAAAGGACTGCTGCCCTGGCTATCGCCCTGATTTGGACCCTTGAAGTTTGGTAGAGCGAAACGATAAGATGAGTCTTCTGGTGACATCATCGATATCTCAGTTAAGTATAAGTGGAGGTTCTCCCAGTCCTTAGTTGGTCTTAGTTTGGGTATTCCCTTTGGGATCACTTTTGGAACTTGCAAGTGCCAAAACCGAAAGACTTGTGTATTCACGAGAAATATCGTAATCGATAATCCTTTGAAGTTTGAAGCTAGACTAGAGAGCGAAGATGCCTGGTCTTAGCAGACTTGGAAATTTGTTTTGTCTTGGTTGTAATAATAGGGACTCCCGATTGGAGGACTTGTGTCCGGTTCCTCCGATTGGAACTCCAACTTATGAATTATATGTAAAACATGGCGTGGGTCCCATCACATATAATGAAGTGTGGATCAAATACACCAGAAAAGATGGTGTTTTAAAATGGCCCCAATATGGTAGCTTTGATACAGAAATCTTAGATAACCTCGAAATTAAACTTTTCAAGAAGAAAGCCCGGCCGGCAATGTTTGACTCTTTCCGCCTATGGCGTAAGGAAGCCAAACAGAAGGAAATTAAATTAGAGAAGAAAATAAGAGAGAAAGGGGTATTTCGATAATGCAAGCTGCTATGCAGTATAAAGACAATGAAGAAGAACAGATGAGTGAGCAGTTGCACAGGCAACGTAAAATGGTAATAGATAAATGCTATCCAGTTTTGCCGCCTCCTCAGCAAGATGCAGCAAAAGAGCTTGAAAAAGACCCGTTAATGGTGCATTTATTAAGTTCGCCACCCCCCTATGCGCAAAATGCCACGGCACCTCCGCAACCTTTAGTTGTGCAACCTGTGCCTCCTGTTCCTCCACAGCACCCACCAGCTGTTCTTCAGCTGGCTCCTGCTCCTTCGGTGCAGCCTCCTCAAGGCCCACCGATCACATCTGCTTCACCTGTGCTTTCTACGACTTTGCCTAGTGCACCTTCTATTTCTCCTAATGATCCCTCTGCTATTGCCTCTGCCCCTGCCTTATCTCACCCTGTTTTTCCACCCGTTCTTCCGTCAGTTTCTCCTTCCGTTCGACAGAGAATGGCCAACACTGTTACTAAGCTTTTCTCACCTTTTTTCGGGTCGCCTAATACGACCCCTAACATGGAACGAAGACAGTTGCGAAGTCAACTGCCTGACTATCGAGAGAGAGATTTACTGAATCGTTTAGCGCAAAAATGGGTTATCGACGCTGTAAGGTATGATGTAGAGTCGGTCATGGAAGTCTTCCGCCAATGGGAAGCACCGAAGCAGAGATATGTTTTTGAACAAATGTGTGTTTTTCTCTGTGAAGATTTGGAAGACAATGATCTGGAATACAACCCGCCCAAGTTGTGTCGTGTACGGTTTGAGTTCGCAGAGGGCATGATCGTAGGTCCCGATGTCGAGAGAGCGGTTGAGACATTGTTGTCGTATCGGAGTAAGGGGGGCACTTCTCGATCACTATTTGAGCATGACGCATCCGGTAGGAAAAAGGCGCGACAGTACCCCATGAGAGAAGTTCCTCCAGTATGGAAGGAAGAAGTAGCAGCTGGTCCTGGTAATGTTCCACCACTTGTGCCAGCACATTTTCAGCGTGTGTGGGTACATGTTCCTTGGAAGCGAGCTGAAGTTTTGGCTCTTAAACAGACATTGCCTGATCCCCGTAAAATTCCCGCAAGGTATTACAAAGAGTTGTCACAAACTGCTGGGTCATGTATCATGAATTTAGCAGACATAGACATGTTGTTTGGGAACGTTGTTCCACAGCCCCTATGGGGAAAGATTTGTCATGCAGATCATGATCAGGAGTTAGGTGACTCATGGGCTAATATTACTGCTGCAGATGGCCGACAGGTTGGTGGTGCTAAACCCGAGCCTTTAGTAGCAGACCTCCCTGGTAGGATTATTAATTACATGAAGACTTTAATGCCTGCCATGCGAGTAAATTGGGATAAATTGTCTGCATGTAAGCAGAAGAAAGATGAAACGGTCTCAGATTTCTTCACCAGGTTTGAAGAGACTTTTGTAGACCACAGTGGTCAAGATATGAGCACAGAAGGTGGTCAGCGTTTGTTCGTCGATAAATTCGTGCACAATCTGCTTCCAGAATTGTGCAAAAAGTTAAAAGATTCAGAGAGCTCTTGGGCAGTTTCCTCCTCAGCACAGATATTGGCTACTGCACAATATTACGAGAATCGAGACAAAGACGAGAAAGATAGAGCAGAAAAGAAAACTAAGGAGCTGAAAACGAAGGTTTTGTTACAGCAAGCATATCCGCCACGTGGTGGTGGTGGCCAGAATAGTGGAGGTCAAAATAATAGTGGTCAGAGTAACTATCAGAATAATTATCAGCAGCCTCAACAGTATCAGAGGAACTCGCAAAGAGTCGAGTATACTCAACCACGTGTCCCTGTAGGCCCAAATCAGTGTTCATATTGTAAGGAAGAGGGTCATTTCAAGTATAGTTGTCCTATTTTATTACAGCATGCAAATGGTGCTTCTGGTGTAAGAGGTCGGGGTGCTCAACAAGCGTCTAGAGGTAGAGGACGTAGAAATTTCCCCCAGAACACACAGGGCCAGATATAGGTAGCCAAATACCGGTCGGTAACGGCCGAATTCGGCCGTTACCGACCGGTATTTGGCTTTTGAGATGTAGGTAGTTGTGAATTTACAGAATCGGTATATTTACCGATTCGGTAAATTTACCACTTCGGTATGTTACCGAATCGGTAAATATACCGATTCTGTAAATCCATATGTAGGTGGGACTCTTCAGAGTCCCAAAGGCCCTTCAAATTCGGTATTTTAACACCCAATCCAATTGGGTGTTAAAGTACCGAATTCAGGTGTGCATGCACATGTGTGCATGCACACCTAGCCATGTGACAGACAGACATGCCCTTAGGGCATGTCTGTGTGCCACATGGCGCACATGCCTATTTTTGGGGTGCCAGAGGGTGTCAAAGTGACACCCCCTGCACCCTTGCTAAAATCGGTATTTACCGATTCTGTAATTACAGAATCGGTATTGCCCATTGATTCCTATGGGCTTCACAGCCCATAGGAATCAATAGGAAATACCGATTCGGTATTTCCAGATTCTGTAAATACCGAATCTTAACGATTCGGTATTTCCACATCTGGAAATACCTACATCTCCCCCCTTCATATTTACCACTTCTTAAATACCGAATCGGTAAAATTCGGTATTTAAGAAGTGGTAAATAAGAATTACCTACATCTGGCCCACAGTCTCTTCCACCTCAAAATTCTATGAATAGGTTCGATCAGCAGAATAACGCATCTGGTAGGACAGCTCAGTACTATGCTGATGATTACTATACAGAAGATGAGCATTGGGAAGGTAGTGATTACTAGGACAGCCATAGACAAAGAGAGGGAGTTGTTTCAGTTCCAGTAGATCAGAGTGGACCGTATGTTGAGGTGATTACATCAGGTGTGTCAGAACCTTTTCTGTTGGATACTGGTGCTACAAAGAGTTCTATTATGCACTCCAAACTCCCTGGCGCAACTTTGTCTGGCGAAACGAATGTATCAGTAGGTTTTTCTGGCGCCCCAGTTAGAAATCCGATTTCTGACCCTTTGTACTTTTCTGTTGGACCTTGTGAATTCGAAGCACCCCTTATTCTGACAACAGGTTGTGGTGAAAACTTGTTGGGATTAGATTTGCTGAAAAGATTGTATGCAACTTTGTACTGTTCTCCTTCTGGAGTACAACTTACACTGGGTAAGAAAGTGGTTTCTCCAATGTATTTGTCAAGGGATAAACTTCCAACAGAATTGTCATCTCTCCCTAATATTCTTTGGGCTACTGGTCCTAATGATGTGGGTCTTTTGGAAATACCACCATATGTTGTAACATTGAAAGCCAATGTTAAAATGCCACGAATTCCCCAATACAAAATCTCTAGTGAAGGTGAAAAAGCTTTACTAGAGATCGTTTATGATCTGATTGAAAAAGATGTGATTGAAGAGACAAGAGGCAACGTTTGCAATAGTCCTGTTCTGCCTGTTTTTAAGCGAACTGACCCTTCCCAGCCACCTGTTTACAGATTCGTGATTGATCTTAAAGAGGTGAATAAAATAGTTGTGCCACAGTTTCCAGTTGTTCCTGACATTACTGCCCTATTGAGTATGATTCCAGCTTCTGCCACCTGGTTTTCGGTGATTGACTTGAAGAATGCTTTCTTCAGCATCCCGATTGCTGAGGAGAGTAGGGATATTTTTGGTTTCAGTTTAGGAGGTCGCAGCTTCCGCTTTAAACACGCTCCCCAGGGCTACTGTGAAAGTCCATCAATATATAGTCCAGCTTTAAAAACACAGCTTGATACGATTGTTTTACCTAATGGCGCTACCCTCATTCAGTATGTAGATGATTTGCTTGTTGCTGCAGATACTGAGGAAATCTGTAAAGAAGCCACGTTGTCATTGTTGCGTCATTTGTGTGATTTGCACCACAAAGTGTCTCTCTCAAAATTGCAATATTGTCGACAAGAAGTGACCTACTTAGGTCATCTCTTATCGAAGGAGGGAAGGAAACTGACCCCAGAAAGAATTCAGGCAATAGCGAAATTGAGTGTGCCAAGAACACAGAGAGAAGTGCGTGCTTTCTTGGGTATTACATCATATTGCAGGCAATGGATACCAAATTTTTCGTTATTAGCCAAACCTTTGGTGGCATTAACGTGTAAAGATACACCCAATCCCATTCCTTGGTCTGAAGAGTGTCAGGAAAGTTTTTCTGAATTGCGCACAGCATTATGTTCGGCTCCTGTGTTGGGTACCCCCAACTACAGTAAGCCCTTTACATTGTATGTCCATGAGAAACAAGGTTGTGCATTGTCAGTTTTGACTCAGTTGTTTGGAGACAAGCAGCGTCCATGTGCATATTTTTCATCGACTTTGGATCCGGTAGCTAAAGCATTGCCGAGTTGTTTAAGAGCAACAGCGGCAGCAGCTGTTTCTATTCGACAGTCTGCTGGTCTAGTGATGAATAATATGCTAGTTGTGATGGTTCCACATGCAGTGGACACGTTGTTGAACAGAACCAAGACACAGCACTTAACTAGTGCTCGATTGTCAGGTTACAAATTGACATTGTTAGCGAGTCATGTGCATATAAAAAGATGCAACACTCTAAACCCAGCTACGTTTTTGCCAATTGTAGAGGAATTAGATGCTTCAGAACAGCATGATTGTTTTCTTAGAACAGAAGAAGAAACGAAAGGGAGAAAAGATCTTAGGGACACTCCTCTTGCAAAGTGTGATGGTACCTTATGGGTGGATGGTTCATGCTTCAAGCTTCCGAATGGTGACACGACTGCAGCATATGCTGTCACGACTTTGCATACAATTGTTGAAGCTGCACGTATTCCACATAATTCAGCTCAAGCAGCAGAATTGATTGCACTTACAAGAGCATGTGTGTTGTCAAAAGGAATGAAAGTGACCATCTACACCGATAGTCAGTATGCATTTGGTGTGGCTCATAGTTTTGGACGATTGTGGAAAGAACGTGGGTTCCTGACTTCGCATGGAGCTAAGATTCAGCATGGTCAGTTGGTGAATGAGCTTCTTGAATCACTGACCTTGCCTCTGCAAGTGGCGATTGTGAAATGTAGTGCTCACAAGAAGGTGACTGATGATGTTGGTCGTGGAAATGCATTTGCTGACGAAATCGCGAAAGAAACTGCAAGGAATATGATGAGCCGAATGTATGTTGCAGGCCCTGCAAGATGGGTTGGTGATGTTGGAATGTGTGAAGACACGATAGAGAGTGTGAAGTCTATTCAAGCTGAGGCTACAGAGAAAGAGTTGAACATGTGGAGAGAAAGTATGGGTAGAATGGATGCAAATGGTTGTTGGATTGAATTGTCAGAACATCAGAGATGGTTGTTACCCGATGCATATGTGCTTGCAGTGGTTACAATGGCTCATGGAATGGCTCACATCAGTGTGAAAGGGATTTGTAAGTTGATTGGCTCCAGTATGGCAAAATGCAGGAATTCCTAAGTGTGCAGAGAATGTGGTCAAGAATTGCATGGTGTGTCTGAAACACAAGCCTGGTAGGGGAACTCCAACTCCAGCTGGTCATTTTGCACCTCCTACGTATCTGTTCGAGGTTTTGCAGCTAGATTTCATCCACATGGAGAGGTGCAACAATTTAAAATACGTACTCGTTGTTGTTTGTGCCTTTTTAAGATGGGTGGAAGCCTATCCCCTAAAAGACAACACTGCCTTATCCACAGCTAAAGCCCTTGTGAAAGAGTTCTTCCCCAGGTTCGGAATGCCTAGAATGGTCTGGAGTGACAATGGGAGTGAATTTGTGGGTCGTGTGATGAAGGGAGTATGTGAAGGGCTAGGCATTCAGCAAAAGTTCCACGCTGCAAATCACCCCCAATCAGCTGGATTAGTAGAATGCTACAACGGCACTTTAAAACTTAAACTGGCCAAAATCCAAGCGAGCTCTGGTCTTAAATGGCCTGACGCTCTCCCTTTAGCACTCCTATCCACCAGAATGACTGTGCATTCACGAGTGAAACTTAGTCCCTATGAAATAGTCTTTGGCCGCCCGGCCAACATATGGGGAGTGCCAAGACCCACCAAGTTCAGTGAAATTGAACACCCTGTTTTACTTGATTATCTGTCCGAATTGACAGCTAAATTGCGTGTTTTACACCAACAGGTGCATGATTCACTGCCTCAAGTCTCTGAAGCTCCAGGACACCAGATTGACCCTGGATCCTGGGTGCTGGTCAAGAACTTCCAGCGAACCAAGAACGACCAGCCCAGGTGGACCGGACCGCACCTCGTTCTTCTTTCCACAAGATCAGCTGTTCGAGTGGAGGGGAAGAAATCCTGGATCCACGGGATCCACTGCAAGCGGATCCCTCTGCCATATGACCAGTGGGTCCAGGAGGGTGTCGCCGACTCAGAGACTGAAACCGTGCCACGTTTTCTGCCTTTCAGTGATGCACGTGTAAAAGGAACACTTACTGAACAGGAGAGCGACGATATTTTGCAACCAACTGTATCACCGTCAGTCCGATTGGACACTACAGAACCTGAACTCCTTTTCAAGGACCAAACAGTACCTGGGAAAAAGCACTATAATTTGAGGCCGAGATCTATGGACAAATAAATAAAATTCTTTTTATCCTGCTATTTTTTGAAAGTGCAGCTCTCCCATCTGAGAAACTTGCTCATTTTTGTTTTTCGAACTGCCATCCGGGTTCCGCTGCTAGGGCCGCGATTGCCCAAAGTCTTTGGGGTGCAGCTGACGACGTTAGGTCGGCAGTTCTGGTTGGTCTAAGGGAGTTGCCCTGGACTGACAGAAGCATTCTTTAGCAGAAACAACCTCCCATCGCGGGCAGCACTTTAGAGAGGATGGAGTTTTCCGAGATGGAGAGACCTGCCAAAAGAGTGAACTTTAAAACCAGGATCTGTAATATAATGACAAAGAAAAGCTTTTTGATATTGTGCATTTTCATGTTATTCAGTGTGATGATATTTTTAATAAGTTATGTGTTATTCTCTTTTCGAGTAACATTTGCACCCACTACATCGCCTATACCTCCTCCTTCTACTGTTTCCCCACACTCTTTTCAACCCCTTCCTGAACACGAATCAGCTAGGAGATTAGAGTTTATTAATAACTCCTTTGTTCAGCTCCTGCACCAACACCAACTTGTAATGAACACAACTAACTGTTGGGTGTGTGGTCTTATGCCTCACACAACGGATAAAGGTATCCCTTATCTGGTCCTGCCTTTCAGCCACAATGGTTCTGTGTGGGCATACAGAACAATGTTCACATACGCTCATGAAGTCTACCCCCTACGTTCTGTAACAGACAATCCTAAGAATAGTGCTCTAGTTAAGGGTATAGTAGACATTATTAAGGAAGATATTTCTTATGAGACTATCCCAAGAGATGAGACACTAGTATACATAGGATGGAACGTAACCGGATATGGAGCTACTCTGAGTGAGAAACAGCAAGCTAAGAGATTTTCCCCGATTTGGATAGTACCCCATCAGGGTCACCTGTGTCTGCAAGGTAATGGCAAGAATCCCAGAGCTCAGTTAGGGAAGAGTATCTGCACTAAAACGTATGTTTTTGCAGCCCAGACTTCCCCTTCATTTTTAGCAGCTAAGGGTACCTATTTCATCTGCCATGATAGAGCCTATACATGGTTGCCCCCTGACTTTTCGGGCACATGTTTTGTTTCATTCCTGTTGCCTCCCACCTACACAGCAGCGGCAGATTACCACAAGACAAGGGTAGTTAGAGGTGTCTTCAGCGAAGACGACACTGCAGGACAAGAATTTGGGGACTCCGTAAAGGGTTTTCTGCCATTCTGGGGACCGATGGCTAACATCAGGAATGTAAGGCAATTGACAAGGGTGGTTGAGTCCACCGTAGTTGAAACTGCTGGTGCCCTCAGTAACTTGACTGCTGAGCTCCAGTCGGATCGTCTTATGACCCTTCAGAACAGGGTCGCATTAGATGTCATACTTGCAGACCGAGGTGGGGTATGTAGATTGATCCAATCGAGTTGCTGTGTTTTCATTCCAGATAACGCTCCAACAGTGTACCAGGCCATCTCTAAACTGCATAAGATTTCCGAATCTATTCATGTGGATAAAGGAGATTGGTCTTTAATGGGATGGTTGTGGGAACTGATATCCGCCTGGGGATGGAAAATTCTGATGGTCATTGGGATGGTCCTAGCCATTCTTTTCCTGTTCTGTCTGTGCGTGCAGTGTGCTCCTGCAATATGTGGCCTCTGTGCTGCATCATGTGTAAGGAAACCTGTATCAAGAGACGAGCTAAGTACTAGAATGATGTTACAGCAACATCTCAATGACTTTAGGAATATAGACCTGGACTCAGATTAGCATGAGATTAGGTTAAATTGCCTATGTAAGGGCAAAAGGAGGGTTTGTGGTTCTGAAAATTCTGGACTTGAGAATAAAACTTCGTCGTAACATGACGAATTTAGTATCAAAAGACCGAAAATGACGAGTACACTATGTACAAGTATTTTCGTCATATTCCAGTGACGATTTCACCTCGAAATCGTCATTTTCGTTCTGAACCCTTGGCTTCCATTTTGTGTACGGCAGCCATTTTGTGGGTTGCCCTGACATAGGCTTATAATACAGCTAAATTCGATTCCAAAGGACACGTACACCTTAATTGACTTTTCTCTGACCTGGGCAGGTTGAAACCATTGCCCCAGGCCGAACCTGTTTGGTCAGTTCCTCTCCCAGCGGCCGAACGAGATAGCATCAAGGCACAACAGGCCATAAACCCATTACATCGCACACACACCCTACCGAATCTTGCTCACACCTGTCCCTGCTCTTTTCTCTCTCACTTGCTTTATGATGGGGAGGTGCCCGTTTTTATTGGGGTCCCTCGATATCTGATGAAATGTTGGGCCTTGCCGGGTAATTTATTGTGGGCTGGACAAACTGAAATATGGGCTTGTCATCATGACTCTGCTTTTCCTTTGTAACGAAAATATGTGAATAGTATACTGTAAATTCGAAGAATGTTTGCCTAAAGCACAATATTTTGTATAAAAAGAGAAGCCTGACTTTGTAGGATTGAGCAGTCTCCTGAGAATATACATCCCGTGCTGTTGTACTTCTAGGACGCTTGTTTCTTGGTTGCAGCCAATAAAATCGATCCCTGACTTCACCTAGAAGACTCTGAGTTTCTGTGGTCTGAATCAGGAAAGTACTCGAGGTCTTTGGGTGTACCCTGAGACCGCTGGGTTACCGGTTCGGTACCGGTTCTGAAAAACCCAGTACCTCATGGGGCTCTGGTTAACTTTAACCGGGATAGTCAGCAACGACATGTCTTCTCCCTCTAGAAGGGTGGAATGCTACCCCCGTCGCCAGAATTGGCGAGGGGGTAGTATTCCAAAGCGTATGACACCTTACACGACATGTTTAGATAAAGCCAAACCAAAGTTAGCATTTAACCACGAGGTTCATAATGCACTTAAGAGTATATGGTATGGCAATATCATAGAACAGTTATAAGGACATGGTTCCGAAAGCTGCAGAGAGGCTCAGCTCATGCTAGAGCACCATCTCACACATAACCAAGCACTCTGCCTCCAGGATTGTTAAGGCCTGCCATAGGAGTGACTTATAGGTTACTGTGTGTCTATATTTAAGGGTAGATATAGGAATACTATACCTAAGCAAGGGGTGATTACACAACCTTTCCCCAGCTGAGTGATCAGCCAGTTGTGTCAGTTTGAGTGGCCAGCCAGGGGTGGCATAATACATGCTGCAGCCCCTGGTAGGCCTTGGTTACACCTATGCCCTGAGTACCTAGGGTACACTTCTACAGGGGCTGATAAGGTGAGCCAATTCCCAATTGTGGATGTACCTAGAGTACATGGTGTGAATTTAGAGAGAGTGCGTCTGGGCTGTGGGTCTGATTAGCAGGCCCACAGCCACATCTAAGTCGAAAACCAGTAAAGCAAAAGCAAAAAGTGGGGGTGACCATAGGAAGCAGACCCTACTCTCCTACAGGCTCCGCTTCACTCATTGGCGTCGTGGTCGCCGGTATGACGTTGCGGTAGCTACTTAGACGCCCTTGCACACTGACGTCTGTTCTTTCTTTTTTAACGCCAGCCAGCGCAGATCCGGAGAGAGCGATACCTCCTGTCATTTTCTGACTGAACTTTTTGAGCGACTTTTGTTGACGTCTATTTGAATCCTACCGACTCCTGGTGCACGTAGCAATGCCCGGCTTCAAGGCTTGCGGTACCTGTACCTGACTGATGTAGATGACGGATCCGCACCGCGTGCGCCTCTTTTGCCTGGAGGGTGACCACGACCCCAAGTCGTGCTCAAACTGCCGGACCATGGCTCCGAAGTCTTTGCAGGAGCGGTCCTGAAAGCTTCTTGAGCGCTGGCAGTCTGCACCGTGCAGTTCAAGGTCTCGTCGCGAGGGAGGTCGAGAGACCGGTCACCGAGCCATCACCACTCCTCATCAAAATCTTCGCACACAGGGTCAGGTAAGTCAAAGCACAAGAAGAAGTCGAAGAAGCATCATTGCTCTTCAACTCCTCCCCATCTGTTGGCTGACGTGACCGGGGATGCAGGCGGTGCCCCTCCAGCGGCTCCACGTGCAGAGCCTGAAGGCCCGACTTTCAGTTTCCTTCCCTTCCCGGGACCCGGAGCGACACATACCCAGCTTCGTCAGAGAGGATGCATGCCATCTTTGGGCAGCTTGACTCTGCCGGTGCGTGTTTGGGACCCGCAGACTCGGATGGGGGTCCTAGGCTTTCTACGCTGGCGGCTCTGGCCTCGGTGCTGCAGGGCCCCCATGGACCCAGGCCTGGATCTGGATTGGCGCCGGTTGACCTCATTATACCTCCATGGGCATGGCTTCTTTTGACACAGCACCCGCACTCGACACCGGTCGTGCCCCCGGCCGGCGTCAACCCTGGCCTCCATCCTGATGTGAACACGGAGCCGGACCGGCGTCGCCCGACTCTGGATCCGGCCCCTGTTCACTCCTGGGGTCCCTTTCAGGACAAGGAGGAGGACTGGGAGGGGTCAGGTGACCCTCTGACCGACCAGCTGGAGTATGACTCAGACTGGAGAGAGGACCTGGGGATAACAGTGGTCTTGATACCGCCCTTGACTTTGGCATGTTGTCTCCTTTTACCATGGCTACGGAGGAGGATGCTTCCTATGCAGTGGTGTTGCGTAGGGTGGCCAAGGCTCTTCACCTCGAGCTCCCTAAAGTGGCGGTCAGGACTAACCTCCTGACAGAGGTGCTTCAACCGCAAGGAAGCTCTTCGGAGCCCCTGCTGCTGTTTAATGAAGCCCTAACCGACGTCTTTTTGGGCACCTGTTCCAGGCCCAGCATAGGCGCTCCCGTGGATAGGATGATTGCCCGACGCCACTGCCCGGTCCCGGGCGACACCACTTTCCTCTCCCAACACCCCACCCCTGAAAACTTGGTGGTCCAAGCCTCTACTTCCAAAAGCGCATTCCCTACCGCTCCACCAGATAGTGAATCCAAGAAGCTGGAGCATCATGGTAAAGATTTTTTGTTCCTAAAGCTTGGGACTGCAGTCAGTAAGCACGGCATGTCTACTGGGCCGTTATTCCCACTCTGTGTGGGATACAGTTGCCAAGTGCTGCCTCAGTGTCTGTAAGAGGCCCGGACCGTACTCTCCCAGGCTGTTGCCGCCAGGAGGGAGGCAGTGAAGTTTACCACCCTTTGGGGCTGGATACCGCCGACTTTCTAGGCAGGACGATTTCCACATTGGTAGCCCTTCGACGCTACGCCTTGATGAGATCGACTCGCTGTTCTGGGGATGTCCAGAACACCCTTATGGACATGCCTTTTGATGGCCGTCACCTTTTTGGTGACAAAGCACACAACGCTCTGCAGCGTTTCAAGGACTCGCAGGATATGGCCAAGTTCTTGGGCCTCTCCAGCCGCCCTGCGCAGTCTGATTTTCACCCCTTTCCTGGCTACGGAAGGGGTGATCCACTATGTTCCGCCCAGAGCCACAGGCCGACACAAGTTCCCCAACCTTTGCGCGGCCAGGGACGTGAGAACCACCGCCTTGGTTCTGGGGCCACCAACCACCCATCTGCTTCCACCTCCAAACCTTCCTAGTCTGACAATTCAGGCCCATCAATCACCAAAGGGCGGCAGGATCTGCCATCACCTCTCCCAACGGGCGCACCATCACGTCAGACGGTTGGGTTTTGCAGATAGTCTGGAGGCCTTACTCCCTCCCCTTCGAGGCTACCCCTCCAGCCATGCAACCTCAGTACCATCACATGTTGGAGGATCATCTAGGCTTTCTCCAACAGGAAGTCATAACGCAGATCGCCCCGACAAAGTAGGTGGCGGTATTGCCATAGTCTATAAAGAAGACCTTAAATTAGATATTCTAGACAGGAAATATTGTGCACAACTGGAAATAATGATTTACAGAATCACTTTCCCTAATAGAAAGACTTGTAAGGGAGCTCTTCTCTACCGTCCACCTGTATCATGCCCCAGGTTCTCCCTTTCCCTTCTGGAAATACTTGGCCCACATATACAAGCTAAGGAAGATTTCCTACTCTTAGGGGATTTTAACATTCACACTGATCAGCCTGAACTATCAGACACTAGGAGTCTAGCTGATGACTTAGCGACAATTGGCCTCACGCAAAAAAATGAGGGCCCCACACATGAAGGTGGACACTGTATTGATTTGATACACACTAATTTTGATAATATATCCTGTAAAACACCGGTACAATTAGAGTGGACTGATCACTTTTTATTGGAATTCAATATATTCCAAATTAACAAAGGGTCAAATAAGAAACCCCTACCCCCTGTTACACGCAGACAATGGCATAAGCTCACATTGGAGGCACTTCAAACGGCCTGGGAAAAACCTGACATTAAGGACACAGATGATGTGGAACACAGTTTAATAATATTTCAAAATTCACTTACCACTGCCATAGATAAAATTGCCCCCCTGAAAACATTCAAACAATTCCCTGTAGCTAAACAGGAGAAGTGGTACACAGAGGCTCTCAGAACGGAGAAGCAAGAATGTAGGAGGATAGAAAAGAGGTGGAGAAAATGTCATTCGGAGGTTAATAAGAAGGCCCATCGGGTAGCACAAGCTAATTATTACAAACATGTCAAAGCCGCCCGCAAAAATTGCATAACACAACAACTCACACAAGCTGGCAATTCTCCTAAAGAATTATATCGGATCCTTGAGACATTCGTCAAGCCCACTGCTTGTGTAAGCTTAGACGATTTCTCTCAAAGTCTGTGTGAGGAAGTTTCTCTATATTTCGAAAACAAAATTGACTCCATCTATGATAAGATCTTGGTGTCCCAAACAGAAAGAGGTACCTTGAATACACCTCTCCTCAATAAGAACACCAATTTCTCTCTGACCACCTTTCCTCCTATCAAAAGTGAAGAACTTGAAATATTAATGACCCAGGTAAAATCCGGGTCTCCGGAAGATCTGATTCCTGCTAAAATCTTAGTTCCCCTGAGTCCTCTGCTGGGCCCCTACATTCAAGATGTAATAAATCTGTCCCTAAAGAAGGGAAACGTGCCCACTGAGTGGAAGAGAGCGGTGGTGAACCCCATCCGCAAGAATGCTGCTCTCCCCTGGTTGGAATTTTCCAACCTCCGGCCCATCTCCCTCCTACCCTACCTTGGTAAGCTTACCGAGAAACACGTCAACGCGCACCTGTCCAACTACATCGAGGCAGCAGGCGGCCTAGACCACTCCCAATCTGGTTTTAGGCCCAACCATAGCACAGAGTCAGCTCTCCTGTCAGTGACTGATACTATCAGGATGTCACTTGACGGGGCGAGCTCAGTGATTCTGGTGCTATTGGATTTGTCTGCTGCCTTCGACACGGTGTCGCACGACATTCTTCTCGGCCGGTTGAGGGAGGTGGGAATAAAAGGGGCTGCCATGGCATGGTTAGAAAGCTTTCTTGCGGATCGCCAACAAGGTGTCAAGCTAGGCTCCCACAATTCCATCTGTAGGAAGCTTACCAAGGGAGTGCCACAGGGCTCTTGCTTGAGCCCTACGTTATTTAACGTATACGTGGCCCCCTTGGCAGACATCATAAGATCTTACGGGTTCACCCCAATCTCCTATGCTGATGACACCCAGCTGCTGTTTCCCTTCCAAACCCTTACACCAACAATTATAAAATCTTTCCAAAATGGTATGCGAGCCGTGGCAGATTGGATGGCCCACAACTTCCTCCAATGCAATGTGACTAAGACTGAAGTCATGTTGTTTGGAGGGGCCACTCTGCTATGGTCCCCCGACTGGTGGCCATCTGAGCTTGGACCTGTCCCGGTACCAAAGCAGACTGTAAAAAATCTGGGAGTGCGTCTAGACCAAGCATTGATTTTAAAAGACCACGTCAATCAAGTTACGGGAACCTGTTTCCGAGTAATAGGGTTGCTTCGACGCATATTCCCCTTCCTACCTGACATCCATAGGAAGACGCTGGTACAAGCACTGGTCATCGGTCGGATAGACTATTGCAATGGACTTCTTATTTCTGCCAATCAAGAACAGCTGGGCAGGCTGCAGGTGGTACAGAATACTGCGGCAAGACTCATCTTGAATGCCCTGCCACGAACTCCCTCACGCCCTCTCCTATCTCTTCTTCACTGGCTCCCGGTGAAACAGCGCATTGACTTCAAAGTATGTTGTATAATGCATAAATGTATTTACGGATCCGGCCCTCAATACCTAAAAGACATATTTGTCCCCTATTTACCTGGTCGTGTCCTACGCTCCAGCAGCACTATGCTGCTTCAGGTTCCTAGGGTGACGAGAGCAAGACAGGGAGGACGAGCCATCTCACTTAAAGGCCCGATGCTCTGGAATTCTTTGCCCCCATTGCTGAGGCACACCCCTAACCATCTGTCCTTTAGAAGGAAGTTAAAAACATTCCTTTTCTCACAAGATTGATGCTCTCCTTTGCATTCACTATAGTCTTATGTCTCTGGTTGTTCTATGATACCTATTCAGAAGCTACGCGCGGAGATACCCCTTCGGGGCTGATTCAGGCGCGAAATAAGCATATAAATAAATAAATAAAGTCATGGCTCTCCTGGCCAAGGGAGCCATTGAGCGTGTTCCAGCCCCAGAAGTAGGTTGTGGTTGCTATTCCCACTACTTTCTGGTACCCAAGAAGGACAAGGGCCTGCGTCCTATCTTGGATCTCAGGAACGTCAACCGCTTCCTCCAGAAGGAGAAGTTTAAGATGTTGACATCGCTCAGGTCTTGTCTGCCCTCGACCCTGGAGATTGGATGGTAGCGTTGGACTTGCAGGACGCTTATTTTCACAACGCCGTCCTGCCGGCCCACCCGCGTTACCTGCGGTTCACGGTAGGCCATGAGCACATTCAGTTTAATGTGCTCCCCTTTGGCCTTACCAGCGCCCCTCGGGTGTTCAAGAAAGTAATGACGGTGGTCGCAGCTCATCTGAGCAGATCAGGGGTTCGAGTATACCCCTATCTCGACGACTGGCTGTTAAAGGCGGGTTCGCCCCAGGCTATCGTCTCCCTCCTCCAGACTACGCTGGGAGGTTCTTCATCAATGTGCCGAAGTCACACCTGACCCCCTCTCAGAAGCTTCTCTTCATTGGAGCAGTTCTGGACACGACGCTGTTTTGGGTTTATCCTCCCGAGGAGCGAGTCTGGGATATTCAGGCTATGTTTCCAATCTTTCAGCCTCTATCCCGGGTTTCGGTCAGGATGACCCTGAGGCTGCTGGTCCTCATGGCCTCCTGCATCCTGTGGTCGATTATGCCAGGTGGCATATGCGGGCTCTGCAGTGGAACCAAAAGTTCAAGTGGGCGCAGCATCAGGGGAACCTGTCCGATTGCGTTGAGATCTCGGAGGACACTGCACGACAATTGCAATGGTGGCTCACTCAATGTCTAGAGTATGGGCTAAAAAAACCATTATACTTGTCTTTTTCTCTTCTTTCTTTGTTGTATGCTGAATTTACTAGTGCAATTGTAGTTATAGATTGATATAAGGGGCACTTGCATTATATTGTTCAGTGGTTTGACTTTTTATGATCATAATCTATATTCTTGTACAATGGAGACTGTGAGAAGTTGGCCTGATATATAATGCTCACTATTCTAGTGATCACTGTGTATCATACCAAACAACCCTTATTGATGATTGGTTGTAAGTCAACCTTATAGACCAGCTATCCTAGTAGCATGGACACGAGCAGTCTTTAGGCTAAACTCTAGAGGGCGTGTTAAGCCAGCTGTTTTACCATCACATATACCCCTTGAACACCAAGTGAAAGGACACCACACAAGTTGTTATGAAAATAAAGTATATTTATTTATAACAAGACTACCCTGAACTCTTTATGAGGCAGGGAGCTAAGCACAATACAAAACTCTTATGAAAATACTTCAAGTTGCACAATTTACACAAATGCCCGAGGGGCACGAAAAACCATATACGCAAAAAGTGGAATGCGAAATACTAGCAGGTAAGTAACAAGATACAGAGGCTTCAGGATCGCTAGGACTACACTACTGAACCCTAAGGTTAGGAGCAGGAGGCCTAGGGAGATCGGGTGCAGAGTGTGCACTCTCACGCGGGATGCGGGAAGAAGTCTATGGATGCTAGCGTTTCTAAAGTCACTGTTTCCGGACGAATCCGACTAGGTAGACTAAAAACGAAAAAGGATCTGGACACCTGGATAGTGAACCTGTGCTGGAGCACCGAAATACTCAAGTTACCTAGCCCAGGGGCCGCGGCTGCATAGGGTTCAAAAGACGTCGGGAATCCTTGTTGAAGTCTATGGAGCCTGAAAGAAGAAGTTGCTGGCAGGCGACCAGTGAAGATGTTTGGAGTGATCCAAGCCTGGATCGGAGTTGAAGACGACCTGAAAGCAGAGAGGACTCAGTTCTTAATCACTAGCCAGTGATTGAGAGGGCACAAGGATGGCACCGGATGAGGGCACCTCGATCAGGTGAGTAGGCGACGCTGGACTCTGCAGGCACCCGGACCAGGAGGCGTTGTCGGCGACCAGGCTGGAGGTACGAGCTGTCCCACGTAGGTGTCTGCTGGCGGCGATGCTGGATCCGAGGTTGGAGCAACAAACCTTGGCAAAGGCAAGCCCACGCGGTGAAGACAAGATGGCGTCTGGAGTGGACCAGGAGGGTCCGGGGTGCTCCTCTCTTGGAAGGGAGCAAGGGCCAGTCTGGAGCAACCAGACCAGCGGTGAAATTGTCGTGGTACGTCGTCAGGAGGGCCACTAGCCAACGGGCAAGTGACCGGACAACACGGGAAGCAGCAAAGAGCAGAAGGGCCCCACGCAGATCTCGTGGATGCTGGAAGGCTGGACTTCGGTGCTGGAGCTGCTTAGGGTTAGGGCTTCTCAAACCCCAGTGCACTTACTCGAGGGTCTCTCGGGGGTCGTGCTGGTGAAGCGTCGTGCAGGTTTGGAAGATGGCCGGTCCCACGGGTCTCGTCACACCCACGAATCTCAGCTGGGCTGGATGATGTAGGTAGAGGTCAGAGATGGCAAGGAATCCGGGTCTCGTCGAGCTGGGCAGTCTTGATCCGGAGGATGGACGTGCAGCAAACCGCAAGAGCTTCGTTGGTGCCTGCTGGTGCAGGGTGGCTACTCCTTAGCCACAAGGGAGAGTCTTCAGAGATGACAAGAGTTCCTTTCGTGGAAAGTAATTCAAGTTTCAAGATGATCTAATTTGGGAAGGGGGCCTGCTCCTACCTTTATCCAAAGAAAAGGGGCTGGCACGCGACTAGGTCCTGCCCTATGGGTGGGACCAGGAAGGGGGTGGTTACACCCCTCTCCTTTGTCCGGTCTCTCCCCAGCTCAGGGGCTGGGGTGCCCCAGGAACTGGTTTGAGCCGGCATATGCACAGTGAGCACCGGGGTGCCACTTGCAGTCACCTTCCTTTCAGCCCTGCCTACCTGGGATACACAAAATCCTGTTTGGGATGGTGCTAGCACCGCCCCTGACAGGAAACCCTTTGTCCAGGCCTCCGTTGTTGGAAGGACTCCCAGCAGCAGGAGGGCAGACTTGTGTCTCGGTGGCAGCATCCATTTTGTGGAGCTGAGGCTGTGTCTGACTTTAACCGGGGTTCACAGTTACATACATGTCGTGTCCCTCTAGAAGGGTGGAATGCTAACTCCGTCGCCAGAATTGGTGAGGGGTTAGTATTCCAATTCGTATGACACCTTACTCGAGATGTTTTGATAATGCTATACCAAAGGTAGCATTTAACCGCGAGGATTATAATGCACTTAAGAGTATATGGTATAGCGTTATCATGGAACAGCTATTCGGACTTGGTTCCGCAAGCTGCAAACGGGCTCAGCTCATGCCAGAGCACCATCTCACATAATTCCAAGCACTCTGCCTTCAGGATTGATAAGGCCTGCCATAGGAGTGACTGACAGGAATATATGTGTCCATTTTAGGTTTAGATATAGGTATACTATATCTAAAGCAAAGGGTGATTACACCACCTTGCCCCAGCTGTCGTGCAGCCAGTTGTGCCTGTTTGGGTGGCCAGCCAGGGGTGGCATAATACATGCTTCAGCCCCTGGTAGGCCCTGGGTACACCTATGCCCTGGATATCTAAGGTATGCTGTACAGGGACTGATAAGGTGGCCCAGTACCAATTGGTAAAATGCACCTAAGGTACATGGTTGTAATTTAAAGAGAGAACAGCTAGGCTGTGGGTCTGATTAGCAGGCCCACAGCCAGGGAAAGTCGTAAATCAGTGAAGCAAAAAGCAAAAATCTGGGGTGGCCATGGGATTGCAGACCCCACTCTCCTACATAACCCCCCCCCCCAAACTTAGGGACATTAAACTAACCTTGACCAGGTGAGTCTTCTTGCTCTAAGTGGAAGTACCTGGAGAGACCATCTGCATTACCATGGTCAGTCCCTGGGCGGTGCTCCACTGTAAAGTCCATCCCCTGTAGGGAAATGGACCACCTAAGAAGTTTGGGGTTTTCACCCTTCATTTGATTTAGCCATAAGAGGGGCTTATGGTCGGTCTGAATCTTGAAGTGAGTACCAAACAAGTATGGCCTCAACTTCTTCAGGGCCCAAACCACAGCAAAGGCCTCCCTCTCAATAGCTGACCAACGTTTCTCTCTAGGGGTCAGCCTTCTGCTTATAAAAGCAATGGGCTGGTCATGACCATCAATATTCAGCTGAGATAGAACAGCTCCCACACCCAACTCAGAAGCATCTGTTTGGACAATGAAGATTTTGGAGTAGTCTGGACTCTTGAGAATAGGTGCAGTGCACATGGCCTGCTTTAGGTCATCGAATGCCTTCTGACAGCTGACTGTCCACTGAACTTTCTTTGGCATTTTCTTACTTGTCAGGCCATTAAGTGGTGTCACAATGGACCCATAATTTCTGACAAATTTCCTGTAATAACCAGACAGGCCCAAGAAAGCTCTGACCTGTGTCTGGGTGGTTGGAGGAGCCCAGTCCTTTATGGCCTGTATCTTGCTCTCCAGAGGTTGAACGTGGCCTCCACCTACAAGGTGGCCCGAGTATACAACTTGACTCTGCCCTATCTGGCACTTAGTAGCCTTGATAGTGAGGCCTGCCTTTTGCAGGGCCTCCACAACTTTCCTCAGGTGGATCAGGTGATCCTCCCAGGTGGAGCTAAAGACAGCAATATCGTCTAGATATGCTGCACAAAAGTCATCCAACCCAGTGAGAACTTGGTTCACCAACCTTTGAAAAGTGGCAGGGGCATTTTTCAAACCAAAGGGCATCACCACAAATTGGTAATGACCTCCTGGGGTAGAAAATGCTGTCTTGGCCTTGGCATCCTCAGCTAACCTGATTTGCCAATAACCAGCTGTTAGGTCAAATGTACTTAAGAAAGTTGCAGAAGCCAACTTGTCTATCAGTTCATCTGCCCTGGGTATTGGATGGGCATCTGTCTTAGTGACAGCATTGAGACCCCTGTAGTCTACGCAAAACCTCATCTCTCTCTTACCATCCTGGGTGTGAGGTTTAGGCACTAGAACTACAGGACTAGCCCAAGGGCTCTCTGAGGGTTCAATGACTCCCAATTCCAACATCTTTTGTACTTCAGTTTTTATGCAGTCCCTGACGTGGTCAGGTTGCCTGTAGATTTTACTCTTTATAGGCAGACTGTCTCCAGTGTCCACCTCATGTGTGCACCAGTTTGTCTGACTGGGGGTCAGAGAAAACATTTGCCTGAAGGATTGAAGGACTTGCCTACAATCCTTTTGCTGAGACTCAGAGAGGCTGTCAGAAAAGACTACACCATCTACTGACCCATCATCAGGGTTCTGAGTGAGCAGGTCTGGGAGAGGGTCACTCTCTTCCTCCTGTCCCTCATCTGTGGCCATGAGCAAGCCCATGTCCTCCCTGTCAACACATGCTTTGAGCCTATTCACATGAAGTACTCTGTGAGGGCTCCTGGGAGTTCCCATGTCAACCGAGTAGGTGACTTCTCCCTTTTTCTCAATGATGATGTGGGGTCCAGACCATTTGTCTTGGAGAGCTGCTGGGGCCACTGGCTCCAACACCCACACCTTCTGTCCTGCATGGTATACAGTTAGGACAGCCTTTTGGTCATGCCAAGATTTTTGAAGTTCCTGGCTGGCCTCAAGGTTTTTAGATGCCTTCTCCATGGTCTCTGCCATCCTGGAGCGGAGACCAAGTACATAGTCCACTATGTCAAGTTTAGGCTTTTTGAGAGGTAACTCCCATCCTTCCTTCACAAGACATAGGGGTCCTCTTACAGGATGTCCAAACAAAAGTTCAAAAGGGCTGTAACCAACCCCCTTCTGTGGGACCTCTCTGTAAGCAAACAGAAGGCAGGGTAAAAGGATGTCCCATCTTCGCCTAAGCTTTTCTGGTAACCCTTTTATCATCCCTTTGAGGGTCTTGTTGAATCTTTCATCAAGCCCATTGCATTGTGGGTGATAGGGTGTGGTGAATTTGTAATTGACACCACATTCATTCCACATAGCAGTCAAGTATCCTGACATGAAGTTTGCACCTCTGTCAGAGATCACCTCCTTAGGGAACCCCACTCTGGAGAAAACTCCAACCAGGGCCCTTGCCACAACAGGAGCTGTAGTGGTTCTAAGGGGAATAGCTTCTGGATACCTGGTGTCATGATCCACTACCACCAGTATAAATCTGTGCCCAGATGCTGTTGGGGGGTCCATTGGTCCAACAATGTCAATCCCCACTCTTTCAAAGGGAACCCCCACCACAGGTAGTGGTATAAGGGGGGCCTTTGTTGTGCCACCTGATTTGCCACTGGCTTGGCAGGTGACACAGGAACGACAAAAGTTCTTAGTGTCCTCAGACATATGGGGTCAGTAAAAGTGTGGGGCAAGCCTGTCCCAAGTCTTATTCTGGCCTAAGTGACCTGCAAGGGGAATTTCATGGGCCAAGGTGAGAAGGAAACCTCTCAGAGACAAGGGGATGACCAGCCTCCTGGTAGCACCAGGCTTGGGGTCTCTTGCCTCAGAGTAAAGGAGTCCATCGTCCCAGTACACTTTATGGGCACCTATGGCATTCTCTGCAGCCTCAGCAGCAGCCTGCTGTCTGAGGGGTTCAAGAGAGGAACAGTCTAAATGTGCCTACCTCAAGTCTGCCCTGGAAGGGCCCCCTGTCCCAAGAAACTCAACCTGTTCAGGCTCAAGCTCTTCTAGGACAGTTCCTTCTGGGGTCTTGGGGTCAGTCTCCTCAGAGAGCTGATCCATCACCTGAGGCAGGGGGGAAGAGTCAATCTTACCCCTACTGCTCTTTCTCTTGGGTAGTGTCTGGTCCATTGTTCCAGGATCCAGCACTAGTTCAGCTGGGCATTTCTTGGCCTGTGACCTAGTCACAGCAAGGACATGTGCTGACAAACTTAACATTTCCACATGAGTCCTATACTCCACATCTGACCATAAGGAGGATTCCAAATCATTGCCCAAAAGACAGTCCACAGGGAGGTCTGAACTAACAAAAACCCTTTTGAGGCCATTTACCCGTCCCCAGGAGAAGTTAACAAGTGCCATACTATGGGAGGTAGTGGCATTGCTAGCATTGGTCACCAGGTAGTCTGCTCCCAGTATTACCTGGTCAGGGTCCACAAAGTTAGGTGTCACCATGGTGACACTGGCACAAGTGTCCCTGTAGGCCTGAGCCATTTTTCCATGAATCAAAGGCGTCTGCCTGTACTTGCCCAGAGTACTGGGACTTATTGTAGGGGTCATATCCATGTCCCCAGTACAAACAAGAACAGCCTGAGTAGGTGTTCCGACTAAGTCAGAGCCCGCCTCAGTTCCCAGGGTTAACCCCACTATAGCCTTAGGAGGATTACTACCACTACTAACTGTACTAGGGGGTGCAGATGCCTTAGGGGCAGTAGTGGTAGGAGTTGGGCCTATCTTGGTGCACTCACTAAACCAGTGAGTATTACTTTTGCAGTATTGGCACCATGGTTTCTTCTGACCATTCTTCTTCTTTTGGGAATTCTGGGAATTCTGGGACCCACCCTCTTTAGATTGTTGGGGCCCTGTTGAAGACTTCTGGTCCTTTTGCTTATTCTCATTACCCTTGGGATCTGCTTTCTTCTGGCCACCACCCTGGTTCTGCTGCTTGACCCTTGTCCTGACCCATCTGTCTGCCTTCTTTCCCAATTCTTGGGGAGAGGTCAGATCTGAGTCAATAAGGTGCTGATGCAACAACTGATTTTGACAATTACTTAAGATTTGTTCTCTCATAATTAGATTATACAATCCTGTGTAATCAGTAACTTTACTTCCCAGTAACCAGCCTTCAAAAGCCTTAGTGGCACAATCTACAAAGTCAGCCCAATCTTGAGACTGAATTTTCTGGGTGTCTCTGATCAGCAACCTGTACTGTTCAGTGGTTAAGCCAAACCCATCAATCAGTGTATTTTTCAAGACTTGGTAATTGTTAGCATCCTCGGCTCTAGTAGTGAGGAGCTTATCTCTACCTTTACCTTCAAAGGAGAGCCACAAAATAGCTGCCCACTGACTCTGGGGGATGCACTGGACAGTGCAGGCCCTCTCCAAAGCAGTCATCCATTTGTGGATGTCATCCCCTTGTTTAAAGGGGGGCACTATTTTACTCAGGTGTCTAGTATCAAAACTCCTGTCTTTATCCTTAGGGATATTGCTGCCACCAGTGGGGACTACCCCACTTAACTGTTGCTCTCTAGCAAAGGCAAGCTTTTCCTTGGCAAGGGCAAGTTCTTCCCTCTGAATCCTCAGATTAGCCTGTTTCATCCTTGCTTCATGTTCTCTCCTCTGAGGGGAAGTTATTCTCCTCTGAGCAGAGCCATGAGAGTGCACAGATCTATTGGAGTCCCTAGAATGAGACCTATCTCTTCTAACTCCAAAGTTAGGCCTGCTTAGGGTCAGTACTGGGGGTCCCCCAGGTCCTTCCCTATGTAGGTCTAAGTTGGCCCTAGTAAGTCTGCTGACTAGCTCAGGACCATTGTCTGCCTCATCCCCAGAAATAACCTCTTCATCCTCTTCCTCCTCTACTTCCTCAGTTTCAGGGAGGTCAGGATCACCAAGGGTTCCTTCTAAGGGGGGCATGCTCCCATCTGTATGAGAGACCTTTCTAGCATCATAAGTCTCTAAGAGACCTAACAGGAAAGGAGTGGTAGGGTTAGAACCCTGTTTTAGTTTCCTGGAGGTACACAATTGTCTCATCTCCTGGAAGCTAAGGGCTGCATATCTGGAAGTGACCTGTGGAGGGTCAACAACCACAAGGGGAGTCTCTGAAGACTCTCCATGGGTAGACATGCTTCTAGTGTGGTGTAAGTGATGCACCTACCTACACTATGGGTTTACCTACTGATCCCTTGCTAAGAGTTGTAGTCAGGGTGTGCTAAGCCCTGTTACACTACAACAGCTGGTTCAGTAGAACTCAGAGTATTCTAAGTTAAGTTATATGTACCTGGGTACTTATGTGATCTTTCAATTGATATTCTTAGGATACGTGCGAGGTAAAACAACAGCAAGCTCAAATCCCAACCGCTGCACACCAATGTGAGAAGTTGGCCTGATATATAATGCTCACTATTCTAGTGATCACTGTGTATCATACCAAACAACCCTTATTGATGATTGGTTGTAAGTCAACCTTATAGACCAGCTATCCTAGTAGCATGGACACGAGCAGTCTTTAGGCTAAACTCTAGAGGGCGTGTTAAGCCAGCTGTTTTACCATCACATATACCCCTTGAACACCAAGTGAAAGGACACCACACAAGTTGTTATGAAAATAAAGTATATTTATTTATAACAAGACTACCCTGAACTCTTTATGAGGCAGGGAGCTAAGCACAATACAAAACTCTTATGAAAATACTTCAAGTTGCACAATTTACACAAATGCCCGAGGGGCACGAAAAACCATATACGCAAAAAGTGGAATGCGAAATACTAGCAGGTAAGTAACAAGATCCAGAGGCTTCAGGATCGCTAGGACTACACTACTGAACCCTAAGGTTAGGAGCAGGAGGCCTAGGGAGATCGGGTGCAGAGTGTGCACTCTCACGCGGGATGCGGGAAGAAGTCTATGGATGCTAGCGTTTCTAAAGTCACTGTTTCCGGACGAATCTGACTAGGTAGACTAAAAACGAAAAAGGATCTGGACACCTGGATAGTGAACCTGTGCTGGAGCACCGAAATACTCAAGTTACCTAGCCCAGGGGCCGCGGCTGCATAGGGTTCAAAAGACGTTGGGAATCCTCGTTGAAGTCTATGGAGCCTGAAAGAAGAAGTTGCTGGCAGGCGACCAGTGAAGATGTTTGGAGTGATCCAAGCCTGGATCGGAGTTGAAGACGACCTGAAAGCAGAGGGGACTCAGTTCTTAATCACTAGCCAGTGATTGAGTGGGCATCAGGATGGCACCTCGATCAGGTGAGTGGGCGACGCTGGACTCTGCAGGCACCCGGACCAGGAGGCGTTGTCGGCGACCAGGCTGGAGGTACGAGCTGTCCAACGTAGGTGTCTGCTGGCGGCGATGCTGGATCCGAGGTTGGAGCAACAAGCCTTGGCAAAGGCAAGCCCACGCGGTGAAGACAAGATGGCGTCTGGAGTAGACCAGGAGGGTCCGGGGTGCTCCTCTCTTGGAAGGGAGCAAGGGCCAGTCTGGAGCAACCAGACCAGCGGTGAAATCGTCGTGGTACGTCGTCAGGAGGGCCACTAGCCAACGGGCAAGTGACCGGACAACACGGGAAGCAGCAAAGAGCAGAAGGGCCCCACGCAGATCTCGTGGATGCTGGGAGGCTGGTCTTCGGTGCTGGAGCTGCTTAGGGTTAGGGCTTCTCAAACCCCAGTGCACTTACTCGAGGGTCTCTCGGGGGTCGTGCTGGTGAAGCGTCGTGCAGGTTTGGAAGATGGCCGGTCCCACGGATCTCGTCACACCCACGAATCTCAACTGGGCTGGATGATGTAGGTAGAGGTCAGAGATGGCAGGGAATCCGGGTCTCGTCGAGCTGGGCAGTCTTGATCCGGATGATGGACGTGCAGCAAACCGCAAGAGCTTCGTTGGTGCCTGCTGGTGCAGGGTGGCTACTCCTTAGCCACAAGGGAGAGTCTTCAGAGATGACAAGAGTTCCTTTCGTGGAAAGTAATTCAAGTTTCAAGATGATCTAATTTGGGAAGGGGGCCTGCTCCTACCTTTATCCAAAGAAAAGGGGCTGGCACGCGACTAGGTCCTGCCCTATGGGTGGGACCAGGAGGGGGGTGGTTACACCCCTCTCCTTTGTCCGGTCTCTCCCCAGCTCAGGGGCTGGGGTGCCCCAGGAACTGGTTTGAGCCGGCATATGCACAGTGAGCACCGGGGTGCCACTTGCAGTCACCTTCCTTTCAGCCCTGCCTACCTGGGATACACAAAATCCTGTCTGGGATGGTGCTAGCACCGCCCCTGAGAGGAAACCCTTTGTCCAGGCCTCCGTTGCTGGAAGGACTCCCAGCAGCAGGAGGGCAGACTTGTGTCTCGGTGGCAGCATCCATTTTGTGGAGCTGAGGCTGTGTCTGACTTTAACCGGGGTTCACAGTTACATACATGTCGTGTCCCTCTAGAAGGGTGGAATGCTAACCCCGTCGCCAGAATTGGCGAGGGGTTAGTATTCCAATTCGTAAGACACCTTACTCGACATGTTTTGATAATGCTATACCAAAGTTAGCATTTAACCGCGAGGATTATAATGCACTTAAGAGTATATGGTATAGCGTTATCATGGAACAGCTATTTGGACTTGGTTCCGCAAGCTGCAAACGGGCTCAGCTCATGCCAGAGCACCATCTCACATAATTCCAAGCACTCTGCCTTCAGGATCGATAAGGCCTGCCATAGGAGTGACTGACATGAATATATGTGTCCATTTTAGGTTTAGATATAGGTATACTATATCTAAAGCAAAGGGTGATTACACCACCTTGCCCCAGCTGTCGTGCAGCCAGTTGTGCCTGTTTGGGTGGCCAGCCAGGGGTGGCATAATACATGCTTCAGCCCCTGGTAGCCCTGGGTACACCTATGCCCTGGATACCTAAGGTATGCTGTACAGGGACTGATAAGGTGGCCCAGTACCAATTGGTAAAATGCACCTAAGGTACATGGTTATAATTTAAAGAGAGAACAGCTAGGCTGTGGGTCTGATTAGCAGGCCCACAGCTAGGGAAAGTCGTAAATCAGTGAAGCAAAAAGCAAAAATCTGGGGTGGGCATGGGATTGCAGACCCCACTCTCCTACAGAGACAATCATCTATGTCTGATAATTGTGTATCAATATATGCCATTTAAATGAATGTTGGCAGAAAAATTAGATAAATAATTGGTATAAAAGGAGTAAAAAACACATCATAAATATATATTTTTCTATATATGTTGTCTCATGCACTTTGATTCAATAGTGGTTCACTGACTACAGTTTTATTATTATCCAGCACTGAACCCGGTGCAATACTTCCCTTTTTCCCACTGGCATTCTTTCCTTGATAGGGTAGTATCCTTTTGTCAGGGGCCCCATTTTTTCCAAAGTAAATGGTGGCTCACGAACCAGAATTGGGTCAATGCCCGGTGCCTCACCCTTCCCCAACCAGAACACACGATGGTGACAGATGCATCCCTTCTGGGATGGGACGGCCACATGGGAAAGGCAGAAATCAGAGGCCTCTGGTGTATGGCAGAGTCCGGGCTCCACATCAACCGTCTGGAACTTCGGGCGATCCGTCTTGCACTCAAAGCCTTCCTTCAAGTGCTTAATTTGTACTTGTGCTTTCCGGTGCTTAGCACGGCACGTAATTATCAGGGCCGGGTCTACGCATCTGCTCCGCACACCCACGTAGATTGATGTTTTTTAAAATGTACCTTTGTACTCGGTGCAGCCACAGGCCCGCAGCGTGTTTTTTACGTATCTCGCAGAGTGTGAGTCACAGTGTCACGGCGTTTACTTGTGACTCACTTCTTAATCACTTAGTCAGTAGGCAGCCCTGTCCAAGTCCAAGAGAATATATTCAAATTAATAGTAAATATAATATATGTGTCATAATCATGGCGGCCGCAGTCCAGCGTGGCCCTTCTTAGTTTAGTCAGTGCAGATGCAGAGTTGACTGTCTGTTTGCAACTTGACTTGCCAGTGGGCGGGCGGCGGAAGTTCGGAACACACACACTCAGTACTGCACACACTGATGTATTTGGGCGGGCCGGGCTGGAGGGTTATGATGGGGTAGGCAGGGGCTGTGCGCGCAAATTCTTTTCCCTTTGCCACGCCTAGCATAACCACCGCAGCAGCGCAGCTTCATCGTCGATGTTAAGTCAGCCCGGCAGCCCCGGCCCGACCAACGATGATAAGGGCAGCCTATGTGCAGCAGCAGACATCGATGAACTGTCTGGAAGCCAGTAGTACCACATGACAGTACTGACGGACTGGCAGATTGCGGTCTGGACTGGTAGTACTGTAGAAAGCAGGCAGCACCAGGCCGCCGCGGCCTAATCAATCGTAGTACGTACGTACTAATTAAAGCAAAGGCACAAGGCAATGGCAGTGCAGTGCAGCCAGCAGTGTGTGTCCCTGCCGACCGGCCCCACACGAGTAACAGTAAGATTAGAAGTTAAGCACTTTTAAGTTAAGCAGTAATTGTAACGTAACTAACTTTAGTACTGGTAGCTAAGCAAAGCCAGATAACTGGGATGCCAATGCTATGCCGTCACCAACCGTGCCAAAACCAACAGTTTTTAGGTCTCGCCTAGCTATTGCGTAAGCAATCGCCATGCGAGAGATATAGAGGTGCTCCAGGAAAGCTTACCAAGAGGGCTTTGGAATGCGGATTATGGACAGTGCATGTGCTCTGGGCGCACGCACGCCATTTGCTCCCCCCGCTCATCTGACTTGAAAGGAAGCCGCTCGCACACCACCATTTGTCGACTTCAAAGGCTGCCGCTCCCCCGCTCATCAGACATCAAAGGAATGCGCTCCCGAACTTGCTGGCCTCGCTCTTGTGAGTCTTTATTTACTTGTTATACAGCGCTCGTTTTTTTATTGTCGGTGCCACCACTCACTGTCTGACAAACGTACGCAGACTCTCACAAAACAAAAGGCAGCCGCGATTTTATTTCCAGATGCATCACGTTAAGTAGAAATTCGTTACACCGGACAGACAAGCCAGACAGCTGCATGTCACGTGCAATGCATTGAGGCAGCCAGTTTCAGTTCGATAGGCATAGCGATTTTATTTTGGAAACTGTTGAAAGACCACACGCATTAAGTCTAAAACACAAGCTTTGTCCAAAAACAGTAAATGGTGTTTGTAGGAGAGTAGGGTCTGCTTCCTATGGTCACCCCCACTTTTTGCTTTGCTTTACTGGTTTTCGACTTAGATGTGGCTGTGGGCATGCTAATCAGACCCACAGCCCAGATGCACTCTCTCTAAATTTACATCATGTACTCTAGGTACATACACAATTGGGAATTGGTTCACCTTGTCAGCCCCTGTAGAAGTGTACCCTAGGTACTCAGGGCATAGGTGTAACCAAGGCCTACCAGGGGCTGCAGAATGTATTATGCCACCCCTGGCTGGCCACTCAAACTGACACAACTGGCTGATCACTCAGCTGCGGCAAGATCGTGTAATCACCCCTTGCTTAGGTATAGTATTCCTGTATCTAACCTTATATTTAGACACACAGTAACCTATAAGTCACTCCTATGGCAGGCCTTAACAATCCTGGAGGCAGAGTGCTTGGTTATGTGTGAGATGGTGCTCTAGCATGAGCTGAGCCTGTCTGCAGCTTTCGGAACCATGTCCTTATAGCTGTTCTATGATATTGCCATACCATATACTCTTAAGTGCATTATGAACCTCGCGGTTAAATGCTAACTTTGGTTTGGCTTTATCTAAACATGTTGTGTAAGGTGTCATACGCTTTGGAATGCTACCCCCTCGCCAATTCTGGCGACGGGGGTAGCATTCCACCCTTCTAGAGGGAGAAGACATTTTGTTGCTGACTATCCCGGTTAAAGTTAACCACAGCCCCAGCGTCACAAAATGGACGCTGCTGCCACAGACACAAGTCTGACCTCCTGCTGCTGGGAGTCCTTCCAGCGAGGGAGGCCTGGACAATAGGTTTCCTGCCTGGAGAGGTGCGAGCACCACCCCAGACAGAATTTTGTGTATTGGGACAGGGAGGGCTGAAAAGAAACAGACACTGCCTGGGGCACACTATGTGCTCTGTGGTAAATAAAATATTACCCTGGCAGAATTTCTAGGCATTAACTAAATATCATGCATCAAATGAGAGACAGGATCCGTGGTGTCCAAGTTAAAATGGGCTTTATTCCAATAACTCGAGTCAAAGGGAGAATATGTTCCATCACCACTGAGGTTCAGGAAGAGTAATCTAACATTCAATAACAATGAACAGCATATATACAATTTTCTCCTTGTACATAGGAAGGAGCGCTCCAGGCCGAGCAAAAAAGAAAGAGATAAGAGCATGTGGGCGTACACTTTATGAGTCATAGGTAGATGATAGGTAGATGTCATAGGTGGGTGGGTACTTAGGGGAGGTGTTTGCATGACCAGCTGGAACTCTGCCCTAATTGTGCAACTTTGAGCATGGGGTGCAATTGATGTGTAAATGGGATGAAGCTGACTTTTGGCTTAGCAGAGTAATCTCTTGTGTCAGGGCGACTTGAGCCGTCTGGTACAACTGATGTCTGGAGTCAGGGGATGTTTTATCTGAAATAAAGGTTCATCGCTAGAAATAAAGAAAAAGCATATATTTCTCCGTTCATTGCATGGGGGCTGAGACAGAGAGCTAGGCCTTATCTGTCGCGAACGGGTTCTGTTTACATTTCCTCACCGGGCAAGGATGCCACTCTGTACAGCAAAACAGATAACTGTTATTCATAACACTGTCTTGGCAGAGGTTCAGAAAGTGGTTCAACCACAATAAAATAAAGGGCTCAGTACGATATTTATTTAAAATGCACAATGCAAAATGCAAAATACATGGGCCTTTATTTTAGCTTAACGTTTGGGAGACTTTGATGACTTGACTTGCAGGACATGTCTGCAGAGGCCTAGTGATTCAGGCCACTACGAGAAATATGCATGGGTGACATGCACACGAATGTAACATAGGGTATATGTAGTGGACATTATTTGTCCAGGCAAAATATCATTTTCCACATTCCCTCCTTGTCAACTACATAACCCTTCAGGATACATCTATACTCATGAGACCGTATAGCTGATCATACAGAATCATTTCTTCATCTTTATCCTTTGTACATATGGATGGGGAACGCAAGCAGTGGCAAAAAGGCTGCAAATCGCCCTGGCCACATTGCAGACAGTGATAGTATCATGGCAAACTGCTCCTGAATCAAGTCGCCAGGGCAGATGCAGTCACATTCACTACTGCTTCAAGGGTTCTTGTTAATTTGCGTAGCAGTTTACTATTTTGGACGGGGCCAACAAAGAAAAAGAAACCTTTGTTGAAATCTGTATATTGCTCACACGCTGTTTCTGTCTGCTATATAACAAGTTCCACCCTAGTCTAAGGGTAGATGAGAGTGAAGTTCCCTGTAAATAGCTCCTTGAAAATATGGTTTATGAAGAGCATGTCATTATTATAACTTGCTGAGTTTCTTGTAAATATGGCTTGTGAATAGCGCCATGTGGTCATGGTTTGTGCAGAGTATGTTGTCATTACGTTAGGCAGGAGAGAGCTGGATCACTTACAAGTGCTTGGAGGTAACGTTTTGAAGATGTTTTGCTTTAACATGCTGCTTAACAAGGTGTTGAGGGATTTTGGCGTTGTTTGGCGTTTTCGGGGGGGGGGCGTGTTTTTGAGCGGAAATTCGTACCCGTTCCAGTGGAGGGATTCGGCTGCTTTTTGGTGAGGATGTAGGGCATTGCTTGGACTACTGTGATGCCATATTTGAAAAGGATCTGAGCTGTGGAAGTGGGTGAAAAAGCATGTCTTGTGCGGAGGTGCGATTTGCCATGTTATCCAATGGGCGTTTTTTTCTAAAAATTATCTTTTAGAATCTATTTTGGCAGAACTCCCTTTGTTTTCTGATAAGGGGGTAGTTTGCCACATACCCAGCAATTAGTTGCATTGCTGGTCTGGCTGGTCACGTATGCATACTGGATGAATGTATATGTGAGGAAATAAAAAAGAAAACATGTAGCAATAAACTAACACCGATTATAACAATGCACAGAATAAAATAATGATCAGGGTAACAATCCATCTGCTGCGTAATGTCTTGTAGTATCTGCAGTGTCTTGCAATCTCTCATCTTGCTATTCTCATATGTGATCTTATACATGTCAGAAACTGGTCTAACCGATTCACCACCGGGTGGGCTTAAACAATTAAACTACGTCTGACTTACTAGATCTAAGCTTGGACCTATACTCTTGCTGAGGGGTCTTTTCAAGCAAAGGCGGCACAAAGTCTGTTTTGTTATCAAAGTCACTGTTCTTTTCGAATGTTCCACATTGTCCAAAATAGCGCTTAACGTGATGGGCATGGATCCAGCCCTTGCGTCCCTCCACTTTCAGTGCGGTCCTCGTGGTAAGAAGCACCAACTTCGGGGTCTTCCAGCGCGGCTCAAGGGGGCTGGAACGATCAAAATTCCGGATGCACACGAAGTCCCCTGGGACTATGGCGTGTTCCTTGACCTGTGTGTTTTCAGGGAAGGCGGCAGCAACCTGTGAACGACAAGAGAGTAGTGCAGACATCAAGGAAGCCAGGTAATCTGTCAGCATGTTACTGTCAACATCAGTTATCTTTCTGGGCATAGGCGTACCCCACATATTTGGCGGTCTACCGAAGACCACTTCATACGGAGATAGGCCTGTTCTGGAATGTGCTACCATACGCATGTAAAAAAGGGCAACCGGCAGGGCTACCATCCAATCCACGCCTTTCTCTGCACAGACCTTTGCTAATTTTGTCTTGAGGGTTTGATTATGTCTCTCTACAAGGCCTGCTGCTTCCGGGTGTCTGACACAATGGAACTTCCATTTGTAACCTAACAGAAGGGACACTTGTTTCATTAATTCAGAGGAGAATGGCTGGCCGTTATCTGAATAGATCACCCGAGGTAATCCATACCTGGGGAAATACTCGCGCACTAACTGTCTGGCTGTTGTTACAGCAGTATAATCTGGAACTGGATAAGCTTCTGTCCATCTAGACAGTGCACACACTACCACCAAGACATACTTGTAACCTCTACATCTGTCCATTTGGATATAGTCCATCTGGAGAACCTCAAAAGGGTGGTCAGGAGGATGAAATCCGCCTTGTTCCACCGGGATGCCTTTACCTGGATGGAACTGACAACAGATCATACATGTTCGTACTTTCTGCTTCGCTGCGGCACGCATGTGCTTGTTAAACCAGATGTTCTGTAAGCTGTCTAACATTGCTTTTTCTCCTAAGTGTGCTGGACTGTGTGCTGTGTTGATGATTACTTGTACCATAGAATCTGGTAGAAACCATGTGCCTTTTCCCTTAGTCATCCAACCTTGGTCAGTCTGGACCCCTCCTTGTTCAGTCCATTTCTTTATCTCATCTGCAGTGGCATGTGTCTGTATGTCGAGTACGTCTTGAGTGGGATCCCTGACTGTCATACATGTTGTCAGTAATGGTACCTCTGTCCTTGTCGTGTCTGTTGGTGTCTGGGCTGTAAGTCTAGCTGTTCGATCTGCCAGGTCATTACCCTGGGAAATGGTGTCTGTAACTTTGGTGTGAGCTTTGCACTTCAGGATAGCAATGGCTGTAGGTAAATGTATGGCTTCTAACAGGGCTTGAATAAGCTGGCCATGCTGAATCTTGGTTCCATGGGAGGTCAGGAAACCTCTCTCCCTCCATAAGACCCCGAAATCATGAACAACGCCAAAGGCATATTGCGAATCAGTATAAATGTTTACTTTCAAGTGCTTAGCTCTTATGCAGGCTTGTGTCAGAGCGATGAGCTCTGCTGCTTGTGCTGACAATGTGTCTATTTTCTGTGTCTCTATGATTTCTTTATCAGTGGTCACAGCATAGGCCGCTACTAACTCTCCTGCACTCGTTCTCATGCATGATCCATCTACATAGAGCGTTAAGTCTGGGTCTGAAAGTGCAATATCTGTCAGGTCTTGTCTTGGTTTTGTCACTATATTCATGAGTTCCACACAGTCATGTGATGGTGCATTTACTGTACTTGAGGGCAAAAGTGTTGCAGGATTCAGAATATTACAACGTCTGATCTCTATGTGTGGTTGAAATAATGTCAGTTCATATCCTGTCAGTCTTGCTACAGTCAAGTGTTGTGTCTGAGTTCTGTTTAAGAGTACCTCCACTGCATGTGGGACCTGTACTGTCAGAGGGTGACCCAATACTATTGAATCACTCTGTCTTATGGCTAGGGCTGTCGCTGCAACTGACTTCAGGCATGCAGGCAGAGCCTGGGCCACTGGGTCTAGCGTGCTAGAAAAATAAGCACAAGGCTTGTGTTTTCCTGCTTGATCTTGTGTGAGAACAGATAACGCTGTTCCTTCTCTTTCAGTTACAAAAAGCATGAAAGGTTTGCTGTAACATGGAGTTGCTAACACTGGCGCTTGACATAAAGCTCTTTTTAATTCCTCGAATGCCAAGGTGTGTTCTTGTGTCCAAGGGAGGACAGTCCCCCCTGCCTCCTGTGTAGTTAACTGTATGAGTGGTTTGGCTAGAAAGGCATACTGGGGAATCCATTGCCTACAGTATGAAGTGAGGCCAATAAAGGCACGTACTTCCTTTTGTGTCTTGGGCTGTGAAAGGTTAGCAATGAGCTGTATACGTGCTTGTGTTAGCTGTCTCCCCTCCTTGGAAAGCAAGTGTCCTAGGTACACTACTTGCTTTTCACAGAATTGCAACTTCGAAGGGGACACCTTGTGCCCCTTGTCAGCCAGAAAATGTAAGACTGTCAGTGATGCATTTTCACATTCTTTTTCTGAACGTGCTGTAATCAGGATATCGTCCACATACTGTAGTAACGCAGTGTTGGAAGGCATGTGAATGCTGTCTAGCTGTCTTTTTAGTGCCTGACTGTAAATACTAGGGCTTTCTGTAAATCCTTGAGGAGCTCGTGTAAAGACAAAGCTACGACCTCTTAATGAAAATCCAAACAGGTACTGGCTGTCTGGGTGAATGGGAACACTAAAGAAAGCGTTCTTCAAGTCGATAACAGTAAAGTAAGTAGCCTCTGAATCAATAGCAGTCAACAATGAAGAAATGTCTGGCACCACTGGATATTGTGGTACTACACATTTGTTCAATTCTCGCAGGTCAATAATCAATCGGTACACTGGCAATACACTAGGATCAGATCTTTTAAGGATAGGAATGACAGGCGAGTTACATACATTTGAGACTGTCTCTACCACTACCCCCCGTGCAATAAATTCGTCAACTATTTTCAGTAATGCTGTTTCGGCGTCAGGTGGTAACTTGTATTGTCTAATACGTGGAAGTACTACTCCTGCTTTGAGTGTGACATGGTGAGGCGTAATGTCCATGTAACCTACATCAGTCGGTCCTTGTGCCCACAGGATCTGTGGCACGTTCTTGAGTCTGTGGTCAAAATCATTCAGTACATAATGTCCCTTAAAATCACGTAAGAACAGGCGTACTCCTTCTGGAGAACAGCAGATAACTGCTCCTAGATCTTTTAATGTCTTCATACCAAGTAAGTTTTCTGGACATGACTTAGTAAGTAGCAAGTCAGTGGTACGTGACAGTGGACCAACCCCTAGGGAGACTGGTTTTGATACTTCATTAACAATAGGCTTTCCTGAAAATCCCAGGGAAACATTTTGTGAGCCCGAGAGAGGTGCCCCTGGAACCTCGTCATGACTGATGGTAGTTCTGCTCGCCCCTGTGTCAATCAGAAACTTTCGATCCTGACCTAGAACACGACTATGTACATACGGACCCTCTTGATCTACAGGAACCTCAATAAGGGGCAAGCCTACTTCCCTCTCGAGGCTGTTTCATGAGAACTGTTGATATTCTGGATAGTCAGACTGTGTGTGCTGATACATTTGTGGTGTGGCATTAACAGGCGGTGGTGGAGGATAATTCGCTACTGTCTGTTGCGTGTTCTGTTGCGTGTTATTCTGTCTAGGAGTGTACTGTCGCTCTTTTGTCTTGCCTGTAGCTATATTGTGTTTCAGAACAGTGCAGTCCTTTACAAAGTGACCTGGTTGTTTGCAATAATTACAGTTCCCTTTGACAGGTGTCGTGTTATGTTTGTTTGAAGTCGCCGGTACCGTCTGGGCAACCAGCACCTTCATTTTTGTCTCTTTCATGCGTCTCTTTTCATGATCCTGCTCTTCTCTAATCCTATTCTGATGATACTGTAGCATCTGTAACATTTGTGAAGGGCTGTTTGCTTGCCAAGTACTCTCAACCTTCAGTACTCTATTCTTGATCTGGGGTAAGGAATTCTCTACTAATTTGCTCACAAAAAGATGTGGAAATGACTCGCTACCAGGCTTAAGGCCACTATTAATAGTAAAACATTTCTCGAATCTAGAATAGAAATCACTAGTGTCCTCGTCTTGCTTTTGTTTACATGCCGAAATAGCATCCCAATCTTCCTTTTTAGTAATCAATAATCTTGGCAAAACTTGTATCAGGAGTTCAGGTAGTTCTCTAGCTCTATCTCCAAGACCAACTCCTGGGGCCCTGCCCTTCTCTTCTGTTTCCAATGCATCCCAACTTAACTTTTTCTCACCCACTTCCCAGTCTTTTTCCTTAAGCTTTTCATAAATCCCTGCAGGTAACAGTACTTTTAATAGCTTCAGAATGTCAGCGTACGTATAATCTCCTATGCGGAGGATGTCTTTTAATTCACGGTGAAATCCCCCTGGGTCTTTATCATGACAAGGCAACATCTTTTTCATTTCAAGAATCTCTAATTTCGTTAAGGGGGTGTAAACATACACTCGTTGTAACTCATTGGCCGCATTCTTAACGGGATGAACCTCTCGTAGGGGGTTCTGTCTGTCTATGTGTACGTTATGTCTGTCATGGTGTAAGACTGGAGGCATGTATGTAGTCAGAGAGTCTATGTACTTATGTCGTTGATCCATGATTACATTAATTAATTCAGTACCTAAACCTGTCCATCTATCTAGTAAAATGTCGTCAAGTATTTTATGCAAGTGACCAGGATCAGAATGCTGACTTTTATACAACGTTATCAAGTGTTGAACCATGTAAATACCAGCCAAACGCTGTTCGTTCGGTGGAAGGCTTAAGAAAGTCTGAGCCACTATATCACTGCTATATATATTGGCATTGGACACCCACTGGGTGGCTGACCGGGCCAACTCTATTTCGTGTTGTGTGGGAGGTCTCTCACTCCCTATCCATTGTTTCAGTGCTTTCTCAGTAGCTTGGAATAGAGCTTCAAGGGAATACCTTTCCTTTATAGCTGACCCTTGTTTACGGTAATCAAGGCACTTGGGTCTGTCAAACTGTCGCGCTTTTCCTACATAATTCATTTTGTCTTTTGGCTCATCTACTTCTTCTGTTGATAACTCACCATTCTCCTCAGACTCTTTTCTGTGCCTTTCTATTATTTCCTTTCGTATTTTCTTGTACATGGCATCTATCTGTCCCTGTTTCTCATGTCTACCGGCATCTATGTGATCACTCCATTCTATCAATCCTGCTTTTACATCTCCGTCCCCTTCGTCCTGTTCCCTGATCAGGCAGTTAATAATAAAACGTAAGACATGGTTCTTAACCCCTACTTTTCTCTGTGACATGGCTTGTGCTATACTATCTGGTCCCTCCCCCGTTCTAATAAAACGATACATGCTATCTAGGTGATCTTTCATGTCTGGTAATGTCTCTAGATATGCAACAGCTTGTCTTAGTCTACGTGAAATCACGACCATTGAACCCTTTCCTGGTTCTGTATCATATACACAAAATGGAATGGCTGCATCTACAGTAGGCACCCCTCCCACTGCCCCTGGACCTACGTCATCTTTTGCTAGCTGCTGCTGAAGTTGCTGGAGCTGATCTGCTGCTGGGGGTGGAGGAAAACCTGCATTAACGTAGTCTGGAAGGGACTCGTCTAGATACGAGGAAATGAATGCTTCAGATGCTGTCGGCTTTATTCTATGTACTCTATATGGTACAGGTGGTGGCGTTCGAGACCTACTGGGTCTCTCTGAGGTGTTCACTTTAGCTAGTTCTTCTGACAGAACGGGATAAATACCATTAATAACGGCGTTACTTTCCCTATCAATCTGTTCTGTTTTGACACGTTTCCCCTCCTCCCGCAGTTCCTTTTCTCTGGCTTTTTCCCCAGCTTGTCTAGTTCTATCTGCTTTATTCAATTCTTTCTCTGTTCTCCTATGTGACTCTTTGCGCCACAATTCGATGGCATCTTTCTGAGAGGGTCTTGACTTCTTTTTCCATAGTGCTTCCTCCACCCTCATAATACATTCAGGATCCCATGTTCCCGAGATTGGCCATCTATACTTTTCCTCCAGATCCTTGGTGTAGTCTACCCATAAATCTAAAAACAAAATGGCGTCTAATCCATGCTTATTATACATATAATGACCAGGTGTGTCTCTAGGCGGGATGTTAACTGGTTCTTCTAGTATACCTTTTCTGGTCCCTATCTGACGTAACTTTGAAAACAGTGGCATGTTTGAAACCAATATTCACAAAAATAGACTGAAACAATCAACAATCATTCACACACAAACAAATATTAAACACTAAAACAGTTACAACCTAAACTGATACAGAGAGCTAAACATGTACTTGAAAAACTTTATGCACTGAAATACAGTACAACCATACCGGTCTCAAAAATGAGACACGTCTTGACCACGCCCACGTTTACCATGGGCACGTCTTTACCGGTCTCACGTGAATGAGACACGTCTTTAATCTTGATGCATTCCCCACAGTGGTACTCACCGGGAAGCAGAATCTTGAAACTTGAAGGCCTCGGACTTCTACGCATGCGCCTTGGAACAGGTGGACCTCTGGAGACCTCGGACCTTGCTCTCTCATGGGCTGGGCTCTGGGTTGAGACGATCCGCTTTCCTCACCGCCTCACATGGATGCCTGGTCGCAGTCCGTCCTCCTCCTGGGCCTGAGGGAGTAGCGGGTAATCCCAATGGCGTGTACACTATAAAGTCCGTCACGGCTGTGGAAGGGGGCAAAGACTAGACCTACAAACTCCGGCGAGTGGGGAAAGGGACATGTCCCTGTTCAAGGGCACCAATTAATGTGGTAAATAAAATATTACCCTGGCAGAATTTCTAGGCATTAACTAAATATCATGCATCAAATGAGAGACAGGATCCGTGGTGTCCAAGTTAAAATGGGCTTTATTCCAATAACTCGAGTCAAAGGGAGAATATGTTCCATCACCACTGAGGTTCAGGAAGAGTAATCTAACATTCAATAACAATGAACAGCATATATACAATTTTCTCCTTGTACATAGGAAGGAGCGCTCCAGGCCGAGCAAAAAAGAAAGAGATAAGAGCATGTGGGCGTACACTTTATGAGTCATAGGTAGATGATAGGTAGATGTCATAGGTGGGTGGGTACTTAGGGGAGGTGTTTGCATGACCAGCTGGAACTCTGCCCTAATTGTGCAACTTTGAGCATGGGGTGCAATTGACGTGTAAATGGGATGAAGCTGACTTTTGGCTTAGCAGAGTAATCTCTTGTGTCAGGGCGACTTGAGCACGTCTGGTACAACTGATGTCTGGAGTCGGGGGATGTTTTATCTGAAATAAAGGTTCATCGCTAGAAATAAAGAAAAAGCATATATTTCTCCGTTCATTGCATGGGGGCTGAGACAGAGAGCTAGGCCTTATCTGTCGCGAACGGGTTCTGTTTACATTTCCTCACCGGGCAAGGATGCCACTCTGTACAGCAAAACAGATGACTGTTATTCATAACACTGTCTTGGCAGAGGTTCAGAAAGTGGTTCAACCACAATAAAATAAAGGGCTCAGTACGATATTTATTTAAAATGCACAATGCAAAATGCAAAATACATGGGCCTTTATTTTAGCTTAACGTTTGGGAGACTTTGATGACTTGACTTGCAGGACATGTCTGCAGAGGCCTAGTGATTCAGGCCACTACGAGAAATATGCATGGGTGACATGCACACGAATGTAACATAGGGTATATGTAGTGGACATTATTTGGCCAGGCAAAATATCATTTTCCACAGCTCCATGCATAGTCCAGTTCAAACCGGTTGCTGGGGCACTCCAGCCACAGCTCTGGCACGAAACTGGACAAAGGAAAGGGGGTGTAACCACCCCCTTCCTTGTCCCACCCATAGGAGTGACCTAGACAGTAATCCAGCCCCTTTTAGTTGTATAAAGGTAGAAGCTGAGTCTTAGGACTTTAGATTAATCCTGAACCGAAACTTGACAGGAAACTTTGGACCTTCAACATTCTGCTGAAGCTGAAGACTGAAGAATCTCCCTTGTGGCCAAGGAGTGACCACCCTGGGCAACCAGGCACCATCCAGCAAATCAACGGCTTGCTTTGTCGACGCTCCCGGCGGGACCCGAGTACAGAGCCTGACAAGACCCAGACTTCCAGACCTCTCTGACCCTCTCTTCGTGTCTGTAGCATAGCTGAGATCCGTGGAGGCGACGAGACACGTGGGACCGGACATCTTGAAAAGTCTGCAACTTGCTAACTGTGCAGCTCCTGAGGTATCCTCGAAGCTGTGCACTGGGGATTGAGAAGCCCCGAATCCGAGCTCCACCTGCACCGAAGATCAGCCCTCCACACTCCACCAGTTGTGTGTGGGGCCCTTCTGCTTGTGTTCTGCTCGACGCCTTGTCTGGTTGCTGGCCCGTTGGCTAGTAGCCTCTGTGACGACAATCCTTTTGAACCAACTTGCTGATCTGGTTGCTCCAGACTGCCCCTTGCCTCCCTGCAAAGGAGAGGCACCTGAGACCTTGCTGCTCTCCACCAGAAGCCTTCTTTGAATCCTGTGTGGGTTGCCTTTGCCAAGGCTTGTTGACTCCAATCCAGCAGTCGACCTCTCCATCTACTAGAACCTTCGTGGGACAGCTCGCCTCCAGCACCTGGTTGTCCTCGACGCCTCCTGGTCCGCGTGGCTGAAGAGACAAGCTTCAAGACAGCACCTGATTGCTCCTCGACGTCGTATGGTTCCATCCTGGTTCCACCCGGTCACTGGCTAGTGACCCAGACCCTTTCCCCTCTGCTTTCAGGTCCTCTTCATCCTCGATCCACCCTTGGATCCACCCGGACATCTTCCTCCTGGTCGCCTGCAGCATCTTTCTTCAAAGGCTCCATAGACTTCAACGGCGAAACCCGACACATCTTCACACCTATGCACCCGCTTCCTGTGGGTGAGGTAACGCGAGTACTTCGGTGCTCCTAAGGGTATTGACTATCCAAGTGTCTAGGTTTTTTTTTTTTTTGGTTAAAAACTTTTATTGAGTAATCAAATAAGGGTAACAAGGATGGGCCTACAACCACACGGGCCGGCCGCTAAAATCAAGGCACAATGTAAAAAACATACGATCAATCCCGTGGTCAGGCATAAAGCAGATACCAAATGTTACTCGAAAGATAGAACAGGACATAACCATTTTCTGTTATATACATACAAAAACCAACGAACTACAAAAAGGCGAATGCATACTAATCAAAGTCAGCCCAGAAGGCGGAGGGGAAACTCACTAATCAGAGAAACGAGATCACAATCGATGGGACTCGGCAAGGTGGGAGGGGGGACAGCGGGGAGGATAGGCAAATCATAGAACAGCATAAAATTTCGGGAACACCAGCCTAGGGAGACAGGGTAACATCGGGTGCGTCAACCAGGGGAGGAGTACAAATATTCCCACGATATTCGTTCCACTGACCCCAAATCTTCGTCCACGCCCTGGGTCTGCCCCTAGCTACATAGACTGTCTTCTCGCGGAACATGGACCAGTCCATGTTGTCCTCCCATGCCGAGACATCAGGAGGTCTAGATGCGCCCCAGAGTTGCGCAATGTCCCGCTTTGCAACCATGTATCCCAAGGTCGCCCATCTGGTCTGGGCCACAGAATAGTCGGTGGGTTCCCACACATTCAACAGGCATCGTCGGACCTCAGGCAGTAGGGCAATCCCAGTCACAACAGTCATCACCGCAAGCACATCAGTCCAGTAGGCCGCCACCCCCGGGCACTCCCAAATAATATGCAGAAATGTAGCACTCATCCCACATCCGCGTTTGCATAGACCGTCCGGGGAAAAACCCATCACAACCAGACGCGGACCCGTAACATACACCCGGTGGAGGATCTTAAGCTGAACCAAACGGAGACGGGCAGGGATGGCGACCTCTTTCGGAGAAGAGAGTGCCGACTGCCAATCCTCGTCATCTAATTCCAGCCCGTCGCCGACCCAAACCTCCCTAAGTCGGACAAGTAAGTCGGCGCGATTATTAATCAGCTTCTTGTAAATCAGGGAGATAGTGCTATCGGGAAGGTGGCCATCCAGAATGCGATCCTCGAGGGGGGAGGACTCGGGGAGGGCCACACCAGGAGTCAGAACAGAGGCCAGGGCATGGCGAACCTGCAGATACCGAAAAAATTCCCTATCACTCAAGTCATATTCGGCCCGAAGGGCCTCGAAGGACTTCACTCTACCGTTCACACAGACATCTCCCACTCTACATATTCCAATCATATCCCAGCGGTCAAAGCCCTTAGTAGACCAGAGACATCCCAAACGCTCAGAAGCATAAAGCGGAGTCGCCAGTGTCAGCCGATTCTCCCATCCCAGACTCACATTCGCGGCGCGCCACACACTGACTGCAATCCTGGACGGGCCCGTAAGATGGCGCCCAGCCGACTTGGAATAAAGCGCTCTATTAAAGTCCCCTCCCGGTAGCTGGAGTCTATCCATTTCAAAGGCCGGATCCCGACCCGGGGAATACATTGCGTGGTTAATGGCAGACAGTTGGGTAGCCCAATAATATCTTTTGATATCAGGGAGCGCCATGCCCCCGTCATACCAAGGGATGGTGAGTTTCGCAAGGGCGATACGTGGACGCCCGTCCCAAATCAATTGCCTTTGGAGACTCTCAATCTCTCGGAAATAGGTAGCGGGAACGTCGTCATAGGAATTCTGAAGTGCGTATAGGAATCGTGGCAAAGACATCATTTTGAAAAGGGCAGCCCTGCCCAGAGGAGACAGGGGTAACTTACGCCAGCGGGCCACATCCAGTCGCAGTCTAAGAAGCGGGGGGAGGAGATTACATTCAAACCGGAGTGAGGAGTCCAGCGTAATAAAGATCCCCAAATATTTGAAGCCGGACTGGACAACCTGGATAGGAAATCTATCCGGCAACGGGGGCAGAACACCCGAAAGAACATACACACAGGACTTAGCCCAATTAATAACCAGACCAGAGTTAGCGCCAAACGAAGTGAGAACGTCAAATAGGACATTTAAAGATTTGCGCGGGGAAGTAAGATAAAGAAGAATGTCATCCGCGTAAAGCGAGACGTGATCCTCAAAATCCGGTGACCAACGGATCCCTTTGAGTGAAGGTTCCCATCGAAGCCACGCAGCTAACGGCTCCAAAGCAAGAGCATAAAAGTAGAGGAGACAAGGGGCACCCCTGTCTGGTCCCCCTACCAAGGCCAAAGGGAACAGAAACCCGACCGTTAACCACAACCTGCGCCAAGGGTTCGGCGTATAACAACTTCACCCAACCAATAAACCCAGGACCGAAACCAAACTTCTCAAGAGTCGCCCAAAGATAGGGCCACTCTATCGTATCAAAGGCCATCGAGGCATCCAGCGAAGCCAAAATGGCCGGCTCCGTCAGAAGCCCCGCCCTCGCAATGGCACCGTGGAGACGACGCAGATTAAGAGCCGTGTTACGATGCGGGATAAATCCGGATTGGTCTGGATGAATCAAACTGCTAATAACCGTCAAGAGGCGGGTAGCCAGGAGCTTAGCCAGAACCTTGGGCTCAACATTCAACAGGGAGATGGGCCTATAAGACGAACAAAGGTCCCGGGGTTTACCTTCCTTAGGAATAACAACGATCGTAGCCAGACGCTGATCATATGGGAGAATACCCCGCTCCCGGGACTCCAAAAACATGGTACGAAGATAGGGCGCTACTCTGTCAGGACTTAGCTTGTACAACTCAATCGGCAATCCATTCGGGCCCAAAGCCTTGCCCGAACGGAGTGAGCGAATGGCAGTCGCTATCTCGTCCGTGGAAAAAGGGGAGTCCAAAGAGACTCGGTCCAAATCGGAGACACAGGGCAGAGCTATATCACGCAACAAGAGGCGAGAGTCATCCACATCCCGGTCAGACACAGGGGAATAAACCACACGTAAATAGTCCGCAAAACAGTCCACTATTCCCACCGGGTCAGTCACTCTCACACCATTCAGGGTCTGAATCACCGGCACCACACGATTCGCCCTCTCCTTCTTGTCCAACCACGCCAGCAATTTACCCGCCTTGTCCCCCACATCATACAAACGACCCTGTTGCTCCCGAAACATCATTTTAGCCGCGTCCGTAACCAGAGACCTATACGCAAATTGTTTCAGACCCAAGGCGTGGAGTTTATCAGGAGTTACAGCCGATTCCAAGTCAGCTTCTATCCCAACAATTTCCCTCTCGAGTTCCACCACCTCCCGATTTCTCGCCTTTTTGGATTCAGCAATAAGGGAAAGGGCCTGCCCGCGGATCACTGTCTTAAAGGCCTCCCATAGGGACACCGCAGAGGAGACGGACCCCTCGTTGTCTAAAAAATAATTGTTCAACGACTTGATCAAGAGACCACGGGTCTCGGGGGAGGTCAGATACCATGGGTTAATGGGAGCTACCCGGCCCGCCGCCTCCACCCCCACCTCAAAACAAAGCCAAAGCGGAGAATGGTCGGAGATGCCCCGGGGGAGGTGTCTAATCTCCCGAGCAGCAGACGACTGCGCCGCAGGCATCAGGAAATAATCCAGTCTAGACAGACTCCCATGGGCCCCGGAATGGAAAGTGTATTGAAGCTGAGTAGGGTGCATAAGTCTCCAACAATCCACTAAACCAAAAGTATCCAGGAACCCACCCAGCCATTGTTGGGCCGAAGGAGTGTCCCTAGGGGGGTGACGATCATGCAGACCGGAGAACACAGAGTTAAAATCACCTGCAATGAAAAGCGTACTATCTGGGAGGCTCAACAACACTCGGCCCGAATCGGAAAAGGTAGAGGTCTGTAGACCGGGGGGCACATAAACGGTAAACAGGGAAATGGTCCGACCCTCATAGCGTCCCACGAGGACGGCGTAGCGCCCCCGATCATCAAGAATCACATCATCAATTGCCAGGGGGAGGGAAGCCCGGACAAGGATACCCACCCCCCTGGAACTCGTGGTAAACCCCGAATGTGCGACGAGGCGATAGCCCCACCTGTTCATTGCACGACAAGTATTGCCCACTAGATGAGTCTCCTGCAGAAAGACAATATCAGGAGACAAACGTCGTAGACATCGCAACACCACACCCCGTTTTATACGATCCCCCAGACCATTGACATCCCACGAAATAAGCCTCAACCCGCTACCCCCCATCCCACACAGTGATGCCGAAACCCTCCCCCAATGAGCAGGACATCGAGAACACCATTAGCAAGATAGAATCGCCTTGAAAAAACAAAACACAAACATCAAACTTCCCATCTACCCACCCCCCAACGACCAAGAAAACACCCCCCACCCTGCACCCCTGCAAGAAGCTAAAAAGCCACCCCAACATGCAGTGTGCCTGTCGCCCAAGAACCCCCATTCTACAAAAAGACCCCGGAGGAGGAAAGGCCCTGTCCCACCCGCCACCCCGATCAAGATAAAGAAGGAGGAAAACACACAGAAAATAGAGGCACTTAGGCATAAAATCCCTGAAGAAGTTACGTGGCACGGAGACCGGGGCATAGACAATAAGTTCATCTCCCTATACCACCCTCGGCACCACCCAGGTGTTCGGCGGGCTCAGTCTCAGGAGGTCGGTCCGGCAGAGAGTCCAGCCAGTCATTCACGGAATCAGGCCGATCAAAGAAAAGGGTCCGTTCATTGTATTCAACTCGCAGCCTGGTTGGAAAAAGCATAGCGTAGCGTAGTCCCAAGTCCCGGAGACGCTTCTTGACTCCACGGAAGCCCATACGCTGTTTCTGCACCAATTGAGAAAAGTCCGGGTAGAAATTCACCGTGGCATTTTCAAAGGCCACCGGGCCCTTCACTCGCGATGCCTGCAGGATAGCGTCCCGGTCTCTATAGTGAAAGAGTTTCGCAACAATAGGCCTCGGCGGGGCGCCCGGCTTGCCCTGGCCTCCCGGAACACGATGGGCACATTCCACTGCAAAGAATTTACTCAACCCAGACGGAGAGAGGTAGTTCTGTATCAGGTCCTCGACCAGGAGATCGACAGAATGCGGGTCCGGATTTTCCGGAACGCCAACCACACGCACGTTACAACGACGTGCTCTGTTTTCAAAGTCCTCCAAGCGCCGGGTCATGAAATCGTTCACCCTTCGGAGATTGCCAATCTCCGTCTGTATCTCCGAGACGTCGGTCGTGAGGCTGGATGACTTGAGATCCAATGACTTCACCTTCTCATTGGTTTTAGACAGGTCGGCCCGAATCAAGTTCACATCAATGGCCACGGTGTCGATTTTGTGGGCCAAAGCTTCATACTGTTGGCCTATTGTTTCCTTCATGCCAGAAATGGCGCCCATGATGTCCTGCAAGGACGGCTCCGTCAACGCTTCCACAGTGTGGTCAACTGCACTCGGGCCAGGCAAGGCGGTTCCAGGGGACCCCTTCGAATGGGTGTACCGGTCCATGACGTTAGACTGGACCGGTCCCCCGCGAAGGGGCGTTTTGGTCTTCCGAGTCTCTCGGTCCCCTCTGCCCGCCATGTTGGAGACCGCGTCCCAGGGGACTCACTCGAGCAGGTGAAAATGGCCACAGGGGAGGAAGGCGTTGTAGCCAGAAAGCAGCGGCTAGGGTACCTCTAGGCGTGAGCCAGCCCGGAAGGACAATAAGCAAGCCAAAGGCACAACAGCCGTCTCGTGCCGTTGGACCCAGCAAGGGCCAGACTCCTCTGCCAGACGTCGCAGTCCGAGTCAGAATCGAAACCGAAACTTAAGAGGGGGACCCACAAGTCAAATCCCCCAGCCGCTGTTGTTCAACTTAGACACGGCCACAGTGCCTCACCCAGACCCGGGCGCACCTCCAGGGCGGACCCCGAAAGTTCGAGTCGTCGTATCTTCGGCGCCCCTGGTCCGAATCAAAATCCAAAAACCATAGGAAGATCAGCCCAGTGTCCTCTACACAAATCCTCGCAAAGAATCAGGATATGTTCAGGATATTATGCCGGGAGTGGCGGGGGTCCGGAGAGCGCTGTGCTCATGCGGCCAGCACGGATGCCCGCCGTGTCTAGGTTTTTAGTTGTTTCCTCCTAGCTAAACCGGAAGTGTCCTAAATCCTTCTTTATCTAACTTCTAAGTTCCCATTGACTTTACATTGAATCTCGCGTGTGGGTAAAGACTCTGCACGCGCCGCCTGTGGGCCTCCTACTTCTAAACTAAGGTTCAGATAGTGTAGCCCCAGCGATTCCCTAGGTCCTAGTCCTTTCCTTTTCTCGTGACGTGGTACTTATACCACTTTCTTAATATATGGTTTGCTTCGCCCCTAGGGCCTAACTGTAAATTGTCTAACTTAACGTATTCTGATTGAGTATCTTGTTATGTGCTTTTGCCTCTGATCTCATAAAGAGTTCAGAGGAGTGTGTTAGTAAATAAATACATATATATTTTATATATATCCTGTGTGGTGTCTTTTCATTTGATATTCAAGGGGTTACATATGGTAAAACAGCTGGCTTTACACGCCCTCAAGAGTCTTTTAGCCTATGACTGTTCTGTCCACACTACCACTAGGATAGCTGGTCTATAAGGTTGACTTACAACCATCACCATAAGGATTGTTTGGACTGGTGCAAGGTGTTCACTAGAATAGTGAACATCAGATACCAGGCCAACTTCTCACAGTGTTGGCTAAAAGCCCCAAACTGATTAAAGGCGTAGCATGTGACACTGCGCCATTTGGCATCCCAGTGGCGCAAGGTTCAACTTTTAATGTTGGATCCAACTTTCTCCCAATTTTCTTCGTCCTTTTATAAACAATATGGTAGGTGATACCACATCACGCTGACACTTCAGCCAGTCCTTCCTATTTAACCAACAGCTATTTGCATCTTTGGAGACGCTGCCTCACAACACACTTTTGTGACAGCATTTTGCATTCCTATACTTTACTTTTACAAATCATTGTTTTTCAGGCGTGCTAGTCCAATTGGTTTAAAAACACAGCAATCCCCACAGCCTTCTTCACGGGGTGTCCCTGTGACATTGACTGACACAAATAGTTTTAAAAGCAACATCACAAGCCCCGGAATCCAATGTGAATTTTGCTACAAGGCCATACTCATCTGCTGGTGGCATTGACTGCTTGGTTAGATATAATGGTGACCCTATGTCTCCAGACCACCATTTTTCCAATATGTGCTTTCCTTCCACAAACCCTTGTAATGCAGTACTTACAACCCAACTGGTTAGATAGCTTAGCAGGTAAACAGACATAAAATCGACTACAAAATATCGAATGGACATAATATCAAGTACAAAATATAGGCTGGACAAAATATCGAATGGACAGAATACAGACATGAAAAATATCGTTTTGAAGGTAAGTAATGTAATATCGAATGTTAAAATATCGAAGTATATAATATAGGTTATTAAAATTATCGATTTTTAATAATATCAATTTTTTTTATAGTGTTTGTTATGTTATTATATGTGTGAAAAGTGTGTATTTATGTTATAAATAATTTTAATTAATGAATTTTGTTTTTTTAATTTTTGCGTAATTTAATTCTGTAGCGGGTTGTGGATTTATAGGGGTATAGGGTGGGAAGTAATTTCATTATAATTAATTAAATATGTACATTTATATATTGGTATTCATTTTTAATTAATTGTTAATTAATTTATATTTGGTAATTAATTACATTTTAATTGGCAATTTTAATTAATTGCTAATTATGTTAATTTTACTAATTTATTTTCTGTAGCGGGTTGTGGAGTTATAGGGGAATTGGGTGGGAAGAAATGTATTTATAATTAATTAAATATGTAAAAATATTTATTGGTATTTTTTATGGGTAATTAAATAAATTTTAATTGCCAATTAATTTATTTTAATTGATTAATTGCTAATTATGTTAATTTTACTAATTTATTTTCTGTAGCGGGTTGTGAGTTTATAGGGGAATAGGGTGGGAAGTAATTTATTCATAATTAATTAAATAATTCAATTTATTTAATTGTTTTTAATTTGAATTAATTGTTAATTAATTTTTAATTGTTAATTAAATCATTGTTAATTTGTAATTAATTTGAATAGGTAACTAATAGTAAACATTTATTGTAATTTGTCATTTTAATTGATTAATTATTATATTATATTATATTGGTAATTACTTTTAATAAATTTTTATAGATATTAATTTATACTGTTTTTAAATAATATAAGAAGTATTTACTTTCCCTACTGTTGCACTCTCTGGAGTGGGAATAGTAATTTTTACCCCTACGCTATCCAACGCTTTCCCTACTGTTGCACCCACTGGAGTGGGAATAGTAATTTTTACCTCTACGCTATCCAACGCTTTCCCTACAGTTGCACTCCTTGGAGTGGGAATAGTAATTTTTACCCCTACGCTATCCAACGCTTTCCCTACTGTTGCACTCACTGGAGTGGGAATAGTAATTTTTACCCCTACGCTATCCAACGCTTTCCCTACTGTTGCACTCACTGGAGTGGGAATAGTAATTTTAACCCCTACGCTATCCAACGCTTTCCCTACTGTTGCACTCTTTGGAGTGGGAATAGTAATGTTTACACTTCCGCTATCCTACGGTAATAATACTGGATATTATTTAATTATATTATGTTACTATATATATGTTTTAACAAATATGATTGTAAAAATTTTTGGGGAGAACTTTTATTAATTATTTAATTATTATAAGGTAATTTAAGTATTTTTAAGTATATTTTAGTAATTAATTTTTAATATTAATTTCATTTAACATTGTTTTTAATAAAGTCGATATTTTTATAAACTATATTTTTGTAAACGATATTTTTTACTCGATATTTTTGTACTTACCTGTTTGTAGATACAAAGTCGATATTGTGTCTGTCGATATTTTGTCGCCGATATTTTTGATAGTCGATATTATGTCCCTCGATATTATGTCAGTGATCCAGCTTAGCAGGCTGAGTGGTTGTCAGAAGCCAGTGCTGGGTGTGGGCTGACTCAGTGTTGATCTTACCATAGTTCAAATGTGTGTCAAAGAATGATGTAATGAAATAATTATCATGCGAGTACGCGGGCTAATTTTCTTCTAGGCGCCATCATCTTGTCAGCATTCATCTTCCCAAGGGTTGATAAAATGATTAATTGCTAATTATGTTAATTTTACTAATTTATTTTCTGTAGCGGGTTGTGAGTTTATAGGGGAATAGGGTGGGAAGTAATTTATTCATAATTAATTAAATAATTCAATTTATTTAATTGTTTTTAATTTGAATTAATTGTTAATTAATTTTTAATTGTTAATTAAATCATTGTTAATTTGTAATTAATTTGAATAGGTAACTAATAGTAAAAATGTATTGTAATTTGTCATTTTAATTGATTAATTAATATATTATATTATATTGGTAATTACTTTTAATTAATTTTTATAGATATTAATTTATACTGTTTTTAAATAATATAAGAAGTATTTACTTTCCCTACTGTTGCACTCTCTGGAGTGGGAATAGTAGCTTTTACCCCTACGCTATCCAACGCTTTCCCTACTGTTGCACTCACTGGAGTGGGAATAGTAATTTTTACCCCTACGCTATCCAACGCTTTCCCTACTGTTGCACTCACTGGAGTGGGAATAGTAATTTTAACCCCTACGCTATCCAACGCTTTCCCTACTGTTGCACTCTTTGGAGTGGGAATAGTAATTTTTACCCCTACGCTATCCAACTCTTTCCCTACTGTTGCACTCTTTGGAGTGGGAATAGTAATTTTTACCCCTACGCTATCCAACGCTTTCCCTACTGTTGCACCCACTGGAGTGGGAATAGTAATTTTTACCCCTACGCTATCCAACGCTTTCCCTACTGTTGCACTCTTTGGAGTGGGAATAGTAATTGTAACCCCTACGCTATCAAACGCTTTCCCTACTGTTGCACTCTTTGGAGTGGGAATAGTACTTTTTACCCCTACGCTATCCAACGCTTTCCCTACTGTTGCACTCTTTGGAGTGGGAATAGTAATTTTTACCCCTACGCTATCCAACGCTTTCCCTACTGTTGCACCCACTGGAGTGGGAATAGTAATTTTTACCCCTACGCTATCCAACACTTTCCCTACTGTTGCACTCTTTGGAGTGGGAATATTAATTTTTACCCCTACGCTATCCAACGCTTTCTCTACTGTCGCACTCTTTGGAGTTGGAATAGTAATTTTTACCCCCACGCTATCCAACGCTTTCCCTACTGTTGCACCCACTGGAGTGGGAATAGTAATTTTTACCCCTACGCTATCCAACGCTTTCCCTACTGTTGCACCCACTGGAGTGGGAATAGTAATTTTTACCCCCGCGCTATCCAACTCTTTCTCTACTGTTGCACTCTCTGGAGTAGGAATAGTAATTTTTACACTTCCGCTATCCTACGGTAATAATACTGGATATTATTTAATTATATTATGTTACTATATATATATGTTTTAACAAATATGATTGTAATTTTTTTATAACTTTCATTAATTATTTAATTATTATAAGGTAATTTAAGTATTTTTTTTTTTTAAAGGACCTTTATTGTTTGGTTATTCACATTACACAGCTTCTGGCCTACATCCCCGGGGCCGGCCGCCATCTTACTGTAGTGCATGTTGTTAGACGTGTTACACAGCCCATTTGCCGCCATCCCGGGGGCGCGGCGGCAGTTCACTGTCACCCCTGTGGGTGTGCCATTATCTCAACGCGAATCATAGGGGTCCAGTTTTTTATTTTATAACCTTCAACATGAAAATCAACTAGAAGTTACCACTTTCGGTCTATAGTTTCCCTAGCAATGGGTACAGCTCCCCTGCTTCGGCCTTAATTATCGCTTGTATGTCATATGGACGCAGGTCCAGTGTTTCGCAGTCTGCTTTCGTCCCTCCCTCCATGGTCGGTGACCTCCCCCCTTCCTCCCATGCCATGATCACATCTCCTACCTTTCCCCCTCCTTACTTCTAACGGCCCTCTCAAGTTGGGTTTCGTGTTCCCCCTCCCCTACATTCTAACTATTCTTCTTCATCTTCCTCGTCTGTTGTCAGTGAGTCTTCCTCTTCCAGGGATTCACATATGTCCCCACTGAATGTGTTCCATGGGAGCCATATCTTGTTCCACTTACGCGGGCACGCCCTAACTGTGTAGACTATTCTTTCTATTAGCATGACCCTGTCCATGTTCGCACACCACTGTGTTAGTGACGGGGTGGTCGCTGCCCCCCATTTCTGCGCTATGTCCCGTTTGGCGACTATCATTCCTAATGTGGACCATTGTTGTCCGTGTCTGTTGAGATCTGTGGGTTCCCATACGTTGAGTAAGCATTTTCGTGGTTCGGGAGTCAGGGACACTCCCAAAGTTTGCGAAATAGTCCGCATAACCTGGCTCCAGAACTCCTGGATGCGGGAGCATTCCCATAAGGTGTGAAACAGTGTCCCTTCCTCCCCGCACCCTCGCAGCCAATATGGGTGTTGTATTCTATGTATTGCGTATAGCATCGTTCGCGTGTAATACACCCTATGCAAGATCTTAAGTTGTACAAGGCGGAATTTCGCCGATATGCCTACTTCTTTGGGTGCCGCCAACGCCTCGTTCCATTCGGACTCGTCCAAGTCCCCTACCTCCTCCACCCATTTAGCTTTTAGCGCTATGGTCGGGTCCGCTAGAGTATTCACTAGTTTGCGATACGTGAGGGAGGTTGCTCGCTCCTGCATAAAGTCTGTGAGTAGCCTGTCTACCATGGGCGACGCTTCTGGGATGTTCGTGCCACTGGGAATGGCGGTTAGTAAGGCATGTCTCACTTGTATATACCTATATAGTTCCGTGGGCCCCATCTCATATTGCCGTCACAGTTGGTCGAAGGGGATCACTGTGTCCTTGTCCCACAAGTCTCCCACCGTGGACAGACCTATGTTGTCCCACAACGTGAATCCTTTACTACTCCTTAGGTTACCCAGGGCCTTTGTGTCCCATAGAGGGGTCATTCTCGTGATTTTCCCTTTCCACCCCAGTTTCGCTTGTGCCTTATGCCACAGTGACACAGTGAGCTTTGTGGGCCCCACGAGTGTACGTAGCTTCCTCTGGTCATAGAGTGGGGTCAGGAGGGTGTTGGTACCTAATTGCATTCTGTCCGCCCGATATGCAGGGTCGTCCTGAGGTACGTGCAGCCATTGGTTAAAGGATTTCAATTGGGCGGCCCAATAGTAGAGTTGCAGATTCGGTAGCGCGATCCCTCCATCATACCACCCTCTATGCAGTTTAGCCTGAGCTATCCTTGCCGGGCGGTTATTCCACATGAGGCCAGCTATTAGCGCGGATACCCTCCCGAAGTATCGGGTGTCGACCGGGTATGGGGTATTTTCCAGGATGTACAGGAACCGGGGCAGGGACATCATCTTGTAGAGTGCTGCTCTACCCAACATTGTCAGCGGTAGCGCCGCCCAGAATTTGACATCCTGTTTCAGGCGTTCAAGTGGTGGTAACAGGTTCTTTTGGAAGAATTCCGCTGGGTCCTTCGTTACATGGACACCCAGGTATCGGAAGGAGGATCCCGCCAGTTGGAGAGGGCATGTTTCGCCCAGCACGGGGGATGGGCCCTGCAGTACATACATTTCTGACTTGCTCCAGTTCAAAGTATATCCCGACACCCTACCCTGGTCGTCACAAAGCTTCAGCAGTGCCGGTACACTCCGCTCCGGTTCCGTCAGGTACACCAACATGTCATCTGCGTATAGAGACAGGCGGTCTTCCCATCCCTCTGTCCAGGCAATTCCTTTCAGGAGTGGGGAGGAGCGCATCTGGGCCGCTAAGGGTTCCAACGCGATTGCGAAAAGCAACGGTGAGAGCGGGCAGCCTTGACGGGTGCCTCGCCCTAATTGGAACGTCCGAGAGATATGGCCGTTTGCTACTACTTGTGCTAATGGCTCGGTGTAGAGCAGACGGATCCAGGCCACGAATTTCGGGCCGATACCCATACGCTCTAGGACTTCGAACAGGTATTCCCACTCCACCATATCAAACGCCATTTTAGCGTCTAGCGCCAGGATTACCGCCTTTTCCGATAGTGTTTCCGCTCTAGCCAGTGCGTTATGCACCCTACGTAAATTGAGGGCGGTATTCCTATGTGGCATAAAGCCTGACTGGTCTGGGTGTATAAGGTGGGGTAGGAAGGCCATTAACCGGGTGGCGAGGAGTTTAGCTAAAATTTTAATCTCGGCGTTAAGGAGGGAGATGGGGCGATATGACGCGCACTCTCCCGGCTCCTTCCCGGGCTTGGGGATTGCAACTATGGTTGCCACCCTCTGGTCCATCGGAAGTATGGCCTTTTCCAGGCTATCTTCATACATAGCCAGCAGGGGACCACTAAGTCTGTCCGCCGCTGACTGGTACCATTCTATTGGAATACCATTTGGCTCGGCCGCCTTTCCCGGCTTGACGTCGTGAATCGCCCTTTGGATTTCCTCCACCGTGATATCAGCCTCTAATTCTGCCCCCTCCTCTGGTGAGAGCGTGTGCATGGGGACGTTCTCCAGTGTTGCTCTCGCCCTTTCTGCTGTCACCATAGTTTCTGGCGTATACACCCCCTCAAAATACTCAGCTAACGTCTCCACTATTTCCTCAGGGCTCGTGCTTATCTTCCCATGTTTGTCGTGGATGCGCTGTATCCCCCTAGCACTACCTCCTCTCCTGTCCAGCCATGCCAACATTTTCCCTGCCTTGTCCCCTATGTCATATATTCTATGGGCCGTGTCTGTGATCTGGGACACCGTCTGTAGCTTAACATGTTCCCTGAGTAGCTGTTGGTTTAGAATTACGGTCCGAGAGGTCGCTGGCGTGGGATTTGCCTCATGTGCCACCGTCGCCGCGTGTAGTGCCAGTTCCAATTCAGACCGTTCACGGTGTTTCTCTCTTGTATGTCTCGTTATAGAGGCTATGGCCTGGCCTCGTAACACCGTCTTGTAAGTTTCCCATAGGGTAGCCGGTGAATGGACTGATTCAGTGTTTTCCCTAAAGTAGTGGGACGTTGTTGTTTTAAGTGTTTTACTAATCTTGGGAATCTTGAGGTATGATACGTGTATTGGATATATTCTCCTACGTTTCCGTTCCTGCGTGGATAGTTCGAGTGTGATCGGGGAGTGGTCAGATATCCCCCTAGGGTGTATGTCAGCAGAGTCGATTTGTTGTAGTCCACCTCCCAGCGCCAAGAAGTAATCTATTCGTGTCAGGCTATTGTGCACCGTTGAGTGGTAGGTGTACTGCCTCGCGGCAGGGTGTGTGTAACGCCAGATGTCGATCAGTCCCAGTGCCGTCATGAATCTTTGCATCTGGGAGGGACTCCCCGTTTGCGGCAACACCGGTAACCTATCCGCAGTGGGATCAATCACTGCGTTGAAGTCTCCTCCGATTATTATATCTCCCCCAGGTAGGTCCAACAGGAATTTACCCAACGCTGGAAGTATGGTCGAGTGTAGTGCCGGAGGGACATAGACTGATACCACATTCAGGAGTCTCCCCTCCCATTGGCCCTGAAGTGCTGCGAAACACCCTAGCGTGTCTACCTTGGTACTGAGTGTAATGAACTGTGCTGACTTCTTCATCATTATGCCCGTGCCCCTTGAGCCCGTAGAAAACTCGGAATGCACCATCATCTTATATCCCTTTCTGTCAAGTGCCTTTGTCGCGGACCCTGTAAGGTGCATCTCCTGGAGGAGCACCAAGGCCGGCCCCAACCTTTTGACCGCATTCAACACCAACCCCCTTTTGATCTTGTCCCCCAACCCCCTCACATTCCATGACATGAGCTGGAGTGGCGTTACCTGAGATCGCGGCATCCCCTCCTCAGCTGCGTGTGCTCGTGTGTCTTGCATTATGTATCTTGTAAGGTAGGTTGTGGTACTCGGATCCCATTTTCGGGGTGCGTCCGTGCAATGTCTGACCCAGGTTATGCATATGTACAGGTGCGTTGCTAGACCTTGCTCGTGGAACTTCCAAAACTTGTAAACAACCCCATCCCTCCACCCCCCTCCCTGCCTCCCTGCCTCCCTGCTGAACGGACTTGCAACCGCCCGCCTCCCCAACATAGCAGAGTGCTTAACCCATCCCTTTAACAGTTTACTTGCGCGCTGGGGTGGAGAATCTTCCAGAGCAGGCGACATCCCTGCCCTCCTGTGAGCCCTCCAGGCCCAGTGTCCAGGCTTGTCCCCCCGTCAGAGAGTGTCTTAACGGAGAAATTAGCGGCGCAGTCCGTAGAGTCAGCATTCCACCCCTCCTGCAGCCCCCTGACTTTCCAGCGTCGGTGAGCCACTTCCCCCATCCCTTCCAGATGACTGTGACCCTGGGGGTCTATCGTTTCGGTGGATCCGGTCCTGTCTTTTTGGGCGATGTGATTGGCTCGCGGGTCTCCAGCCCTCCAACCAGTCTTGTGCCGCCTCCGGTGTCTCAAAGAACCAGACCTTGTCTTCTGCCACCACACGAAGACGCGCCGGGAAAAGCATGGAGTAGGGCACCTCCTTCGCCCTCAACGCCTTCTTTACATCCAAGAAAGTCTTCCTCCTGCGTGCCACCTCGGCAGTGTAATCCGGAAAGAAGGCGATAGTTGAGTTCTGGATACGGATGGGTGGGGATACCCTTGCCGCCTGCAAGATGGCGTCCCGATCTTGGAAGTTGAAGAGTCTTGATAGGATAGGCCTTGGGGCCGCCCCTGGCTTGGGCGTTCCACCAGGCACTCTGTGAGCCCTTTCCACCGAAAAGAAGTGTGAGAGGCCCTTGGGCTGCAGGTGTGTTTTGATCAAATCCTCTACATAGAGGTCCATTGCCCCTTTTCCTTCAGATTCCGGAACTCCTAGGACTCGAACATTGTTCCTCCTCGAGCGCCCTTCCTGATCGTCCATCTTGTCTCTGAGGAATTTGTTTTCGGCCGCCATCTTCTCCATTGCCACTTGTAGTTCTGAGATGTCTTCCACCAGGGATTTCGTTACCACCTCCACTTGTTTTACTCTTTCGGTCATCTTTTGGAGGTCTGCTCTAATTAGGGTGACTTCAGTTGCAGTAGAGCCCACCGTGGTCTGCACCTGTGCCAGGGCACGCATTACATCCTCCAGCGTCGCCTTCTTCGTGCCGTGTTTTTGTCGTAGGCGAATTTGTCCAATCTCGCCTGTGCGGAGGTGTGTTTGGGACCCCTGCCAGCCATGGTCTTTCTTGTGTCCGCCCCACTCCTGTTTCGTGAGGTCACCGTATCTTCGGGTTCCGTCCGCCAGGTGCGGGCTTTCCGTCCCGCCCTCAACCTCCGGGAGTCCAGTTGGCCGCTATACTCTAGTGACCACCGCAGGCCAGTTCCGCTTTACGGGGTTGTCGTTAGGCTTCTAGCTTGACTCTTGTTGCCGGTGGTGCGTGTGCTAGGCTGTGCCCCTGTCTCCACCGTAATTTGCACCGCCTCTCAGATGTGGCAGTGAGGTGCGTGTTGTCCCCTCGGTAAGCCTCAGTGCGGTCCCAATTCTCTGGCTCTAAGGTTGTCGCTGTCCAGGCCCTGCTGCCACTCTTGCGTTAGCCCCAGCTCTCTCTGCAACACAGTCAGCTACCGACTGGATGAGCCGCTCCTAACCATTGCTGCCTTCATGTGTCTGGACCAACAATGTTCCTGGGTTGTGGTGGGGGGCCAGACTAGGCGATTACCCGGAGTTGAAGGTGGCAGTGTGTGCCAGGAGCAGTTGGTCTCAGCCCAGAGCAGGCCCCGGCCCTCGACTCTCGCCAGGGGGCCCCCTGTATTTGCCGCCTTCTTGCCACCGGTCCCCGTGTGACTTGCTCGGGGGGGTCGTAGCGCCGACTTCTCTCGTTACCGGAGCTCTGCCAGCCGAGTGCCCAGCTCGCACCCCTCTTACACCGGGCGCCCGGGACTCGTGGGCATCCCGGCCGTAGTCCGAGGCTTCTAGTGGCTCCCAACGTGCCGCCGATACGTCCGTCGTGTCTGGTGCCGACCTTAATAGTGCCGCCGCTGCCTCCGTTTCCAGTGGCGCTCCAAGCTTCTGGCCGCCGGCCACTTCCTGTGCCCGAGTCCCGCCGCCTCCTCACTTCCGCCCGGGTCTCTGTCTTAGGGCAGTCCGCTGCTGTCCTTCTCGCACAGGCCTCTCCGCGCCGGATATCTCCTCTCCTGTCCCGGGTGCCCGCCGGCTCTCAAAACGCCTCTGCGGGGTTCCGCCCGGTCCTAGACCCGGTCGGCTCCACCGGAGTACAAAATTGGACGGATCAGTGCAGCGGATTTATGGGGGATATCGCCTCACTCTCGGAGCTCCTCTGCTAAGCTGCCTCCATGTTCGGCCGCTAGCCACGCCCCCCAATTTAAGTATTTTTAAGTATATTTTAGTAATTAATTTGTAATATTTTTTTTGTGAAATATTTTTATTGTGGCGAAGACAGGAAAAAGGCACAATGCATACAGTTATCAACCCAGTAGACATGTAAACAGTAGGAACAAGTAGTCCCGGCGTCGATACACAGCCATGTATGGCCCACATCCCGGAGGCGGGGCAGGAGTAAAGCATGTATGTTAGTGGGGAAAATTGCATATGTGCTCCAAGTATCATTAGAAACACTATCAGTGCCTACGCCAGTTTTCGTAAGTCACATTCTTATTCTACATAACAGTTAACAGTAACTAATTACCCCATGAATGGCATTTCTAGTGCTGATCCGAGTAAAGTAGGAGACATATGCAAGGGCCAACTAGGCCGCGGTCATCGTGAGTCCGCGTGGCCGGATGGGAATCTCAGCTAAATACAGGCCTACCTATCAAGGAATATCTGCGTGACCACAAGGGATCCCTATTCTGCTACCAAACTCCCCGTGTCAGACTCCCCCCCCCCCCCCCCACCGCCAGACTCCGAGGACGCAGAGGAAAACAGCTCAGCGCTAGTAGCATCCGAGTCCTCCCCCTCCAGCCCCTCCATACACAATGTCCTCCAGGCGAGTAAGTCATCCTGGAGCTTCTCATCTTTGTGAGAGCTTTGCATGTGCCTTTCCTCCGCTAGAGCCCACTCCTTTGCATCCCGCAACCAATGAGAAATCTCAGGCGCCCTCTGACCCATCCAAGTAATGGCCACCCGTCTCCTCGCCAGAACCAGTAAGAGTTGCAAAAATTTATACGACAGACCCTTCTTTTTTGGCTTAGGTACTAACGCTAGCAGACAGTGGAGTGGGTCCAGATGCAACCTAAGGTGTGTGGCGCGGCCAATGTAGACCACCACCCTCTGCCAGAAATCCTGAACTAAAGGACATTCCCACGCTAGATGTAGGAATCCCGCCCTCTCTATCCCACATCTAGGGCAATTATGACGTCTATCTGTCGATATACGATGGAGGGAGACAGGTGTCATGTAAGTGCGATGGACAAAATTAAAGTGTAGAAGCTTAAAACGCGCATTACAGGAGACTTTGCGAGTCAACAGCCCAATTCGCTTTCTCTGATCAGGACCCAACTCTATCCCCAGGTCCGCCTCCCAAGCCACCCAGGCCGGCGGGGGATCGAGTCCCTGCGCATGGCAGAGCAAAGGAGGGAGACCAGACGCTTACCTCTCCCACAGGATAAAATGATGTCCAGGGTATTAGTGAGCGGGGGCGCCTCTGGGAACTGGGGCCATGTTGCCCTGGCCACATCTCGAAGACTTCCGTAATGCAGGTACTGGCCCCCGCTGAGGTTAAAAGAGTCCACGGCACTCTCAAAGGACACGAAGGAATCATTCGGGTAGAGATCTGCGAGAGTCTCACAGCCGCCCGAGCGCCACTCTCGAAAGGACATATTGTCCTCTAGTTTGAGTATCGGGGCCAATATCCAAATTGGGAGTTCCCTATGGAATGGCGCACGCCGTAGCACCTTCTCGACAAACCGCTGCCAAATGCTAGCTGTGTGTCTCACCACATACGGCAGGGTGCCATCGGCGCCCCGACCCTGCATCAAGGCCTTCTGTAGGTCCCTATCATTAGCCGTACCAGCCAACAGTGCCAGTTCCCAGTTCTCGGCTCCAGCGAACCACCTGGCGGCCGGGAGAAGTTGCGCCGCATAATAATACAGGTCAAACCTCGGGGCCTCGAGGCCGCCCTCGTCCCAACATCTCGTGACGGTGTGTAACGCGACTCTACTGCACCCACCTGCCCACAGGAGGGAGGTGAGGAGTGAGTTCAGCGTGCGAAACACTCGGGGCGGTAATGGGCATAGAGTGTTCTGCAGCACATAGAGGACCCTAGGGAGCATCACCATTTTGGCAACTGCCAACCGCCCCATGAGAGAGAGAGGGAGTGTGTTCCAAAAGGCAACAGATTTATTGAGGGCCGTGAGAATTTTGTCGATATTGTAAGTCAAGAGTGTCTCGTCAGAGGCGGCTACTTGAATACCTAAGTACCGGAATGCCAGCCGCTCGTACCGGAGCCCCAAATGATGGAGATCCGTGACCGGGTCAGGGGCTGCATCAGTCAGCGGAAACACCAGAGACTTATTGACATTCATACGCAGTCCAGAGGCTGCGCCAAAGCGGTCCAGGAGCCGCAGCAAGGCGGGGAGTGCGTCCACCGGGGAAGTCAGATAGAAAAGCGCATCATCGGCGTAGAGGGAGATGACATTGGTGGTGTCCCCTACCACTATACCCCAGTCTTGCAATTCCGTACGGGCAGAAACGGCGAGGGGCTCAATCGCAAGAGCAAAGAGGAGGGGAGAGAGGGCAGCCCTGCCGGGTGCCTCTCCCCAACGACCACTCGTCAGAGCGGGCCGAACCCAGGCGCACCCTAGCTCGGGGCGCCCCGTAAAGCACCCGGATCCAGTCACGAAAACCAGGCCCGAACCCCATTTTCAGGAGCACGTGCATTAGATAACCCCAGTGCACCGTATCAAAGGCTTTAGCCAAATCAATTGAGACCAACACGTGAGGGCCCTCCCGTCCCCGCACCTCATGTAGTATGTGATTCAGGCGACGCAAATTCATCGCCGTGTTACGACCCGGGATAAATCCGCACTGGTCGGGGTGGACAAGGCGAGTCATGTGCGGGGCAAGGCGAGTGGCCAATAGTTTAGTAAGGATTTTTGCATCCGTGTTTATCAATGTGATAGGGCAATAAGCTGCGGGGTCTGTTTTGTCACCGCCTGGCTTCAGAATCATACACACCTCACCCTGATTCATGGTAGGTGGAAGGGTGTCAGTACGCAACGCCTCATTGTAGACTTGTAAGAGGGGGGGGGCCAGAATATGTCCGAAGGCGTGATAAAACTCAGCCGGAAATCCATCACCACCAGGGGTCTTGGCCCGGGGGAGGGCGGCTATCGCCGCGGCAATCTCACCCAGTGTCAGCTTCACATCAAGTTCCTTCGCTGCAGCTTCCGGCAGGGTCTGCAGGGGGAGGTCTGCAAGGTACGAATGATAGACATCCTCCGATATAGACAGGTCAGCTTCATATACGGTTTGTAGATGGCTTCGAAGGACCTCGAGGACATCAACCTCAGAGTGGACCATGACGCCACTAGGGTTCCGTAGGGCCACTATTCGTTCAGGTGCGAACTCCCGACGAAGTATCCAGGCTAACAAGCGGCCTGACTTATCTCCTTCACGGTGGAGACGTTGTTTGTATTGGCCCAGTGTAAATTTATCAAGCCGGGCGAGTACGTCGTGCATGGACACCAGAGCAACACTCTCCTTCTGTCGATCCAACGCGTCCGGATCCGACGGAGACTGGGCGCGCTGAAGCGCAGCTTCCGCAGCCATCAAGTCAGACAACAGTTGTTTCCTGACCCCGTACAGCAGGCCCATACACGCTCCACGCACCACTGCCTTCAGTGCCTCCCATTTGGTGGAGTAGGACAAGTCACCCCCCACCCAGTTGAGTTCCAAGTAGTCAGACAGCGACGTCGCCACATGTTCTTTGGCCACCTGATCCTGGAGCAGGTCAGTTGGCAGACGCCACGTGCGCGGGCGCGCCGCGCGGTCCGGCCACTTCGCCACGCATGCAACTGGGGCATGGTCCGACAGATATCGGGCCTGGTGTGTAACCGTCAGTGTAAGAGAGGAGGTAAGGTTAGCCGCAAGAACCCGATCCAGCCTACTATGTGTACCATGGGTCGCGGTGTAGCATGTGTAAAGCTTCTGTGTGGGGTGGCAGGTACGCCACACATCCACGGCCCGAGATTGTGCATCACTTCCTGTAAGCGCGTCGTCATACGGGGCTTAGTGCCCGCTCTAGGCGGGTGACGGTCCAGCTCATGATGTAGTACACAATTGAAATCCCCGAACCAGAGGAGGGGCGCGTCCAGACCCGGAGCCACAAGGTCCTGTATCTGGGAAAAAAAGGCCGGGTCATCAGTGTTCGGGGCATACATGTGAAGGAGCAGGAGTTCTTTGTCGTCTAATCTGAGCCTCGCTAATATGTACCTGCCTTCCACATCTGCATCTATATATTGAACAGCACAAGGAATCCCAGGGGCCACCCAAATGAGGACCCCCCTAGCATATGTGGAATAGGAGGAGTGGAAAAGCTGGCCCCTCCATTTCCTAGCCAGCCGTTGCGCACCGTCGTCATCTAAGTGGGTTTCCTGTAAACAAGCAATTGAGACCCCATGGCGTTTAAGGAAAGTGAGGACCCTGTGTCGCTTAGTGCAGGTGCCCAGGCCACGCACATTCCACGTTAAAAACTTAAATCCCATGGCCTAAGATTACGCCCAGAAGGGCCACAGTATAGGTGCAACCTGAATCGCCTCCACGTGGCCCCCACTACATGGAAAGTCAGGGGCGCAGCCCTATGGACAAGCACCCCACAAATCGGAAACAGCGTGCACATAATGCCAGTGTCATCTTTGTCACAAATCCCAACCCACCCCCAACAACCCCAAAACACGGAACTTTTGCAGAAACACCCCTATCCCCACCACCCACGAGCAATAGGATAGCAACAACCAAAACCGCCAACCCGCCCTTCCCCCGCCAGTGCCAGGACGTGCACAGCCACCCCATACAACACCCTCCACACACACTCACACACAACAAAATAATCCCACCCACCCACCCTCCCACCCTCCCAGCTCCCCGAAAGACCCAATGATCCTGAGAAAAGTACCCGGGCATGTCTCCTCAGCTTACCAGCAGTGTGGACACGATATCACTCAAAACCACAGCTACCCCTACCCTCACCCTCCTCCCCCCGTAGCTCAGATCACGCGGATGCCAGTCCTATGGTAACAACCATTGTTCGAAAAGGCCCCAACGACAAAGTGGAAATGTAAGTAAGTCAGTGCAGGATCACCCAACGAGAGGCGGGTGTACAGAAGGCTCAATCAAGTCAAGGCAAGGGGTCATTCCAGACCCGGTGCAGGCTGGGCTGTCTCTGGGATCACCGGAGCCGTAGAGTCTGCATTCAACGACGCTACTTGTAAAGTGTCTGGCACCAAGATCTCATCAGGAGCAGGAGCCTCAGCTGAACCCAAGCCAGCTCTCGTCGGCGAGGTTTCCATACGGATGGCACCATCCGGCCCCACCGTAGGTCGAGCCTCAGGAGATCCACGGGAGCCAGAGCGGCGACCCCCTCCTACCGCGACGCCTCTTCTGTGGCCTGGTCCCCCAAGTGTCACGCGAGCCCCCTCTCTCACCCGGGGGCAGGTCATCTCCTCTGATCTCAAGCCACTCCCACACCTCTGCTGGTGTCTCAAAGAAATGTGCCCGGCCCTGGGAAAGTACCTTGAGTTTGGCGGGATACAAAAGCATGTACTGGAGCTTCATGTCGCGGAGTTTTTGTTTGACTCCCAAGTAGGATTTCCTTTGTTCCTGCACCTGCTGGGTATAGTCAGGGTAAATCGACACGCGACTGTTCTCAATCATGTGGGGCCCCGTCTCTCTCGCCGCTTTAAGGATACAGTCGCGATCTTTGTAGTTCAGGATTTTTGCAATGAGGGCTCTGGGAGCCTCCCCCGGTCTCGGAGGGGGCACCAGGGCTCTATGTGCCCGCTCCACCACGAAGACGCTGGACAATCCAGTCGGGCATAGGTGCTCATGGATCCAAATCTCTAGGAAGCGTTCAGGGTTCCCCGCCTCCAACCGTTCCGGCACTCCCAGGACCCTTATGTTGCTTCGACGCTGTGAGAAGTTGGCCTGATATATAATGTTCACTATTCTAGTGAGCACTTTGTATCAGTCCAAACAACCCTTATTGATGATTGGTTGTAAGTCAACCTTATAGACCAGCTATCCTAGTAGCATGGATACGAGCAGTCTAAGGCTAAGACTCTAGAGGGCGTGTTAAGCCAGCTGTTTTACCATCACATTACCCCTTGAACACCCAGTGAAAGGACACCACACAAGTTGTTATGAAAATAAATGTATATTTATTTCTAACAAGTCTACCCTGAACTCTTTATGAGTCAGGGAGCTAAGCACAATACAAAACTCTTAAGAAAATACTTTAAGTCGCACAATTTACACAAATGCCCGAGGGGCACGAAAAACCATATATTACAAAAGTGGAATGCGAATTACTAGCAGGTAAGTAACTATTCTCATAGACTTTAGAAACGCTAGTCCTACAATGCTAAACACTTAGATTAGTTGCAGGAGGCCTGTGGACGTCGTGTGCAGAGTGGGAACTCTCACGCGTAAGGCGGGAAAAAGTCTATGGAGGCTAGTAAAGACAAAGTTACTGTTCTCGGGCGAACCCGACTAGGTGGGTCGAAAACGGGAGTGGATCCGAACACTTAGGGTGTTGGACTATGCTGGAGCACCGGAGTACTCAGGTTACCTAGCCCAGGGGCTGCGGCTGCATAGGGTTGAAGTTGCGTCGGAAACCCACGTTGAAGATCCAGGAGCCTGAAGAAAGAGTTGCTGGCAGGCGGCCAGTGAAGAGAGTTCGGAGTGATCCAAGCCTGGATCAGGGAAGAAGAGACCTGTAAGCAGAGGGGACCAAGTTCTGAATCACTAGCCAGTGATTTGAGTGGGCACCAGGATGGCCCCGGACGAAGTCACCTCAGCCAGGTGAGTGGGCGCTGCTGGGCTCTGCAGTCTCTCGGACCAGGAGGCGTTGTCGGCGACCAGGATGGAGGTGCGAGCTGTCCAACGAAGGTTCTTGCTGTCGACGTCGCTGGACCCAGGATTGGGCAACAAGTCTTGGCAAATGCAAGGCCCACGCGGTGGACCTAAAATGGCGAATTGAGTGGACCAGGAGGGTCCAGGATGCTCCTCTGTTGGAGGGGAGCAAGGGCTAGTCTGGAGCAACCAGACCAGCAGTAGTTGTCGTCGTGGAGCGTCGTGAAGGGGTCACTAGCCAACGGGCAAGCGACCTGGCCAACGCGGTTGGCAGCAAAGAGCAGAAGGGCCCCACGCAGATCTCGTGGATGCAGGGGGGCTGAACTTCGGTGCTGGAGCTGCTCAGGGTCGGGGCTTCTCTTACCCCAAAGCACTCGGTCGAGGGTCACTCGGGAGTCGTGCTGGACAAGCGTCGTGCAGTTCTGAGGATGGCCGGTCCCTCGAGGTCTCGTCACACCCATGGATCACAGCTGGGCTGATGATGTAGGTTGAGGTCAGAGGTGCCAGGGAAGCCGGTTCTCGTCATGCTGGAGCAGTCTTGATCCGAAGGAGAGACTGGCAACAAACCGCGATGCTTGGTTGGTGCCTGCTGCTGCAGGGTGACTACTCCTTAGTCACAAGGGAGAAATCTTGAGAAGAGTCTTGAGTTCCTTCTTGAAGAAAGTAGTTTCAGGATTCAAAGATGATCTGATTTGGAAGGGGGCCAGTTCCTACCTTTATCCTGCAAAAAGGGGTTGGCACGCGACTAAGTCCTGCCCTATGGGTGGGACTAGGAGGGGGGTGGTTACACCCCTCTCCTTTGGCGGGCTTTCCCCAGGCCAGGGGCTGGAGTGCCCCTGGAACTGGTTTCAGCCGGCCTATGCACAGTGAGCACCGGGGTGCCACTTGCAGTCACCTTCCTCTAAAGCCCTGCCTACCTAGGATACACAAAATCCTGTCTGGGACGGTGCTGGCACCGCCCCTGGCAGGAAACCCTTTGTCCTTGCCTCCTGGGCTGGGAGGACTCCCAGCAGCAGGAGGGCAGACTTGTGTCTCGGTGGCAGCATCCATTTTGTGGAGCTAAGGCTCTGTCTGACTTTAACCGGGGTTACAGGTTACATACATGTCGTGTCCCTCTAGAAGGGTGGAATGCTAACCCCGTCGCCAGAATTGGCGAGGGGTTAGTATTCCAATTCGTATGACACCTTACTCGACATGTTTTGATAAAGCGATACCAGAGTTGGCATATAACCGCGAGGATTATAATGCACTTAAGAGTATATGGTATGCGATATCATGGAAATGGCTAAGGGATGGATCCCGACAGCCGCAGACAGGCTCAGCTCATGCCAGAGCACCATCTCACACGATTCCAAGCACTCTGCCTTCAGGATTGTTAAGGCCTGCCATAGGAGTGACTGATAGGAGATCTGTGTGTCCATATAGGTTTAGATATAGGAATACTATATCTACAGCAGAGGGTGAGTACACCACTCTGCCCCAGCTGTCAAGCAGCCAGTTGTGTCTGATTTAGTTAGTCAGCCCAGGGGTGGCATAATACATGCTGCAGCCCCTGGGAGACTTCTGGGTGCACCTCAGCCCTGGGTACAGGGACTTGAGAGGGCCCAGTGCCAATTCAGTACCTGGGTACAATTTGGATTAGAGAGAACAGCTAGGCTGTGGGTCTGATTAGCAGGCCCACAGCCAGGGAAAGTCGTAAACCAGTGAAGCAAAAAGCAAAAATCTGGGTGATCATAGGATTGCAGACCCTACTCTCCTACAGACACGCTCTCCCTTCTGCATCCTCAGCGCGCCTTTCCAATGCACGGGTAGTAGATGTGAGTTGGGCAAGCGATTTTTGCAGAGAAGCAACCTCTCCCTGCAGTTGAGTGATATTGCCCTCCGCGTCTGAGACCTTATCTGCCACTTTGCGAAGGTCTGTTCGCAGAAGGTTTACGTCAATAGAAACTGTCTCTATCTGGCGTTCCAGGGCAGAGTGTGAACCCTGAATAGCCTTGAGTATTTCAGCTCTGGACGGTTCCACCGAGTCTTCACCCCTGTCCTCCGGTCCCGTCTGCCGCGTTATCCTTTGTGGTTGCAGACGAGGGGTAGTGTACTGCACGATCGTGTTAGGCTGGGAGGTCTTTGAACCACGATCCTTGCGGGCCGTCATTGCGATAGACGCAAATCTATAGGGTATAAGGCACGCACCTCAAGCCCCGCCAGCCAGGGAGGGCCCCCGAACCAGGCCAGGTCAGGAACAGCAGGCACAGCGTGGCCACACCTGAGCTCACAGGCGACGCAGCGCAGGCAGCGCCCAAGGCAGTCCGATCACGTTGGCTAGTACGGCAGCAGGAGCAGCATGCAGCCGCCTCCCTCCAGTGGGGGCCAAGGATTCGGGATCCCCCCAGGCAGCAAGGAGCAACAAGAGCGGGATCGCGGGCACCACCTCCTCCTCACCTCATACCTGCCCCCTCCCGCAGTTCACCAGCAGAGCAGGTCCCAGGCCTCGAGAGCCAGGCAGGGAGGGACACAGGCGCACTTCTCTATAAATGGTCGCAGTCACACCAGAAGGCCGCCCGGCCCAGCACACAAGATGGCGGATGAGTGGGGGGGGCGCAGCCCACAGCGACTCCGGCGGCGCTGCTCCTCTACCCCTCACGATGCAGCAGAGCGGCGAAGGGCAACCCAGGGTGCAGTCCGCAGTCCGGAGGGAGGAGGGAAGCAACCACCAAGCCTCCGCAGGAGATAGCGACGGGGCCAGGCCGGGCAGGTCCGTAACAATTCGGGACCTCCGCCCCCACCACACGCCCCGTGCAGGATCCAGGCCAGCGGCCCTCACGCCCCCCTCCGCCGGTGCAGAAATTTCGAGGAGCAGGTGCGCAGTCTCCGGTAACGGCCGTAGGGTGTCAGAGCTCCGCCGCAGGGCCGCCTCACAAGATGGACGGCGTCTCTGTTCCGTCCCTCTTCTCACCTCCCAGTAGCAGAGTCACCGAGCCGCCGCTGTCCGCTCCTCCACCGTCACTCCGGGAGCCGCTGCAGAATTGCTGGCGCTCACCAGGGGGCCCGTCCAGGCCGGCAGTCCCAGGAGGCTCGCCTGCAGTCCGGTGCCGCAACGCAGGCCCAGACCGCGGCGTCGCGTGAGTCAGCGCGCCGTCTTCGCCTCCCGGAGCACCAGTGTCGCCGCTCACGGAGGGATGCAGGTCTCCTCTCTCGGTTCAGGGGTCCCGGTGGTGCGAAGCGCCTTCCGACACGCTTCTCAGCTATTGAGAGAGCCCGGGCAGGATGAAATGAAGGATTTTAGTGGTCTTTGGGACGGAGCTGGTGGAGCTCACGTCCTGTCGGCCATGCTGCTTGGCCACGCCCCGATTGAAAATCATTAATTTTTTATATTAATTTAATTTAACATTGTTTTTAATAAAGTCGATATTTTTATAAACTATATTTTTGTAAACGATATTTTTTACTCGATATTTTTGTACTTACCTATTTGTAGATACAAAGTCGATATTGTGTCTGTCGATATTTTGTCGCCGATATTTTTGATAGTTGATATTATGTCCCTCGATATTATGTCAGTGATCCAGCTTAGCAGGCTGAGTGGTTGTCAGAAGCCAGTGATGGGTGTGGGCTGACTCAGTGTTGATCTTACCATAGTTCAAATGAGCGTCAAAGAATGATGTAATGAAATAATTATCATGCGAGTACGCGGGCTAATTTTCTTCTAGGCGCCATCATCTTGTCAGCATTCATCTTCCCAAGGGTTGATAAAATGAGTGTAAATGATTATAATTATAGAATGCAGAGTTAATTCTGTTTGGTGGACAAACTACATAACTATGTAACTCCCAGAGTGCACCATTGGGTGAGGCTGGGCACTCCATAAAACTAGTTCAGCCAATGAATACTTGTGTGTGAAAAAGGCAGCTTTAATGTAGCAGGCGCACATTACAGCCATTCAACCCTCGGAACTTAACCATATATACTACTTGAGCCCGAAATCAAGGTGTCTCAGTGGAAGGTCTCTCCCTCTAGCACTAACACCACTTCCAAATATTTACTCTCATCTTTTCTTTGCAGCAGCGGATCTATTGCTCATCTCACCTCCCCTGTGCCTTGGGCGCACAAGATTTTCTGACGCACAAGCCCATTCTGATGGATACATCTGCCAGTGGATTCCTCACCTTGTGAATATCCCCCTGCGTCAGCAACATTCGGAACTTCTTTTTGTAGCTTCGCGCTGACGTGGATGACGTCATAGAAGCACGGCATCGAGCGCGGCTCCGCTGACGTCACCGACTCCATAATAGGCCCACATTGGCGTGATGACATCAGTTCCCTTTTTTCCGCGTCGTCGACGCTAACGGTTTTCGAGGGATCCTCTGTAGCGTTGATAGTAACTTTGTTACTATTGTGGATTTCTGTGTCTTTTCCAGTGTTTCTGTCTCCTGTCGTGATGTTGACTAAGAGGACTGGTTTCAAGCCGTGCGGTGAAGGCGGGAAGATGATGTCTATCACGGACCCGCATGATGACTGTATATGGTGCCTGAGTTCGGATCACGACGTCCAGGGTTGTCATTCCTGTAGGAAGATGAATCCAAAAGCTCTTCGTGAACGTGAGGCGAAGCTCCTGGATGCCAAATTAAAAGGTAAAGAGGCCAAGAAGAGTTCGAGGTCGCGATCGAAGCGGTCGAGGTCGCGATCGAGGTCGGCTTCGAAGTCGTCATTTGGGCATGCTTCCAGATCAACGAAAAAGAAACATAAGAAGAGGAAGCATGGATCAAGGCACCATTCAGGAAAGGAGTCAGATTCGAGAGCGAAGTCGCCTGGTAGACGGCATCGAAAGGATGTGGTATCTCCTTCCCCGGCGCTGGGTCCGGAAGGTGAGGCCTTGCCCTTGGAGTCGCCGGAGCATTCACCGGCTCAGGTGTCGAATCCTTCTCCGGCTCTGTCTCGATCTCCAGTTCGGGAGGAGGAAGAGGTTCCCATTCCTCAGGGCTCGACGACTCCGACTCACCAACCCGAGGAACAAGAGGAGTCGATTCCGGTGCAGCCTCCTCGAGAGCAGCCGGTGGGTTCGTATCCTCCTTTTCCGGGTCCAGGACAGGACCCTTCGCAGTTCTTAAATGCCATGTATGGTGTTTATACGAGAGCCATGTACCCCTCTGGAGCACCGGCTGGTCCCATGGGTCCGTTGGCATACAATTTGGGAGTCTCCCAAGCTTATGCTCTGGCGCTGTTCTTGTCGTTTATACCGGCGCCGACACCGCCTTGGCATCTCTCGGCGCCGCCGAAGTCATCGACGCCGGTTCCTGCGTCACCGGCTCCGGACCGACCTCGAGACCTTCAGCATGGTCTTCCGACTCGGAGTTCGACGCCGGCTCCAGCTCCGAGTTCGACGCTGGCTCCGGCTCCTTCAGAGTCGATTCCGGATCCGACGACGTCGCTTCGAAAGGAGAGGTCGAGGCGTGAAGCCCAGCGCCTGTTGGAGGAGCAGAGATAGAGGGAAGCTGAGTTTTAAGAGGGTGAGCTTCAAGAATAGGAGGATTATTTTGATGATTTAAAAGAGGCAAGTGGGCTGGAACTGTCCCCTGATTGGGATTTAGCCTCGGTGTCGGATGCCCCTTCTAAAGATGTGGTTCCTTACCATGTGGTTATCAAGAAGGCAGCGGATCTGCTGAATTTGACTCTGCCTACTGCGGAGTATAAATCAAACATTTTGACTGAAGACCTATGCTTCCTTTTACTGATGCTTTAACGTATCCTATCCTGGAGGTGTGGAGTAGGCCTCTTACAACTCCTGCGGTTTCTAAGGACATTGCAAGGCGTTATAGAGTGGCTCCTGGGGACCCAGACTTTTTGTCCTCTCATCCTTTGCCGGAGAGTTTAGTGGTCCAGGCAGCCTGCTCTAAGAGATCTGCAGGTGCTTTTCCCCAGGTTCCTGGTGATAAGGATTAAAAAAAGCAGGACCAATCTGCGAAGAAAGTTTTTTCATCAGCAAGTATGGCCCTCAAATCTACGAATGCTACCTGCCTCCTGGGTCGTTATATACATGCCTTGATGGATACTGTAAAGCAATAGACCCCTAAACTTCCTGAAGAGGACAGAAAATGTTTTAATGAGGTGCTTGCTGACACTCAGGCTGCTGCTCGGCAGGTCATACAAAGCGGAATGGACACAGCGGATTCTGTTGCTAGGGTCATGGGGTCTTCGATTGCCACCAGAAGAGCTGCCTGGTTGAAGACTTCCGAGTTCTCTGCAGATGTTCAGGCTGCTTTAATGGATTTGCCCTTTGATGGTTCAGGCCTTTTTGGTAAAAAGGCTGATGCTGCATTGGAGAGGTTCAAAGACAGCAGGGCAACAGCCAGGTCTTTGGGTTTGCAAACTAGAGGATCTGTAGGCAAAAGGTTTAGGGGCTTTGGAAGATCTTCTATCTGAAAGAAACAGGTTAGTATTAGATTCCTTACCTTAGAAATATCCCCAGGCGTCAGACTGGATCCGGAAATTTTTGTGTAGCAGTATCCATGCGCGTCGGTTGGCGTCGTCAGCGGCTCCGCGTCCGTCGTCGGCGTCGTGGGCGACGTGATGACATCGTCAGAGTACTTAGACGCCGCCTCCGCGTGCTGACGTCAGTTCTTCTTTTTTCCGCGCCAGCAAGCGCAGATCCGGAAAAAGTTGTACCCTAGTCAATTTGACTAACTTTTTACAATCCGTTTTGATCTACTTTCGAAGTCTCTCGACTCCAACGGTGCCAGTAGGGATGCCCGGGTTCAAGCCCTGCGCCAACTGCAACTGACTGATGTCGGTTACCGCCCCCCATCGCCGGTGCCTGCACTGTCTAGGCCTGGACCACGACGACAAGTCCTGCTCCAACTGCCGGGCCCTGACGTCTAAAGCTAGACGGGAGCGGTCCCGCAAGCGACTCGAGCTCTGGCAGTCCGCCCCGCGCCGCTCGAGGTCCCGGTCCGAAAGGAGGTCGAGGGACCGATCGCGGGGCCGGAGTCACCACATTTCCGGGAGTCGTCATCGGTCTTCGGGCTCAAAGTCCTCAGGTAAGAGGCACAAGAAGTCGAAGAGGCACCTTCGCTCTTCTGACTCCCCCCGATGCTCGCACGATGCGGCCGGGGGTTTGGGTGACACCGCCGGAGCCGCAGGTGTCCCGGCTTGCTCCATACCCGCCGGTCCCTGGGCAGAACGCGACGCCGAGGGAGATTGATGACTTCCTCATGGCCATGAGGTCGCTCGCTCCTCCGTCGGGTTCCGCGGCGCCTTCGGGCTTTGCGGTCCCTACTGGGTCCCAAAGCAGGCCGGGTGCTTAGTCCCCGGCGCCGTCGGGTGCTTCTGCCCCGGCGCCGTCAGCGACTTCGGTTCCGACACCGCAGGGCCCCACTGGATCCGGCTCCAGATCCGGGTTGCTGCCGGTCGACCTCACGACCTCGCCGGCGCCGGCCCCAAGGGTGTTGTCCCCGGCGACATCCCAGGACGATGCCGTCCCTGGTCCTGCCCTCGATTCGGGTACGGCGTCGGAGCCGCGCTGCTCTCGACGCCGATGGGAGATTTTTGCTTTTATGACCCGGCCCCATCCTTTGAGCCGGAGTACCAGCCGATGGGTGACGAGAGGGATTGGGAGGGGTCTGAGGACCCTCTGGCACGTGAGTGTCAGTCTTCTGCGGACTGGACAGTGGAGCTTGGGAATGCCAGTGGTCTGGACACTTCGCCCGACACTGGTTTTGTCTCCCCTCCTAGCGTGGCTACGGAGGAGGGGGCTGCCTATAGCGTGGTGCTGATGAGGGCTGCCAAGGCCTTGGGCCTTGAGCTCCCCGTCTCGGCCATGAGGACTAACCTCCTCACTGAGGTCCTTAAACCGCAGGCAAACTCGGCCGAGACTCTGCTGCTGTTTAATGAGGCCTTATCAGACGTTCTTCTGGGCACTTGGTCCAAGCCCGCCACAGGTCAGCTTGTGGATAGGAACGTGGCCAGGCACCACTGCCCGGCTCCGGGCAACCCTTGCTTTCGGTCTACCCACCCCAATCCCGAGAGCCTGGTCATCCAGGCCTCTAATTCCCAGACCGCATTCCCGACGGCTCCCCCGATCTGGAATCTAAGAGGTATGAGCAATACGGGAAGAAGGTATTCTCCTCCCTGAGTTTGGGGTTGCTTTCAGTCAACACCGCATGCCTCTTGGGCAGTTACACCCACTCTCTGTGGGACACGGTCGCGGACATGCTGCCACAATGTCTGGAGGAGGCCCGGACTAAACTCGCTCAAGTTTTTGCGGAGGGTTGAGATGCGGCACGGTATTCCATCTGGTGTGGGCTGGATACCACGGACTCACTGGGCAGAGCGATGGCAACGACGGTGGCGATTCGTCGCCACGCCTGGTTGAGGTCTGCCAACTTCTCGGCTGATGTCCAAAACACACTTATGGACATGCCGTTCGATGGCCGTCGCCTCATTGGCGACAAGGCAGACCATGCGCTTGAGCGCTTTAAGGACTCCAGGGCTACTGCCAAGTCCTTGGGCCTCTCGGACCCGCGCCACCAAACGGCTGCGTTTCGCCCCTTTCGTGGCCAAGGAAGGGGCACCCCCACACGTCCTGCCAGCCACGGGCCGCAGACTACCATCCAGCACGGTGGCGGATGTGGAAACCACCGTGGCGGTGGTCGGGGACAACGGCGAGGCCAGTCCACACCTTCCCCTGCAGCATCCGCCTCAAAACCCTCCTAGTCCATGCTTTCAGGCCCATGTGACGCCAGTGGGGGGCAGGGTTCGCCATCACCACCACCACTGGCGCACTGTCACATCGGACAGGTGGGTGCTGCAAATCGTTCGAAGGGGCTACTCCCTCCCCTTCGAGGCGTCCCCTCCAACCATGCCACCGCAGTACCACCGCGTGTCGGGGGATCACTTGAAACTTCTGCAAGAGGAAGTTACAGCCCTCTTGGCCAAGGGGGCCATTGAGCGCGTTCCTGGGCCAGAAGTAGGGTGTGGTTGTTACTACCACTACTTTCTGGTACCCAAGAAGGGCAAAGGGGGCCTACCCCCTATCTTGGACCTACGGAACGTCAACGGTTTCCTCCGGAAGGAGAAGTTCAAGATGCTGACATTGGCTCAGGTCTTAGCTGCCCTAGACCCTGGAGACTGGATGGTAGCGTTGGACTTGCAGGACGCTCATTTTCACATCCCCGTCCTGCCGGCCCACCGGCGTTACCTGCGGTTCACGGTAGGCCACGAGCACTTTCAGTTTACCGTGCTCCCCTCCGGCCTTACCAGCGACCCACAGGTGTTCACGAAAGTGATGGCGGTGATCGCAGCTCATCTGCGCAGGTTAGGGGTTTCAGTCTCCCCCTACCTCGACGACTGGTTGTTGAAGGCGGGCTCGCCCCAGACAGTCGTCAGCCACCTCCAGACTACGGCCGACCTCCTGCACCTGCTGGGGATCTCCATCAATGTGCCGAAGTCACACCTGTGTCCCTCTCAGAAGCTCCTCTTCATCGGAGCGGTTCTAGACTCGGCGCAGTTTCGGGTTTATCCTCCCGAACAGCGGGTTTGGGATATTCAGGCTCTGATTCTGATCTTTCAGCCTTTATCACGAGTCTCGGTCAGGTTGCCGCTGCGGCTTCTGGGGCTGTTGGCCTCCTGCATCCTTCTGGTGCATCACGCCCGGTGGCGGATGCGGGCTCTGCAGTGGGACCTGCAGTTTCAGTGGGCCCAGCATCAGGGCAACTTGTCCGACCATGTCTTGATCTCGGAGGGCACTGCAAGACAGTTGCAGTGGTGGCTCACGGACCGCGATTGGGTCAGCGGCAGATCCCTCTCTCTACCCCAACCAGAGCACGTAGTTGTGACGGACGCGTCCCTTCAGGGCTGGGGGGGCCACATGGGAGAGGCGGAGATCAGAGGCCTCTGGTCTCCGGCGGAGTCCCGGCTCCACATCAACCTTCTGGAGCTGCGGGCGATCCGTCCTGCACTGAAGGCATTCCTCCCCTCTGTCCGGGGGAGTGTAGTGCAGGTGTTCATGGACAACACCACCGCCATGTGGTACTGCAACAAACAGGGCGTGGTGGGGTCGTGGACCCTATGCCAGGAGGCTCTGCGCCTCTGGCAGTGGCTGGAACATCAGGGCCTGACCCTGGTGGTTCAACACCTGGCAGGTGCCCTGAACGCCAGGGCGGACAAACTCATCCGTCTGTGCATGATGGATCACGAATGGCGTCTGACTCGGACGTGGCGCAAGGCCTCTTTCAGCAGTGGGGAAAGCCTTGGTTAGATCTATTCGCCACAGAGAACGCACAATGTCATCAGTTCTGTGCGTTGGAATTTCCAAGGCGGCACTCGCTCGGAGACGCTTTTTGTCGCGAGTGGAGTTGTGGTCTGTTGTACGCCTTTCCGCCTATACCACTTCTGCCCAGAGTGCTGAAGAATATCAAACGCGACCGGGCCAAAGTCATCCTTGTGGCTCCGGACTGGGCACGAAGATACTGGTATCCCGAGCTACTCAGCATGTCAGTCGATCCCCGATTCGTCTGCCTCTTCAGGAGGACCTTCTGTCGCAGCAGCAGGGAACGGTCCTCCACCCGAACCTGTCCAATCTCCACCTCCATGCTTGGAGATTGAGCAGCGACAGTTGAGGCCATTTGACTTGCCTCCTGAAGTTTGTAATGTGATTCTGGCAGCCAGGCGTCCCTCCACAAAGTCGGTATACGCCTGCAGGTGGAAAAGATTTGTGGCATGGTGCACAGCAAAGGCTGTGAATCCACTCTCTGCCCCCCTTTCTGAGGTTCTCCTCTTCCTTCTTTCTCTTGCCCAGCAGGGCTCTGCTCTGGGCACTATCAAGGGCTACCTTTCTGCCGTTTCCGCCTTCTTGAGGCTACCTGATCAGCCTTCTTTGTTCAAGTCCCCAATTGTTAACAGATTCTTGAAGGGCATCACTCATATATTCCCCCCTGTTCCTTTTGTGATGCCCCAGTGGGATTTGAATCTGGTTTTAACTTACCTGATGTGCGCTCCCTTTGAGCCGCTTCATAACTGTCCTCTCCGTCTTCTTACACTTAAGACTGCTTTCTTGGTTGCCATCACCTCTGCCAGGAGAGTGAGTGAGCTCCAGGCTCTTTCCTCTAAACCTCCTTTCCTTTCTGTCCATCCTGACAAGGTTGTGTTGTGGACAAGACCCTCTTTCCTGCCCAATTTAGTCATAGCCTTCCACATCGGGCAGTCCATCACCTTGCCCACCTTCTTTCTGCCCCCGCATCCCTCTAAAGAGGAAGAGCGGCTCCACCGTCTGGACCCAAAACGTGCGCTGTCATTCTATCTAGATCGCACACGCCAGTTTCGGGTGGGTGACCAACTCTTTGTTGGTTACGTGGGCTCAAAGAAGGGGCGGGCGGTGCACAAACGGACCATCTCTTGGTGGGTCGTGTTGTGCATCAAGGCATGCTACTCTTTGGCTAAAAAGGAACCTCCTGTTGGGCTGAGGGCCCATTACACTCGGGCCACGGCGGCTACTACTGCCCTGGGCCGGGGAGTCCCCTTGCAGGACATTTGTCAGGCAGCTACGTGGGCCTCGCTGCACACGTTTGCAAGACACTACTGCCTGGACAGCCAAGTCGCGAGGGTTGGCTTCTTTGGCCGTTCCGTCCTCCAGGACTTTCTGGTGTAATCATTGGTTGCAGACCCACCACCGGGGTTGGTATTGCTGGGGTATCTATTCTAAGGTAAGGAATCTAATACTAACCTGTTTCTTTCAGATGCGCAAGTTACTTACCTTCGGTAACAATATATCTGTAAGAAACAGTAGTTAGTATTAGATTCCTTACCACCCCACCCATCCTCCCCGTTCTGAGAACCGATGTCTAGGGTTAAGGTCATCCCCTTTCAGGGCCCTAGTTTCATGGCACCAGTGTTGGTTTTTATCATGGCTCTGCGTTTCTGGCATGGAAAAGCTGTGTATAAGAACTGACGTCAGCACGCAGAGGCGGCGTCTAAGTACTCTGACGACGTCATCACGGCGCCCACGATGCCGACGAGCGATGCGGAGCCGCAGACGACGCCTACCGACGCGCATGGGTACTGCTACGCAAAAATTTCCAGATCCAGTCTGACGCCCGGGGATATTTTTAAGGTAAGGAATCTAATACTAACTACTGTTTCTTACAGATATATCGTTACCGAAGGTAAGTAACTTGTGCTTTTGTCCCTACAAGCAGTCACAACAGCAGCAGCAGCAGCAACAAAATCAGTTGTATAAATCCTTCAGGGGCAGACAAAGAGCTCGTCCTCGGGGACGTCAGGTATCCTCCTCCTCCTCCTCTTGCTCTTCCTCTACCCACACCCCTCCTACAACAGCAAAGCAGCCCTAGATCCACCATTCCGGATCATGCGGGTCCTGTGGGGGGCCGGCTTACCTATTTTCTACGGGATTGGGAATCGGTAACATCAGAACTTTGGGTTCTCAATCTCATAGAGAATGGGTATGCCCTTCCCTTTCGGGAATTTCCCCCAAATTACCCTCCTTGCCAAGGGTTTTTGCACGGAGGACCACCTGCTGCTCCTGCAGGAGGAAGTTCTGGCACTGTTAAGAAAAGGTGCGATAGAGGTGGTTCCGGAGCAGGAAAGGGTTCAGGGATACTACTCCTGGTATTTCCTGATCCCCAAGAAGGATGGCAGACTTCGTCCAATTCTGGATCTCAGGATCTTGAACCTTTACCTGAAGCAGGAGAGGTTCAAGATGCTCACCCTTGCACAGGTTCTTCAAGCGCTGCTGGAAGAAGACTGGATGGTGTCAATCGACTTACAGGATGCTTATTTCCTTATCCCCATTCTGAAGTCGCACAGGAAGTATCTCCGTTTCACGGTGGGTTCGCAACATTACCAGTTTGCGGTCCTTCCGTTTGGTCTTACTACTGCGCCTCGAGTCTTCACCAAGGTGATGGCTGTGGTGGCGGCACATCTCAGAAAGTCGGGGATACCGGTATTCCCTTATTTGGACGATTGGCAGATCAAAGCGGAATCTCCAGAGAAGGTGCTCCATCATCTGCAGGTTACAACTCAATTGTTGTACAGGTTAGGTTTTTCGATAAATGTACCCAAATCTCACCTGGTGCCCTCCCAGCACAACCTGTTCATAGGTGCGGTACTGGATACAACTGTATGTCGGGCATTTCCTCCTCCACAATGAATTCACGACATACAGGAAATGATTCCTTTATTTCACAATGGAGCGGTCGTTCCAGTCCTGAAGGTCCTTCGTCTGCTCGGTCTGATGACTTCCTGCATTCTGCTGGTCAACCATGCACGCTGGCACACGCGGGCACACCAGTGGTGCCTCCGCAGACAGTGGTATCAACACAACGGAGATCTCAGGGAGTTGATCAGGATCTCCAGAGAAACTGCTGCGGATCTGACTTGGTGGAGCTTGGAGGGCAATCTGTCTCAAGGAAAGCCCTTCTATCTACCTCCATCGGTGGCCACGGTGATTACGGATGCATCCACTCTAGGGTGGGGTGCTCATCTGGGGGATCTGGAGATCAAGGGTCTTTGGTCTCCAGAGGAAAGGTTGCTTCACATCAACCTTCTGGAATTGCGGGCGATATGTCTGGCGCTCAAGGCCTTCCTCCCTTCCCTTCGCGGTCAGTCGGTTCAAGTCCTGACGGACAACACTATCGCGATGTGGTATGTCAACAAGCAGGGAGGAGTGGGGTCGCAGTGTCTCTGCAGAGAGGCTCTGCGTCTCTGGTCCTGGTTCAGGACCATCAGATTTGTCTGTTGGCAAATCATCTGGCTGGAGTTCTGAACGTACGTGCGAACAGTCTCAGTCAGCAGTTCTCAGCCGACCACGAGTGGAGGCTTCATCCAGAGGTAGTTCGTCACGTCTTTCGGACATGGGGAACTCCTCGGGTGGACCTGTTTGCCACTCACGAGAAAGCTCACTGCCCGTCATTCTGCAGTCTCCAGTATCCGATGCAGGGAGCGTTGGGGGATGCGTTTTAGTTGAGTTGGGACTCAAGACTCCTTTATGCGTTTCCTCCCATACCCTTGATTCCTCGGGTTCTGAGGAAGATTCGCCAAGACCGGGCCCAAGTCATATTGATCGCGCCGGATTGGCCAAAAAAGGGTGTGGTACACGGATCTACTCCACCTCTCTTCGTGCCCGCCGTTCCGTCTCCCTCTCAGGGCAGATCTCCTCTCTCAGATGGAGGGGCAGGTTCTACACCCCTACCTCCAGACCTTACACCTTGATGCCTGGAGATTGAACGGGGCAACCTGAATTCCTTTTCTCTCACACATGATGTGGTGGATGTCAGTTTATCGGCCAGGCGTGATTCCACCAAATCTATTTATTCTTATAGATTGACTAAGTTTGTTTCGTGATGTGGAGAGAAGTCCATTGATCCTTTGAAGGGTAAATTGTCTGATATTCTTCAATTTGCACTCTCTTTGGCGCACTAGGGTTTTGCTGTGGCTACGGTTAAGGGTTATCTTTCGGCTTTGTCGGCTTTTCTCTGTCTGCCGGAACAGCCATCCTTATTTAAATCTCCTGTGGTCTTGAGTTTTTTAAAGGGTCTCACGAATACATTTCCTCCTACTCCCTTTATTGTGCCTCAATGGGACTTGAACCTTGTGCTTACTTTTTTAATGGGTTCGCCTTTTGAACCTTTGCATAAGTGTCCCTTGAGACTGTTGTCTTTTAAAATGGTCTTCCTGATTGCAATTACCTCGGCAAGGAGGGTAAGTGAGCTTCAGGCTCTTAGTTCAAAGCCCCCATTCTTGACCATTCATGCTGAACAAATGGTACTCAGGACCGCTTTTCTGCCTAAGGTGGTAACTCCTTTCCATCTGGGGCAGTCCATTACCCTTCCTACCTTCTATCCTCCCCCTCACCCTTCCAAGGAGGAGGAGAGACTTCATCGATTGGACCCTAAGAGGGCGGTGAGCTTCTACCTGGACAGGACCAGAGAGTTCAGAGTGGATGATCAGCTCTTATTGGGCTTCATTGGTGCCAGGAGAGGCAAGGCGGTGCACAAGCGCACGCTGTCACGATGGATTGTCTTGTGCATCAAGATATGTTACTCTCTGGCGGGTAAGGAACCTCCTGAAGGTTTGAGAGCACCTTCTACTAGAGCAAGGTCTGCTACATCTGCTCTGTCTAGGGGTGTGCCTGTAGAGGACATTTGTAGAGCGGCGACTTGGGCTTCCCTCCACACTTTCGCGAAGCATTACTGCTTGGATTCCGAAGTGAGGAGGGACGGCCACTTTGCGCGTTCTGTCCTCCAGGATTTTCTGGTATAGGAGAGTGGACACCCTCCGCCGGGAGTGGGGACTGCTGTGGGACTCTATTCACAAGGTGAGGAATCCACTGGCAGATGTATCCATCAGAAGAACAAGTTACTTACCTTCGGTAACGCTTTTTCTGGTGGATACAGTATCTGCCTGTGGATTCCTCACCGACTCACCCGCCTCCCCGTTGTCCACTCTTCTATACCTGATTTATAGTAATGTAAATATTTTATTGTCAAATGAAATCTGTTGTTATAATTCCTTTCCTGCATTGACTACACACCGTGTGTGTTATTTTGATTATTTGGTACTGTGTACATTGTGTGTATATCTACTGTTGTTGATCCGTCCGTGTGCCTTGAAGGCACGGAAAAAAGGGCAGAACTGATGTCATCACGCCGGCGCGAAGCTACAAAAAGAATTTCCGAATGTTGCTGACGCAGGGGGAGGAATCCACAGGCAGATACTGTATCCACCAGAAAAAGCGTTACCGAAGGTAAGTAACTTGTTCTTCTCACCCTTTTAGATCTCAACATTTGTGACATGGCCGCCACTCGTCCAGAACTTTCTATTGGAATGTATTGCCCTGGACGAATGCTTTGACAGGACACCGCCGAACATTGGTCAAATTTGAAGGATAATGAGCTTTGTAGGAGAGTGGGGTCTGCAATCCTATGGTCACCCCAGATTTTTGCTTTTTGCTTCACTGGTTTATGACTTTCCCTGGCTGTGGGCCTGCTAATCAGACCCACAGCCTAGCTGTTCTCTCTCTAAATTGACAACCATGTACTTTAGGTGCATTTACCAATTGGTACTGGGCCACCTTATCAGTCCCTGTACAGAATACCTTAGGTATCCAGGGCATAGGTGTACCCAGGGCCTACCAGGGGCTGAAGCATGTATTATGCCACCCCTGGCTGGCCATCTAAATCTTACACAACTGGTTGCATGACAGCTGGGGCAAGGTGGTGTAAACACCCTTTGCTGTAGATATAGTATACCTATATCTAACCCTAAAATGGACACATATACTCCTATCAGTCACTCCTATGGAAGGCCTTATTAATCCTGAAGGCAGAGTGCTTGGAATTATGTGAGATGGTGCTCTGGCATGAGCTGAGCCCGTTTGCAGCTTGCGGAACCAAGTCCTAATAGCTGTTCCATGATAACGCTATACCATATACTCTTAAGTGCATTATTAACCTCGCGGTTAAATGCTAACTCTGGTATAACATTATCAAAACATGTCGAGTAAGGTGTCATACAATTTGGAATACTACCCCCTTGCCAATTCTGGCGACGGGGGTAGCATTCCACCCTTCTAGAGGGACACGACATGTATGTAACTGTGAACCCCGGTTAAAGTTAACTCGAGCCTCAGCATCACAAAATGGATGCTGCCACCACAGACACAAGTCTGACCTCCTGCTGCTGGGAGTCCTTCCAGCAAGGATGGCTTGGACAAAGGGTTTCCTGCCTTGGGAGGTGCTAGCACCACCCCAGACAGGATTTTGTGTATTGAGGTAGGGAGGCCTGAAAGGAATGAGACATGCCTGGGGCACACAAGGTGCCCTGTGCATACACCGGTTCAAACCAGTTGCTGGGGCATCCCAGCCCCAGCTCTGGCGGGAAACCGGACAAAGGATAGGGGGTGTAACCACCCCCCTTCCTGGTCCCACCCAGGGGAGGGACCTAGTCAGTAGTGCAGCCCCCTTTAGGAGAATAAAGGTAGGAGCTGGTCCCATTCCAAATTAGATTATCCTGAACTATTCAACAAGAAGAAACTCTGGCCTTCGACGTTCTGCTCCACAGAAGACTGACAAATCTCCCTTGTGGGCAAGGAGTGTCCACCCTGCAACTGCAGGCACCATCAAGCGTCCAGCGGCTTCACTTTGTCGCCTTCCCTCGAGGATCCAGACTTCAGAGCCCGCCGAGACCCGGATTCCCAGACCTCTCCGACCTCAACCTACATCTGCAGCAAAGCTGAGACCCGTGGGTGCGACGAGACACGTGGGACCGGCCATCTTGAACGAACCTGCACTTCGCTTCCAGCACGACTCCCGAGGTAAATTCGACCAAGTGCTTTGGGGATTGAGAAGCCCCAGCCCCGAGCAGCCCCTGCACCGAAGATCAGCCCTCCAGCATCCACGAGATCTGCGTGGGGCCCTTCTGCTTGTCTGCTGCTCGACGCGTTGTCTGGTCACTTGCCGGCTGGCTAGTGGCCTCCTAGACGACGAACCTTTGAATCTTTGCTGCTGGTCTGGTTGCTCCAGACTGGCCCTTGCTCCCTTCCAAAAGAGGGGCACCCCGGACTCTCCTAGTCCGCACCAGACGCTTTCTTCACTCACCGCGTGGGTTGCCTTTGCCAAGGCCTGTTGAAGCCGATTCCGGATCCAACACCGCCGACAGCAAGAGCCTGCGTGGGACAGCTTGTGCCTCCATCCTGGTTGTCGAAGACACCTCCTGGTCCACGTGGCTGCAGAGTCAAGCGTCCACTCTTCACCTGATCGCGACGACAGCATCTGGTTCCTTCCTGGTTCCACACCGGTCACTGGCTAGTGACTTTGAACACTGTCCCCTCTGCTTTCAGGTCCTCTTCTTCACCGATCCACCCTTGGATCGCACCGGACATCTTCCTCCTGGTCGCCTGCAGCATCTTTTCTTTCAGGCTCCATTGACTTCAACGCGAGAACCCGACACACTTTGGCACCTATGCACCCGCAGCCCGTGGGTGAGGTAACAAGAGCATTTCGGTGCTCAAGGGTAGTCTAACTGTCCTAGTGTCCAATTCCACAGTCGTTGTTGTCCTAACTAGTCAGGATTGTCCGTACTTACCTTTTAACTTGAACTGTACTGTCCATAGAAGTTGTTACGCATCTCGCGTGTGAGTTCACACTCTGCACACGCATTCCGTGGGCCTCCTATTACTTACCTGAAGTTAGTGTAGCGTGGTCCCATCGATCCTACAGCCTCTGGACAGCTCCATTCCTTTTATCGACTCTCACATTCCACTTACTTAGTATATGGTTTGTCGTGCCCCTAGGGCACCATTGTAATTTCGTGCAACTTGTAGTGTTTTTCGTAAGAGATTGTCATGTGCTTAGCCCTCTGACCTCATAAAGAGTTCAGAGGTGTTGTTATTAATAAATATACTGTTTATTTTCATAACAGCCTGTGTGGTGTCCTTTCATCTGATATTCAAGGGGTTATATTGTGGTAAAACAGCTGGCTTCGCATGCCAAAAGAGTTTAGCCTAAGACTGCTTTGTCCATGCTACCATTAGGATAGCTGGTCTATAAGGTTGACTTACAACCAATCACCATAAGGGTTGTTTGGACTGATACAAGGTGATCACTCGAACTAGTGAGCATCATATATCAGGCCAACTTCTCACATTGGTGCTCAGCGGTTGGGATTTGAGATTGCTGTTGTTTTTACCACATATAATTTTGAAATATCATTTGAAAGATCACATAAGGTACTCGAGGTACATATAACCAGCTTAGAAATACTCTGAGTTCTACTGAACCAGCCTTTGTAGTAGAAAGGGCCTAGCACACCCTGACTACAACTCTTAGCAAGGGATCAGTAGGAAAACCCATAGTGTAGGTAAGTGCACCACTTACACCTCACTAGAAAGCATGTCTACCACAGGAGAGACCTCAGTGACTCCCCTTGTGGTTAGTGACCCTCCACAGGTCCTTTCCAGATATGCAGCTCTCAGTTTCCAGGAGATGAGACAATTGTGTACCTCCAGGAAATTGAAATAGGGTTCTAACCCTACCACTCCTTTTCTGTTAGGTCTCTTAGAGACATATGATGCCAGAAGGGCTGCCAACACAGACCCCTCTAATCCAGATAGGAGCATGCCAGCCTTAGAAGGTACTCTTGGAGATCCAGACCTCCCTGAAACAGAGAATGTAGAAGAGGAGGAGGAAAAAGAAGAACAATCTGGGGATGAGGCAGACAATGGTTCTGTGATAGTCAGCAGACTCACAAGGGCCAACCTAGACCTACATAGGGAAGGATCTGGGGGACCCCCAGTACTGACCCTGAGCAGGCCTAACCATGGAGTTAGAAGAGATAGGTCTCATTCAAGGGACTACATTAGATCTGTGCACTCTCGTGCCTCTCATGCATCTGCTCAGAGGAGGATGACTCTCCCTCAGAGGAGAGAGCATGAGGCAAAGATGAAGGAAGCTAATCTGAGGATCCAGAGGGAAGAACTTGCCCTGGCCAAAGAGAAGCTTGCCTTTGCTAGGGAGCAACAGTTGAGTGGGGTAGTCCCCACTGGTGGCAGCAATATCCCTAGGGATAGAGTGAATATGCTACTTGCCAGTATGCATCTGTTCTCGGCATGTAGGGCTGCTAACATTCAGATCTATTGCATAGATCGCCGCCTAGTGTTGGGTCCGGATGATTGCACATTGTTGTCCTGGAAGAGTCTTCGAAGTATCACGAGATAGGTGGCTCCTCCCCTGGACTACAGTGCGCATGGGCATCGACTCCATCCCCAGATTGTTTTTAGCCATTGTGGCGGAGATGGAGTGAAATAGTGTAAATGATGTCCATGCTAATGATTGAATGCAAGAAGGATCTGCAGCCGCTACGGGCACCGGGGAGGAGGGTGGGCGATATGAATGTTAGCAGCCCTACATGCCAAGAACAGATGCATACTGGCAAGTAGCATATTCAGTTCGAGGCATGTGGGCTGCTAAATTCATATCTATTGCATAGAATACATAGCAGTCCCTCCATCAACGGCGGCTGCCCGTGCCAGCTGCAGAAGTCTGAAAAAGTGTTTTGAGAACAGCCTGACCTACAGCTGCCTGCTGCTTGGAATGCACATCAACACAGTAATGTTTTGTAAACGTGTGTGGTGTAGACCACGTGGCTGCTCTACAAATGTCTTCCAAAGGAATGTTCCCCAGGAAAGCCATGGAGGCCCCGAACTTGCGTGTGGAGTGCGCTCTTGGGGGGACCGTTAAAGTACGTTTAGCTTTTTGATAGCAAATCTGAATGCACTTAACAATCCATCTGGCTATTCCTGCCTTGGAAATAGGGTTGCCTTTGTGCTGGGCAGAGAAGGCAACAAAAAATTGCTGTGTCTTTCTAAATTGTTGTGTTCTGTCAATGTAGTACATGAGTGCCCTTTTTACGTCCAACGTATGGAGCATTCTTTCCGCTACTGTTTGTGGGTTTTGAAAGAATGCGGGCAGTTCAATAGTTTGTTTGACATGAAACTGTGACACCACCTTCGGAAGGAACTTGGGGTTAGTGCGAAGCACTACCCTGTTTGAATGAATTTGTATGAATGGCTCGTGTATAGTGAGCGCTTGCAGCTCACTAACACGCCTGAGGAATGTAATAGCAATGAGAAAGGCCACTTTCCATGTCAGGAACTGAATCTCGCATGAATGTAGCGGCTCAAAAGGTGGGCCCATTAGTCTAGTGAGGACCACATTGAGGTTCCGTACAGGAGCTGGTGGTGTTCTGGGAGGAATGACTCTTTTCAGTCCCTCCAGGAAGGCTTTAATGGCAGGCACCTTGAAAACGGAGAGATGCTGCCTGTTCTGGAGATAAGCCGCTATGGCGGATAAGTGTATCCGAATGGAAGCGTAAGCTAGATTGCATTTGTAAAGATGTAACAAATAGCAGATGATGTTAGGAATAGATGCATCAAGCGGGTCAATGTGATGTTCTGTACAGTAAATGACAAACCGCTTCCACTTTGCGGCATAGCAAGCTCGGGTAGTGGGCTTCCGTGCCTCTCTGATGATGTTCATGCATTCAAGAGGCAGGTTGAGATAGCCAAATTCTAAGACCTCAGGAGCCAGATCGCCAGATTGAGCTGTTGCGGATCTGGATGCTGAATGTCGCCATGGTTCTGCGTCAATAGCCTGGGAGTGAGACGCAGTCTCTGATGCGGTACCACGGAAAGGTCCAGAAACGTGGTGTACCATGGTTGGCGTGCCCACGTTGGAGCAACCAGGATGAGCGTCATCGAGTGTTGCTTTAGCTTTCTTGCCACCAGCGGAATGAGAGGCGCTGGGGGAAAAGCGTACGCAAATCTGCCTGACCAGTTCATCCATATCGCATTGCCCTGCGATTGTGGGTGAGGGAACCTGGCAGCAAAGCTTTGGCATTTTGCGTTTTCCCTTGTGGCAAACAGGTCGATCTCCGGATGACCCCACTGCTGGAAGTACGGGTGGAGTACTGATGGATGTATCTCCCATTCGTGCATTTGATGGCTGTACCTGCTGAGCAGATCCGCCATCTGATTGTCCTTGCCTGGGAGGTGTTCCGCCATGAAGAAGATGTTCCTTTGAATGGCCCACTTCCACATGCTCTGAGCCAGATGAGACAGCTGTGGAGAGTGTGTCCCTCCCTGCTTCTGGATGTAGTACATGGCTGTCATGTTGTCCGTCCGGATCAACACGACCTTGTTGCATAGATGTACTTTGAAGGACTTGAGCGCCATGAAGATCGCCATCAACTCCAGGTAGTTGATGTGCATCTTTTGTTGCTGCGTTGACCACAGTCCCTGCACCGTGTAGTGGAGCACATGAGCTCCCCACCCCTGGAGAGATGCGTCCGTCGTTAGGACAATCTGTGGCACAGGCTCTTGGAACGGTCGGCCTTTGCAAAGGTTGTGTGGAGTCCACCAATGCAGAGAGTTGTATGCCCGACCGGTCACCAACACTAGGTCTTTCAACTGTCCTTGAGCCTGAGTCCACTGATGTGCCAAGCATTCTTGGAGCGGACGCATATGCAGCCTCGCGTGTGGGACTATGAAGATGCAGGAGGCCATCATGCCTATCAACTGCATGAACACTCTCGCTGGTAGGGAGTGTTGCGGTCTGAACCTTTGGATGAGCGACTGAATGCTGTCGATCCTCGCTTGGTTTGGCTGAGCTGTAGCAGTCAGAGTATTTAATGTCGCACCCAGATACTGCCGCACGTGAGAAGGCTGAAGGTGCGACTTTGGGTAGTTCAGTGAGAACCCCAGACTGTGAAGGAGGTGAATAGTGTGGGACATGTGTGCGGCGCACTGTTGTTCCGACTTTGCTTGAACCAGCCAGTCATCTAGGTAAGGGTAGACATGTATATTTTGTCTCCTGAGGTGCGCCGCTACTGTCGCCAGACACTTGGTGAACACTCTGGGGGCAGTGGTCACTCCGAAGGGAAGGACTTTGAACTGATAATGCCTGTTTTTGATGGTGAACCTGAGGTACTTTCTGTGGGAGGGGTGGAGTGGTATGTGGAAATAAGCATCCTTGAGGTCCAAGGTTGCTAGGAAGTCCCCTTGGTTTAGCAGGGGAAGAATTTGCTGCAGCGTTCTGTGGGAGGGGTGGAGTGGTATGTGGAAATAAGCATCCTTGAGGTCCAAGGTTGCTAGGAAGTCCTCTTGGTTTAGCAGGGGAAGAATTTGCTGCAGCGTTAGAATCTGAAAATGTTCTGATAGGATATACAGGTTGAGGGGGCGTAGATCCAGAATGGGTCTGAGGGATCCGTCCTTTTTTGGGATGAGGAAGTACAGGGAATAGACCCCTGTTCCTTCCTCCTCCACTGGTACGAGCTCTATTGCGCCTTTTTGCAGCATCACAAGAACTTCCTGCTGCAATAAGTGCAAGTGCTCTTCCGACATAGGACGTTGTTTTGGGGGAATGTTGGGTGGAGTGGATGTCAACTCCAAACAGTAACCGTATTGGATACGTTTTCTCACCAACCTGTCTGTGGTGATGGACGTCCAGACTGGCAGGAACTGCTGGAGTCTTCCCCCGACAGGTGTTGGATGGTCGGGGGGCAGTGACAGAGAGTCACTGTTTGTTGGCGGCAGAGGAACGGGAGGTGTTGTTGCCTCTGCCCCTGCCCTTGGCACTGTTTCCTCTGTAACCCCCTCTACCCTGCTTGGGGTACGAGGACTGCGCGCCACTTTTGGTGAAATGCGTCTGCTGTGCCAAGTGTCCTCTGGTAACACCACGGGTACTTGAGCGACGAAAAGTGCTCCCCCTGAATTGCTGAGACTGAAGCGCCCCCATGGATTTAGCTGTCTCATTGTCTTTTTTAATCTTCTCGAGGGTGGTGTCAATGTCCGGGCCAAACAGTCTGTCGGGATTAACGGGCTGGTTGAGTATTGTAGTTCGAATGTCAGGTTTAAACCCTGATATGCGAAGCCATGCTTGACGCATTAACATCACGCTAGTGTTAATTGCTCTAGCCACTGTATCAGCAACATCAAGCGCACACTTAATTGCAGCGTTTGAAATGAGCTTGCCCTCCTGTATCAGCATCTCAGCTGCCTCTTTAAACTCATCTGGAAGGTGTTGAAGGAGCTGCTCTAGGGTGTCGTAATGCGCCCTATAATATCGTGCCAACAGTGCTTGTGTGTTCGATATGCGCCAGATATTGGCTGCCTGTGCAGCCACCCTTTTACCAGACGCCTCTAGCACTTACGACTCTTTGTCTGGGGGAGGAGCTTCACCCGTCGTCTGGGAGTTCGCCTGTTTGCGGGCATTGGCGACCACCAAAGAGTCTAGAGGCAACTGTCCCCGAATATATGCTGGGTCTCCAGGTGCCGGTCTGTATTTCTTTTCAATACGTGGGTTCACCACTCTTGCCCTGGTTGGTTCCTTAAAGACTTCCGGTGCATGTTTGAGGACACCTTTGAGCATTGGAAGCGTTTTAACAGTTTTTTCTGCGGCAGAGAAAGTGTGAAACAAAAAATCTTCTTCCACCGGGTCGGCATGCATGTCCACCTTATGATTTGCAGCCGCCCGTTCAATCAAGGCATTGAATGCCGCTGAATCCTCAGTTGGGGATGTCCGCACACCATAAACCTGAGGGTCCTGTACCATTTGTTGGCCTCCCTGGTCACCAGTGTCCACCCATGAGTCCTGTTGCTCATCAGGGTCTTTGTTATCTGGGAAATTGTACTGGTCATCCTGATCATCGTCATCTCCCCCTGAAGCATTGGGAGAGGGTGATGGGCTCCTCCTTGGTTGAGGATGAATAGGTTCCACAAGGGCAGGAAGGTCCTGTGCTGGCCTTTTCTTCTTCAGAGGTATGACATATGATTCCAATTCGATATAATGTTCAGATTGTTCTTCTGAAGCTTGAGGTTGACTCAAATGGCCACCCAACGAGTGTTGTGAGGCCTCTGTGTCCTTTGACACCGACCGGGGTGCAAAGGCCTTCGGTGCCACCCTCGGCGGCAGAGTGTAGAGGATCTGCTTGGGAGTCTTCGTCTGTGCGTCCACCAATTTTTTAGCTGACGGCGTGTGAGTCGTCGACGGCAAAGTCTTCTCCCGAATCCGTTTGAGGGAGTCGGTGACTTGCTTTGTGAAGGAAGCGGAGGGTTTAGTTACCGATGACCCATGACGTCCCCATCGGAGGAGCCTAGCGTCGACGAGGTGTCCGTGCATACTGGAGCCTCCGACGCATCTTCGACCCCAATGGTTCGGGCCTCCTTCCTAGGCTTATGCGCCGATGCCGTTGGTTTTGGACCGGCTTCTTTGTGCCGTTGCGTAGGGCCTCTGGACTTCGGCTCGGGGCCCTTCGTCGACTGCGCTTCGACCGGGAGTTTGCCTGTTGGCGGCGCAGTCGCGTCCGATGGGCGTTCGACAGTCTTTGTGGACTTTGGTGGAGCAACCGTGCTCGACACGTGTTCGACGACCTTCTTTGAGGTCGGCTCCTTGGCCACCGTATGTAGCGGTGCCGTCTCGACAGCCTTCTTCGGTTTCGGAGCCACTGAAGGCGACGGAGCCGATGACGTAGCAGGCTTCTTCGGTTTCGATGGTACGTCGGCCATCTTTGTTGTGGTCGAATCCGAAGGTTTCGGTTTCGATATGCGCAATGGCAGCTCCGCTGATGTGTCCGTGGCCGGGCCAGAAGGCGGGGCCGGGGATTGCGGTGCAGGGTCGTGGGTAAGGCCGAGTGGCGATCCCGTGACCTGAGCCTGAGTCATGTAACCTTCGGGGCATAGCTCTTCCTCCGAGCTATCTTCCGCGGCCCCATAAACTTCTTCGTCGTCGGGGGCGTGGCTACGCAGGCGAACGAAATGGCCGCCTGACTGTAGAGCTCCGCCGGGCGAGAAATGAATGGGGCCGTTCGCAAGTGATCCGGCGCTGCGCTGGGGTCGGATTATGCCTGCAACTGATCCCTGAAGCCGCCTGATGCAGCCTGCCTAGTCTGGAGGACGGGGGACGACGTGGAAGGTTGGAACATCTGAGAGGTGCTGAGGCCGGCTGTGCCTCGCGGGCCGTTCCATTGCAGCTCCGGAGCGCCTGGTGAGTCTCCTGATTGCCCCCTTGCTGTCCCCCTCGGCCCTTGGGCCGCTGTAGTGCTCTCCCAAGTCCGCTGCTCGGCCCCGGTGGTGCCCGTGGGTGGAGGTGCGGCCCCTCGGTGCGCGACCGGCACTTGCGGCCTGGTCCGGCCTTGGGAGCCGGGGCCTCGATTTTCGGGGACTGCCCGGGAAGTGCGGCGGCAAGCGGAGCGCGCGGGCGGCGGGCTCCGGGGTGGGGGGGTGATTGGCGAGGGGTGTGGCCGGTGGGCTATTGGGCGCTCTGCGGTCGGCCTGGCATCGCTGCATTCGGTGGGGGCCTGCCACCTTTACCCCCACCGCTACCGTGCACCCCAGACCTGCGCCTGTCCCCCTGCTGACCTAGGGCTTACAAACTCTCCTGCACTCCTGCTGATGCAGTGGCCTTGATTGTCGGACGCCTGTGCACCTCCTCGTGGCCGGCGCTGGCTGCATGACCTGCGGGACCTCGCCCATTTGTGCTGCTTTTGCCTCGAGGCCTTGCCTACCTGGTCCCCCCACTACTCCACCATTGGCTGCCTGTCTTGGCGGGCCCCTTAATCCGCCGGCTGCTGCCGGGGGGTTGCCGCGGCCACCTGCTGACCCTACTTCTTGACCTCTGGCACATTACTCCAGCCGGATTCATACCCTGCCGTCCTGGGTGCAACTGCCTTTGCGAATCGTGGGCTCCTGCTGCGTGACTCAGCCCTGGGGCGGAGGAACGACGAGTACCCCTAATCCTCTGGTCCCGATCTGACCGCCTTGCTGCTGGGGTGCCGTGTCACTGTGCTTGACTCTCTGGGTGTCGCTGTAGTCGTAGAGTCCTGTGCCACTGGTGATTTGTCCGACATTGCTGCCAACATGGTGAAGAAAGATGTTACCCAGAAGAGACTTACCTTCAGTTCTGCGCCCGTCCGTGCTTCTGCGGTTTCGCCGGCAGCGGAGGCGGACACTGAGGGCCAGGTGGCGGCGAGAGACACTGCGGGTATGGTCGCTGAGATTATGGGTGAGATGCGGGCTGGATTCAAGGCCTTGGATTCTCGCTTTGATACCCTCGAAAAGAAAATGGCGGACATGGGCGCGACGATCCAACTGCACGATAGGCGCCTGGACCTGGCGGAATCCAGAGTTTCCGACATCGAGGATGGAGCTGCGTCGACGCTGAAAAGGTTGGAACGAGTGGAGAAGATCCTTAAAGACGTCGCGATTAAGAACGAGGATTTAGAAGCGCGCAGTAGGCGCAATAATATCCGAATTATTGGCGTGGCGGAGACGACAGCTACTGGACGCTTTGACACTTTTGTGGAACACCTCCTGATCGAACTTTTTGGCCGAGACACGTTTACCGCTGGCTTTGTGGTTGAACGCGCACACAGATCGCTGGGGCCCCGACCTAACCCTGGCCTGCCGCCCCGGCCCATTATTGCCAGGCTCATGAACTTCAGGGACAGAGATGCGGCGCTGAAGGCTGCCAGGGAGGCGGGCGAGGTTCGGTGGCAGGGAGATGTGCTCTCTTTCTACCCGGACTTCACCATCATGGTCCAAGATGCGCGCCGTAAGTACACTGGTGTCAAGGCTGCATTGCGCAAACTGGGGTTGCGCTATGGTATGCTGTATCCTGCCAGACTCAGGGTGGACGTGGATGGCAGGTTTCGCATTTTTGACTCCCCTGCAGAGGCACAGGAATTTTGTCGAGCCTACAAAAACAGAGGGTCCCCTCGAAAATCTGATGATGCTCAACGGTCTCCGCCACGCACTGACTCACAGGCTAGTGCTGACCTGTTTAATGAAACCGGACAGGGTTGACTTATCTCCTCCCCTTCTTTTTGTGCCAGGCTGTTTGCCTCAGTATTCTGCATCTGAAAATACTGTTCTTTGTTTTTTTTGCAGTGCTTATTCGTAATTGCTGACAATTGAACGTTGCCCCGATTGTGGTTCTCGCATGGCGGAGCGTCGCCTACCCCCATGGCGCGAGCCGTATTGTACTTTTCTCTAACGTTGTCTTTATTTTGCAGGTACATTAGTGGACAACTGTTGTTGATTGTTGCTCTAGGTTGTCTCCGGAGGGGTGGGATTAGCCTCCTTGGGCTTAAGGAGTGGCTGGGTGGTGGGTGGTTGGGATGGGTTTGTTTATGCTTTGGTTCTGTTGTTTGTGCACACGCACTGTTTTTCTATTTGAGTGATGCCTATTTGCGGGAGGGAGCTGGCGGATTCGCCCACACATGTTTTCTTACGATTCCACAGAGTTTGACGTGAGTCCCAGGCTCTCCACACCACTGGAGTCAAGCTATCCAGGCTGAATGAAGGCTGATAGCCAGAAACCGGTCCTTGGATGCTTGATTCCGGTCTGGGAAAGACAGGGCTTGGCAGTTCGGACTGGACTTTTCCCATGAGGCAAAGGGTCAGAGCTGATTTGCATATAGCCAGTGTCTAACCCAGGGTGGTGTGGAGTGAAAAAAACGATGGATTTAGGCCCAGATCCTTGTACTGGGGTGAATGTATGACATTGTTCTACATTCTGTCCATCAACTGTGTTTTTTGTAATTTTCACCCCGAGTGGGCTGGGTATGCTCAGACGTGAGTCCCAGGCTCTCCACACCACTGGAGTCAAGCTATCCAGGCTGAATGAAGGCTGATAGCCAGAAACCGGTCCTTGGATGCTTGATTCCGGTCTGGGAAAGACAGGGCTTGGCAGTTCGGACTGGACTTTTCCCATGAGGCAAAGGGTCAGAGCTGATTTGCATATAGCCAGTGTCTAACCCAGGGTGGTGTGGAGTGAAAAAAACGATGGATTTAGGCCCAGATCCTTGTACTGGGGTGAATGTATGACATTGTTCTACATTCTGTCCATCAACTGTGTTTTTTGTGATTTTCACCCCGAGTGGGCTGGGTATGCTCAGACGTGAGTCCCAGGCTCTCCACACCACTGGAGTCAAGCTATCCAGGCTGAATGAAGGCTGATAGCCAGAAACCGGTCCTTGGATGCTTGATTCCGGTCTGGGAAAGACAGGGCTTGGCAGTTCGGACTGGACTTTTCCCATGAGGCAAAGGGTCAGAGCTGATTTGCATATAGCCAGTGTCTAACCCAGGGTGGTGTGGAGTGAAAAAAACGATGGATTTAGGCCCAGATCCTTGTACTGGGGTGAATGTATGACATTGTTCTACATTCTGTCCATCAACTGTGTTTTTTGTAATTTTCACCCCGAGTGGGCTGGGTATGCTCAGACGTGAGTCCCAGGCTCTCCACACCACTGGAGTCAAGCTATCCAGGCTGAATGAAGGCTGATAGCCAGAAACCGGTCCTTGGATGCTTGATTCCGGTCTGGGAAAGACAGGGCTTGGCAGTTCGGACTGGACTTTTCCCATGAGGCAAAGGGTCAGAGCTGATTTGCATATAGCCAGTGTCTAACCCAGGGTGGTGTGGAGTGAAAAAAACGATGGATTTAGGCCCAGATCCTTGTACTGGGGTGAATGTATGACATTGTTCTACATTCTGTCCATCAACTGTGTTTTTTGTAATTTTCACCCCGAGTGGGCTGGGTATGCTCAGACGTGAGTCCCAGGCTCTCCACACCACTGGAGTCAAGCTATCCAGGCTGAATGAAGGCTGATAGCCAGAAACCGGTCCTTGGATGCTTGATTCCGGTCTGGGAAAGACAGGGCTTGGCAGTTCGGACTGGACTTTTCCCATGAGGCAAAGGGTCAGAGCTGATTTGCATATAGCCAGTGTCTAACCCAGGGTGGTGTGGAGTGAAAAAAACGATGGATTTAGGCCCAGATCCTTGTACTGGGGTGAATGTATGACATTGTTCTACATTCTGTCCATCAACTGTGTTTTTTGTAATTTTCACCCCGAGTGGGCTGGGTATGCTCAGACGTGAGTCCCAGGCTCTCCACACCACTGGAGTCAAGCTATCCAGGCTGAATGAAGGCTGATAGCCAGAAACCGGTCCTTGGATGCTTGATTCCGGTCTGGGAAAGACAGGGCTTGGCAGTTCGGACTGGACTTTTCCCATGAGGCAAAGGGTCAGAGCTGATTTGCATATAGCCAGTGTCTAACCCAGGGTGGTGTGGAGTGAAAAAAACGATGGATTTAGGCCCAGATCCTTGTACTGGGGTGAATGTATGACATTGTTCTACATTCTGTCCATCAACTGTGTTTTTTGTAATTTTCACCCCGAGTGGGCTGGGTATGCTCAGACGTGAGTCCCAGGCTCTCCACACCACTGGAGTCAAGCTATCCAGGCTGAATGAAGGCTGATAGCCAGAAACCGGTCCTTGGATGCTTGATTCCGGTCTGGGAAAGACAGGGCTTGGCAGTTCGGACTGGACTTTTCCCATGAGGCAAAGGGTCAGAGCTGATTTGCATATAGCCAGTGTCTAACCCAGGGTGGTGTGGAGTGAAAAAAACGATGGATTTAGGCCCAGATCCTTGTACTGGGGTGAATGTATGACATTGTTCTACATTCTGTCCATCAACTGTGTTTTTTGTAATTTTCACCCCGAGTGGGCTGGGTATGCTCAGACGTGAGTCCCAGGCTCTCCACACCACTGGAGTCAAGCTATCCAGGCTGAATGAAGGCTGATAGCCAGAAACCGGTCCTTGGATGCTTGATTCCGGTCTGGGAAAGACAGGGCTTGGCAGTTCGGACTGGACTTTTCCCATGAGGCAAAGGGTCAGAGCTGATTTGCATATAGCCAGTGTCTAACCCAGGGTGGTGTGGAGTGAAAAAAACGATGGATTTAGGCCCAGATCCTTGTACTGGGGTGAATGTATGACATTGTTCTACATTCTGTCCATCAACTGTGTTTTTTGTAATTTTCACCCCGAGTGGGCTGGGTATGCTCAGACGTGAGTCCCAGGCTCTCCACACCACTGGAGTCAAGCTATCCAGGCTGAATGAAGGCTGATAGCCAGAAACCGGTCCTTGGATGCTTGATTCCGGTCTGGGAAAGACAGGGCTTGGCAGTTCGGACTGGACTTTTCCCATGAGGCAAAGGGTCAGAGCTGATTTGCATATAGCCAGTGTCTAACCCAGGGTGGTGTGGAGTGAAAAAAACGATGGATTTAGGCCCAGATCCTTGTACTGGGGTGAATGTATGACATTGTTCTACATTCTGTCCATCAACTGTGTTTTTTGTAATTTTCACCCCGAGTGGGCTGGGTATGCTCAGACGTGAGTCCCAGGCTCTCCACACCACTGGAGTCAAGCTATCCAGGCTGAATGAAGGCTGATAGCCAGAAACCGGTCCTTGGATGCTTGATTCCGGTCTGGGAAAGACAGGGCTTGGCAGTTCGGACTGGACTTTTCCCATGAGGCAAAGGGTCAGAGCTGATTTGCATATAGCCAGTGTCTAACCCAGGGTGGTGTGGAGTGAAAAAAACGATGGATTTAGGCCCAGATCCTTGTACTGGGGTGAATGTATGACATTGTTCTACATTCTGTCCATCAACTGTGTTTTTTGTAATTTTCACCCCGAGTGGGCTGGGTATGCTCAGACGTGAGTCCCAGGCTCTCCACACCACTGGAGTCAAGCTATCCAGGCTGAATGAAGGCTGATAGCCAGAAACCGGTCCTTGGATGCTTGATTCCGGTCTGGGAAAGACAGGGCTTGGCAGTTCGGACTGGACTTTTCCCATGAGGCAAAGGGTCAGAGCTGATTTGCATATAGCCAGTGTCTAACCCAGGGTGGTGTGGAGTGAAAAAAACGATGGATTTAGGCCCAGATCCTTGTACTGGGGTGAATGTATGACATTGTTCTACATTCTGTCCATCAACTGTGTTTTTTGTAATTTTCACCCCGAGTGGGCTGGGTATGCTCAGACGTGAGTCCCAGGCTCTCCACACCACTGGAGTCAAGCTATCCAGGCTGAATGAAGGCTGATAGCCAGAAACCGGTCCTTGGATGCTTGATTCCGGTCTGGGAAAGACAGGGCTTGGCAGTTCGGACTGGACTTTTCCCATGAGGCAAAGGGTCAGAGCTGATTTGCATATAGCCAGTGTCTAACCCAGGGTGGTGTGGAGTGAAAAAAACGATGGATTTAGGCCCAGATCCTTGTACTGGGGTGAATGTATGACATTGTTCTACATTCTGTCCATCAACTGTGTTTTTTGTAATTTTCACCCCGAGTGGGCTGGGTATGCTCAGACGTGAGTCCCAGGCTCTCCACACCACTGGAGTCAAGCTATCCAGGCTGAATGAAGGCTGATAGCCAGAAACCGGTCCTTGGATGCTTGATTCCGGTCTGGGAAAGACAGGGCTTGGCAGTTCGGACTGGACTTTTCCCATGAGGCAAAGGGTCAGAGCTGATTTGCATATAGCCAGTGTCTAACCCAGGGTGGTGTGGAGTGAAAAAAACGATGGATTTAGGCCCAGATCCTTGTACTGGGGTGAATGTATGACATTGTTCTACATTCTGTCCATCAACTGTGTTTTTTGTAATTTTCACCCCGAGTGGGCTGGGTATGCTCAGACGTGAGTCCCAGGCTCTCCACACCACTGGAGTCAAGCTATCCAGGCTGAATGAAGGCTGATAGCCAGAAACCGGTCCTTGGATGCTTGATTCCGGTCTGGGAAAGACAGGGCTTGGCAGTTCGGACTGGACTTTTCCCATGAGGCAAAGGGTCAGAGCTGATTTGCATATAGCCAGTGTCTAACCCAGGGTGGTGTGGAGTGAAAAAAACGATGGATTTAGGCCCAGATCCTTGTACTGGGGTGAATGTATGACATTGTTCTACATTCTGTCCATCAACTGTGTTTTTTGTAATTTTCACCCCGAGTGGGCTGGGTATGCTCAGACGTGAGTCCCAGGCTCTCCACACCACTGGAGTCAAGCTATCCAGGCTGAATGAAGGCTGATAGCCAGAAACCGGTCCTTGGATGCTTGATTCCGGTCTGGGAAAGACAGGGCTTGGCAGTTCGGACTGGACTTTTCCCATGAGGCAAAGGGTCAGAGCTGATTTGCATATAGCCAGTGTCTAACCCAGGGTGGTGTGGAGTGAAAAAAACGATGGATTTAGGCCCAGATCCTTGTACTGGGGTGAATGTATGACATTGTTCTACATTCTGTCCATCAACTGTGTTTTTTGTAATTTTCACCCCGAGTGGGCTGGGTATGCTCAGACGTGAGTCCCAGGCTCTCCACACCACTGGAGTCAAGCTATCCAGGCTGAATGAAGGCTGATAGCCAGAAACCGGTCCTTGGATGCTTGATTCCGGTCTGGGAAAGACAGGGCTTGGCAGTTCGGACTGGACTTTTCCCATGAGGCAAAGGGTCAGAGCTGATTTGCATATAGCCAGTGTCTAACCCAGGGTGGTGTGGAGTGAAAAAAACGATGGATTTAGGCCCAGATCCTTGTACTGGGGTGAATGTATGACATTGTTCTACATTCTGTCCATCAACTGTGTTTTTTGTAACCTTCCAAACTTACCTCCATGTCTTGGAATGTCCGAGGTTTAAATGACACGAGGAAAAGGCGACAAGTTCTAAACTATGCAGCGCGACATGGGGTGGATGTCTTATTTCTGCAGGAGACACACCTAGTGGGTGCTGACTCTTCCTCCTTTGCGAAAAGCTGGGGCGCGCACAGATTTTTTTCTAGCTATAGCAGATATGCAAGGGGGGTTGCGATCTTGATACATCGACGCGTTCCATTCGTGCTCTCAGACAGTGTATTAGATGTAGATGGCAGGTATGTTGTGGTCACGGGGGTGCTTCAGGGCTTTAAGGTCACCTTTGTTGGAGTGTATGGCCCCAATTCGGACTCCCCTACCTTCTTCCAGGGGCTCCAGGATGTTCTGCTGAGATTAGACACTGATATGATGATAATGGGGGGTGACTTTAACCTGCTCATGACCCCTGCCAGGGACAGCACCTCCTCTTCCCCGGATTGTAAGCCCCGCTCCCGTGCTGTGCTGGCGGATGTATGCGCTCACTACTCACTGATTGACATTGAGGCCCATTTACACTCCACCGCACCCATCTTCACCCACCACTCGGGGTATCATAACACTAGTACCAGATTAGACTACTGGCTCCTTTCCCCAGGGGTGGCCGGTTGGGTAAGTGACCATTTGACACTCCCACGCACTCTGTCTGATCACTCTCCCATAGTGCTGACCCTGCTGATCCCCAGACTGGGAGGGTATGAGAGACAATGGCGTTTTCCTGGCAAGGCGTTATCTGACCCGGTCTTCAAGGAAGACATTCGTGTTGCCATAGAGGAGTATTTTGAGTTCAACGAGGGCACAGTGGACACTTGGGCTACATTGTGGGAGGGATTCAAGGCCACTATTAGGGGGGTCTGCATCAACAAACATGTAGGGGCTTTGCGCGACATCCGTGCCTCCCTGACCCGTATTGAGAAAGACATTGCTGCATTGGACACTAACACGCTCCCTGACACGGATGGTGGGGTGGAGGCGAAAAGGTTGACACTACTGCAAGAATTCAGAGACACTGCAGACAGGGAACTGACTTATCTCTGCACTCAACACTCAGCTAGGCAATATGGTGAAGGTGACAGGCCTGGCAAGCTCTTGGCCCATTTGCTTCGTCCCCCCCGCCAGGCTTCATTCATCTCTGACATGGTAGATGATCAAGGTGTTCGTCATCAGACCACCCCTGCCATTTGCGATGCCTTCCTATCCTACTACAAGGAACTATACACCTCAGGTCTGTCGGCTGACTGTCGCGACCCTGGCCCCTATATTAACGAAATCTCTATGGTGTTCCTGGAAAAACATATGCAGGAATTTCTGGCGATGCCTATTGAACCGGACAGCGTTGTGGAAGCCATTGATGCATTAAAGGGCTCCGCGGCGCCGGGTCTGGATGGCTTTTCGGCTGACTTTTATAAGGAGTACAAGGAGGAACTGGTACCTCGCCTGATTGAGGTGTATGCGGAGTCACTCGAGACGGGGATTCTGCCGCCCACGTTGCGGGAGGCAGTTATCATTTTACTTCCCAAACCGGGTCGGGACCCCACTAGGTGCGGTTCCTACAGACCCCTTTCCCTACTCAATCTTGACTATAAGATTTTGGCGAAAGTCCTTGCCACTCGACTCTCTTTACTTATGGAATCTATCATTTCGCCAGCCCAGTCCGGATTCGTTCCCCATAGATCCACCTCCTTTAATCTGCGGACGCTGTTTTCTGTCCTTCACAAGATTGAGCCAGATACGCCGGCAGCTGCGGTGTTTCTAGACGCCGAGAAGGCCTTTGACTCCTTAGAATGGTCGTTTTTTCTGTCTGTCATGCATCGCATGGGCATGCCGTCCTTATTTGTCTCCACGGTCGAGCTGCTTTATACTGCCCCCAGAGCGAGGCTGCGCCTTAATGGCACGCTTTCTGATAGCTTCCCTCTCTCCCGGGGAACCAGACAGGGATGCCCCCTGTCCCCCCTGTTATATATCCTGGCCATGGACCCCTTGGTGCGACACTTTCAGGAGCGCCACCTGCACCGCGGGCTCCAGTTCCGGACGGGCCCGTTACTCATCTCCCTTTACGCTGATGATACCATTCTGTATGTCAGGTCTCCGGAGACCAACCTATCGCCTTTGCTGCTTGAGGTGGAACGCTTTGGGAGGTACTCCGGCCTTCGTATTAATTGGCATAAATCTGAGATCTTTCCGCTCACCCCCTCCACTGCCCGCTGGGACTGCCCGTTCCCGCTGGAATGGAATACTGAATCGGTGAGATATCTGGGTATCCACATTCATCTAGACACGGTATCCATGATTCGTCTTAATTACGGACAGGCGTTAGACTTTCTGGAGGATAATATTACACGTTGGATTCGCCTCCCTATCTCGATGGCCGGCCGTATCGCCATATTTAAAATGATTATACTTCCCCGTTTTCTGTATTTATTTAATAACATACCGATCCCGCTCACTCGAATCTTTTTCACCCAACTCCGCTCATTGTTGTTGCGTTTAGTGTGGGGAGATAAGAATCCGCGAGTTTCTTGGCGCATCTTAACGCTGCCTTATGAACGGGGTGGCTTTGGAGTGCCAGACTTTTATATTTATTACCTAGTCGCGCAGTGCGCCTATGCGCATCCTTGGTTCCATCCGGACGCCCGGATCCCGTATTTGCGGCCTGAAGCGGACTTGGTACTACCACTTACCCTCAACTCGATCTTGCCCAGGGGCTTACCACGTGACCCACTTGACATACAAACTGTGTCCACTACATCATGGGCCTGGATGCAGTTGCGTAGACTGCTCCAGCTGGACATACTATACTCCCCGGCTCTTCCATTACCTAACCCTCACTGGCTCCCCATCACTGCGGAAGCGGTGGTCTGCAGAACGCTGTCCAAATACCAGCTCACCACAATAGGGGATCTGTTCCCGGACGGACATGTTTTTTCTGTGACCGAGGACCCACGGTTCGCGGACCGGACGTTTATGGATTCCTTTGTCCTGACCAGGATGAGGTCCATGCTTAGAGCGCAGTTTCCATTGTTCCCATTGCCGCCGGATGAAATGGCAGCACTGACTTTCCTACTCCAGTCGCAAACGGGAGCCCATATGGTCTCCAGGTTGTATGGACTTTGTGTGGCGGCCCTCCCGGCTTCGGATGCGAAGGTTCGTGCGGCTTGAACTTGATTTGGGTGGCCCCATCACGGATGCCCAATGGGATGCCTGTTGCCGCTCCACCAAAGAGGTCTCTGTCAACAGTAGACATAAGCTAATTCATTTCAAATTTTTGAGGCGACTATACTTCACACCGGCGCTGGCCCACAGAATCGATCCAAACAGACCTCATCACTGCCCTAAATGCAAAGCTCCCCATGCCGATTTTGCACATCTCACATGGACCTGTCCGAAATTGCACACCTACTGGCTACAGGTACACCGCATCTTGGGAGACATTCTAGAGTGCGAATTGCAACATAAGCCGGAGATTGCACTGCTTGGCTATGTCGCTGAGTTCCCCCGGACCACGCGTAAGCTTGCCGCCATAGGTTTCTTGCTGGCGAAAAGGGAAATTGCTTTACTTTGGGGGTCCAGGCGAATCCCTGATTCCACGACCTGGATGCGCAGCCTTGCCCAATGCAATACCAATAGTGTGGAATACTCCACCCAGATCCCTACAGCCTCACGCCCAATCGACATCTGGGGCCCATACCGACAGTATATTAGCAAGATTACACGGGATACTCACTCCCAGGCTGCTAGCTCTATTGTCCCAGAAGGGGTGGGCTAGGTGTTTTTAGCCGAACTGCCAGTGCGCTGCCTATTGAGGTATGCAGGGCTTAGCGTCCACACACTACTGGAATGGGTTATGCGTGAGCTGCTGATTTTGGACTGTGTGCTGGTTGGGGCCGGGACGTCTCCCTCTTCAGTTCCCTTACACACCTTGCCCCGGCTGGAGTGGTTGCTTCACCCTAGTCTTTACACTTGTCGTTTTACCTACCCTCGTCTGCCTATGCCTCTGGTTATGCCATCTTCCTAGTCAATGGGTGTATTGCTTGCCGCTCTCTCTGTCACGAAGGCTCACTTGTTTTCGTTTTGTTTGTAGAAGGTTTTATCTCTTTGTGCCATCTTACCGCGTGTGCAATTTTCCTTCAGATATGGAAAAGTGAAAATAAGACTTTAGAATGTGTTACACTGCCTGTAATGTCATTGGTCTAGGCATCCATTTACTTCCTTTGTATAATGACCATTAACGTTTTCATTGTCACCAATTTACTGTGTACTTGTATGCTTGCACGGACCAATCTGATGCTAATAAAGAGATTTAAAAAAAACAAAAAACTTCTTCGTCGTCCCCTACCTCCTCGACGTATTCCAGGTCCTGGCCCTCAACGGGTTCTCCGGAATCGGCCTCGACCTCCGTCGATGGTGGTGAAATCTGCAGACGATGGCTTGGGCCTTCTGCCTCGGGGTCGTCGAAGATGTCGTCGGGTGCCGGAGCCGCTCGCCGGGCCTCAAGGCGCGCCGCGCACCGAAGCCTGAGCGTCTTCTTCGACCTGAACTTCGAACAGGCCATACAGCTGGCCTCGTCGTGTTCCGGCGAGAGGCATTTGTTACAGACTGGATGCACGTCGATGTGTGGGTACTTTGAACCACACACGGGGCAGAACTTGAACGGACTCCGTTCCATCGTAGTTTTGTCGGGGTCTTGCTGCGACGACAGGGCCTCGATGTCCGAAGAGTTACTCGACTCCGCAGAAGACCGACTCCTAGAGTCGGATGAAGCACGAGACCGAACACGAACAATACCGACGAGGTAACAAAGGCCTTTTGGCCTTAGAAGTAGTTTTATTTGATTCCGACTAGGAGACGTCGAAATCACATCCGAACACAATGGCGGAAAAAAACAATCTGGGGATGGAGTCGATGCCCATGCGCACTGTAGTCCAGGGGAGGAGCCACCTATCTCGTGATACTTCGAAGACTCTTCCAGGACAACAATGTGCAATCATCCGGACCCAACACTAGGCGGCGATCTATGCAATAGATATGAATTTAGCAGCCCACATGCCTCGAACACAGGAGTTTTGATAATAGACACCTGAGTAAAATAGTGCCCTCCTATAAGACAGGAGATGATATCCACAAGTGGATAACTGCTTTGGAGAGAGCCTGCAAAGTACAGCAGGTACCCCAGAGTCAGTGGGCAGCTATATTGTGGCTCTCCTTTGAAGGTAAAGGTAGAGACAAGCTCCTCACTGTTAGAGATGAGGATGCTAATGATTACCAAGTCTTGAAAACTGCACTGATTGATGGGTTTGGCTTAACCACTGAACAGTACAGGTTGATGTTCAGGGATACCCAGAAAACTCAGGCTCAAGATTGGACTGACTTTGTTGATTGTGCCACTAAGGCTCTGGAGGGCTGGTTACTGGGAAGTAAAGTTACTGATTACACAGGATTGTATAATCTAATTATGAGAGAGCAAATCTTAAATAATTGTCAGAACCAGTTGTTGCATCAGCACTTGATTGACTCAGATCTGACCTCTCCCCAAGAATTGGGAAATAAGGCAGACAGATGGGTCAGGACAAGGGTCAAGCAGCAGAACCAGAACCAGGGTGGTGGCCAGAAGAAAGCAGACCAGAAGGGTAATGAGAATAAGCAAAATGACCAGAAGTCTTCAACAGGGCCCCAACAACCTAAGGAGGTGGGTCCCAAACTTCCCAAAAGAAGAAGAATGATGGTCCTAAGAAACCATGGTGCCAATACTGTAAAAGTAAGACTCACTGGTTTAGTGAGTGCACCAAGAAAGGCCAAACTCCTACCACTACTGTCCCTAAGACACCTGCACCCCCTAGTACAGTTAGTAGTGGTAGTGTACCTCCCAAGGCTATAGTTGGGTTAACCCTGGGAACTGAGGTGGGTTCTGACTTAGTTAGAATTCCTACTCAGGCAGTTCTTGTTTGTACTGGGGACATGGATATGACCCCTACTATAAGTCCTAGTACTCTAGGCAAATACAGACAAACGCCTTTAATCAATGGAAAGATGGCTCAGGCCTACAGGGACACATGTGCCAGTGTCACCATGGTGACACCAACATTTGTGGACCCTGACCAGATCATGCTAGGTTCAGATTACCTAGTGACCAATGCTAGCAATGTCACTACCAATCACAGTATGGCAGTTGTTAATTTCTCCTGGGGAGGGGTAACTGGCCTCAAAAGGGTTGTAGTTAGTTCAGACCTCCCAGTAGATTGTCTTTTGGGCAATGATTTGGAATCCTCACTGTGGTCAGATGTGGAGTACAGGACTCATGTAGAAATGCTAGGTCTCTCCTCACATGCCCTTGCTGTGACTAGGTCACAGGCCAAGAAATGCCCAGCTGAACAAGTGCTGGATCCTGGAAGAATGGACCAGACACTACCCAAGAGAAGGAATGGTAGGGTTAAGGCAGAGCCTTCCCCCTTGCCTCAGGTTGAGGATCAGCCCTCTCAGGAGGCTGACCCAGAGACCCCAGAAGGAACTGTCCTAGAAGAGCTTGAACCTGATCAGGTTGAGTTTCTTGGGACAGGGGTACCTTCCAGGGCAGACTTGAGGCAGGCTCAATTAGACTGTTCCTCTCTTGAACCCCTCAGACAGCAGGCTGCTGCTGAGGCTGCAGGGAATGCTACAGGTGCCCATAAAGTATATTGGGAAGATGGACTCCTATACTCTGAGGCAAGAGACCCCAAGCCTGGTGCTACCAGGAGGCTGGTCATCCCCTTGTCTCTTAGAGGTTTCCTTCTCACCTTAGCGCATGAGATTCCCCTTGAGGTCACTTAGGCCAGAACAAGACTTGGGACAGGCTTGCCCCACACTTTCACTGGCCTCATATGTCTGAAGACACTAAAGAGTTTTGTTGCTCATGTGTCACCTGCCAAGCCAGTGGCAATTCAGGTGGCACAACAAAGGCCCCCCTCATACCACTACCTGTGGTGGGGGTTCCCTTTGAAAGAGTGGGGATTGACATTGTTGGACCAATGGACCCCCCAACAGCATCTGGGCACAGATGTATACTGGTGGTAGTGGATCATGCCACCAGGTATCCAGAAGCTATTCCCCTCAGGACCACTACAACTCCTTTTGTGGCCAGGGCCGTACTTGGAGTTTTCTCCAGAGTGGGGTTTCCTAAGGAGGTTGTCTCTGACAGAGGTGCAAACTTCATGTCAGGATACTTGACTGCTATGTGGAAGGAGTGTGGAGTAAATTACAAATTTACCACACCCTATCACCCACAATGCAATGGGTTGTTGAGAGATTCAACAAGACCCTCAAAGGGATGATAAAAGGGTTACCTGAAAAGCTCAGGCGAAGATGGGACATCCTTTTACCCTGCCTCCTGTTTGCTTACAGAGAGGTCCCACAGAAGGGGGTTGGTTACAGCCCTTTTGAGCTTCTGTTTGGGCATCCTGTAAGAGGACCCCTATGTCTTGTGAAGGAAGGATGGGAGTTACCTCTCAAAAAGCCTATGCTTGACATAGTGGACTATGTACTTGGTCTCCGCTCCAGGATGGCAGAGTACATGGAGAAGGCATCTAAAAACCTTGAGGCCAGCCAAGAACTTCAAAAAGCTTGGCATGACCAAAAGGCTGTCCTAACTGTTTACCATGCAGGATAGATGGTGTGGGTGTTGGAGCCAGTGGCCCCAGCAGCTCTCCAAGACAAATGGTCTGGACCCCATACCATCATTGAGCAAAAGGGAGAGGTCACCTACTTGGTGGACATGGGAACTCCCAGGAGCCCCCACAGGGTGCTTCATGTGAATAGGCTCAAAGCATTTGTCAACAGGGAGGACATGGGCTTGCTCATGGCCACAGATGAGGGGCAGGAGGAAGAGAGTGACCCTCTCCCAGACCTGCTCACTCAGAACCCTGATGATGGGTCAGTAGAAGGTGTAGTCTTTTCTGACAGCCTCTCTGCCCATCAACAAGAGGATTGTAAACAGGTTCTTCAATCCTGCAGGCAAATGTTGTCACTGACCCCCAGTCAGACAAACTTGTGCACCCATGAGGTGGACACTGGTGACAGTCTGCCTGTCAAGAGTAAAATCTACAGGCAACCTGACCACGTCAGGGACTGCATTAAGAAAGAAGTCCAAAAGATGTTGGAATTGGGAGTCATTGAACCCTCAGAGAGCCCTTGGGCTAGTCCTGTAGTTCGAGTGCCTAAACCTCACACTCAGGATGGCAAGAGAGAGATGAGGTTTTGTGTAGACTACAGGGGTCTCAATGCTGTCACTAAGACAGATGCCCATCCAATACCTAGGGCAGATGAACTGATAGACAAGTTGGCTTCTGCAACTTTCTTAAGTACATTTGACCTAACAGCTGGTCATTGGCAGATCAGGTTAGCTGAGGATGCCAAGGCCAAGACAGCATTTTCTACCCCAGGAGGTCATTACCAATTTGTGGTGATGCCCTTTGGTTTGAAAAATGCACCTGCCACTTTTCAAAGGTTGGTGAACCAAGTTCTCACTGGGTTGGATGACTTCTGTGCAGCATATCCAGATGATATTGCTGTCTTTAGCTCCACCTGGGAGGATCACCTGATCCACCTGAGGAACGTTTTGGAGGCCCTGCAGAAGGCAGGCCTCACTATCAAGGCTACTAAGTGCCAGATAGGGCAGAGTCAGGTTGTGTACCTGGGCCACCTTGTGGGTGGAGGCCAGGTTCAACCATTGGAGTGCAAGATACAGGCCATGAAGGACTGGGCTCCTCCAACCACCCAGACACAGGTCAGAGCTTTCTTGGGCCTGTCTGGTGACTATAGGAAGTTTTTCAAAAATTATGGGTCCATTGTGACACCACTTAATGACTTGACAAGCAAGAAAATGCCAATGAAAGTTCAGTGGACAGTTAGCCGTCAGAAGGCATTTGATGACCTAAAGCAGGCCATGTGTACTGCACCTATTCTCAAGAGTCCTGACTACTCCAAAACCTTCATTGTCCAAACAGATGCATCTGAGTTGGGTGTGGGAGCTGTTCTTTCTCAACTGAATATTGATGGTCATGACCAGCCCATTGCTTTTATAAGCAGAAGGCTGACCCCTAGAGAGAAACGTTGGTCAGCTATTGAGAGGGAGGCCTTTGCTGTGGTTTGGGCCCTGAAGAAGTTGAGGCCATAATTGTTTGGAACTCACTTCAAGATTCAGAACGACCATAAGCCCCTCTTATGGCTAAACCAGATGAAGGGTGAAAACCCCAAACTTCTTAGGTGGTCCATTTCCCTACAGGGGATGGACTTTACAGTGGAGCACAGACCAGGGACTGACCATGGCAATGCAGATTGTCTCTCCAGGTATTTCTACTTAGAACAGGAAGACTCACCTGGTCAAGGTTAGTTTAATGTCCCTAAGTTTGGAGGGGGGGGTTATGTAGGAGAGTGGGGTCTGCAATCCTATGGTCACCCAGATTTTTGCTTTTTGCTTCACTGGTTTACGACTTTCCCTGGCTGTGGGCCTGCTAATCAGACCCACAGCCTAGCTGTTCTCTCTCTAAATTGACAACCATGTACTTTAGGTGCATTTACCAATTGGTACTGGGCCACCTTATCAGTCCCTGTACAGAATACCTTAGGTATCCAGGGCATAGGTGTACCCAGGGCCTACCAGGGGCTGAAGCATGTATTATGCCACCCCTGGCTGGCCATCTAAATCTGACACAACTGGCTGCATGACAGCTGGGGCAAGGTGGTGTAAAGAACTAGTTACTTACCTGTACACTATGGTTCTCCAGTATTATCTTTCATAGATTCACATGCTTGTATCTTCCCCGTCGTCATGGTGGGAGTCTCCCGGTAAATGATAACCATAGCAGTAGAAGAAAAGACTGCCAGGAAGCCATAGAGTAGTGAAACCACTAGGTAACCTCTCCTCCTCATTATGTGGCCCAAACTACAGCCAATCAGCAGCCAGCACCAGCCTACACCATTCCCAGCAGAGCCACCATACCTCAGATTTCCTACCGCCCAAGAGTGAGCTATGCAGGAAACCAGAGATAAAAAAGGCGGCCTACCTAAAGGAAACGGGGAGGCGGGCGGGCGCATGTGAATCTATGAAAGATAATACTGGAGAACCATAGTGTACAGGTAAGTAACTAGTTCTTTCTCCAGTATTCAATCTTTCATAGATTCACATGCTTGTATCAGAGTAGATAGCAGTCCTTGTAGTTAGAGCGTTTCTAGGCTAGACGCCTTTTCTTTTCTCGGGGCTATGTGCCATAAAATTCCTTTCAGAAAAAGAACTCATTACAAATTAAAAAAATACTAAACATCACAATTTGCTATTTCAAATATTAGCATAAAGGGAAAAAAACACTTTATATAGACAAAAACAGCAGAATAAGATTCATAAATATGTACCTTATTTAAAGAGATGTCGGAGAACTGCCTGTCCCACTGCCGCATCTGCTTTCCATTCTGTGTCCAGACAGTAATGTTTGGTGAATGTGTGAACATTCGACCAAGTCGCTGCTCTGCAAATGTCTGGAAGGGGTACTCCTGCTAGCAATGCAGAAGACGTCGCCATCCTCCGTGTATCATGGGCACGGACTTTCATGTCGAGAGGCCTTCCTGCTTTCTCTTGACAAAAAACAATGGCGGATGCAATCCATCTGGAGATGGAGGAACGTGAAAGGGCCAGACCTTTTCTGGGCCCCGAGTAGGAGACAAACAGCTGGTTTGATTTGCGAAAGCTTTTAGTCTTTTCAATGTAGAACTTCAAGCATCTGCCAATGTCTAAAGTATGCAGCGCTTTTTCAGCCGCTGTAGAAGGATTTTTAAAATATGTAGGCAGGATCACTAGTTCATTTAGATGAAAAGACGAAGGTATTTTAGGCACAAATTTTGGATTAGTCCTTAGCATCACCTTATCTGGTCTGAATTGTATGAAGGGATCCTGTATAGAAAAGGCTTGGATCTCGCTGACCCTTCTGGCCGATGTGAGCGCCAGCAGTAATGCTACCTTCCATGACAGGAATTGCAGTTCAGATTTGTGGATCGGCTCAAACGGAGCTTTCATAAGTTGTGACAAGACTGTGTTAAGTTGCCATGTGGGTGGAGGACGCTTAATTGGAGGAAACCTTCTGAATAGTCCTCTTAAGAACTCCTTGATTAGTCTGTTAGACCACAGAGATGGACATCCTGGAGATCTTCTGTATCTAGATATTGCCGCTAAATGGACTTTAATAGATGAGTGCGCAAGCCCTGATCTGGCTAAATGCAGCAAGTAAGGAAGAATTTGCTCAGGAGAAGACGTCAAAGGATGTACTGTATGAGCAAGGCACCAAATACAGAATCGCTTCCATTTAGCAGAATATGTCTTGTTGGTAGACAGTGCTGCGGAACTTTGCAATATTTCACGACATTCCGGAGTGATATCTAAAGACTGGAATTCGTGCTCAAAAGGTTCCAAGCCGACAATTTTAGAGATGTCAATTGCGGATGAAGTACTTGGCCTTTGTTCATGGAAATCAAATCCCTGGACATTGGGAACTGAATCATTGGCTCCACCGACAGATGAAGAAGCTCTGTATACCAAAACTGCCTCGGCCAGGCTGGGGCTATCAGTATTATGTGGCAAGGTTCTGATCTCATTTTCCTCAGTAATCTGGGAATTAGGGGAAAAGGAGGGAATGCATAAGCAAACATCCCTGTCCATCGGAGGTGAAGGGCATTCCCTCTCGAACCCTGTTGGGGAAACCTGCTGGCATAATGTCTGCACTTTTTGTTGCTCCGAGTTGCAAACAGGTCCAGACTTGGCTTGCCCCACGCATTGAAAATCCGATTCAACTGGACTTGACATAGTTCCCACTCGTGGCAAATGTCGGATGACCTGCTTAACAGATCCGCTTTTATGTTGTCTACCCCTGGAACATGTTCCACTTGTAGCGTTATGTTCTGACACAGTAGCCATTTCCAGATCCTTTGAGCCTGAATCGACAGGGGTTTTGATCTCGTTCCACCCTGCTTGCGCAGGTAAAACATTGTTGTTGTACTGTCCGTGCGCACTAAGACCGAAGAACCTTGGATCCTGGGAAGGAAGGCCCAGGAAGACGGCTTTCAATTCCAAGAGATTGATGTGAAGTTTTGTCTCTTGAGGAGACCAAAGGCCTTGAATCTCCAGGTCTTGTAGATGTGCCCCCCAACTTCGTAATGAAGCATCTGATGTCATGACGTAACTTGGAGATTGAGGTTCGAATACCAGGCCCTTTGTTAGATTGCTCCTGATACCCCACCATGACATTGCACATTTGATCCGATGGGTTATGACCAGCTTGTCGTCGAAGGAACCCAGGGCTTGGACCCACTGTTTGTCCAGGGCTTCTTGCAGCGGTCTCATCTGTAAACGGCAATTGGGAACCAATGGGATGCAAGAGGACATCATTCCCAGTAATGACTTGAATATTCTGATGGAAGTGGACTTTTTTGTTGCCAGAGATGCAGTCAGATTCAAGATTTTTGTTACCCGTTCTTCTGATGGGTAAGCTTTCATTTCCTGTGTTTTCAAGATTGCTCCTAGGAATTGTAGAGTACAAGTCGGGAGAAAAAATGATTTTTCTTTGTTTATCCGAAGGCCTAATCTTTGGAAGAGATCCATGCAAATCCGTAGAGATCTCTGTGTTGCCTGGAACGATGGTCCTTTTATTAACCAGTCGTCCAGGTATGGGAAAACCTGGAGACTTTGCTGCCTTAAATGCGCCGCTATTGGAGCCATGCATTTTGTGAATACTCTGGGGGCAGATTTCAGGCCGAAAGGCAAAACTCTGAACTGGTAATGGCGCCCCGCCACCATAAATCGCAGATACTTCTTGTGCTTTTTGTGTATCGGAATGTGGAAGTATGCATCCAACAGGTCTAGAGAGACCATGTGGTCTCCCTTGCGGAGTAGCAGAAGAATTTCCTGTAAGGACAGCATACGGAAAGAAATTTTCTTTATGTATGTGTTCAGATCTCTGAGGTCCAGTACCTGCCTCCATTTTGATGATTGCTTTTTCCTTATAAGGAAGAAGTGGGAGTAAAACCCTGTTCCTCGCTGGTCTGATGGGACCTCCTCTATCGCTCCTTTCAGTATGAATGATAAGATTTCTGGGGGCGTGGCTTGGTGGCCGATGGAGGAAGACGTGTGAGCGCTGAGCTCCACAGCAGCCTTCCCCCATTAATCCTGTTGTACCCGATCCTGGAGGCCCTGGCGCCCTGAGACTGCCCGTGTCTCCTCCCGCACTCCTGGGGACCTGACCGGAGGCAGCGGAGGCGAGCCCCCGGCTGCGTGGAGCCCGCGCCGCACCGACGGACTGGTGGGCGGCGCCGGCCATTTTGCGGCCTTGCAGTTCAGCCGCATCCCCGGCCTCGGGTACTCCGGCGGCCGACTTGTGACGTTCCTTGGCCGGCCACTGACTGCCGGGTGGCCTGGAGCCCTGGGTGCGGATCTCACCGCAGTAGCGGAATTTGACCCGCTTCCTTGTGGGGTGCCTGCGAGGACCCGCCGGGGTTCCTACACGCGGGGGGTCTTGGTGAGGCGCCCGGCCCGGGGGGGGCCCTAGTGCTACCCGACCGAGAGGCTCGCGCTTGAACTCGGACCTCTTCCTGCGCGGTGACCGGCGCTGCCCCCTCCCGGCTTGCTTTGGGGCCCCCCGCTGTGCACCGCCTGTGGAGCGCAGGCTTGGAGTGCGGACTGGCCCGGTGCCGGCCGGAGGCGTGGAGTGCTGCGGGCCCCGGACTTTGTGGCCGCCGACCTAGGGGGGGACGCCCCTGCGCAACCCCTGGCCATCCTACGTTGGGGACCCCACCACCACCGACTGGCGAACTGGTGTCCGGCGCCTGAGGACGCCGGGGAGCTCCTCTCTTAGGGCCCGGGCACGCTGATCCTTGGCCCTCGTGCACTTGGGTCCCTGCAAGGCCGCCCTGCCGCCATTTTGGACTGACGGAACTGCATGTCGCAGTTGGGTTTGAGGGAGTGCTGCGGCTGGGGGGGCCCTTGGTGGCCGGCGGACTGGATTGTATCGAGGGGGTCCCAGGCATCGTCGGAGAGTGGCTGGCTTTGAGGACCGACGAACCCGGAGGGAGTGCCGCACGACAGAAGGCCCCGAGGACTGCGGTCTGGCGAGCTGTACGCGGGGTAAGACGTTGACCCTGTTGCTGCGGGGGAGGGACGCGGCTGCCCCCATGGGGAAACGCCCCTTGAAGCCCCCCCCCGGAGGCTGTTGTGGGGCCTGTGGTTGATGGGGGCCCCGCACCGGACGCTATCCCGGCGGCGGGTCTGCCGCAGAGTCAGCTGGAGCAGATCCTGAAGGCCATCGCTGATACCAGGGAGGCCTTGCATCGTGATATCGGACAGGTGTCCACGAGCCTGGGCCTACTACGTGCTGACCACGGCAAATTGGCAGATCGGGTCAAAGTGACCGAAACCCGGATTGAAGAGCTGGAACCTTCATCGAAAGCGGCTGGCGCCTTGCTGGGGGAGCTGCAGCAGCGGGTGCACCTGCTGGAACAGAGGGCGGAGGACGCAGAAGGGCGAAACCGCCGCAACAACATTCGCGTGGTGGGCCTGCCAGAGAAAATCGAGGGGGCCGACATGCTGGGCTACCTGGAGGTCTGGCTACGGGACGTGGTTGTCCCGGAGGGGCTGTCGCCGTTCTACACTCTAGAGCGTGCCCACCGCGTGCCAGCTCGCCCTCCGGCCGAGGGCCGGCCTCCCCGCCCGGTGGTGGCGCGGTTGCTGCATTATAGAGATCGGGACCTCATTCTGCAAAGGGCGCGAGCTTTGGGACCTTATAAAGTGGACAACGCTCAGGTCTCCATTTATCCTGATTACTCCTTGGAAGTCCAGCGGCAGCGATCTACTTTTCTGGCGGTCAAGAAGGCGCTTCGGGAGGAGGGCGTCCGCTATTCTCTCCTGTTCCCAGCCCGCCTCCGGATCATGCTTGATGGCAAATCTTCCTTCTACGACAACCCCGATGATGTCTGGGACTGGCTGGAGCTCTACAAGACCGGTGCGGATGCACATCACGCGCCTGGGGAACAGCGGCGGGCGCCACCGAGACCTCGACGGGGCAGGCGACGCAAGAAACGTCCGCCGAAGGTTCGGACACCCACGGTCTCACAGACTGAGCAGGAGCGCAGGGACGCCCTCCAGGCGGTCTCCGACATCTCCCAGGCGTTGGACTCCGCGACGGCGGTGGAGTCGGGGTCTCGAGGTGGCACTGACGGGGGGACCTCGGAGGAATCGGTGATTGGGGACCCCGCACCGCCGCATGTCACGCCTGGGACTGCAGATGGTCTGATGGACGAGTGAAGCTACTGCTCTCCTGAACTGGTATCGTATGACCTGCTGTGTTGGCGACATTGGCCTACTGGGCCTGGGACTGGAGTTGGGCGGCCACCGCCTGTAGTGTTGATAGCTTTACTTGTGGAGGGGATGCGGGCGGCGTGGGGCGCATAGGGGAGGCCTCACTGACTCAGGGGAGTGTGCTGCTGGCGGTCTGGCGAGAGAGGCAACAGGCCACCCCCTCTTTTTCCCACACTTACTGTGGGACTCTGGTAGTTACCAGGGATTGTTGCTGTTGGGTGCTACTTATTTGGATGGGTTTCCGCTGTTGGGGACCTATTCTGGGGAGGGGTGGGACATGGGGCTGTTGGGGTGTGTCGGGGTTCATTTCAAGGGGAGTAGCCAGTGCGCGTGCGGAAGTTGCCTTCGTTGGGGTTGTGCTTGTTCTGAGGTATGGGGACCCTCCTTGACCTGAAGTGTGTGACCTGGAATGTGAGGGGTCTGAATTCCATGTTGAAACGCCACAGGGTCCATGCACATCTTGTCCGCAGGGGGGTGCAGATCGCCTTCCTGCAGGAAACTCACATTGATCAATCTGAGGGGCGGGCCCTACAGCGCAGGTGGCGGGGGCATGTGTTTTGTACCACTTACTCGGCATTTGCACGGGGGGCTCTGATATGGGTCCGGGCGGGGGTTCCCTTTCAGCCTCTGGTGACGATAATTGATCCTGAGGGAAGGTTTGTTGCTGTACAGGGACGCCTGGATGGGAGGGACGTGACACTCTGCAGTGTCTACGCTCCGAACGTGGACCAGCTTGCCTTCTTTGCGCGACTGTCTGGGAAGCTGGCGACTGTTCTGGCCGGCACGGTCCTGCTTGGGGGGGATTTTAACTCCGTGTTGGACGTGGGGCTGGATCGATCACACCCACCACTGGCGCAGGCTGCGGCTCACAAGTTGGCGCAGGGTAGAAGGGATTGGCAGGGTAGCTGGGGCCTACTTGATGCATGGCGGACCCACCACCCGTCGGAAAGAGATTACTCCTTTTATTCCCCCCCGCACGATCTGCATGTTCGCTTAGACAGCATTCTGTGCTCACTGGACATCCAGAGCCTGATCCGCCATAGCGAGTATTTGACTAGAACGGTGTCTGACCACAACCCTTGCCTGGTGTCGGTACAGTGGATGCGACGACGCCAAGCTATTCCAACGTGGCGGTTGAACCCACTGACGCTGGAGGACCCGGCGTTTAAGGCAGGTGTGCGTAGTGGGGTGGAGGGGTATTTTGACACCAATGTGGACATGGCCTCCAGCAGAGCTGTGGAGTGGGACGCCTTTAAGGCGGTGGTTAGGGGCGTCTGCATCTCGGCCACCGCAGGTGTCCGCAAGACCCTGCTGCAGGATGTGGAGCGCAGTGAGGACCGATTGCGCGCGGAGGAACGGCGCAACCACTCGGACCCCGAGGCTGGTGGCGCGGTGTCGGAGGCGCGAGAGGTGGTGGCGACGGCATTGGAAAAGCTGCGCTGCTTTGATTATAAGGAGTTCCTGATCCGAGCTCACGCTGAGCGGGACAAAGTGGGTTCGTTACTGGCGTGGTTGGCCAGTCCTGGGGCCCGTGGCTCCCCTATAGTGGCGCTTGCCACCCCGGAGGGGCGCATGGTCTACACGCAATTAGACATTAACGACCAATTCCTTCAGTACTATGAACGCCTTTACGCGAGCAGGATGCCGAGCCCCCCAGCAGGGCTGGAGGAGTTCCTGGTGTCGGCGCAATTACCCAAGCTCGACCCGGAGCATGCGAAACTGCTGGGCGGAGATATCTCCGAGGGTGAGATCAGGGTGGCCATCAAACACATGGCTCGCCGAAAGACTCCGGGTACGGATGGCCTCCCGATAGAATTTTATGCGGCCTGCGCGGATGTGCTGGTCCCCCGACTGCGGGCGGTTTACCAAGAGGCCTGGGATCTGGGGCGCCTGCCGGCGTCTACTCGCGAGGCCTTGGTGATACCCTTACTGAAGAGAGGGGGTGATGCGAGCTGCCGATCGGCGTACCGCCCGCTCTCCATGCTCACCACGGATTATAAGATCCTCAGCCGGGTTCTCGCGACGCGGCTTTTGGCCCACATGCGCTCCCTGGTGCATGGCGACCAAGCGGGCTTTATTCCTCAGCGCACCACTGCCACCTGCGTGCGCCGGCTGCTCAGGATCATGGGGGGTGAGGCCGCCAGCTTTCCGGATGCCGCGATCCTCTCAATTGACATCGAGAAGGCGTTCGACAGCGTCGAATGGCCATACCTGCTCCGTGTCCTGGAGACATTTGGGCTGGGTGAACGCTTTGTGAAGTGGACTGCCTTGCTCTATGCTGCGGCCACAGCCCGGGTCAAGACAGGGTCCACCATTTCGGCCTCGTATGTGGTGGGTAGAGGAACCCGACAGGGGTGCTCTCTGTCACCCCTGTTATTTGCACTGGCCATAGAACCGCTGGCGGCGCATGCCCGGCTGGGACGGGCGTATGCAGGGCTCCCGCTGAGAGGCGACGCCCACTACATCTCTCTCTATGCGGACGATTGCCTGTTGTTCTTGGCAGACGCGGGCGATTCTCTACGCGGGGCCGAACAGCTCCTGTCGGACTTTGGTCACCTCTCGGGGCTGCGAGTCAACTGGGGGAAGTCTTGCCTCTTCCCGTTGACTCCGAGGGCCGATGACACCCAGCTGGAGGGTGCCTTGCAGTGGGAGCACCACTGTCTCCCCTATCTGGGCACACACGTCTATCACTCGCCTGCGGCCCTCCTAGACGGTAACATCAACAGGGCAATTCGGAACCTACGGGGTTGCATGGGCTTCTGGCAGACGCTGCCGCTCTCTGCCGCGGGCCGAGTCGCGCTGCTGAAGATGGTGGCGCTTCCCCGATTGCTGTATCTGTTCCGCACTCTGCCGATCTGGATACCCGTATCGGTTTTCAGTGGACTCCGCTCCCTGATGACGGGGTTCATCTGGGGCTCGGGCAGGAGGCGGGTTGCACTGACCACGCTGATGCGCCCCAGGGCGGACGGGGGTCTTGCTGCCCCGGACTTCGAGTGGTACTATCTGGCAGCGCAGTTGCAGTGGCTGACCCAGGCAGTGGCTTTGGAGTTCCGTGGCCCGGAGGACGCGCCAGGCAAATTGTTCCCGAGACATTTCATCTCTTTTACTGTTTTGGGACAGAAACTGGACCTTGCTCTGCTTACGTTGGAGGAGCGGACGATCCGCAGCTGCTGGCTTCGGGCGCACAAGCGCTCCGGTGCTGTTTGCCCTTACGCCCCAGACATCCCGCTCGGGATGTGCACTGCTCTCCCTCATGGTGGCGACTGGTCCGCCCTAGCAGTCTGGGAGGAACTTGGCCTGCATGTGGTCGGCGACCTCTACAGGGACGGCTCGCTGCTCCCGTTTCAGGAGCTGCGCGACTCCTACGGACTGCCGAGGGGTGGATACCTGCTGCATGCTGCATTGGTGGCAGGTATTCGTCGATACTGGGGGAGTGGGCTCACTGAACCCCCGACCTCGGAGTGCTGCCAGTACGTGGTGACGGCCGCTGGCACTTATAAGGCCGTCACGTGCCTTTACCGACGGCTGACATCTACGGCCTTGCGACCCTTAGACGGGCTACGAGCCAAATGGGAAGGGGACATCGGGCGTCCTATTCCTGACACGGTGTGGCCACAGTTACTGCGCAGAGCATGGAAGGGCACAAGGAACGCTAGGTTTCAAATGGTCCAGTTTTTCGCTCTACACCGAGCGTACCTCACACCGACGAAGCTCTCGCAGTATTTCGAGGGGGCTTCCTCGCTTTGCCCCAGATGCGGAACCGCGGATGCGGACTTCGCCCACATGTTCTGGACTTGCACCAAGCTAGCGGATTATTGGGAGGCGGTAATGTCTTGCCTGAATGCTGTCACGGACCGGCAGATCGATCTTGACATGGGCGCATGCCTTTTGTTGTGGTTCCCTCACACCCCTCGCAACCGAGTTACCAGCAAATTTTGCGACCTGGGTTTAATACTGGCTAAGCGGGAGATCTCCATGCATTGGAAGTCAATTCAAGGCCCCAGCTACCTGCGCTGGAAGACCACACTAGAGCGCTGGGCGAAAGCGGAGAGTACATTGCGGCTGCGACAGGCTAGGAGTCTTGACAATGACAATGCGCTGGAGGTGGCCAGGGCGTGGGAGGCCCTGGTGGTAGCGCTCCAATTGCCGGATGGCGACCAGAGCGAGGATGAGGGGGGGACCCTGAGGTGAGGGCACCGAACATGGGATTCTCCACACTCCCCAAGGTGCACACACTACTTACACTTACTGCTGACTGATCTGGGGGGCGGGACTCCCCGTTGGGGGGAGCCTCTTGCCCTCCACTGTGGGCCTTATTCGGGACGAGTGCTGATAACACATCATCGACTGGAGGGGAAGAGCACGACACACTGGCTACGGGGGGGGGGGGAATGTGGGAGAGGGGGGGATTAGTTGGGGACTGTTCATTATAAAAGGTGTCTTGTTGGAACTGTGCCGCTTTATCGCATCGTTACCTGATGCCTGACTTGCTTTAACCTGTAATGTATCTTTCCACCTGATTGCCAATAAAAACCGTTTTTGCAAAAAAAAAAATGAGTGATAAGATTTCTGCTTTGAGAGCTGCTATATGTTGATGAACTCTGCAGAGAGGTGGACGATTTGGAGGCCTTTGCGAGAATTCCAGGGTGTGACCCTGTGTAATGATGTCTAACACCCATCTGTCCGATGTTATGGACTGCCAATGCGGGAGAAACTGAGAAAGGTAGTGGAACTGGTCGATCTGAAGCGGAAGTGGAGGCGCCTGAGAAATATCACTGTCTGCGACCAGAATCTTGCTTCCCTCTGGTAGCGGACTTTCTTCTTCCTTGTTGTTGGAAGGAAGTGTTCGAGGACCGGTATTGCTGGTTGGAGGAGTACTGACGGTAACCCTGTTGGTTGTAAGGTTGGTACCGATTAGATTGGAAAGAGGAACGTTGCTGCTGAAAACGTCCTCTGGATCCTCGGCCACGAAAGGACTGATAACGACCTTGCTGCAAAGATGCCAAGGATCTAGCAGTATCCGTATCAGCTTTTATCCCCTGTAAAGCCTCATCTATCTGCTTACCGAAGAGGCTTTCGCCATCGAATGGCATGTCCAAGATCTTAGACTGGACCTCCGGACGAAAGGATGTAGCTTTGAGCCATCCTTGCCTCCGTAGAGTTACTGCCCCAGCCATCTGGCGGAAAGCTATAGATGCTATGTCCATTGCAACGTCTATGGACTCCCATGCTGCTCTGGCTCCATCCTGCAGGATGGTAGTCGCCTCCTCTTTCTTGTCCTCCGGAAGGTGCAACAGGAATGGTGCGATGTCCGACCACATCTGTCTATTGAACCGGCTCAGAAGGGCCATCGCGTTGGAAGCCTTGATGGAGGCTGCTGCCATGACTGCAAAATGTTTACCTATGCCATCCATCTTCTTGCCCTCCTTATCAGGAGGTGCCATACATGTAGCAATAGGGTTCTTCGAGCACTTCTGCGCTGCTTGAGTCACAACCGAGTCCGGTCGAGGATGACCAATAAGACATGCTGGAGCCGTCTCTACAGCGCGATATTTTTTGTCCAGCTTGGGTACGGATGCTGGGACTGAGGCTGGAGTCTTCATCAGTTTGAGTCCTTCATCCCAGATATGGTCAATAATAGGAATGGCTCTTACCGACTTCCTGGAGGACTCCTTGAAATCATAAAGGAAACATTCGCTTTCCTTGATTGGCATATCAAGCTTAAATCTTTTAGCCGCTTTTCCCATCAAATCGTGAAAACTGGCTATGTCCTCTGGAGGAGAGCTTGATTGAGGCAAAGGTGACACCGGGGACGTTGGAGCAATATAATGGTCCCATTCATCTCCAACCCCCTCATCCTGAGGGAGTTCCCCTTCCTCCTCTTGATCGTCCTGATCGGAATCATTTAAATCATCCCGAATAGTAACAACATTTTGGACCTCCGTCCGAGGAGGAGGAGGCAGCGGTTGAGCCGGGGCTGTCTCCTTAGCAGGCTGAGCGGCTTTTTCAGCAGCCGCAGAAGCATTATCTTCCGGAAAGCGACGATAGTAGCTATCAATCATGCTTCTTAAGTCTGATATTAAGGAAGTAGGCACCGACATGGCCTCTTCCCGCACAGGCAGATCCACCTCCTCTTCATCATCATAGTGGTAGGCCTGGTGAAATGACTCATATCTCATCTGGCCTTTGACCGGCCGATCCGTAAAGGAGAAGTGCTCCTGGTCTTCCTGCTGGTCCTCATCCTCGGAATCCTGATGTTTAATATGGAGTTGCGAAGGACTGTAAGCAACACCAAAGGATCCTTCCTCCTCTGATTCCTGGCAATCCAGAATGGTAGAGGGCAGTAACGGTGAAATCTTCGGCGTTGAAAAATCCCCTTTTTTGCTCATCAACGCTCCCGTAGATGGAGCAATCCTCTTAATGGAAATATATGTAGAAGTTATCTTGGTTGGAGATGGCATCGCCAATGATTTTTTCATCGTCGACGGGGCCGTCGACGGGGCTGTCGACGGAACAATCATCCGCATCGTCGACGGGATACTCGTCGACGAAGATCTTGCCGTCGACGAAGGTCTGACACTCACCGTCGACGGAGTCATCGTCATCGTCATCGTCGTCGACGAAGCGGTCGTCGTCGAGATTGTCGTCGTCGAAGTCGTCGACGGCCTCGTCGGCGATCTGACTGGAATATCAGTAGATTTCGTCGACGGAAGCGACGACGGAGCCTTCTTTTCTGTGGAAGGCTTGAGAGGAGTTGGAGGAAGTGAAGTAGAAGGTTCACCTTCCTTAGATTTTCCTGCTTTTTGTTTCCTCACATCTCCCTTTTCCTCAGAGGACCCTCTTTTTAACTTCTTAGAGGTGTGTCCCTTGGCTTCTCCCTCAGACTCCGAGTCATGAGTTTTCCTCTTCTGAAGCCATAATAAGAGGCGCGCTTCTCTAACCTTCAGTGTTTTGGCAGAGAAGGTGCGACAATACTTGCAGTCCTTAGGAATATGCTTAGGGTACAAACAGTACAAGCACTCCTTGTGAGGATCCTCAGAAAACAGCCTGGCCTTGCCACAGGACCTGCAAGCTCTGAAAAGACTCTTCTTGGAGCTTTCAGACATCTTGAATGAAATGGATCTTGATAATAAAAGAACAGTACCTGTTTTCCAACAGTGAAAAGGTCAAAAGTTCAGTGAAGAGAGAATAAACTGAGCAGAGCTCAGGGAGACTCCTTCTCACACGAAGGCGGTTGGAAATCTGAGGTATGGTGGCTCTGCTGGGAATGGTGTAGGCTGGTGCTGGCTGCTGATTGGCTGTAGTTTGGGCCACATAATGAGGAGGAGAGGTTACCTAGTGGTTTCACTACTCTATGGCTTCCTGGCAGTTTTTTCTTCTACTGCTATGGTTATCATTTACCGGGAGACTCCCACCATGACGACGGGGAAGATACAAGCATGTGAATCTATGAAAGATTGAATACTGGAGAAACACCCTTTGCTGTAGATATAGTATACCTATATCTAACCCTAAAATGGACACATATACTCCTATCAGTCACTCCTATGGAAGGCCTTATTAATCCTGAAGGCAGAGTGCTTGGAATTATGTGAGATGGTGCTCTGGCATGAGCTGAGCCCGTTTTCAGCTTGCGGAACCAAGTCCTAATAGCTGTTCCATGATAACGCTATACCATATACTCTTATGTGCTTTATCAACCTCGCGGTGAAATGCTAACTCTGGTATAACATTATCAAAACATGTCGAGTAAGGTGTCATACGATTTGGAATACTACCCCCTCGCCAATTCTGGCGACGGAGGTAGCATTCCACCCTTCTAGAGGGACACGACATGTATGTAACTGTGAACCCCGGTTAAAGTTAACTCGAGCCTCAGCATCACAAAATGGATGCTGCCACCGCAGACACAAGTCTGACCTCCTGCTGCTGGGAGTCCTTCCAGCAAGGATGGCTTGGACAAAGGGTTTCCTGCCTTGGGAGGTGTGCTAGCACCACCCCAGACAGGATTTTGTGTATTGAGGTAGGGAGGCCTGAAAGGAATGAGACATGCCTGGGGCACACAAGGTGCCCTGTGCATACACCGGTTCAAACCAGTTGCTGGGGCATCCCAGCCCCAGCTCTGGCGGGAAACCGGACAAAGGACAGGGGAGGGACCTAGTCAGTAGTGCAGCCCCCTTTAGGAGAATAAAGGTAGGAGCTGGTCCCATTCCAAATTAGATTATCCTGAACTATTCAACAAGAAGAAACTCTGGCCTTCGACGTTCTGCTCCACAGAAGACTGAAGAATCTCCCTTGTGGGCAAGGAGTGTCCACCCTGCAACTGCAGGTACCAGCAAGCGTCCAGCGGCTTCACTTTGTCGTCTTCCCTCGAGGATCCAGACTTCAGAGCCCGACGAGACCCAGATTCCCAGACCTCTCCGACCTCAACCTACATCTGCAGCAAAGCTGAGACCCGTGGGTGCGACGAGACACGTGGGACCGGCCATCTTGAACGAACCTGCACTTCGCTTCCAGCACAACTCCCGAGGTAAATTCGACCAAGTGCTTTGGGGATTGAGAAGCCCCAGCCCCGAGCAGCCCCAGCACCGAAGATCAGCCCTCCAGCATCCACGAGATCTGCGTGGGGCCCTTCTGCTTGTCTGCTGCTCGACGCGTTGTCTGGTCACTTGCCGGCTGGCTAGTGGCCTCCTAGACGACGAACCTTTGAATCTTTGCTGCTGGTCTGGTTGCTCCAGACTGGTCCTTGCTCCCTTCCAGAATAGGGGCACCCCGGACTCTCCTAGTCCGCACCAGACGCTTTCTTCACTCACCGCGTGGGTTGCCTTTGCCAAGGCCTGTTGACGCCGATTCCGGATCCAACACCGCCGACAGCGAGAACCTGCGTGGGACAGCTCGTGCCTCCATCCTGGTCGTCGAAGACACCTTCTGGTCCACGTGGCTGCAGAGTCAAGCGTCCACTCTTCACCTGATCGCGACGACAGCATCTGGTTCCTTCCTGGTTCCACACCGGTCACTGGCTAGTGACTTTGAACACTGTCCCCTCTGCTTTCAGGTCCTCTTCTTCACTGATCCACCCTTGGATCGCACCGGACATCTTCCTCCTGGTCGCCTGCAGCATCTTTTCTTTCAGGCTCCATTGACTTCAACGCGAGAACCCGACACACTTTGGCACCTATGCACCCGCAGCCCGTGGGTGAGGTAACAAGAGCATTTCGGTGCTCAAGGGTAGTCTAACTGTTCTAGTGTCCAATTCCACAGTCGTCGTTGTCCTAACTAGTCAGGATTGTCCGTACTTACCTTTTAACTTGAACTGTACTGTCCATAGACGTTGGTACGCATCTCGCGTGTGAGTTCACACTCTGCACACGCATTCCGTGGGCCTCCTATTACTTACCTGAAGTTAGTGTAGCGTGGTCCCATGGATCCTACAGCCTCTGGACAGCTCCATTCCTTTAATCGACTCTCACATTCCACTTACTTAGTATATGGTTTGTCGTGCCCCTAGGGCACCATTGTAATTTCGTGAAACTTGTAGTGTTTTTCGTAAGAGATTGTCATGTGCTTAGCCCTCTGACCTCATAACTAGTCAGGATTGTCCGTACTTACCTTTTAACTTGAACTGTACTGTCCATAGACGTTGTTACGCATCTCGCGTGTGAGTTCACACTCTGCACACGCATTCCGTGGGCCTCCTATTACTTATCTGAAGTTAGTGTAGCGTGGTCCCATCGATCCTACAGCCTCTGGACAGCTCCATTCCTTTAATCGACTCTCACATTCCACTTACTTAGTATATGGTTTGTCGTGCCCCTAGGGCACCATTGTAATTTCGTGAAACTTGTAGTGTTTTTCGTAAGAGATTGTCATGTGCTTAGCCCTCTGACTTCATAAAGAGTTCAGAGGTGTTGTTATTAATAAATATACTGTTTATTTTCATAACAACCTGTGTGGTGTCCTTTCATCTGGTATTCAAGGGATTATATTGTGGTAAAACAGCTGGCTTCACATGCCAAAAGAGTTTAGCCTAAGACTGCTTTGTCCATGCTACCATTAGGATAGCTGGTCTATAAGGTTGACTTACAACCAATCACCATAAGGGTTGTTTGGACTGATACAAGGTGATCACTCGAACTAGTGAGCATCATATATCAGGCCAACTTCTCACAAGCTTCAAATATCTTTAGTTATTTTCGGTGATTTGTGCAACATCAAATGTATGGGCACTCAGGGCCACCACCACATCACTCAGGAACACCACCACATCACTGAGGGGCACCACCGCATCACTCAGGGACACCACCACATCACTCGGGGACACCACTCCATCTCTCGGGGACACCACCACATCACTTGGGGACACCACCACATCACTCGGGGACACCACCACATCACTCAGGGACACCATAACATCACTCAGGGACACCACCACATCACTCAGGGACACCACCACATCACTCAGGGACACCACCACATCACTCGGGGACACCACCACATCACTCGGGAACACCACCACATCACTCAGGGGCACCACCACATCACTCAGGAGCACCACCACGTCACTCAGGGAACACCACCACATCACTCAGGGGCACCACCACATCACTCAGGAGCACCACCACGTCACTCAGGGACACCACCACGTCACTCAGGGACACCACCACGTCACTCAGGGACACCACCACATCACTCAGGGACACCACCACATCACTCAGGGACACCACCACATCATTCTGGGACACCACCACATCCCTCGGGGACACCACCACATCCCTCGGGGACACCACCACATCACTCGGGGACACCACCACATCACTCGGGGACACCACCACATCACTCGGAAAAAACAACTCATACTTTTCTTACCAAACTGCATCCGCCAGGCAGGCACCCAAGATTGATGGACGGATAGTCCAAGGAAGGACCCAGAGGAATGCCGAGATGTAACTCCCGATTTGACCATATTTATAGTATCATCATTTCATTTGATTCATTTTTTTCTCTTCAATCATTACGACTGTGTGTGTTGTTGTTTATTATGTTTGCTCATATTTGACTCCTACAGATATTTTTAGGTCTCGTCTAAGCCATTGCGTTAGCAATGCTTTGACGAGATATTAAGAAGGGGCTTTCAGAAGTGCTCCCAAAGCTTTTCCAGGCGGTTTGCCTATAGTGCATGTGTGCGGGCTCGTTCACATTTATTTATTTATTTATTTATGGCTCTTATAAAGCGCGCAGCTACCTCCGTCGGAGGTGTCCCGGCGCTAAAAGACTGTCCACAGAGATAAGGAAAAATCAAGATGAGGAGAATAGCCAAGTTTTCAGGCGGTTACGAAATTGTGCTTCAGATGAGGCAAATCTAAGGTCCAGGGGGAGGCCGTTCCAGTGTTTCGTAGCAAGGACAGCAAAAGCTCTGCCGCCCATTCGAGCGCGGCGGAAGCGTGGCACCACCAGAAGGCGTAGGCTGTTGGATCGTAAATCTCTCACAGAATGAGATAATGTAAGTCTCTTTCTCAGGTAATCTGGGCCGGTACCGTTGAGAGCCCGGAAAACAAGAGTAAGTATCTTAAACTTAATCCGAGAGGCTATGGGAAGCCAATGGAGCTTTTTGCGAAACACAGAAATCGAATGTCGAAAAGGGATGTTGCCAATCAGTCTAGCTGCCGCATTTTGCACTGCTTGAAGGCGTTCAATTAGGTACAGAGGGGCCCCCGCATACAGACTGTTGGCGTAGTCCAAATGGGACGTAATTAACGCCTGAGTGACTGTTCTACGCGCATCCATTGGCAAGAATGGAAAACATTTTTTCATCATTTTTATCTTACCAAAGCAGGCAGCCGTGACTTTATTAATTTGCGGGCCGCAGGAGAGCGTGTCGTCAAACTGGAATCCCAAGTTACGGGCAGTGTGCACCGGAATAGGAGGAGGGTTAAGAACCGAAGGCCACCACAGAGAGGGGGGAATAGTCATTTTTTGATTAAAAAACAAAACCTCCGTCTTATCCGCATTCAGACGGAGGTGGTTCGTGGCCATCCAAGAACAGATTTCTCCCAAACAATGGCGGAAACTGGAGAGGCTGGAGTCAGAGTGATCTCTAAAAGAGAATATCAGCTGAGTATCATCAGCATATGAGATCACTCTGACTCCACATGCCTCTACAACTCTGGCCAGCGGGGCTAGGTAGACATTAAAAAACAGGGGACTCAATGCTGAGCCCTGAGGAACTCCACATGTAAGAGGTTTGGGCCCAGATTTAAAAGGTCTAAGAAAAACCCTCTGAGATCGGCCCTGGAGAAAAGAGGTGATCCAGGATAGTGCAGCACCACCCAGTCCAATCTGCTCCAATCGGGCTAGAAGTATTTGATGAGACACCGTATCGAAAGCGGCGGACAGGTCGAGGAGGACCAGCATGGCCTCCTCGCCCTTGTCCACACACTCTCGAACAGTCTCAGAAACCTCCAGTAATGCAGTTTCCGTGCTAAAGCCAGCACGGAAACCGGACTGGGAGTCATGGAGCAGAGAATTAGTTTGGATATATTCTGCCAGTTGAAGTTGGACGGCCTTCTCCAAAACCTTCGCTGGTTTAGGGAGGAGGGAGATAGGCCGATAGTTACAGGATTGAGTAGGATCAGCATCAGATTTCTTTAAGATAGGCACAAGCAAGGCTTCTTTCCAAGCCGAGGGGAATTGGCCTAGCTGTAAGGAGGCATTCCAAAGGGAAGTCAGTGGCTTTAATAGTAGGGTGGCTAGGTCAGTCATGATCTTAGGGGGAACCGGGTCCAAGGGGGAGCCGGATTTACATTGTAAGATGAGTTTTAGAGCAAGATCAGAGGAGAGATCCTTGAATGCCAATAGAGTAGGGGCGGTGTCAAGTTTAATTGATGTATGACGATGAGGGTACTCAGACGCCATCACAGGGCGAAAGGAAGAAGATATCTTCTCAATTTTGTCCTCGAAGAAATCAGATAGTCCATCACAGAGGGACTGGCTGGCTACATTGTTAGGGGTAGTTGCGGGGGGATTTGTAAAATCTTTGACAATTTTAAACAAAATTTTTGCCGAATTGTCAGCATCTTTAATTTGCAAAGTGAAGAATTCTTTCATAGCCGTTTTTTTGAGCTTAGAGAATTGCTTCAAGGCTGTTTTATATATAGTTTTCGCTTCTGAGTCATATGACCGTCTCCAGTTTCGTTCTAGTTTTTTGCAGCGACTTTTTTCTACCCGTAAGGTCTCCGAAAACCAAGGAGCGGAGGGACGAGATCTAGCCGAAGAAACCGGTAGTAATGGGGCAATATTGTCAATCGCAGATAGGAGGGCGGCATTAAGTTTAAAAACATCAGCATCTAAGTTATCTATGTGAGGCTCCAGAGGGCAACTGAATACTGGCTCCAGGGCCGAGCAAGTAATTTTATGCCACTTTCTCCTAAAATCAGTGCTCAGAATCGCTGAGATAGGGGGCTGTGGAAGAAGGATATCAAACGAGAGAAGGTAATGGTCAGTCCAAGTGAGGGGCAGGGGGGGGTAGGCGACAGTCCCTGGAAGATTGGAAAAAATTAAGTCCAATGTATGGCCCGCCTCATGTGTCGGCCCTTGGATCAATTGTGTCAGATTCAGATTTTGAAGAGATTCAAGGAACCGAGTGGCTGGGGTACAGGTGGGATCCTCAACATGTAGATTAAAATCACCTAATACTATAAAGTGCGGATGTTTGAGAGACAAATCGGTTAAAATGTGGACCAGTTGCATTAATGAGGAAGGGGATGCTTTCGGAGGGTTATATACTAGCACACCAGTAAGGTAGACAGATGCAGAATTAGCAATCGAGAAGTACAAAGCTTCAATCAGGCCAATATTGGTAAGTTTTTTTATAGAAATGTTGAAGTGGGATTTAAACATGATGGCAAGTCCTCCCCCAGTTTTACCTTCTCGGTTGATGCCCAGGAAGCGATAGTCCGGGGGGGTTGCCAAGTAAATGTCAGGTTTAGAGGTGTCCTTGGTCCAGGACTCCGTTAGAAATAGAATATCCCAATTGTGAGTAGTAACGTTTGACCAAATTTCGTTGGCGTGACGGGGGAGGGATCTGCAATTGATCAACGCTGCTTTTAAAGGATGAGCCGTCGAAGCAGGGGGAGGGGGCGGAGTAAGATCGCACCATGGGGGGAGAACGAAATTGCACTGAGAACATAAAAAAGAATGGCCATCTAAATTTTCAGGGATGCAGCGTACATCATTAACACAGGAGCTTAATCCGATATGTACGAGTTGCTCTCTAGACCAGCAGACACGGTTGTTGGTAGTGGCCTGAGCAGGGGGACTGGCCCTCGGCCCGTGCCCGGCGCGGACGGGCGCAGACGGGCTTGCCTTAGGCGCGCCTTCGGCGCGCCATCGGCGCGCCCGCTGCGCCCGCCCGCTGCGCCCGCCCGCTGCGCGGACGGGATGGGTGGTTGTTTATAAGCATGACAGGAGGGTGGGAATTAGTCCAGAAGCTGGACCGCTACCCTTCCTGCCTTCCCCAAGATGGCGGCGGCGGTAATATCCGCGACTACCGGCGTCAGCGCTTCAGTCGGGCTGCGCCGGTAGAAACAGGCAATGAGTATGGTCCTGTGGGTCTAGTTATGGCAAAATATATTTTTAAAAATGCGCCCAGTAAAATATATACACAGCTTAAAAATGAGTGCAAAGTAGTATAAATCACTCCGTGCAGATCAATATGAGAGGGTAAAGAAAGAGCGCCCCCGGCTTCCGCCTCAGGGGAAAGGTGCTGACAGTATTTGCATGAGTCTAAAATGAGCAAACCTTAAATAAGGCGGGAGGGCGGGGATTAGTCCAGAAGCTGGACCGCTACCCTTCCTGCCTTCCCCAAGATGGCGGCGGCGGTAATATCCGCGACTACCGGCGTCAGCGCTTCAGTCGGGCTGCGCCGGTAGAAACAGGCAATGAGTATGGTCCTGTGGGTCTAGTTATGGCAAAATATATTTTTAAAAATGCGCCCAGTAAAATATATACACAGCTTAAAAATGAGTGCAAAGTAGTATAAATCACTCCGTGCAGATCAATATGAGAGGGTAAAGAAAGAGCGCCCCCGGCTTCCGCCTCAGGGGAAAGGTGCTGACAGTATTTGCATGAGTCTAAAATGAGCAAACCTTAAATAAGGCGGGAGGGCGGGGATTAGTCCAGAAGCTGGACCCCTACCCTTCCTGCCTTCCCCAAGATGGCGGCGGCGGTAATATCCGTGACTACCGGCGTCAGCGCTTCAGTCGGGCTGCGCCGGTAGAAACAGGCAATGAGTATGGTCCTGTGGGTCTAGTTATGGCAAAATATATTTTTAAAAATGCGCCCAGTAAAATATATACACAGCTTAAAAATGAGTGCAAAGTAGTATAAATCACTCCGTGCAGATCAATATGAGAGGGTAAAGAAAGAGCGCCCCCGGCTTCCGCCTCAGGGGAAAGGTGCTGACAGTATTTGCATGAGTCTAAAATGAGCAAACCTTAAATAAGGCGGGAGGGCGGGGATTAGTCCAGAAGCTGGACCGCTACCCTTCCTGCCTTCCCCAAGATGGCGGCGGCGGTAATATCCGCGACTACCGGCGTCAGCGCTTCAGTCGGGCTGCGCCGGTAGAAACAGGCAATGAGTATGGTCCTGTGGGTCTAGTTATGGCAAAATATATTTTTAAAAATGCGCCCAGTAAAATATATACACAGCTTAAAAATGAGTGCAAAGTAGTATAAATCACTCCGTGCAGATCAATATGAGAGGGTAAAGAAAGAGCGCCCCCGGCTTCCGCCTCAGGGGAAAGGTGCTGACAGTATTTGCATGAGTCTAAAATGAGCAAACCTTAAATAAGGCGGGAGGGCGGGGATTAGTCCAGAAGCTGGACCGCTACCCTTCCTGCCTTCCCCAAGATGGCGGCGGCGGTAATATCCGCGACTACCGGCGTCAGCGCTTCAGTCGGGCTGCGCCGGTAGAAACAGGCAATGAGTATGGTCCTGTGGGTCTAGTTATGGCAAAATATATTTTTAAAAATGCGCCCAGTAAAATATATACACAGCTTAAAAATGAGTGCAAAGTAGTATAAATCACTCCGTGCAGATCAATATGAGAGGGTAAAGAAAGAGCGCCCCCGGCTTCCGCCTCAGGGGAAAGGTGCTGACAGTATTTGCATGAGTCTAAAATGAGCAAACCTTAAATAAGGCGGGAGGGCGGGGATTAGTCCAGAAGCTGGACCGCTACCCTTCCTGCCTTCCCCAAGATGGCGGCGGCGGTAATATCCGCGACTACCGGCGTCAGCGCTTCAGTCGGGCTGCGCCGGTAGAAACAGGCAATGAGTATGGTCCTGTGGGTCTAGTTATGGCAAAATATATTTTTAAAAATGCGCCCAGTAAAATATATACACAGCTTAAAAATGAGTGCAAAGTAGTATAAATCACTCCGTGCAGATCAATATGAGAGGGTAAAGAAAGAGCGCCCCCGGCTTCCGCCTCAGGGGAAAGGTGCTGACAGTATTTGCATGAGTCTAAAATGAGCAAACCTTAAATAAGGCGGGAGGGCGGGGATTAGTCCAGAAGCTGGACCGCTACCCTTCCTGCCTTCCCCAAGATGGCGGCGGCGGTAATATCCGCGACTACCGGCGTCAGCGCTTCAGTCGGGCTGCGCCGGTAGAAACAGGCAATGAGTATGGTCCTGTGGGTCTAGTTATGGCAAAATATATTTTTAAAAATGCGCCCAGTAAAATATATACACAGCTTAAAAATGAGTGCAAAGTAGTATAAATCACTCCGTGCAGATCAATATGAGAGGGTAAAGAAAGAGCGCCCCCGGCTTCCGCCTCAGGGGAAAGGTGCTGACAGTATTTGCATGAGTCTAAAATGAGCAAACCTTAAATAAGGCGGGAGGGCGGGGATTAGTCCAGAAGCTGGACCGCTACCCTTCCTGCCTTCCCCAAGATGGCGGCGGCGGTAATATCCGCGACTACCGGCGTCAGCGCTTCAGTCGGGCTGCGCCGGTAGAAACAGGCAATGAGTATGGTCCTGTGGGTCTAGTTATGGCAAAATATATTTTTAAAAATGCGCCCAGTAAAATATATACACAGCTTAAAAATGAGTGCAAAGTAGTATAAATCACTCCGTGCAGATCAATATGAGAGGGTAAAGAAAGAGCGCCCCCGGCTTCCGCCTCAGGGGAAAGGTGCTGACAGTATTTGCATGAGTCTAAAATGAGCAAACCTTAAATAAGGCGGGAGGGCGGGGATTAGTCCAGAAGCTGGACCGCTACCCTTCCTGCCTTCCCCAAGATGGCGGCGGCGGTAATATCCGCGACTACCGGCGTCAGCGCTTCAGTCGGGCTGCGCCGGTAGAAACAGGCAATGAGTATGGTCCTGTGGGTCTAGTTATGGCAAAATATATTTTTAAAAATGCGCCCAGTAAAATATATACACAGCTTAAAAATGAGTGCAAAGTAGTATAAATCACTCCGTGCAGATCAATATGAGAGGGTAAAGAAAGAGCGCCCCCGGCTTCCGCCTCAGGGGAAAGGTGCTGACAGTATTTGCCATCGCACACCATTTGGCAGCCTGTGAGCCTCTCTCCACACTCATGCTGGTTTGCTTGCAGCCGGCATCAGAGTTCAAACACTTTAAAGGAATGCGCTCCCCTGCCCCCTGCCATTTCTGGCTTTGCTCGCTGAAGGCTGTCATGCCCAAGATCACACCGACTGTCAGTTGCTGCAGCAGTGTCTTTCACTTTCACTGTTGCTCCCTGTCCCCCCACACATCGTTGAGTTCTTTATTTTATTTTATTTTTCTTTGTTAGCAAGCCAAGCAGGTCCGATATGCTTTTGGGTTACACCTTACTTTTTAAAAAATGCACTTTTGGGCACTTGTGATATTTTTTACATTTACTGCTGTGGTCCGTCTTCATGTCACTAGGAGCTCGTGCGATGACTCATGCATTTGTGTTTGTCATCACGCGTTCGTTCTTTTGGTTTTTTGCCCATACTGTTCCACATCAGCAAGTAAGTTTGTTTTGTCTGTTTGAAAGGGCGGAACAGCTCTGGTAAATACATTGGCTAAGCCAATAGGTCGGGTTATGCCATTGAAAGGTAGGACAAATTTGCTTTGCCAATGCTTGTTGTTCTCTGCTGTGCCTTGCTATCTATTCCATGACGTGTTTCAGCTCTATTGAGGGTGATGCTTGCTGATTCTATTTGTACTGGTGGCGCAAGCCAGAAAATGCCTCTGAGTGCTAGTGTGATGCACGCAAACAACAACTGAAAGTAAAATAATACAACCATGAGAGAACTATGCAGTGTGTTGTGTTGACAATACTATTTGTACCCTCATTTAATTTGCTTATGTGCAAACAAATCTGTATCCAGTTTCTGTTTAGAGAAGATGAGGTGTAAATTATTTTTTAAATTAGATTTTATGTCGAGTTTTCTCAACAACAATCTTTGGAAACGTGTATTTGTTTCTAAACAATTAAATGCTTTACACCTAGTCCAACAAGGAGTAGATCCTTCGCTGAGTTAACAAATTTTCTACACAAATTCGACAAAATTATGAAATTGCGAAAAATCTCTGTATTTGAATTGAGTAACAGACAAAGGAACAAAGTCCACGTGTTTGGGGCACAACACGCCCATCCACACATGCCCAGGAATGTATCTAAATTGTATAAGTTTTTTCACACACAAGCAAATAGCAGAACTGCTTCATAAGCACGACAACTTCCAGGAACAAAAGTACTACCAAACCCAAAGGAGTACAGAAGACCAAGTGCTACTACCAAACTATCATACAGACCACAAATTGCCCCAAATAAAAAGCCTTCAGAATCACAGACAGATGAAACATTTCATGCATGTGGTGCAGCTTTCAGAAATATCGGAATTATGGGGAATTTATTTAATAAGTTCTTCGATATAAGGGTACCATAATGTTCTATGTCTCCGACACACTGCATTACATCACGATAACCGGACCTCGGTGTCCATCAGACCCAACATGAAACACTTCCCACCTAGGGTCAAAACAAAGACAGCATCCCTCCAGCCACACTCACTACACGGTGTAGCGTGCTACTCATGTAGGCAAGTACTTCAGCGCTGCACATAAGGGAAGTTAGTGCTATGTAAGTGTTGCAATACTAATACTATAAAAAACATTTTCCAGTTATGTGGTTGTCTTTCACAAAACAGAGTAGACGGGCGCTTTAAATCAATTGTTCAAGGGTGGTCATTAGAGCGCAAGGGAAACGCTTTAACTTTTGCCAATGCTTTCACTTTTGCTGCGCGCTTGTTATAATCGCTGTGGGCACCTCTCTGGGAGTACTTAACCCCTTAGCTTCCACCCGTGCCCTGTTTCAGCCCCCTCAAGATCCTGTCTGTAGAGGACCCCTGTATTGTCTGCATGTTTGTGGGACACTTGCAGGGCACCATGTTTCTGAAAAGAAAAGATGTCCATTCTAGATCCGGAAAGGCTGGATCCATGAAAAGGTGTCAGAATAGTTTTGGACTATGAAAATAATATTTTGACTGTGTGTAAATAATCTGGTGGTCATCGAAAGCGCTCTAATGTCCTGGGATCAAATGCGCGCTATCTAAAACTACAAAGAATAAAATAAATAACCGTGCTCTCGTGCCTCTCCTTCCTTGCAGGCGCCAGTGTTCTCTTTGCTTTCAGTGGCTCTCTGTCCTTTCACTGCCTCCCCTCCCCCTTGCTAGTCAGTTCCAGTACGTGTTTCCTTCTCTACCCCCATCCGCACACCACCTCTCACTCTTGTTACACACACCTTCCACACACCTCCTTTGCCTATGTATATCTTGCGCCCTCTAGTCCTTCTTCCCTTTCCTGTCCTCTTTCCTGTCTCTTCCTGTCTCTTCCTGTCTTTATGATAAACATCGCCCATCGCTGTGTGAATGTGCCCTGTTGTTGTAGTTCTAGTTGTTATAGTTCTTCTCTCTTGCCATTGGTCAGTTAACACGCGCCATCTATGGAATGTTGAATACATATTTAAGTGACGTCAGTGCTCCTGCCCGAAGGCTAACAGTTGACCTTCGTTGACTCGGGCAGTCACCTGTTCCTCCCTACAAGCTCTGTATATCTACATTAAATCTTCCATTTACAACGGTTCCGTTTCTGGAAGTGTGTTAATGTTAATCACTACAATTTGGCGACGAGGTCGGGCCGAAGAAGCTTCGGAGCTTGTGGTGGAGATTGCTTCGGGAGTCATTCATTTCGTTGGAGGCAAGTGTATACTACTTTTTGATTTCAAAGGAGTTGTCATTCTTCGTAATTGTGCATTTTTCTTGTATTTCGAGATTTACGGTTTGAAAGCCTTCGAGTACTACATTGCGTGAGGTTAAGAGTCCGCGAAGAATCTCCGATCTGTGAACAGCCGTTAGGATTAAATTTCAGGCAAGTGCGGATGTGTACGTTGGGTGTTGGTGAAATTCGTTAACTAAAAGGAAAAATATTATTTTACATGTGTTTCAGTGTTGCTGAGGAAAGTATTTAGCTGCCGTTGAAGATTTCGTTGACATTCCCAACTGTCAACTGTCAACATCGTGCTGACGTTAATACGTCATGCGCAGCTGTTAGCATTTCCTACTCATCGGAATTAGTGAAGTAGCGTGAGTACGTCACCGCGCTGAAACGTAAGTGCGAGCCGCCATTTTAGGCCTGGTGTTTCTCTTCAGATATACGCTGTGCATTTACTTCACGGGGACTTTTCTAAAACGCTATAAGGGTGAATAATTAACGCTGTTGGAGTTCACATTTTTTTTTAAGCATCGGATTCGGAAATCGGAAAACAGGTACTTTATTATTAACAGAAAAAATCGTATTGCAAGAGCACCGGTGACCTCTGCAGTGAGATTTCATGAGGTGCATGTATTGTCAATAGCTGTGTGGAATATTTCAAATTCACTCAGTGTGCAAACGTTGACACAATTGCTCTGTTCATTAAGAAGGAGACTTTTAAGGAAGTTACAGAAAATATGTCAAATGAAAGTAATTTTTGTGCACCAGCTCATTTTCTTGAAACTCCTGGTAAACCAGTTATGTCATGGAAGAACTGGTATAGAGCGTTCAATAATTATCTAGTTGCAATAAATGGCAAAAGCTTTGAGCCTGAACGCAAAAAAGCAATTTTGTATGGACTCGTAGGGGTGGCTGGCCAAGAAATGTTTTACAGTCTACCAGAATATGAACCTGAACCGGGACAGTTTATTCGCCTTGATGAATTCCAGGAGGCCATAAAAAGACTAGAAAGACAGTTTGATGAAGAAGAGAATATAATGGTGGGCAGACATCGATTCGCGATGAGGAAACAGTCTGAGTCAGAAAATGTTGAAGAATATATTGGTAGTTTAAGGGTGTTGGCCACCAAATGCGGGTTCGGAAACATGGTGGATGTGTACTTACGTGACCAATTTGTTTTCCACTGTTATGAGATCAAAATTCAGGAGCGATTACTAGCATGTAAAAATCCCACTTTGTTTGAGGTAATAGACATTGCAAAAGGTATAGAACGTTCATTGGAAGGCAGAAGGGAACTGGCTAGGTCTAATGTTTCAGCTAATTCAAATATTTCATATGTCAATGACAGAAGGAAAAAAAAATATGGTGTTAGCAGATCGTATAAGCCCAATTCAAGTGTTAATTCTTCACATTTTGTTTGTTTTAGATGTGGTTCACTCAACCACAAAGCAGATTCCTTGAATTGTCCAGCTATTGGGAAGAAATGTACAAGATGCCAAAAGGTAGGGCACTTTGCAAGCGTTTGTGGTAATTTTGGGCAAAAACTAATGGAAAGAGCAAAAGTCAATGTAGTGGATGATTTCGATGAAGATATGTGCTCTAATATCATTTTAGCGTTAGGTGATGGTGACAGTAGCATTAAGGGGCCCATAGGTATGGCTCATTAGGAGATGTATAGCTCAACATCATGACAGATTCGGGGGTCACCCATCACTATAGTATCTGATAAAAAGTATTTGAAGTATTGGCCCAGTACTGATTTGTTGCCTCCGGATGTTAACCCCAAGGCATTTGGAGAGCAAGACATAAATATGTTTGGATATTTCATTGACATATTGAACATAAAGGGCAGATGTATTGAAACCAAAATATATGTGGCAGAGCGAGGTAGAGATATTGTGGGATGGAGAGATCTCGCTAAACTGAAGATAATTCTTAAACCAGGATCTGACGATCCCATTGTTTTAGACAAGGGTTTTGTATCTCTTGTTTCTGTTTCCTCAGAGTCAAAAATTTCTGTTCCCTCAGAGTCCAAAAATGATATATCAGCAATTTTGTGTAAGTACAAGTCTTTAGTTGAAGATCGCATAGGGTGTGTGAAAGGTTTTGTGCACAATATTGTACTTAAAAAAGATGCATTTCCAGTTAAACACAAAGTGAGACCGTTACCCTTATCTGTTAAGGAAGAGTTGCGGTGTCTGTTGGAAAAGCTGGTCAAAGAAAAGGTAATTGAGCCTGCTGATTCAGCAGAATGGGTTTCGGGGATTGTTCTGATTTTAAAAAAAAATGGCGAGTACCGTTTATGTGCGGATTTGAGATCGTTGAATAGAAATATATTGGTGGACTGTTTCCCACTTCCCAAGATACAGGAGATTTTAGCTAACACCTCAGGATCCAAATATTTTTCTCTCATAGATCTTAAATCGGCATACCACCAGGTTAAGCTTGATGTGCAATCAAAACTGTTAACCACCTTCATTACTCCACTTGGAGCTTATAGGTATGTTCGTTTACCTTTTTAGTTTGGCATCCTCCACCAGCGTTTTTCAGAAGTTAATGGAGAACATGTTTGACGGAATCAAAGGAGTGCAGAAGTTCCAAGACGACATATTGATTCATGCAGATTCAGAAAGTAAGCATAATGAGGTCTTAGATATGGTTTTAAGTAAACTGCAGGAGAGGGGTATGACTGTCTCTAGAGACAAATGTAAATTTTTGAAAACAGAAATTGAATATTTAGGCCATGTACTTAGTGCCGACGGAATCAAACCTAAACTTAATCTTATACAAGCAATAGCTGATGCACCTAATCCCGATGGAAAGGACTCACTGAGTTCGTTCCTAGGTCTCAGTGAGTACTATTCACGGTTCATTGAGAATTATGCTGGAATGGTGGAACCTTTAAGGGTCCTGTTGCGCAAAGGTCAAAGTTTTAGTTGGGAAGAACAACATGATGTCGCTTTTAAAGAGGTAAAAGAAGCAATTTTGAAAGCACCCACATTGAAGCCTTTTGATTCTTATGGTTCTAATATCATTACAGTTGACGCAAGTTCGGTGGGAATTGGTGCGGTGTTCACACAAAAAGTAGGTAAGCAGATTAACACGGTAGCCTTCATTTCACGAAGATTGAACGATACTGAGAAGAATTACAGCACCATAGAGACAGAGGCTGTCGCCTGTGTTTGGGCTGTGGAAAAACTTAAAATGTATGTATGGGGCAAGGAATTTGAATTAATTACAGACCACAAACCCCTCATCTACTTGTTTGATGGTTATGGCAGGGGTAATGGAAGAGCTTCTTCAAGGTTGGTAAGGTTGTTGGCCAAATTGCAGGAGTCTAACTTTTCCATAAAGCATATCGCAGGTAGATGTAATGTCAGAGCGGATTTCCTTTACCGCTTACCAATTGATAATACGGATGCTCAAGTAGCAGAGGAAACAGAATGTGAAGTGTCAAACGTAGATATCATAAAACAGTCCAACACGGTGGTTACTGATAAGGAATGGGCAGACGCCATGAGCAAGGATACTATTATGTCTAAAGTTAAGAAGTACATGTCTTCTTCATGGCCGCCCATACGTAATCTTTCACCTGATCTGAGAATTTTTTTGCATGTTGCTAACAAATTAAATGTTTTCAAGGGATTGCTCAGGAGAGGAGATTTACTTGTTCCCCCTACCAGTGTTAGAAACAGGGTCATAGACATAGCGCATAAGTCACATTTAGGAGCCACCATGACCAAAAGACCTTTAAAGGAACACTATTGGTGGCCTGGCATGGACCTGGATGTAAACTTGTTTGTACTAAGTTGGACAAACGTTGGAAACTAAGAACACATGAAATGCAACTAGTGTCCATACCGAACTCTGCTTTGTTCAAGATTGCAATCGATATGGCAGGACCGTTCCAACTGCTTGGACAGGAGTCTAGATTTATAATTGCAATCAGTGATTATTATTCAAAGTGGATTTACCATAAATTTGTGAGCACCGTTGACTCTGACAGAGTCATCGATTTTCTACGCACTTGTTTCTCCATCGAAGGAAGTCCTCGCGTCATTGTGTTGGACAATGGAAAACAACTGAAGTCAAGCAAAATCACGGACTTCTTCAACTCACATGGAATTCGCCAAGAGAAAACTCCGTTTTACTCTCCAAAGTCAAATGGACAAATTGAACGTGTCAATCGATTTCTCAAGGAGGGTATTCAGCTTGCTTTGGCTTCCAAACTACCCGTTAAAGACTTTATCCAGGAAAGAGTTTTCACTTATAATATCACACACAACAGCATCACAGGTTTTTCCCCGTTCTTTTTGATGAGAGGAAGAAGATGTGACCATGATATTGCTCCCAAGTTTCTTATGTCAGGGAATGAGTTACCCTCTTCCATCATTATAAATGATGACCAGTTACTTGTCAAGAAGAAAATAACCGATTGTCAGTTAAAATCCAAACAATATCACAACAAGGTACATAGGGCCATAAACAAAGAGTTCTTTAAGGGTGATTAGGCATTAGCCACTAAGCCAGGTCATCATATTTAGGGAGAGTCTAAATTACTTGACCCCGAAGAGATTGTTGATGTCTCTGAAAGTGCTGTTCACCTTAAGTATTCCGGGTGGCGCAACAAAAGTGATGCTATAAGGCTTAACAAACATCAAGCTGATTTATGGCACAAAGGACAGAATGATGATGTGATTCACAAGGATGAGTATTCTTGGTTAACCCCTTGGACGCTCATGACGAGCTCAGCTCGTCATGGAGTGCCCATTCATTTCAATGGAAATTACATGAGGAATCTGCAAGTGCCTTAGCATCCAAGTGGTTAAATACGTACAATTGTGATGATGAATTTGACTCTACCACTCAGGCTAATAGGTTGAGTTTAAATAGTGACTACCCTGTTGAGAGTGGAAACAACTGTCCATAGATGTACTGATGCTTGTAACGTTGCCAATGAACCACTGTGTAACAAAGATGATAATGTGCAAGTTGACGTCAGTGACGGTGTTTTGGATCGTGTTTCCTCAAATGTAACCACAGGGGCTTCTAGTGAGGCCCAGATGCATGGAGGTTGGGAGGGAACCTGCACTAGATCTGGCAGAATTTCTAAGTTACCCAGTACGTTCCAAGATTATGATTTGAGGTAATACTTCCTTCAGAAAGGGAGATGTTGTAGTTCTAGTTGTTTACAACGGTTCCGTTTCTGTGAGTGTGTTAATGTTAATCACTACACCTGTCTTCGTTACCTCGTGACCGCACCTAGCACCCCAAGATGCCACCTCTGCAAAAATGCACACGTCCCGTTCACAATAATCCAGTGACTGTCGTCTCCATAGGGGAAGACAAATAAGTGTCCTCTGTGTCAGCTTACTTACATGTACAAGGCAGATTACTGTATATGTTAACATGTGGATGAGTACAATAAGCATGCTATGTTGCTCATAGTACGTACACATGTACAGATAGCAGAATCCTGTATAGAAACATACAAGTGTGTTAGTGAGTATGGCAGTATCTTGCACACATTACGTACGTTACATGCATGCTTTGCAGGATCTATTTATTGTAAATATATATACAGATTTGTACAGTGAGCATGAGCACCGGTATAGTTATACACTTTACATATATGTTCGCCCAATTCACGATTGTATATAGTGCATATTATTGTCTGTGGGTGCATAAACAAACAACACACGGACGGAGCAGCACAGACACTGTTGTACACATTCTGAAACGAACATACACACACACACACACACATATATGTATATATACATATATACCTACACATAAAGTATGTGCTGTACACAGTGCAGACCAGTACACAGAACATACTCTTTTTACACAATAACATGAAAATGAAAAAGTGTGCACTTTCATAAGTATGAATCTGGCCAGAGGTGCACAATGCACACTACGAAGCAAAGAAGGTGTCTGAAGTTTCTAGGCACATAAAGGAAGAACCATTCCGGGTCGGAAGGGTGCAACGAGCGAGAAAGCAAAGAAAAGGTTCGGGTGAGCACCGAGGGGAGGAGCGCAAGATGGCGGCACACGGAGCCGTAGGGAGCAGCACACCGGCAGCCCAGTAGAGGTCCAGCGGTAACCAGGCAGCAGCGGAAGACAGTGAACGAGCTGGTAAGCGCAGCCGAGCTGAGCACTGCGCTAGGGGGCACCCTTAAGCCGAACAAGAAAGCGCTAAAGAAACTGAAAGCCTCACCAGGCGCAGCCATTTACAGACGGGCGAAGCCGCGGAAGAGGCGCACGCTGACCACAGAATCCGCGAGCCTTCGGAAAGCACAAAAAGCGACCCCGAATAAAACCCTCCGACCCAGACAACACCCAGGCCAAGCACACTTAACAAGGCGAGCACCCCCAAAGCAGAACAATAACAAAGCTAGTGGGCGAAACCGAAACCAACACCGGGAGCGGCCATTTTGTGACAGGCGAACCTGCAGCAAACGCTGCGAACGAGGGATCAAGGTACAGCGGAAACAAGAGGCAGACAAAGAGCGGTCATAGGGGAAACCCCCAGCACTCCGCATTAAGTTTACCCACCACGCTGCCACGACCTAGGCCAATCATATGCAAGCCGCTCCGTGCCAACCACACAGAAGCTATCTTCGCCTTCGCCAGGAAAGGGCAAAACGTGAAAGTGAATGGCCAGAAGATTGTCATAACGCAAGACTTCTCTCGACACACGGTGGAAACAAGGAAAGGGTTCCTGGCCCTGAGGGACAAACTACGGAAAGACAGTATCACCTTCAGTTTCTCAGGTCCAGCGAGAATGAAGATCACAGACAGACGTGGCACTCGGGTTTTTGACGAGCCCAGCGAACTAAGGAGATATCTAAGAGGCCCAGGCCCAGTAGACATGGAAGCGCAAAGTCCAGGAGTACCCAAAAGAAGAGCCTCGTCAGACGCAGCAGAAGCATGAGGAGAGGAATGCTGACTCAACCAAAGAACTGTCCTGCATTGATTGATGAACGATCAAGGCAATCACAACCAAGATCTACCTCAGGCCAACTCTCATAGAAGGCCAACCGAACGCACAGAACGCATCAACCACACGACCTCATGACCAACAGACTACCTCGTTCGATGCAGAAACCACCCAGGAAGACACAAGAAGATGTACCCATATCCTTTATCCGCATTGTTACGTACACTGCGAATGTTAGCACCATTGTGGGACGGCGATGCGCTGCAACGCACGTTGCATAACTGATATAGATGGGCCAAGAAAGCACTGAACTCAGGGGGGTGGGGGGAGGGAGGGCCCTTGCTGTCGCACGTCTACAGTTCTAAACACGGGGGCGGGGGGAGGGGAGGGGGGGAGTTAATTCCAGTACAGATATATGCACTTCTTTGTTTCCATGCCTTTTCTATCTTTACTTTCCTATCCACACCCACTTCTCACCCAGGGGGGAATATCACAGGCCAAGCACACAGCCCAAAACCTCTTAGTCGACAAATCTGGGCACAATCCTATGGGGGGGGTCTGATGAGCGGCAGACAACAGAGACAGAAGAACCAAATCACATCAAGCGAAACAGCGAAAACAAAAAACAGCCATCACAGCACCAACACAAGGTCAATTAAACTCAAACCTTAAGGTGGTGTCCCTTAATGTGAAAGGCCTCAACCACTCAATAAAACTTAGAAATACTCTAGAATACCTGGCGAAACTGAAAGGAGACGTGTACGTCCTCCAAGAGACTAGAATCTCGGAGGAGGATGCACAACGGTTCAAGGCAAAGTGGATAGGCGAGGTCTTCTGCTCACCTGCCATACAGAAGAAAAGAGGGGTCGTCACACTAGTAAGCAAAAGAGCGAACCTGACACTACAGGACTGCTATGCAGACAACAATGGTAGACTCCTTGTGACAAGCTTAAAGAGAGGGGAAGAGACGATTCACGTTGCCAACATATATGGGCCTAACTCAGATGATAAGGAATTCTGGAATAGCATAGAGACCAAACTAGGCGATCTTCCACAGGAGGACCTCCTTCTGCTGGCGGGAGACATGAACCAAGTACTAGATCAGGCCACTGACAGACATCCGTATAGACCAAGCCACGACTCGCAGAACCTAAACATCCTTAGGAACATATGCACCAAACTCCAACTCAGGGACCCTTGGAGGCTGCAACATCCAGCTGCCAGGGAGTACACCTTCTACTCGCACCCACACAACTCATAGAGCAGAATAGATTACATACTAATGTCAGCCTCACACACACACCTGATTGACCAAACAGAAATAGCCCCAATCACCATCTCAGACCACGCACACATCTCCTTTTCAATAAGTGGCAGACACAACGACACGCCGACCCGCAGATGGAGCCTCAACAGTGATATCCTGCAACACCCAGAGAATATAACGGAAATTGAAGGAACCATTAAGGAATACCTAACCTTCAATGACAACACAGAAGTTAACAAAGGCACCCTCTGGGATGCCCTAAAAGCAACACTAAGAGGCAAACTAATAAACATCAAAGCCAGAATGAACAAGGGAAGAAACAAGAAAATAACAGAGCTAGAGGAACAGATCAGAGACCTAGAAAAAGGACACTGTGCAAACCTCACTGACAAAAACACACTGACAGACCTAACAAGGAAAAAATACAAGCTCAACAAGATACTGAGTGAAAGAGCTGGCACATGGATCAACAAGTACAAATCCATAAACCTTTGCTCTGCCAACAAAGCAGGGAAGGCGTTAACCTCATACCTGAAAGCAAAACAGAGACAACACTCAATTGCTGCAATAACAGACAAAGCAACAAATCACAAACGACCAACAAGGGGATCTTGGAAGCCTTCAAACAGTTCTATGAGGAACTGTACAAGGCAGACAAGAACCTAGTAGCAGACGGGGGGGGAAGACCTACTAAGCAAAATTAGCCTACCCACGCTAACGGCGGAACAAAGAGAAACACTAGAAGGAGACATCACAGGAACAGAGATAGAGATGGCAATAACAGCACTCAAGGTAAACAAAGCACCGGGGCCTGAGGGCTACACGGCAGCTTTCTACAAGAAATTCCAACAGCCGCTCAAATCCACCCTAGTAGAAGTCTTCACTCACTGCATCCGCGAGAGAAGAATGACTGCCTCTATGGCTGAGGCTAATATCATAGTCATCCCCAAAGAAGGCAAAGACCCTCAATACCCGCAGAGCTACCGGCCAATCTCGCTCATCAACGTAGACTGCAAAATCTACGCCAAAATCCTCGCAACCAGACTCAATGGACTCTTGCCCGACCTAATCCACAATTCACAGGTAGGCTACCTTAAGAACAGGCTATCTCAAGACAACACCAGACTCCTCAGCCACCTTATCAACCAAACGACACGGAGCACTGACCAGGCAGTCATGATTGCGCTGGACGCAGAAAAGGCCTTCGATAGGGTTGCAGACTTTTCAAGATGTCCGCAGCTGACGCCATACCGCAAACACACTGTTTGCAAAGCACACGACGTGCAGCTCAATTTCCCACAGATGCTAAAAAAAAAAACCTTTTTTTCCTGACACAGGGCGCTTGTGAGACCAATGACAGAGATGCTTTGCCACTAAGACGGCCATCGCTACAAACACAAAAACAAGGTATGCAGCACTGTTGATAATCTAGATCAGCACTGAGAGTCTACCAGCGGCTTGGCGCCTTAGGAGTTCCATTACAAATTTAGTCACACCCTTTTTTTCGGACAATCGAGTGATAGAAGCATCCACATGACAAGCACCATGTTTGGGGTGTTAAAGAATGGAGCACTTGGCAAGCCCACTCTAATTCTAACGCATTTTACCATTACAGAGGGGCATTGAACGAAGAAACCGGAATTTCGTCCAAACCCCAGCAGCTCTTTACGGAATTCTTGACTAATAAGAAAACAATAGAAATGGAGCCACCACGTTGTCGTCGTTTGGTAAGATTCGTGACATTTTCCCTAGAATGACATTAGACGACTGACATGACTCCTCTGACAGGACATGCACTGACATTCATGTGTTTTGTTTTGCTTCACTCTGTTTTTAGAACCTGTAAAAGTCCTGCAGATTCAACTACAACTTTATTGTCCATTTTTTGGATTACAAAATAGGTAAGAGGCAGACATGTACAGGTGGTACACTCTTGACATTTTAAGTCAGAATGGATAAACACGTTTTCGCTTTCTTCCTTTTTTCTAGTTTTTTGGTCCTGAGGAGAACCCCCCTAAATCCAAAAGGGGTTCGAAGCGCGTAGACCCGTTTTTGCTTACCCAACAAATGCACTGTTGTGACAGCTGGGGCTGGCTATGTGCTAGTTGAAATTGTTTATCAAATTCATGCACGCTATTTAGCATAACCAAGCCTTGATTTATGAAAATTATTGCATTGTTTAGTTATTGATCCCCTAGGTTGTTTAAATCTGCAAGTACTTCATCTCCGCTAGGGGTGTATGAGTTGATGCATGGATGGTAGTGAGGATGTTTGAAGAAAGTTGGTGTGAATGGTTTGAATGAATGATTTGAGTGTAGATCATGTTTTGAATTTTCTTGTATATAGTGTTTTTCTTATGTTCAACCACAAAGTGTGGTGGTTTATTCGTTTTTTAACAACAATGATTCTACAGTAGTTGTAAAAACTTGCGGTGTTTCCTTTGAGAAAGAGGTCAACATTAAATAAATTGCCTTTTCCAATAAAAAAAGTATTGATTACACCGGACATAGATTGACCAGTGGCTTTTTTGTCCGTTGTAAATTGATTTTGAATAGTTATCAGTACTGGCAGTTGTGGTTGTTTAGACGGTGTAAATTTACACTGCATCTTCAAGAGTGTAGTGTGGTGCTATTACTGAACTCGTTATTTTGTTGTCCACTTTTGAGTGATGTATAACATTTACACAATAGTACACTACACAAAGGAAACAAATGTAGTGTCTCCTGTGAGGATGACTCCGTTTGGTCTGGGCATACGCAGGCTTTCAAGACCGGCAATTTGTGGGCTACCGCGTGTAATGCATACAGCAGAATACAAAGTTCCCCGGGGAAAGTGCTACAGAGTGGAGAAGAGAGTTGATATCACAAGTCAAGGGACTGGAAGGGTTCCCTTGTCGGAACTTAGAGAGCCTCACACACCCAGAGTATTAGGTGTGAAACACACCCTGACTGAAGGGTGTCCAGTATCATCATCGACTCACTGCCCCTCGACAGACCGGCACTGCAATGTCTGACGGAGAACCCCGAAGGCACTCTTTTGGCGGGGTTCTTTTGTTCCTTGCCGATGGTGGGTGTGAGTGAGGATGGAGGAAAGTGTAGTCGGTGCAAAAGTGAGTAAAAGTTAAAAAGGGTGATCAGTCCACAATGGCTTTTATTGACGTGGCTGATTCCCTGATTAAAAGGGGTGAGAGGGGAGCTAGAGACCGTATAGGTATACAGAAAACTAACTCAACCCCCTGGTGTGGTCAACATGTTTCTCGCCAACCGGCGATTCGTCAGGACCTCAACAAAGTACTACACAAGAAGACACAAGGGTTAGATGGTCATTCACTTAGTAAAAAGCAGATACAACCTCTCTGGGTTGGGGGTAAAGAGGGCCACGGGGTCCTGCTCTAATTAGGCGACCTAGAGGTGGGGGAAAATAGGTTAAAAGAGAGCAAGTCAAGTCATATCTGTAATGCAAGGACCCATATCTACAAAAATGTATGTTAAGTTTCAGCGTGTATTTTTCTTTCTATCTATCTGTCTATCTATCTATCTATCTATCTGTCTGTCTCTGTCTGTCTGTCTGTCTGTCTGTCTGTCTGTCTGTCTATCTATCTATCTATCGCCCTCACTCTATCTATCTATCTATTGCCCTCACTCTATCTATCTCCCTCACTCTATCTATCACCCTCACTCTATCTCTTTATCTATCACTATCTCTCTATCTATCTATTGCCCTCACTCTATCTATCTATCTATTGCCCTCACTCTATCTATCTATCTATCGCCCTCACTCTATCTATATATCGTCATCACTCTATCGCCCTCACTCTATCTATCTATTGCCCTCACTCTATCTATGTATCACCCTCACTCTATCTATCTATCTTTCGCATCACCACAGCATCACTCAGCACCACAGCATCACTGAACGCCACAGCATCACTCACCACCACCACAACATCACTCCGCGCCACCACAGCATCAATCTGTGCAACCATTCAACAACAACTGGTTCAAATATGTTCTCTCAATGTTTCAAGCTTTATTACAAATGTCACAAAAAGATGTTAATATTTCACTTCTGTTCTTGGATCTTCGTTAAATACACTGAACATAATCTTCACAAAAGTTATTTACAAAAGTTTAAGCTATTGCCATTACAAATTACAATACATTTTATTTAAGTATTAATTATTTTAATAAAATTAAAAGCCATTGTTATTTGTGATATCAATACATCTAAGTCACGTAAATACAACACATATTGCATTACAAATGCTATAGGTGTCAGGTTTGCGAAAGTTAAAACTATTGGCATTGTAAATGACAAAACTATTAATTTCGCTATTTTCAAAACCAACACAAAAATACAAAATTTGTCATTTACAATACCCATTGCTCAAACTTTCCTAATGCGAGACCTATTGCCTTGCAAACGCTTGTTTTTTTGGGTAGCGTGATGGCATTGATGCGGTTCTAACTTGTAAGATCACTGGCGTGGACAGTGGGACTGGAGGCAGGCAGGCTGCAGGCAGCTCACTTCAGGGGGCTCCATAATATACGAGAACGACGATTATAGGATCCTCATAGTCGGAGTCCGATGTCTGTGATTCATTCAGTTTCACTGTCTGAATGCCAGACCAGTGCCTGCCTACCTACCTGGCCTAGTAGTAGCCACCACGCCCGCCGGCCGTAGCGGTATGCTTTAACTTAAGATAGCAATCCGCAGGCCTCGGGTGCATTTGGCTCATTGGCTGGCTCTCATACATGGAGTGGTTTATTTATTCATTTATGCGTTTTTATATAGCGCAGACTTTACCCGAACGTGTCAGGGCGCTTCACAATAGGAACAGAACTGATACATGAGAACATTACAAGTGGACAAATTACAAAAGCAAACGTTACATTACATGAGGCAAAAGTGACAATCGTGAGCCAACAAAATACAAGAGGCAGCAAACGGTGCATTACAGGAGGGAAAAGTGACATGTGTGCAGGTTACACAAGCGTTCAAAGTAAACATAGAGGTATAATACCGCAATATATGGAGGACACTCAAACACAAGAACAAACGTTACGTAGGCAATGGTGGCACTTGCGCAGGTATCGAAAGCAAACAAAATGTAAGAGGTAGCAAACCGTGTGTTACAAGAGAAAAGTGACGTGTGCATGTTACAAACGAGTACCAAACACAGGTAGAAGGATAATACTGCAATAAATGGCAGACTCTCAAACCACAAGAACACACTGGGAAGGCACTTCCATAGTCATGTAAAGTAGAGTTTTCTATAATGGAAGGTCTTCCTTCAGGTAATAGAGAGGGCGTGAATTAAGTTTGGAAGTGTCTTTGAAGGAGGAGAACTTTGAGGTCAGTTTTGAAGGCCTGGGAGGAGGTGGTGGTCCGTAGCTGAGGCGGAAATGAGTTCCAGATTCTCACTGCGCTGCCTGAAAAGGCTTGGGCCATCGATCTTTCCTTCTTGAAAGTGGGAGGTTCAAGCAGTAGATTTTCCGCATTTCGTGATGGTCTAGAACCTCCAGAGAGTTTCAGTTTATTCGCCAGGTAGCGAGGAGAGGAGGAGTGCAAGGCTTTGTGGGTAATGCAGGCAGTCTTGTAGATAGATCTTGCCTCGATGGGAAGCCAGCGGAGGGTGGATAACATGGGTGTGATGTGGTCGCTTCTTTTGGCCCCATAAATGAAATGAGCTGCTGAATGGAGAACAGACTTAAGGGGGGACAGGTGGGATTTGGGGAGGCGAGTAAGAAGGGAATTGCAGTAGTCCAGTCTGGAGAGGACCAGCGATTGGACCAGGGTTTTAAGGTCATGCTCCGGGAAGAAGCGACGAGTCTCCCAAAGAAGGCGCAGTTGGTATCGAGCAGACTTTGCAATTGAATTAATGTGGGAGAGTAGATTGAGTTTTGTGTCGAGAATGACACCAAGGGATTTTGCGCTGTCGACAGTGATGGGTTTATTGTTCAGTAGATTCATCTGGTCCATCCATGATTGAACCGGGGGAGGAGAAAGTGAGGAGGAGAGGAGGAGGAATTCCGTTTTGGAGGGATTCAGAATCAGTTGATGTGTTGACATCCAGTTTTGAATGGAGTCCAAAGTAGAGCTTAGGATGGAGAGATCATGAGTGGAGGCAACCTTGAGGTAGATTTGAGTGTCGTCTGCGTAGAGATGATAGTGGACCCCAGATTTACTCAGGAGATTTCCCAGTGGTTCCAAATAGAGATTGAACAATGTGGGTGCAAGTATAGAGCCTTGAGGAACACCTTGACCCACCGTCAAAGGAGATGAAAGACTGTCCGCTATTTTGATCATTTAGGATCTATCAGAGAGGAAGGAAGCAAACCATTTAAGCACTGTGCCCTCCATGCCCATTCTCTGTTGAAGAGTGTTGAGGAGGGTGTTGTGATTGACAGTGTCAAAGGCTGCCGAAAGGTCAAGGAGAATTAGAAGACAAGATCCCCCCGAATCGAGTATCCGCAGTGCATCATCAATCACTTGCAGCAGGGCTATTTCAGTGCTGTAGTTTTGGATGTAGCCGGACTGAAAATTTTCAAGAAGATCTTTGTCCTTGAGATGACGAGAGTTGTTTCGCAACACATCTTTCTGTGATCTTTGCAAGAAAGGGAAGGTTAGTCATGGGGCGGAAGTTGTTGAGGTCATTCGCATCAGCAGTGGGTTTTTTAAGCAGAGGGGTGTCCTGCCCAGTTTTGAAGGGAACAGGAAGGGAGCCTTGATAGAAGGAGAGGTTGACCAGAGTGGTCCAATAGGAAAGATAATGGGTATAGAAGTCAATGGCAATGGCACTAGGGATGGGGTCAAGAGAATGGTTGGTGGGCTTTGTTTCGAGGATGCACTTGAGGAGGACATCTTTAGAGATGGGGTCGAAGTTCTGCCAAATGGCTAGTGATTTGCGCTCCTCTGGAGGGGTAGGATGAGCGACCTGATCCACAAGTGATTTCCCTTTTTTGTCAAAGAATACAACGAAATCCGTAGCTTTCTTTGTAGAATCCTCCAACTTGGAGGTTGGGGGAGAGCAGTTAGTATTCTTGATGAGATCAAATAGTTTTTTGGGTCTATTTTTGGCTGAGTCAAGGAGGGTTCTGAAGTGTGATGCTTTCCCAAGGGAGATGTGCTTGTGATACTTGGATCTTGCTGAACGAAGCATGGCCAAATTATCGGTGGAGGATGCTTGCCTCCATTGTTTCTCCAGGAGTCTTAGGTGCTTCCTTTCTTCATATAGGGATTTGTTGAACCAAGGTGCTGAGGGAATGAGCCTTTTCTTTTTGCTTTGGAGAGGAGCGACGCTATTGATTTCGACTGCAGGGACTGAGAGGCATTGGGAGGTGAAATCGTCAACATCTAGGTTCGGGTCTAGCCTTGGAAGTGACAGCAAAGCTGATTCATAGATGAAAACGGCATCAATATTTTTAGTGTCACGGAACCAGGTGGTAGCCCTCTTAGGTTGGCCAAGAGTTGTAGAGTGTGCTAGGTGAAGAGAGAATGGAATGAGGAGGTGGTCTGACCAGTCTACATGAATAGGGGTAGCGATAGAAAGCATGCCTGCTTTAGAAATAACAAGGTCCAGGATTGAGCCCTTAGAGTGTGTTGATTCTGTGCAGTATTGGATAAGATTGTTTGTAGAGAGGAAGGTGGCCAGCAAGTTCGCGGAAAAGTCTTGCAGAGAGCCCCAGTGGAGATTGAAGTCACCCACGAAGGTCTGATTGTCACTTTGCACGTATTGGTCGCTGAGGAAGTCAGTGAGTTCCTCCATAAACGAAGGGCCGCTGCCAGGTGGGCAGTATATGACATGGACTCTGAGGGGTGAGCGGTGGTGTAGTTGAAGCTAAAGAGATAGACATTCAAAAGTGCGGAAGGCGCTGATGGGAAAAGCCTTAAGTTGAAGGGAGTTTCTAAAGATGACTGCAACACCTCCCCCAACTTTGATAGGTCTGTCATTCCTAAAAATAGAATAGCCTGTGGGTAATAGGAGATCAAACATAGAGTGAGAGGTATCGTTGAACCAGGTCTCTGTTAGGAAGAACAGGTCAATATTGTGAAGAGTGATGGTATCAGAGATTTCGAGTTTGTGTTTTATTGCAGATCTGCAGTTGTGGAGCAGACAGCGCAGCTCTGTCGAGACTATTTTGGTGACGGGGCACTTGGGCTAAGAAGGGTGATAGGGATATTATACCTATACGGGGGTGCACAGGAGGGTTTAGGTGGATGCTTGGTCTGACAGAGGAGATGGTCGGAATAGTGTAGATAGTTGGGTTACTCAGAGATGCAGGTTGAAAAAGGGGGGCGTTCAAGGGCCTGTGTGAGTGAACGATGTTTGCAGACGACAGGTTATGCTTGGCTATGATGGGGTGAGGGGGCGAGGTGCATCTCGTGGGAAGGTGAGAGTTTTCCAAAGGAGTTGAGGCAAATGGGAAAGTTGAAATCTTAGAGCTTAAAAGTGAAATGGAAGCTACAAGCTGGGAGATGGAGGTGATAAGAGAGCATAGCTTATTTTCAAGAGAGAGTAGGGCAGAGCACGGAAGGTTGGGTGTCTTGATGGCAAAAGGAGGGGGTGAAATAGGTGGTGGAATGCAGGGAGCGGTGGGGGGACAGGAGGAGAGTTGGGGTATAGGGTTCATAGGTGGGGAAAGGTGGAGGTTGAGAGCGGGGTTGGTGTATCAGAGGTGAAGGGAGAGTTGTCTTTGTTGGTGTTGCACGAAGGAAAGGAATTAAGGACATATTCAGGGGGAGATGGGTGCGGATCAAGGCGGTGGGGAAGAAGGAGAGGGAGAGGGGAGGACTGTGAGGTGTCATAGGAGTATAGGAGGTTTGGGAGGAAAAGAGGGGAGGTGGTTGGAGAGGTCCTGTTGGGTAGGAGAGGTGGCTGTGAGGGAACAGACATCTGGCGGAGTGAGGGGGGTTGGGAGAAGGGGAAGTTGAAGAAAGGAAATAGTTCTGCTGGGCCCGATGGAGGGGGATGAAAAGGGTTACCAGGGAGGGGAAGGGGGCAGCACAGAATTGCTGGCGGAGTGGGGGGAAGGAGAGAGATGCAATGGGATTGTGAAGAAATTGGGGTAAGAAGCGAGGGGAGGAGGGGGTAGAGAAGAGGGGGAGAGGGAGTAATGAGGGGAGCATAAGGAAAGTTAGCTGGAGGAGAAGGTTGGCGGAGGGGTGGACTAAAAAAGGGAGTAGCAAGTAGGAATAGGGGGAGGAGATGAGATTGGAGTACCGGGACGGTGCAGATTGGACGAGGAGCGTATAGCTAGTGATAAGGCTGACGTGATGAAGGGGGGCATACTGTGAAGTGGGAGGAAAGGGAGAGGAGGGCACGAAGGAGGGGGAGGGAAGAGGGCTGACCTGTGCCTCCCGAGGGTGCAGCCTATTGGAGTGTATGGGGGCCAGGGGAGGAGAAAGGGAGTAATGGGTGGAGCTAGATGGAGAGTCAGGGGAAAACCTGGTCGCAGAGGAGGGGAGTAGGGAGGGGAAGAGGTGGTCAAAGAGAGAGAAACAGGTGTCTTTACCTCGTATCATGACAGTACCGTTGTTATAGATTGAGATGGTGAGGGAGCCGTTGAAATACGCAGAGGGGGAAATCTTTAGTTGTTTTCTAATGTGGGATAGAGGAGGAGGAGGTGACGTTAAGGGAATTATATAAGCTGGTGGACCAAGAGGGGGTGTCGTGAGTGAAGAAAATGAAATCGTTTTTGCGCCTCCCAAAACGACCATTGTAAAATTGGTCAACAAAAAGGGAATCAGGGAAACGTTCAATAGTGTTATGCTTCAATCGTTTTACTGAAGCTTTAGTCTGGCCGGGAGGATAAATGATTTTGTAGCAGTTAATTCCATCCTTAACTTGAGTAGTGGCCATGTTGGGAAAATGAGAAGGAGTGCGTGGGGATATGAGACGGGTGTTACTAGGAAAGCGGTGGTGATGAGAAGTATAAGGACTAAAAGGGGGCACATATTCCAGACGTCGGGTGAGGAAATCTGAACTAATGTGTCTACCGGGAAGAGAGGTGGGTATTTGTTGGGCCCTTCATCTAGGTGTACATGAAGCCAACTGGCACAAGATAATATTTACAAGGGAAATGATTACATATGATAGAACTAACATGATCACTATCAAAACCATCACAAAGCACAATTAGTCAAAGTAAAACAGATCACAAACGAACACCCAGTGACCACTGGTGATCACTGTACTTAGCATCAGCCTGTAACAGATGCACATTCGGCACCAACCGCATTGTACGCCCATAATCTCAACAGACCACTATTGGACCCTAATCAGAAACCATAATGTCAAGGTTGCTGCCAATGCAGCGAGAGTCCTAACTCAAGCAGAAATGTCCCCACGGATAAAGGTGTCCTAAACGGGGCAGCTTGCACTACTTGCAGCACAGCTGTAAAAGGCCTAAATGGAGCAGCTGGCACTACTTGCTGCGCAGCTGTAAAATGTCCCCACGGATAAAGTGTCCTAAACGGTGCAGCTGGCACTGCTTGCAGCACATCTGTAAAAGGCCTAAATGGAGCAGCTGGCACTACTTGCTGCGCAGCTGTAAAATGTCCCCAAGGATAAAGTGTCCTAAACGGTGCGGCTGGCACTGCTTGCAGCACAGCTGTAAAAGGCCTAAATGGAGCAGCTGGCACTACTTGCTGCGCAGCTGTAAAAGGCCTAAACGGTGCAGCTGGCACTACTTGCTGCGCAGCTGTAAAAGGCCTAAACGGTGCAGCTGGCACTACTTGCTGCGCAGCTGTAAAAGGCCTAAACGATGCAGCTGGCACTACTGGCTGCGCAGCTGTAAAAGGACTAAACAATGCAGCGGGCACTACCTGCTACACAGCTGTTAATGGCCTGAACAGTGCAGCTGGCACTACTTACTGCGCTGAAGAGAGCATGAGCCTTCCCGCCCGCCTGTGGCGCTCAGCAATTAGTAGACTCAATCACCGCTTTGTAGGGCAGAAGGTGTCGGGCCCCCACAGGGTTGAGGAGAGGGTCGGGGGAAGGCGTCAGTCCCCGCACTGAAGGGTGCCCACGTCGGACGGTTGCTGCCGAAGCCTCTAGGTGGCCGCCATTTTGCGAGGAAAAAACAAACAGTCTCACTGGAGTTGGAGACCGACTTTATGGGGCCCCTTCGTTTCTGCTGGTAGGTCTGGGGGTGGGTATACAATCACAGAAACGCCACAATCCAAAGAACAAGGGCTGGTCTGGTTTGGGTTCCGTTATACCACCGCTATCCCACGGTTCCGAGGAGGGAGCCTGCTTACAGGGACTGTTGGCGATTCTCACAGTAGGGCAGTTTAATCAATGGACCACTCATAAAGGTCTGATGCACTTTACCTCTTTCCTTTGCAGCCAGTGATGCAGGTGCGAGGGCTCGCAGATGTTCTGAGAGTGTGCTTGTGATGTGCAAGAGTTTTGGTGCGTGTAAATCCAGTAGATATAGTGACCCGTGGGCAGACCTCCAGGAACTGACTATGCTTATGGTGTCAACAGCTCCGTTATAGATACATCAGGTGGTCGCTTACGTTGTTTGGTGAGTTGGAGTGCCGGTCTGAACCTTATCACAGGCTTTGTTTGGCAGGCGCCATTTTGCGATTCGGTTGTCCGAGTATGCCAGTTTCGGTTTCGATGTCGAGCTTCTGTTTCAGTTGCTCGAACTTAATTGTTTCAAGAACACGACTCTGACGGGGGGGGGGGGGGGGGGGGTTGGGGCGAGTGATTCTGCGTAGAAAAGCAAGCTTTTGCTGGGCACCCGCTTGCTTCTGAAACAGTTTCTGCAGTGAATTTAACTCCTTCCAGTTCCCCGTTTCATTGCCAGCTCAGAATCAGCCGGCGACCCCCTCCCCAGCCCCGGTGTCGCGCACTCCGAGCCCTGGACGCCGTCACTTACATGCCCGGTTCCGAGACCTACAGATGGGCGGCAGTGTCGAGTGCAGTGAGATCCGGAATTTTCAAGCGCAGCTAAAAGGGAAATTGCTGGTTCAGGGAATCCTACAATCCTATTCCTACCATATGTTGTTTCTGAGTATACCCTGCAAATGTATGGATAATGGGAATGACAGTCATTCCAATATGCTTATGATGAAACATGCATATCAATAAGGTGGCATCGAAATTAGTCAGGGCAAATTAATTTGGGTGTTTTTAGTGCTCAGAAAGGATTGGGGCGCTGTAAATTCCCTCTGTAAAGCCCCCTCTGAATCCCCGTCTGTCTGACCTTTTTGCTAGCGTTTTTACTTGAGTCCGTGCAGCAGTGTGTGCGTAGGTCCAGTGAAGTTACAAACTTTGAAGGTACCCAGCGGAAACACTGCCTTTAGACAATGCAGGCTTGTTTGATTTTCTGCAAAAAATGATGACTTCATCTGCTCGTGTTTGCTATTGTAACAGTTCTGTAATACAGCAAGTCTAGAAAATGTAAGTCCAAGAAAATGCATTTGATTCTTTCAGCAACATCTGGCATTTGTTTTTCAGGATGTTTTCATTAAAGGTCATCTACAAATTTTTAAGTGTTGAACCTACTTTAAAGGGAGAATGTTATTTCTCAAATTTGTATTGTAATTTTGTATATTTGAGTTAATGTAGTAAAGAATGTATTAATTCAAGCAAAAACGTAGTGGATTTGGACTTTGCAAATCCATGCATTACAGTGAATAAACATGTTCTTTGGTGCTGTGATGCTCTTATTAAATGTTATTTTAAGAAAAACTGTTGTTCCTGTGGAATAGATACTTAATAATGATTTGAAAGACAAAGTGTAAATTGCGTATATAGGCAAGGGTTATATGAGATGTCAGAGAAAAAGAACTGCATACACACTGATATGGTTGTTCAATGAGTTGTATTGAAAAAATTAAATTATAATAAATAATTTCATACATAAGCAACAAATATTTACAGTTGTGTAGTGTGTCCCAAGTGAAAGTATGAACCAAAGCATAAGAATAACATTTGTGATACAATATGTGCAATGTTTCAAATAAACTTTGTTGTTTACAAAAGCGAACACTTTCTTTATCCAAATACATAACATCTATATGATGATAGAATGCTAGTTTCAAAGGTTCGCTTTTCTCAATTGTGGACGGCGTTTCAACCCCAGTATGGATGTAGGGTCTCTTCAGGACCTACAGTGTGGGGGGACATCTGGGAAAATAGAGAGATATGTGTTTAGAATCTACTATGAGGCTTGGGCACTATATTTATAGAATAACGGGCTGTACAATTACCTGGTTTTGAGAATTGCTTCAATATTGGTGATGTGCGTGCAACCCGTGTGTAGGTGAAATTAAAAATTACTGAAGAGACCCTACATCCATACTAGGGTCAAAACGCCGTCGACAATTGAGATAAGCGAGCCTTTGAAACTAGCATTCTATCATTATATAGATGTTATGTATTTGGATAAAAAAAAGTGGTCGCTTTAGTAAACAACAAAGTTTATTGAAACCTTGCACATATTGTATCACAAATGTTATTCTTATGCTTTGGTTCGTACTTTCACTTGGGACAACTGTAAATATTTGTTGCTTTATGATGTATGAAATTATTCACTATAATTTAATTTTTTCAATACAACTCATTGAACAACCATATCAGTGTATCTGCAGTTCTTTCTCTCTGACATTTCATATAACCTTTGCCTATATACGCGATTTGCGCTTTGTCTTTCAAATCATTATTAAGTATTTATTCTACAAGATCCACTGTTTTTCTTAAAATACGTAATTACCCTGGTTCCGTTGTGAGTAGGGTCCCCTTGTCTGTCTTTTACGATTTATTAAATGTTAGTCGCTCAAGGGATCATTATGCTACATTGGTTGTAGCATAGTTAGTTCAGGACTTCATATTACTACATTGAGGATGGATGAACAGGAAGGAACTGTTAAATAAATACCTGCATTCACAGTTCAGCGCACATAGTGCTTCGTATTTACCTGGGAGGACTAGAATATAAGCGACGTGAATAAGAATGTGCTCCATTCCATTTGCCAGTTCATTGGTTGAAACCAGCATGAAGTCGTCTCCTCCACATTTGGTTTTGGGGTAGTGGAGGGGGCATCGCCCTTATGTCTGGTTAGGCTCATCGAGGTTAACCTGTGCGCTCACATGCAGACTGGCCCTGAATTTGTTACCCCAAGAATCTTCTTTTCAACTCCAATACGACCTGCTGTGGCTTCTATCACTAATATATGAGGTTAAAATGACTTGTACAAATACTTCATTTGGAAATTTTAACTGTAGTTACTCATGATGTACTGTTAATTATAATTTTTTGAGCCCAATGCACTCAGTGCATGTTACACCACATGGGTGCTGTTTCAGGACTCAGGAGTACTTCTGTGGTATCTCTTTTAGGGCCAGATGTAGGTAATTTTAATTTACCACCTCTTAAATACCGATTCATACCGAATCGGTATTTAAGAGGTGGTAAAATAGAGGGGGGGAGATGTAGGTATTTCAGGGTCGGTAAATACCGAATCGTTAAGATTCGGTATTTACCGATTCTGTAAATACCGAATCGGTATTGCCCATTGATTCCTATGGGCCTTGCAGCCCATAGGAATCAATGGGCAATACCGATTCTGTAATTACAGAATCGGTAAATACTGATTCTTGCAAGGGTGCAGGGGGTGTCACTTTGACACCCTCTGGCACCCCAAAAATAGGCATGTGCGCCATGTGGCACACAGACATGCCCTAAGGGCATGTCTGTGTGTCACATGACACAGGTGTGCATGCACACATGTGCATGCACACCTGGATTCGGTATTTTACCACCCAATTGGATTGGGTGGTAAAATACCGAATCTGAAAGGCCTGCGGCACTCAAAGATGTGCTACCTACATATGCTTTTACAGACTCTGTATTTTTACCGAGTCTGTATTTACCGATTCGGTAATTACCGAATCTGTAAATACAGAATCGGTAAAATACCGATTCTGTAAAGCATGCTCCTACATCTCAAAATCCAATTACCGGTCGGTAACGGCCGAATTCGGCCGTTACCGACCGGTAATTGGCCACCTACATCTGGCCCTTAGTGAGTTTCTTGTGGCTGTAAGATGCCATTCGGAGCGCTGTATTATCAGAACGTCATGCTTGTCTAACCTGCCCGCAGGTAGGCAATAATGTTTTAAGCCAGACTGCATGTGTGATTTGAGGCAGATGAAATATTGAGCGCCAGGTTGTCGGTACTAGCCTGGATGTACCTAGGATACCTTTGGAATGCTGGGCTGGTTTAAGGTTAGACCTTCACAATGGTTAGACAACAAGGAAACCCCGATTGGGTGTTTTCCTGCCCCACCACAACATAAAATCACCCAACATCACTGATCCTTCTAGCACCACAGGTTCTTCCCTTAGATGCTTATCTATAATTCAGATCAGGTATTACATGTGACTTTTAGCAGTGCCAATTAAGGATGTGAGTGGAGCTAATATTGTAAGTGGGTGGAGCCAGAGAAAAGTAGGTGTGGCCTCTGACAGACATTTCAGCACCTGCACTTCATATTTTACAAATTAAGCACTGCTTCATTCCCTCTGTTCGGGGAAGAGTAGTGCAGGTATTCACAGACCACACCACCGCCATGTGGTAGTGCAACAAACAAGGTGGGTGGGGTTGTGGACCCTATGTCAGGAGGCCCTCGGCCTCTGGACATGGCTGGAACTTCAGGGCAAAACCCTGGTGGTTCACCACATGGCAGGTTCTCTGAACGCCAGGACAGACGAACTTGGCCGCAGGTGCATGATGGATCACGAATGGCGTCTTCACTCGGAGGTGGTGGAAGGTCTCTTTCAGCAGTGGGGAGAGCAATGGTTAGATCTATTTGCCACCGAAGAGAACGCACAATGTCAGCAATTCTGCGCGTTTGAATTTTCAAGGCGGCACTCGCTAGGCAATGCTTTTCGTCGTGAGTGGAGTTGAGGTCTTCTAAATGCCTTTCTACCTATACCACTTCTACCCAGAGTGCTGATGATCAGGCAGAACCAGGCCGAAGTCAATCTTGTCGCTCCGGACTGGTATCCCAAGCTGTTTAACATGGCCATCGATCCTCCGATTAGACTGCCTCTTCGGGAGGATCGTCTGTCGCAGCAGCAGGGGAAGGTCCTCCACCTGAACGTGTCCATCCTCCACCTCTTTGCGTGGAGATTGAGCGGCGGCAGTTGACATCATTTGACTTGACTCCCGAAGTCTGTGATGTAATCTTGGCAGCCAGGCGTCCCTCCACTAAGATGGTATACGCCTGCCAATGGGACGCATTTGTGGCATGGTGGGGCATGGCTTGCAGTCGTGGAAGATGGCCGTAGATTGCTAGTGCTCCGCTCGCGGTCATTGCACTGACCCGCCATCCATCATCATCCGTGGGCACACAATCAAACTCACCTAGTGCTCTGCAACCGCTGAGCCTGGAGACCCGATGGAGACATTGAGAGAGGCTGTTTCAGACCCCTGGAGGCGATATCCCAGAGCGGCCCGTTTCCTCGCTGTCGGAGGTAAAATGGCACCCGGCCGCTGCGGCGCTTAAAGAAGGCGGCCAGTGTTACAGTGCTGGTGCCGTCCCACCTCTCCTGTGCTGCTGGCGGACAGGGGCTGACGTGTGGAGCGCTGCGGGAGGCGAACCGGTGAATTCCCCCCAGTGAGTGAGGAGGACTGGAGCAGGTGGGCGGTATGGAAGGCGGCGAGCTGCAGGCGACCACAGTTAGCGCGCCTGGCGGAGAGGGACAGACCTTGTCTAATAGACGGCCCGGATCAAGCCCTGTGTGGGATTGATCCTAAGGCCGCTCTCCCGGCCGGGGATTGAGCTACGGTGCAGGGAGGGGGCTGCCCGGAGGCTGGCACCAGGCAGAAGAGGAGGGCCACGCGTGCTGAGGGTGCGGCCTGGAGATCCTTTCTGGGTGGGAGGAGAAAGGAGGCTAACGCCAGTAGTGGAGGCTGCACCTGGGCTCGGGCCTGGCCCCCCCCGCCGTGACCGCCTCTTTTGCCAACTATATCCGGGAGTGGCTGCTGATTAGTGGGGAGAGGTGAAGACCCTCCCCACATCTGCTATAGACAGGCTGTTTCACGAGGCCCGGAGGTGAGGGCAAGCACGCACAAGACCCGTTCATGTTTCCTGGGGGGGGCTAGGCGGCGCCTATATAGCCGGGGAAGCGCTACAGTTGCCCTGTGGTGTAGATTAGACCAAAGGGGTGGTGGGTGGCCTGGTTCTGCCTCCCGTCACTGCTTGCTGGGGCATTTGATGCATTTGCCCAGGGCCAGCCAGAGACATGGGCCGGAACAGACCACCGGGCCAGGGGCAGACCAATCAGATAGACCGGTATACGGTGGCTCTAGGAGGGAGCCAAATTGAGGATCCTGACGCCACTGTCCCTGACCCGTCTCTGAGGGACATTATGGCGGCCATCCGCGACTTTAGCGGCACGATGGAGCCCAAACTGGATTCGGTCACAGTGCAAGTCAACCTCCTCAGGGCGAACTTCAGGAAAATGGCTGACAGGGTAGCGGTGGCGGAGTCTCCAGTCGAAAACTCCAGAAGCCTGAGGATAAGGTGGCGGCGCTTACCAGAAACCAAGCTGACATCTTCGCCAGGCTCGAGGATCAAGAAGGGTGGGCCCGGTGCAACAACATCCGTGTGGTGGGGGTGCCGGAGTGCCTGGAGGGGCCCGCCGTGGACTGGTTCGTAGAAGATCTGATATTGAACCAGCTGAAACCTAAACGCCTGTCAAATTTGTTCTCCGTTGAGCGCGCTCACCGCACCCCTGAAGGTAGGCCCAAGCCCTGGGGCCCTCCCACGATCATTGCCCGCATCCTGAATTTTTGGGACCGGGACGCCATCCTGCAGGCGACGAGGTCGACAGGTGACCTTAGGCTGGAGAACGCCACGGTCAGATTCTTCCCTGACTTCGCCCTGCATGTTCAGCGCCAGCGCCGATCCTTTGAGGGGGTGAAGAGAGCCCTCATGGAGCACGGGGGGAAATATATGATGCTCTTCCCGGCGCAACTGAAGATCATAATGGACGGTCCAAAGGTCTACTTCTTCGACTCACCGGAGGAGGCGAGTGACTGGCTGGAGGGCTGGCGAACTGTCAGAAAGAAAGGGAATCCGCCAGGGTTGGATCAGCGAGTGAGGGAGCAGGCATCAACTGAAGCCGTGGGACCCCGGGATGGCGCCCAGGGTCCTGAGAGGAGAGGCACGCACCAATCTGCTGATGTGGCGTCGCTGTGACTTACTGACTTTCCCCCTCAGGCTAAGTGTTTTTGACTGTGAGTGTTGGGGCAGACGGGAGGGGGTGACGGGCCACATGTGGTACCACTACGGGTTTGACCTACGGGACCCTCAAAGCCCCTCCTCGGGGGCCTGGAAGCCAGGGGAGGGACCTGTCCCAGGCTGGGACCGTCCTCCACTGGGGACTTTTTACTCCACGGACTCACTGAACTGCCCGAACATTATACCGTTCATAGGGATGGGACATTCGTCAGTTTTGTATACTTCTTCAGACTGACTTCAAGTTCACGTTTCCTCATGCATGTTGTGCGGGAAAGGTTTGGGGCGACAGGCACTCTGCATGTTCACAAGGTGGGAGGTTGGGGATCCATCTGGCAGGGAGGCAGGGTGGGGGGTGTTGTTGGTGGGGGGTTGGTACGTTATGCTCTAGTCCAATATAATTACACACTCCATAGTCCTGGCTCCATAGGCACGAGAGGCCCCCTTGAATGTCCGAAGCTGTTAATCTTTCCTTATCTGATATGGGTTCCCAAACTAAGTGCACCACATGGACGTGGAATATAAATGGGATGGGCAACAAAATTAAGAGGACCCTCTTCCTGCAGCACCTTAAACGACATACTCCGAATGTGGTCCTAGTACAAGAGACGCACTTGGCGGGCAACAGATGCAAAGCCCTTGATCGATTTGGCTATAAATTGGTTGTCCATTCGGGCTTTACGTCAGGGTCCAGTGGGAGGTGACAATTCTGGTACGGTACGCCATGCCGGTAGTATCACTGGGTTATTGTTCTGATGATGCGGGCTGCTTTGCCGCAGTTGCGGTGAAGTGGGAAGGTTGCACAGTGGTCTTCTGCTCCTGATATATTCTGCATGGCCTGCATTCCTCTATGCTCCCACGGCTGGGCTCCTTCTTGGCGGATATTCCTCAGGGGCTTCTCCTGGTAGGGGGTGACATGAACGTGGTGATGACGGCTGACCTGGACAGATCGGGGTCAGGGACTAGTTATAGGGGTGAGAGAGGCCTGGGAGACTTTGCCATGGCAATGGGACTTAGTGACCTATGGCGCGCACATAACCCGAATAGGAGCCAGTATACCTTCTACTCCACACATCATAAATCTCAGCCTGATTATTTCTGCGCCTGGTCCGATCAGCTGGGAGCCTTCACTGATCCCTGTATCTTGGCCCGTGGCATCTCGGACCACGCGCCGTTCGGGGTCACAATCCTGGGCCAGCTTGTTGACAGGGTCTCCTTTCCAAGGATAGACTTGTGGCGTCTCTGCGATAAGTCGATCAGCGCCAAGCTACTTAAGGGTTCAAAGCTCTACTTCAAAGAAAATCGTGGTTCGGTGGACTCCCATGTCGTACTGTGGTAAGCCTACAAAGCTGTATTAAGGGGACAGGCGCAGGCACTTATTGGGGCCAAAAGGAAAGAAGAACGCCTGCGGATTAGCCAAATCGAGCGAGACATTGAGAAATTGGAGGGGGAGGCAGGTACTGCCCCCTTGAATGACCTAAGGCATAGGCTGCTGCTCAAACAACGGGAGCTTCGCTCCCTGGAAGAAGAGGAGGCACGGGCATATGCACTGGCCACGCAACGTCGGCTGTACGATGTGGGCGACAAATCCCTAAAGCTACTAGCCTGGCTAGAGAGGCGGGACAGGGAGTGATCCTGGGTAGCACAGGTGCAAGTTGAATCGGGGACTGTAGTGTCCAACAGTATGGACATCGCAGATGCGTTCGCGTCCTATTTTGAAAAGGAGTACTCCCTGGTGTGCACTCGTACTGAGGGAGATTGCGCTGAGTTCCTGCGGGACTTTCAGTTACCGCAACTCTCTAGAGAACAGAGTGACCGCCTCAATGCGCACCTCATGGCAGAAGAAATTGGCAACGCCCTCAACTCCCTACAGTCGGGAAAGGCACCTGGGCCCAATGGGCTAACGGTAGAAATCTATAAGCGACAGGCGAGTGTTGTCATCCAACCCGTAGTCAGATGTGTGAGGAGGCCAGGGAAAGGGGCACGCTCCCGCCGGATCAACGCGAGGCCACCATAGTGGTTATTCACAAGGCTGGGAAGCCACCGGACCTTTGCTCATCGTACCGCCCCATCTCGCTGATCAACGCGGAGGCCAAGGTTCTGGCCAAGGCTCTGGCGGACAGAATGCTGTCGGTTCTGCCTGACCTGGTGCACGTGGATCAGTAAGGGTTCATGCCCCATCGAAGTATCCGCCCCAACCTGCGACGTCTCTCTGGCGTGCTATAGATGACGGAGGACGTAGGGGACACCCAGACGGCATTGATGTCTCTGGATGCTTCGATGGCTTTCAACAGCATCGAATGGCCCTATCTCTTCATGGTGCTCCAGAAATTCGGCTTCTGCCCCACCTTTTGTGCATGGGTGCGTCTTTTGTATGAGCAGCTGATGGCTAGGGTTAGGGTGAATGAGTCAGTGTCCAGTCAGTTGCCCCTCAGGAGGGACACCAGGCAGGGCTGTCCCCTGTCTCCCTTCCTGTTTGCCCTGGCATTTGAGCCATTGGCACACTGGATCAGGAGAGACAGGTCCTTTTGGGGCCTGGCCCTGACAGACGACTGGGAGGAGCGTATTTCGTTATACACCAATGACGTCCTTCTCTACATGTCTTGACCCTATCACTCTATGGCGCAGGTGCTCCACCTCTTCAACTGTTCGGCAGCTACTCTGCGTACAATATCAACTGTGGGAAGTCCGTGATCTTTCCCCTGCCGGGCTCCCCACTGTGGGTCCCCTCTCGTTTCCCTGCCACCATTGCTACGGATGGGTTTAAATACCTAGGGGTCACATCACCAGGGATGCGAGGGACTTCTTCACTAAAAATCTTGAACCCCAATTGGCGTGCCTAGGGGCCGATGTCAATCATTGGAGGTCCCTCCCGCTTTCTCTCATGGTTCGTGCAGCACTCTTCAAAATGCTTGCCTTGCCGAGATTGCTGTACATACTGCAAAACACACCATACCTAGTCTCCCAGGGCATGTTCACGAGGATTTCTCAGGCGGTGCGGGTGCTGCTCTGGAATGGTGGGACTCCCAGAATAGCGCTTAATAAACTGACCAGGGGGATGTACGATGGGGGGTTGGTTCTTCAGGATGTACGCCTGTACTACTGGGCCTCACAGCTGCAGGTAGTAAACGACTGGGTGTATACAGACAACTCGGAACCAGCGTACAGGGTGGATAGACTGGCCATGCCTAAGGGAAATTGTGAGCACTTGCTCTACGCTCAGAGAGTGGGGAAAGACTGGCCTGCATATACTAGGGTAGTGGGACAGTGTTGGAAGGAAGCAAACAGATTCCTGGGTTGGGCGAACAAATTAACTGGTCGCACTCCCCTGTGGCTGGGTTCTCAATTGTGGGAAGTGTCACGACTGGCTGGCTTTGGGGGGTGGAAATTGATAGGTATAGATTATCTGGGGTATGTCTGGAAGGGTTCGGCTCCCTGTTCTTTTGCCTACCTAATGAAGGAATACAACCTTCACGAGTCACAACACTACCACTACCTACGACATATACATGCCATTCGTTCCCACCTGGTCAGAGACACTTCCATCCCGGAGTACTTCCCTATGGAGGACAGGCTGCTACTAGATCCCATTTTGGAGAAGCCCACTACCACCATTTACCAGAAACTTATCAATAACATGAACGACCCGCTGGAGAAACTAAAAGAGACATGGACTCGAGACTTAGGTGACATTGACAATACCGACTGGCAGGACGCCATACAAAGCCCACGGGAGGTAGCAATCCGCCCCAGGTTCCGGCTGATCCAGCTGAAAATACTCCATTGCACATACTACCCTCGCACACACCTGTATCAGTGGGGCAGGAGCCCCTTGGCTTTATGCGTGAGGGGCTGCCAGGGGGAGGGTACCTTTTACCACATATTGTGGGAGTGCCCCGCCATAGTCCCTTTCTGGACTAGGGTGGCTGCCACAATGTCAAAGATGGTGGGCAACCCGGTCCCACAGGAGCCACGATGGCTGCTATTGATGATACAGGGGGATGAGGACTGGACAAGGCACATAGAGATATGGCTCGCACCAGCGGCAGCCATGGCCAAGAGAAACATTGCCAGGCGGTGGAGATCTCAAACACCCCCGTCATGGGAACTCTGGAGAAGGGACCTAGACTGGTGCCAGCGGGCTGAGGAGACCATCTATAAGAGCAGGGGATGCCCAAAGAAGTGGAAAGAGATCTTGGGACCGTGGCCAAAGTACAGGAAGGAGGGTGGGGGGCTGGAGGAGTAACTTGGCCACTGGTCATCCTGATAGTGCTCTAAGGTATTGACTGGATTGAAAACCACAGTGTTAACTACTGCTATGATCATTGTTCACTGATTGTCATGACTGTATACTATGAGCATTGTTCAAAAATAAAAAGAGTTTAAAAAAAGAAATTTGTGGCATGGTGTGCAGCAAAGGCTGTGAATCCCCTTTCTGCCCCTCTTTCTGAGATTCTCTTGTTCCTCCTTTCTTTTGCCCAGCAGGGCTCTGCTCTGGGCACTATCAAGGGCTATCTTTCAGCCATATCTTCCTTTCTAAGGTTTCCTGATCAGCCTTCTCTCTTCATGTCCCTGCTTGTAAATCGTTTGTTAAAAGGTATTACTCATCTCTTTCCTCCTATTCCCTTTGTGATGCCTCAGTGGGACTTGAATTTGGTCTTGACCTATTTGATGTGTGCTTCCTTTGGGCCGCTTCACAACTGTCCTCTCTGACTCTTAACTCTTGAGACTGCATTCCTGGTAGCCATCACATATGCCAGAAGAGTGAATGAGCACCAGGCTCTTTAATCCAAGCCTCCTTTTCTGGCTGTGCATCCGGACAAGGTAGTCCTAAGAACTCGTCCATCCTTTCTTCCCAAGGTGGTCACCTCCTTTCACATTGGGCAAACCATCACGTTGCCCACCTTCTTTCCACCTCCTTCTAAAGAGGAAGGGAGGCTCCACCGTCTGGACCCAAAACGTGCGCTTTCCTCCTATCTGGATCGCACCAAACAGTTCCAGGTGGGTGACCAGCTCTTTGTTGGCTACATGGATGCCAAGAAAGGTCAGGCCGTACACAAGCAGACCTTCTCTAGATCGGTCGTTTTGTGTATTAAAGCCTGCTATTTGCCAGCAAAAAAGGAGCCTCCAGTGGGGCTACGGCCCATTCCACCAGGCTGATGGCAGCCACTACTGCTTTGGGATGAGGAGTACCTCTGAATGACATCTGTCAGGCAGCTACATGGGCATTGCTGCACACGTTTACAAAACACTACTGCCTGGACAGCCAAGTCCGGAGAGACGGCTTCTTTTGCCGTTCTGTTCTCCAGGACTTTCTGGTGTGATCTTGGTTCTCAGACCCACCTCCGGGGTTGGTACTGCTGGGGTATCTATTCTAAGGTAAGTAATCTATAACTAACTGTTTCTTGCAGGTGAACAAGTTACTTACCTTCGGTAACGATATATCTGTAAGAAACATAGGTTAGTTATAGCTTCCTTACCGCCCCACCCATCCTTCCCGTACTGCAAACTGATTTCTAGGGTTAAGGACATCCTTTCAGTGCCCTAGTTTTGTGCACCAGTGGTCAGTGTCTTGCATGGCTCTGCATTTCTGGCACGGAAAGTCGTGTACAGAACTGACGTCAGTGCTCGAGGGCAGCGTCTAAGTAGCTACTGCAACGTCATCCCGGCGACCACAACGCCAACGACGGACGCGGAGCAGAGCGATGCCACCTTCCGACGCGCAGAGGTACTGCTGACAAAAAAACTTTCCAGATCCAGACTGACATCTTGGGGCAATTCTAAGGTAAGGAACCTATAACTAACCTATGTTTCTTACAGATATATTGTTATCGAAGGTAAGTAACTTGTTCGATCCGTCCATAGTAGTGGTAGAGGCGGTTCACAGGATAGGGATGGAGAGTGTGTGAAAATTAGGTAAAGGGTGTGGCCTGCAGTATGCGTAGGATCTCTGACTTTCTGGTTTAGGCCGAACATAGAAGGATCAGAGAGGAGTAGAACAGCCAGTGTCCTTTCCTCTTCCTCCTTTTTGTGATTAGTACGTTTTCTCCACCTTCCTGCTTAAAGACACAAGAGTCACTTTTCAATGTTACTGTTCTTCTCCTAACGTTTCTTTAATACTTTATTTCTTTATTACTCCCACAGGTGTTTTCCTGCTGCCAACAGCTAGAGGGGAGGAGTCCCTGGTGTACATACAGATTGTAGGGGGTTTTGAAAGCAGAATTCCTCACGCCTTTCCATTGAAGATTATTTTACCAGATATCCATGCATTCCTTATAGGGATCTTCCCCGTGAGTCCCCAATCAACCAAGTCACCTTAGACCTGCTCCAGGAAGCCCAGATTTCTTGACCCAGTAACAGACACATAAGAGCTTGGTATAGGCATCCACCAGTTGGGTAAATGCTAATACTTTTTCCAGTCACTCTGCTTGCAAAAAGTCAAAATGAGTGGACACTTTTGACAAATGCATGTTCTCCTTGCCAATCTTGCCCTAAGTTCAGTCAGTTTGAGCAGCCTTTAGGACATGGTGGGTGAGATCTTATCTGCGGCCCAGAAGACCTATGACCCTATCTGATAGAGACTTCTAGCCACAGATTCCTTACCTTAGAATAATCCCCAGGCATCAGACTGATCTGGAAATTTTCTGTGAGCTGTACCCCTGTGCACCAGTAGGTGGTGGGGTTTGGCTTTGCATGATATCCTTGGCAACTGCTCTGGAAGTGATGTGGCGGTGCCTATACAGACGCCACCCCACCGCGCGGACGTCAGTTCTTTTCTTTCCACACCAGTCAGCACAGATCTCGGAAGAACTTCCCAAAGTCCTTTCGACAGACCTCTTTTCAACTTTTTGTAAAAAAAATTAGATTTTTCTCCTGATGCAAGGATTTCAGCTAGGAAAGCTTGTTTCAAACCATGTGGTGCCTATCACCAACAGATGTCGGTGACTGACCCGCTTTTGATGTGCTTCTGGTATCTGATAGAGACTACTAGCTGGAGATTCCTTAACGTAGAATTATCCCCAGGTGTGAGACTGGATCCGGAAAATCTTTTTGCCACAGCAGCCCTGCGCGCCGGGGGTACTGCACCATGTGACTCCGCCCTGACGTCGTCCGCATTTGTGACGTCAGCGAGGATACGTAAGTCACACCCCGGAGCGCCTACATCAGTTTTTTCTCTTTTCTGCGTGCAACGTGGATCCGGAATGTGTCCTGGCCTTCTCTTCTTTTTCACGCTTGGCGTTAGTGGAACAGTGTGCGAATGACTTCGGGCTTCAAGACGTGTACCTCCTGTACACGTCCCAAAATGGCGACGGACTCTCACCTGATTTGCATGTGGTGCCTAGATGAGCACCACGACTCGGAGAGCTGCGACGCCTGCCAGCACCTTAAGCCTAAATTGAGGCAGGAGCGTTTGAAGAAGTTGCTGTCGGCGCGCTTGTCCAGGTCATCCCAGCGTCCGTCCCCTGCCTCGGAGGCGAGAAGCCGCCGGTTTCGTCTGCGACATCGTCTCTCACCAAGGTCCCAGGGGGGTGGCTCACCGGCTGGTAGGTCCTTCAGTTTGTCTCCGAGGCCCAGTCCTCCTTCCGCGGTGGGCGCCGGCTCCCCCCGGGACGTCGCCTTCCTACCCGCCGTTTCCCGGCGCAGAGGCAACTAGGGCCCAAATAACAGCCTACGCTGTGGCTCTGCAGGCTTCTTTGGCCCTTCCTCCACCTCCTGAGACATCTGGGGAGCCCTTGGCTCGTGCTTGGCCTTCCGTGGAGTCGCCGGCGGCTCCGGCGCCGAAGGTTTCGGCTTCAGGTTGTAGGAGGGTGGTGTTGTGGAGGTGTGGTCCTTCGGGGCTCCCCTCTAGTGTCCCTGCCTCGCCTCATATCCCTACGGGGCTCCCTGTGGTGTTGCAGGAGATCGCCAGGACTCTGGGCTCGCCCCCGAGTCCCCCTCGGTCCTCTGAGCAGGCGGCTGCATCGCCAGAGGTCGAGCCAGCACTGTTTCGGCACCGGGAGCCTTCCTCCCCAGCTCCGGTGGAGTTGCTGTTGGAGGCCGGGACCTGGGGCGCTTTCACAAGTCCCTTTCGGTCCTCGACGCGGGCGGCTGCCCCTTCTGAGGCCGAGCCAGCGCCGCTCCTTCGCCGTTCCGGCATCGACCCCGCCCCATTCTCCCGAAGAGCACGTTGTGGCAGAAGTTTACCCGGTGCCACGAATTCCCACTCTGGCGCCGGTCGACATTGATCAGGCGCCGATGGCGGACTCCATGGAGCTGCGTCGGGTTCTTGAGTCATCTCCTGAGGTCCCTTCTTGAGAGGTCTGTCATCTGTTGGTGTGTTCCTCCCCGGAGACTGGGCGCCGTATTGTTGACTTTTCACTGGCATCTTCCAGCGAGGGCTCCTCGCCATCGCCACGGCCTAAATGTTCGAACCCTTCTTTCTGTGGCTCGCGGCTGGCTTTTCCACCCGCCTCTCCGCCTTCCCCTGAGGCCCCTCAGGTTCCCCATTCTTCTGTGGACCCTCCTCTATTCAGAGACTGGCCGCTCCCCCCTGGACATGGGGATGACGGCTCAGTCTGCAGCCATCGCCCACGGTGGAATTACTTACTCCTCCGCGAGGCCCTACTGAGGCCAGTGTTGCTTTTGTTCGGGCTATTTCCACAGCCGCTGGTATTCTTCGTATGGGTGAACCTGTCACTCCATTTCCTATGGACAACCTGAGGCCCCTCGGGTTCCCCATTCTTCTGTGGACCCTCCTCTATTCAGAGACTGGCCGCTCCCCCCTGGACATGGGGATGACGGCTCAGTCTGCAGCCATCGCCCACGGTGGAATTACTTACTCCTCCGCGACGTCCTACTGAGGCCAGTGTTGCTTTTGTTCGGGCTATTTCCACAGCCGCTGGTATTCTTCGTATGGGTGAACCTGTCACTCCATTTCCTATGGACAAACTTTTGGAAGTTCTCCACTAGGGCTCTGGTGGACGAGAGTTGTTCCTTCCTTTTGAAGCGTCACTCCACAATTCTCTTATAGGGGTTTGGGGGTACCCTGCCACGGGCGATCCGGTGCCTCAGGCGCCATTGCATCACCACCGCCCTGCTCCGCATGACCCTGTCTGTTTTTCCTTCCACCGCTCTACTCAAGGCTTTCTTCTGCGGAATGCCTTTCTGTGCTTGCCTGTACTATTGTTCCCTCCGTCTCGGGAGGCCCGGTGGTTGGATTCATAAGGGCGTTATGTCTTCGCTTCTCCAGCGCTGCCTTTCGAGCGCTTAATACCTTGTGTGTGTTGACCAGGGCTACTTCCAGTCTGTGGGACTCTGTTGAGCCTCTTCTTTCTCATGTCTCCCATGAGGGTGCCCGTGCTGATCTGCGGGCCATGTGTTGGACGGTAGGGAGTTGGCCGCATTTATTCTTCGTGCGGGCTTGGATGTTGCAGATGCTCTTGGCCGTGCTATGGCCACCTCTGTGGCTCTCTGTCACCATGCTTGTCTGCGTGATGCGGTCTGTCCTGAAAACATTAGAGAGCGTCTGGTTGATCTGCCCTTTGACGGGGTCCTTCTGTTTAATACTCATGCAGACTACGCCATTCAGCGTCTTCTTGCAGGCCTATGTCCTCCTCCGCCTTCTCCTCAGTAGGCGGGTTTGATGATCCTCCGAGACTTGGTGGGAGGGGTTATCCCACTTGTTCATGGTGTTTGGTGTTTGGAGTGGCTGTTACACTTTCTGTGTGGGTTGCTGTGCCCTTGGGGTCCCTTGGTTGGCCCAGTTTTTCAGTTGGCTGCTGGTTCAGCCCTCCTTTTTTGGCTAGAGTATACCTTTTGGCTGTTTACTAAGCCTTCTGTGGTTTCTGCCGCAGGTTTATAGTTTTGTTCTCTGATGCGGGATTTCTTCCCTAAGAGTGGTTCCCATAAATTTCTTGGGACGTGCCATACCCTATAGCTCTGTCTTTCGCTGGGAGGGTGTAGACTCTCCTTGCGTGTTCTTGCCTAAGGCAAGCCCATCTGCGCCTGTCCGCGGCCAGCGCCAGGAACCCTGGATCTCCAAGGCCCCATCGTTACGATTCCACCGTCCTCCACACACTCAATCCCGGAAGACACACCGACTGTGGAAGATCCTCACCAAACACCACCCACGGACAGTTCTCGTGCAGACCCTGCCGAAGATCCTTCACCATTGACAAAGCCCCCACTACCATTGAAGGCCCACCAAACGCACGGACCACCAAAGCCCTGACATGTATCCTCCTCAATGTGCGCTCCCTACATGGACATGCTATAGAGATCTGGGACCTGATCGACACATCTTGCCCGATGTCGCCTTCCTCACGGAAACTTGGAGCAACACCACCTCTGGCCCCAACATCGCCACTGCCATCCCAGACGGCTACAAGATCCAGAGAAAGGACGGCCTCCACCGCCCAGGAGGAGGACTCGCCATCGCACACAAGACCCCCCTCCGACTCTCCACCTCCAGCACGAGTGACCCCCTACTCCAACACCGAGCACCTCCGCTTCCAGATCCAGGACAGCCCAAGGAACACGCTACCCGACACCCTCGTCTACAGACCCCAGGAACCTCGCATCCAGTTCGCAACTACCATCGCTGACAATGCAGCAGCCATTATTAAGAAGGGGAGGGGGGGAGGGATGATCAGCTGGGAGGTGGGGTTGGCAATAGACAGGGATTGGCCGCAGGTGCAGTAGCAGCAGGAAAATGATGCGGGGAGGCGGCGAGAATCGGCCAACAAACTTAACTAGAGATGAAGATTAAAACACAACAATATAAATTCGGCACAAACTGTATCGACTAGCCCACAATAAATCAATAAAATAATTACACTCAAGCAGAGGTAACTGGCACGTTGGGGACTTGAACCCCTCCCAGGAGGAGAAGAGGAGGCTCGACGGTGGAGAAATGGGCGCGGAGCTGCTGGAGAGAGAGTGTGTCCTCGACCAGGGTCAGGGGACTTACTCTGGTCGAGTTGGTATCTCCAGTGTTTCCAGCTACATCAGCTGCTCCTGTGATGACTGCGCCTCTCACAGGTCCTCTTGCTTCTGTTTCTATTATGAATAACATGGATGGTGGTCTCATTTCCTGGAAACAGGATAGTACGGAATCTGGGGAAGTGGACTGTCAAATTTATACAGCTAGGATCAGCGGGGTAAATAAAAATCTATGAAAGAAGTTGGCAAAAGGCATAAGGACTACCCCCTATTTATAGAAAATCTAAAAGTTGGTGTGGAGAGCATGATTGCATGGAGAGAAGGTTTAGAAGGATTGACAGCATCATTGGTATCTGATCTTGGTGCACTACCAGATACAGTAGACCTCTTATTATCAAATGATGCATCAGCCGTTAGCAGATGTTTTGGTTGCATTGCCACAAACTATTGGAAATTTAACTTCTAATAAGATTAGTCAGGAACTGTCTACTAGTGTTGACACATCTTTGGCTAAAAATGACCCAACCACTGTGGTAAATAAATAAATAATACCCTATTTTTGACTAGACTTATAGCATAACAGATAGCTCAATAAATAAGAGTCAAGATTCGAGGTAGTAGGAGTTTCTGCAGGTTTATTACAGCATAAGGACAGGATCAGGACAACCTGCATAGGAACAGAATGACAGGGCCCAGCAGGGGAAAAGAGGCCCAGCAGGGGAAAAGAGGCCCAGCAGGGGAAAAGAGGCCCAGCAGCTGCTGGGGCTTGGTCTGGGATGAGCGCGCTAACATTTAATAACAAAACATTGACTTATATACATAGCGCAAACACATAGCATTACATTGCAGTAGGCGTAGCAGTGGGTGGAGCAGAAGGCGTGACGTGTAGCAGTCTCGAGAGATAACAGTAAAAAGGAGGTGTAACTGGGAGTATACATAGACATGTGATGTAAAACGTAACAGAATATGTCATGAATGGGCGGAAACATTGGAGGGGGCTACCTAAGGAGCCGGGACCTCTAACCTAATGGTGCGCGAAAACTAGCAATGACGTGTTACTAGGAGAAGCTGGGGGCTATGAACTCTGTTCTAGGAGCAGAGACTAGAGTCTGGAAGGTCGGAGCGACATGTACCTAAACCCTATCTGGTATCTAATGTTTAGGGAACATGTTGATATAAACTAGAAGTCATGAGGGGAAAAGCTAACCTGATTCTAAGACTGGACCATGCATTATTCTACATGTAGTGCGTGAAGAATATTAAATGACTATTAAATACAGTATTTCTCTAACGTGGAGACGAGAAGGCTAGACAATGACGGAAACTATTGATGCAGTTCAGTAGCTTAGGAATGCAGAGGAGGAGGACTGAACTGATAGCTGGAACTATAACATACTGTTGGCAGACTCAGAGGCAGAGCCGGGGTGCACCGGGCACTGCAAGGCAGGAAGTAAGTGAAGGGTCGAGGATACAGGTGGGGGCTGTGTCGCTCCTTAGCGAGGCTTTCGGGAGACAGGAGTTGAATCTGTGGTCCGGGCCCTTTTGAGGCCTGGAAACGGGGACTTTATAATTGAATAACGTGCACACTGAGAAACGTGGCAACATTACTTTACATAGGCCTGATATTCGTAGTATTCACGAGGACTAGAAACTAACATACTAGAGGTGGACACAACTGTAATTGCGTCTTTAATCGGGCATAGGGAATAACATATGCATATTGGTCATGCACACATAACATATGATGGATGAGGCGTAGGGACACAGAACATGGCAAAATTTACTTTTCCACATTCCCTCCTTGTCACTACGTTTCCATCAGGAAACATCAATATTCATGATACCGTCTATCATTTCATACAGTACCATTTGCTCGTCTCGAATTGTCTTGGAACGAGATTTAGAACGGGGCTTGGGACTAGGAATACAAGAGGTAGCACACATGCTGCAAATCGCAGGGCCACATTGTATACAGAGGCAGCAGCTAAATATGATCGCTACTGCAATACCTAGAAAGGACAGGACTTTCCATCCCCATGCGGAAATTATATTCCAGAACCAACCGGACCATGTCCAGGTGCCTGGATCTTGGTGTAACAGATGGGCAATTTTATGGAGTCTGGTTATAGCTGAATAAACAGACGGCGCGTTATTTGGAATGAAAATGCAACAACTGGATCCGAGAATTCTACAGGCCCCGCCCCTATCGGCCAGTATGACGTCAAGGACGAGACGATTCTGTAAAACGACAATTCTCATAAAGGACTGCTCTTCAGTTAAGTTACCTAGAGCGGAGGCAGTCTCATCTACTACTGCTTCAAGGGTTCTTGTTAACCTACGGATTAGCTTACTATTTACAACTGTACCTAAATAAGGGAAAACTCCTTTATCTATATCAATGAATTGCTCTGCGGCGGTTTCAGTATAATCGACAATCGGGAGATTTCTCTTGTGTCTAGTGTGTACTAAGAAAGAATTCCTATGATAGTCAGGTGGGGCTAGAAAAACAGGTGGCAGTAGGAAAGCAATGTAACAGGTTCCCTCCCAATCGAGGGGCAGACGAACATATGCAGTTTGACCACAAACAAAATAAGAATGACGTGAAGCTTTAAAAATAGATTTCCCACTGTCACTATACTGGATAACAGTAGTACATTCACTATGACCTATATGTACAGAACCATAACTACGGACACATAATTCGCCTTTGACTGGTAGTACTGAAATAGCGGGTGAGTCTGGAGTAGTATCAGACTGAACATTCAGAACCATGAAATTCGACGAATAATTTCCTAAATTATATACTTCATTTTCTAAATCTAAACCTGTTCTGTGGGGGAAACCTTGCTTGTCTGGAAAACATGTACTGTTAAGAAAAGACATATCTGTTGAAGATGACGTTAACGTGGACCATGCTCCACACGAACCATTGTGTGAGAATGGATAAGGAAAGAGTGGCAGAACTCCCTTCGGTGTCTGAAAAGGGGGGAGTCGACCACACACCCAACAATTAGTGGCATTGCTGGTCTGGTGTGAATAATGTAACATACGGATGAATGTGTTATTACGCATGGCGAGGCGGTATGAATATTCGTGAGGAGGCAGATCACTAAACGTGTGCTCTACTGTAGCATGAGCAGACATATTTACATGAGGAACTGGAAAACACAGATAGAAAGCATAACTGGTGCAGGAAATCATTATGCTAAGAAACAATGTGAAACTTAGAAAAACGATGCATTTAAGTGAACTTTGACTGACTCTCTCACTATGGGGGTCTATTTTATACATGTCAGAAACAATCTAACCGTTTCACCTAGGGGAGGACTTATACAATCAAACTGGCTGACTTATTAGACCTGAGCTTTAACTTATACTCCTGTTGCGGAGTTTTCTCTAACAAGGGAGGGGTTGTAATAATGTCCGGTGCGGGACAGTCCTTTAAAACAATATTCTGGCAATCCTTCGAATCCTGGGAAATGTTCTTGGAAGTGTTTTTGAAGACTGATTTCGGTCCTTTGAAAAGTTTTACATGAGAAAGATGAACCCACCCCTTCCTGCCTTCCAACTTGACGGCAGTTCGGGTGGTCAAGAGGACCTGACGTGGCTCCTTCCAACGTGGTTCCAGCGGACTTGATCTGTCAAAATTTCTGATCATCACCAAGGATCCTGGAACGATCTCGTGCGGTGCCACCTCGGTATTGTCTGGAAATGCGGCGGCAACCTGTGAACGACATGAGTTGAGGGCAGACATCAAGGAAGCTAGGTAATCTGTCAGCATATTACATGAAACATCGGTAATACTTCGGGGTCTAGGAGTACCCCACATATTGGGGGGGCGGCCGAAAACGACCTCATACGGGGACAGACCTGATCTGGAATGTGCGACCATACGCATGTAAAACAGAGCGACTGGCAAAGCTACTAACCAATCCACACCCTTGTCTTTACATACTTTTGCTATACGGATTTTCAGAGTCTGATTATGCCTCTCGACTAGTCCAGCTGCTTCTGGATGGCGTACACAATGGAACTTCCACTGGTACCCTAACAACAGGGAAACGTGCTTCATTAACTCTGAGGAGAATGGCTGACCGTTATCAGAATATACGACTCTAGGGAGTCCATATCTAGGGAAGAATTCACGAACCAACTGCTTGGCAGTGGTCGCGGCTGTGTAATCTGGGACTGGATATGCTTCTGTCCATCTGGACAAGGCGCATACAACTACAAGGACATACTTGAAACCTCGACATCGCTCCATTTGAATATAATCCATCTGGAGGACCTCAAAAGGGTGGTCAGGGGGCTGGAAACCACCTTGTTCCACCGGGACACTTTTACCTGGATTAAACTGACAACATATCATACAGGTACGGACTTTCTGCTTGGCTGCAGCTCGTAAATGCTTATTGAACCAAATGTTCTGGATACTGTCTAACATAGCTTTTTCTCCTAAATGTGCTGGACTATGTGCGGTATTGATAATGACTTGAACCATAGAATCGGGGAGAAACCATGTGGCTCTACCCTTCGTTAACCATCCTTGATCTGTCTGGACCCCTCCTTGTACAGACCATTTCTTGATTTCATCGGGAGTAGCATGTGACTGAATATCTATGACATCTTGAGTAGGGTCCTTAACTGTCATGCATGTAGTCGGATCTGGAATATGTGTCTGATTAACTGGAATGTCTGGAGTCTGTGCTGTAAGCTTGGCTGTGCGGTCTGCTAAATCATTACCTTGGGAAATAATGTCAGTAACTTTCGTATGTGCTTTGCACTTCATGATAGCAATAGATGTCGGTAAATGTATGGCATCTAACAGAGCTTGAATAAGGAGACCATGCTGAATCTTGGTTCCATGAGAAGTCATGAAACCTCTCTCCTGCCAGAGCACTCCGAAGTCGTGTACAACTCCGAATGCGTAACGTGAATCTGTGTAAACATTAACTTTCAGGTTCTTGGCGTGTATGCAGGCTTGTGTCAGAGCGACTAGCTCTGCTGCTTGAGCGGACAGAGTATCAATACGGTGTGTTTCAATAACTTCAGTGTCAGTAGTCACTGCATACGCGGCGACTAGTTCTCCTGTACTAGTTCTCATACATGAACCATCCACATAAAGTGTCAGGTCAGGATCTGGTAACGGAATGTCTGTCAGGTCTTGTCTTGGCTTTGTCGTAATGTTAACTACTTCCACACAATCATGTGTGTCTGGATTTGAACTAACTGATGGTAACAGTGTAGCAGGATTCAGGACGTTGCAGCGTCTAATTTCTATGTGTGGCTGGAACAGTGTCAATTCATAACCTGTTAAACGTGCAATGGTCAAGTGCTGAGTTTGTGTTCGGTTTAAAAGAACTTCTACTGAATGTGGAACTTGTACTGTCAGGGAATGTCCTAAAACTATGGAATCACTTTGTCTGATAGCCAGTGCTGTGGCTGCAACTGACTTGAGGCACACAGGCAACGCCTGGGCGACTGGATCTAATGTGCTCGAAAAATAAGCACAGGGCTTGTATTGACCTGCTTGATCTTGTGTGAGGACAGATAATGCTGTACCTTCGCGTTCAGTAACGAAAAGTGTAAAAGGCTTACTGTAGTTCGGTGTAGCTAGAACTGGGGCTTGACATAGGGCTTTCTTTAACTCATTAAAACTAAGTGTATGTTCAGATGTCCAAGGGAGGACAGTCGATACGGCTGCCTCCTGTGTCGTTAACTGTATCAGTGGCTTGGCTAGGAACGCATACTGGGGAATCCATTGTCTACAATAAGAAGTAAGGCCGATAAAAGCACGTACCTCCTTCTGGGTTCTGGGCTGGGGAAGACTCGCTATTAACTGGATACGGTCGGGTGTCAACTGCCTACCCCTCTTGGACAGCAAGTGTCCTAAGTATACCACTTGCTGGACACAGAATTGAAGCTTCGAAGGTGACACCTTGTGCCCCATCTCGGCTAGAAAATACAGAACTGTAAGTGATGCTCGCTCGCAAGCACGTTCAGAACGGGCTGTGATCAGTAGATCATCGACATACTGGAGCAGGGCAGTGTCAGTTGGCATGTGAATGTTGTCTAGTTGTCTCTTGAGTGCTTGACTGTAAATACTAGGGCTTTCTGTGAAACCTTGAGGAGCGCGTGTAAACATATAGCTCCTTCCATTTAAACAAAATCCGAAAAGAAACTGGCTGTCTGGATGAATTGGAACACTAAAAAATGCATTCTTGAGGTCAATAACAGTGAAAAACATGGCTTCGGAATCAATGGCTGTTAACAGGGAAGAAATATCTGGGACAACTGGATACTGAGGAATAATACATTTATTAAGCTCTCGCAAATCAATCACTAATCGATATACTGGGGGTGCTTTTGGATCAGTACGTTTCATGACTGGAATGATCGGAGAATTGCATACATTGGAGTCAGTTTCTACAACTACTCCTTGAGCCATGAGCTCGTCAATAATTTTGGATAAGGCTGCTACAGCCTCAGGTGGCAATCTGTACTGCCTGATTCGTGGTAACACTACACCTGGTTTGAGAGTCACACGATAGGGTGTGATTTGCATGTAACCTACATCAGTTGGACCTTGCGCCCATAAATGCTGCGGAACATTAGACAATCTTGAATCAAAATCTCGTAATACATAGTGACCCTTAAAGTCACGTAGGAACAGACGTATTCCCTCTGGGGAACAGCAAATAACTGCACCTAATTCTTTCAGTGTCTTAATACCTAATAGATTTTCTGGACATGACTTAGTAAGTAACAGATCAGTAGTACGGGACAATGGACCTACTTCTAGAGTAACTGGCTTAGATATTTCATTAATTATGGGTTTTCCTGAAAATCCAAGGGAAACATTTCTTGAGCCTGAGAGCGGAGCCCCTGGAACTTCGGCGTGACTAATTGTGGTCCTACTTGCCCCTGTATCGATCAAAAACTTTCTGTCTTTCCCTAATACTTGACTATGAACATAGGGACCTTCTTGGTCTACAGGTATCTCGATGAGAGGCAAGCCTACCTCCCTCTCTAGGCTGTTTCATGAATATGACTGGTACTCTGGATACTCGGACTGTGCATACTGGTACATCTGTGATGTAACGTGCTGTGTTGCAGCAATAGGCTGCGGTACTGTAACTGTCTGTTGTGCATTCTGTGACTGAGGAGTCTGTGAAACTTGTTCTTGTCTTGGCGGACGTGGTCTTTCTTTGGTCTTACCAGTAGCTATGTTGTGTTTCAGAACTGCACACTCGTTTATAAAATGACCTGGCTGTTTACAATAATTGCAGTTCCCTTTAACGGGAGCCGCAGGATGACTGGCTTGATTCGGACCCCTCTTCTGACTGTCTTGAGGAATAGATTGTGCAACTAGCACTTTCATTTTCGTGTCTTTCATACGTTTTCTTTCGTGTTCTTGCTCTTCTCTGATTCTATTCTGGTGATACTGGAGCATCTGGAGCATCTGGGACGGAGTATTTGCTTGCCAGGTGCTTTCGACTTTCAAAACTCGATTTTTAATTTGTGGGCTTGAATTCTCGACTAATTTGGTAACGAAAAGATGAGGGTATGACTCACTACTTGTCCTGAGACCACTGTTAATACTGAAACATTTCTCAAATCTAGAATAAAAATCACTAATATCCTCATCTTGTTTCTGTTTACAGGCTGAGATTGCATCCCAGTCTTCTTTTCTTGTTGTCAATAATCTGGGTAAAACTTGAATCAATAATTCTGGTAATTCTTTACATTTATCTCCAAGACCGGTACCTGGTACTCGTGCCTTGTCTTCAGCTTCTAGAGCTGCCCAATCGATCTTTTTCTCTCCCACCTCCCATTCTTTTTCCTTTAACTTTTCATACACCCCTGCGGGTAGCAGAACCTTTAACATTTTAATGATATCTGGGTAAGTGTATTCTCCCATACGGAGCATGTCTTTTAATTCTCTATGGAACCCTGCTGGATCTTTGTCATGGCAGGGTATTAACTTTTTCATTTCGAGGAGTTCCATCTTTGTGATTGGAGTGTATACAAACACTCGTTGCATTTCGCCACCCGCCCCTTGGACTGGGTGGACTTCTCGTAACGGATGCTGTCTGTCTATGTAGAAGGGTTTACTTTCTGGGGGTGAGACATGAACAAAATGCGGGTTCAGGAACGTTCTATACTTGTGGCGCTGTTCTAGAATGACACTAATTAAATCGGTACCTAGACCTCTCCATCTGTACTGGAGTAACTCGTTCAGGATATCATGTAACGGGCCTGGATCAGAATGTTGACCCTCATACAGAGTAATGAGGTGCTGGATCATATACATACCCACCAGTCGCTGCTCGGCTGGGGGCAGTTTCAGAAACATTTGTGCCACTATTTCGTCTGGAAAAGTGGTAGAATCAGTAATCCATCGGACTGCTGATCGGGCTAGTTCTTGTTCGTGCATGGTACTTAATTCGCTATAACCGACTCGTGATTTCAGAATGTGATCGATAGCTTGAAATACTTGTTCTAGAGAGCAAGGCTCTCGTTCTGGTGCTGGATGATGAAAAATAGACTTAGGTTCTGGACGTAAATGGCGATCTGGAAATCTGGATTTTCCTACATACGCTATTCTGACGGGATTCTCGTCTTCCTCTTCAGGATCAGAGATACTTTCTTTCTCGCTTACTTGTGCTGCTTTACGCTGTTCGTGTAACCTTATTATTTCTTTACGAATTTTCTTGTACATACTCTCCATGGCACCGACGGTCTTGTGCTTACCCTCGGCTATATTATCACTCCACCTTGTTAGGATTCTCATCTCGGCGGGATCTTTAGACGGGTAATCTTGTTCCCTTATTAGACAATTGATCAGGAACTTTAATATCATGAGCTGAATCTCGGCTTTCCTTTGAGACATAATCTCGCCAATACTTTCTGGATCATCCCCTGTACGGATGAAACGATATATTCTGTCTAGATCTTCTTTCATATTCGGTAAGGTGACTAGATACTCGGTCACTCTCCTTACACGTAAGGAATATAAAACCATAGTATATTCGCCTGGAACTGGATCATAGACACATTCGGCAAGGGCTTGTCTGATTTCTGCAACAGACTTATTACTTTTAGGAGTACGCTGTGATGCTTGAGCATGTAATTCGAGTGCTGTTAAACGCTTGTGTGGCGGCGGGGTTTGAGGAGGACCTCCTCCTGCGGCCCCTAGACTAGAATCGTCGACTGACATTCTTCGTGCTTGCAGAGTCGGTAATTGTAACGTGGGCTGAACTTGTACGGCGGGCTGACCCGGGGGTACCGTAACAGGTACTCCGGTGTCAGGAGGAACGGGAAGTGCCTGATTTACAGGGACTGGCGGAGCGCGAACAGGATTTGCATATTCTGGAACGGTGTCGTCCAAATAGGACGAAATAAAAATATCAGCTGCGGTCGGTTTGTGACGTAGCTTGGTCGGAACTAATGGTGGCGGGAAATTACTGGGTGCCTCTGGGGTCGCTTTTGGCAAGCCTTCGGCAAGGAGAGGATACATACCCTTAATAAGGGCATGCCTCTGTCTGTCTGACTGTTCGGCTTTGACTTGTTCACCTATCTCGATTAATTCTCTTTCTTGGGCTCGTTCTTGGGATTCTCTACTTAACTCTGACTTTCTGACTTCCTTTTCCGTTCTTCTATGCGCTTCCTTACGCCATAACTCGATGGCATCTTTCTGTGACTGTCTGGCTTTCTTTTTCCATAATGCTTCTTCTACTCGCATGATACATTCGGCATCCCATGTACCCGATACGGGCCATCTATACTTTTCTTCTAACTGTTTGGTATACTCTACCCATAAATCTAGATACAATATGGCGCTTATGCCATGTTTCTGATACATAAAGTGACCTGGACTGTCCCTAGGCGGAACAGGAACTGCTGCTTCCAGCAGACCCTTTCTAGTTTTTAACTGACGTAACTTGGAAAAGAGCGGCATTCTAAACTTGAATCGGAACACAATACAATACACGAAAAACAATAACAATTGGGAAAACAATTCAGGCATACCACGACATTGGAAATACATTAAACAACATTATAAATAACAGTTCGAACAGAATACTACCTGAAAAAACTGAAAACAGAAACAGAACAGAATTCTCGAGAACGGAACAGACTAGAGTTACTGGATGCACTGCTGTAACAGTACGGAACATACCGGTCCCATAAAGGAACACATCAAGACCCGTATCCACCTAGGTGAACACTTCGTTTGTGGGCTTGGGTACCACCAACCCACGGACCAGGAGTCAATTTAGACTGACCCTGTCTAGACACTACCCCAGCAATGGTACTCACCGGGCAGCACGGAACGGAAGGCCTCGGACGGGACTGGACTACGACGACGAACTTCGGACTTCGGACTTCAATTACGGGTGGACCTCCGGATACCTCGGACCTTGGACTCTCGGCTTGGGCTCTGGTCGGGACTCGCCGCGTTCCTCCACCGTCTCGTTCGGATGCTGGACCGCCTCCTCCGTCTCCTCCGTGGGCCTGAGGGATACTTGAAGCAGAAATATCTGCACTTGGCCAGTATGGTTCCGTCACGACTGCAGAGGGTCAGGGGGTCGGCGTGGCTTCACCGACGCGTGGGGAAAGGGCAAGTCCCTATTCGGGCGCCATTATGTGGTAAATAAATAAATAATACCCTATTTTTGACTAGACTTATAGCATAACAGATAGCTCAATAAATAAGAGTCAAGATTCGAGGTAGTAGGAGTTTCTGCAGGTTTATTACAGCATAAGGACAGGATCAGGACAACCTGCATAGGAACAGAATGACAGGGCCCAGCAGGGGAAAAGAGGCCCAGCAGGGGAAAAGAGGCCCAGCAGGGGAAAAGAGGCCCAGCAGCTGCTGGGGCTTGGTCTGGGATGAGCGCGCTAACATTTAATAACAAAACATTGACTTATATACATAGCGCAAACACATAGCATTACATTGCAGTAGGCGTAGCAGTGGGTGGAGCAGAAGGCGTGACGTGTAGCAGTCTCGAGAGATAACAGTAAAAAGGAGGTGTAACTGGGAGTATACATAGACATGTGATGTAAAACGTAACAGAATATGTCATGAATGGGCGGAAACATTGGAGGGGGCTACCTAAGGAGCCGGGACCTCTAACCTAATGGTGCGCGAAAACTAGCAATGACGTGTTACTAGGAGAAGCTGGGGGCTATGAACTCTGTTCTAGGAGCAGAGACTAGAGTCTGGAAGGTCGGAGCGACATGTACCTAAACCCTATCTGGTATCTAATGTTTAGGGAACATGTTGATATAAACTAGAAGTCATGAGGGGAAAAGCTAACCTGATTCTAAGACTGGACCATGCATTATTCTACATGTAGTGCGTGAAGAATATTAAATGACTATTAAATACAGTATTTCTCTAACGTGGAGACGAGAAGGCTAGACAATGACGGAAACTATTGATGCAGTTCAGTAGCTTAGGAATGCAGAGGAGGAGGACTGAACTGATAGCTGGAACTATAACATACTGTTGGCAGACTCAGAGGCAGAGCCGGGGTGCACCGGGCACTGCAAGGCAGGAAGTAAGTGAAGGGTCGAGGATACAGGTGGGGGCTGTGTCGCTCCTTAGCGAGGCTTTCGGGAGACAGGAGTTGAATCTGTGGTCCGGGCCCTTTTGAGGCCTGGAAACGGGGACTTTATAATTGAATAACGTGCACACTGAGAAACGTGGCAACATTACTTTACATAGGCCTGATATTCGTAGTATTCACGAGGACTAGAAACTAACATACTAGAGGTGGACACAACTGTAATTGCGTCTTTAATCGGGCATAGGGAATAACATATGCATATTGGTCATGCACACATAACATATGATGGATGAGGCGTAGGGACACAGAACATGGCAAAATTTACTTTTCCACACCACGTCAGTACTGCAAGGGGTGTTGCTAAGTACTGTTCTGGTCAATCCTAGTCATCCTTCCTTCCGTCAGTTTCAGCCCTCAATTTTTTTTAACCATTTTAGCTGAAATCAGAGAATGTAAAACCTCTCAGGTGCAGGAAATAGCCTTAGTCCACCATTGGGCTGGATAAGATTGAGGGAATGGTGCAACAAATTCCAGAGTGAATCAAGGAAATCAAGCTGAGAGTATCTGGTATGGAGGATCGCTAGTTCAGCTGGGAAAAGTAACTCATTAATTGACATGCACATCTGTTGATGTACATGGAAACAATGATACAATAACATATACTGGAGAAAGCCCCTGCAAATCTTACTATATTGCGGGCTCATCGGTTCCCTGCACAGCACTCTTCTACCATTAAATATCCACGGACAATGATTGCAAATTTCGCAGATTATCACATAAAGGAGGCTATTCTATCTAAAGCCATCCAGAAAAAATATTTTTGGCTAACCTATGGCTCACAAGTTAGAGTGTTCTCAGACATGTTGGCATTAGCAGCTCACCGACCTAGGGACTTATTGGTCAGCTTAAAAATGCCGGAGCACAGGTGTGTATTGTCCAACAATCTAAGCTGAAGGGTTTATTCAAGGTGCAATTTTACCTCTGTGTTACTCTGGAGGAAGTGCAAGAGGTTTTCCAGTAGGTGGTGAAAGAAAGTATTCGTTAAGGGATGAGGAGGGGGAAATGTGGCTAAAATCTGAAAGGTATTAGCGCCCGGCGCCAAGGTGAGCGGCAGGCCGCATAGCACCGCACTGCCCCCCCAGCCCCTCAAACTCACGCCAGCCGTCTACCAGCCAGAGACGCACCCGAAGACGGCCCGCGAGATCATAGCGGCGGGCGCTGCATTTCCGAACCGACGTACGGCGCTGCGGAACCAGGTAAGAGGAGCCTGCATATAGCCATACAGTGTACCGCCAATTAGGATATAAGAGCTGCCTGTCATCTCCTTCACGGTGCTCAATAGGGATCACGCTCCCATAACCCACGGACACTGAGGGGGACTACATGACCAGCCATTTGCGCAAGCTGCATATAATAGCATAGTCCAGTACCTCACCTGCGCTGCACTAACCGAGGCTGCTCTGGCTGCCATGTTGATCTGCTGAGGCGACATCAGGGAACCAACATAAGACGGCTTTTGTGCTCCACATAGCGGCGGCGCCTTCACGCAGTGCCACGACAGACCTACTGCTGACAACGCTACCTGCTCAAGCACAGTCAGTCAGGGTTACAGCCAAGTGCAGCGCGTGTGACTCCCCCATTTCATGGACGCCGCATGATTTACTCGCGGGCAGGGCGCCATTTTAGTTCGCCTCAGTGCAGCAGATCTGAGACTGCTTCAACTCAAGTGGCTGGAGACTTGAGCAGTGTCGAGCTGGACTGGTGGCCCAACAGGACAACGTCCGCCTTACTATTGGACTGACCCTATACTCGAGATCATAACGCTACCGCACGCGTGCTGCTGGGGCTGTTCACAAGAGGCTGTGGCGCCTGGCTGGGGACATGGGTGAGCCAGAGAAGAATCAACCCTGGCTGACGTTCGAACTACGCAAGGGGACCAAGCCGGGTCAGCCTGCGACACCAGATTCGGAATTAGATATGCCTGCGAACTCTCCCACTGCACTTGAGAAATCCCTAGCGGCCATCCAGGCGAGCTTACAAGCAATAGATGGTAAAATAGAGGAATTGAACGGCAGAATGGACCACTTCTCGTCCAAGCTGGACAAACAAGCGACGCGAATAGGGGAGGCTGAACAGCGCATTTCTGATGCGGAAGAGGGGCTCCAACAGGTGGCGGATAAGACCTCTGACTTAACCAAGCTGCTTGAAGTCATCCAGGCCAAGAATGAGGACATTGAAGCGCGCTCGCGCCGGAACAACTTACACATTTTGGGCCTGCCAGAATCCACCAATGTGGGGCGCCTAGAGGAATATGTTGAGGGGATGATTCGTGACATCTGTGGAAAAGACGACCTGTCTCCCCTATTCGCAATAGAGCATGCGCACCGGTCACTAGCGGCACATCCACCACCAGGAACCCCCCCCGAGGCCCATAAACGCGCGGCTCCTTAATTATCGGGATCGGGACACAGTGCTGCGCACAACCAGACTGAAGGGCTCGATTATCTACCAGGGTAATGCGCTGTCCTTTTATCCGGATTTTACAGCAAATGTACAAGCAGCTCGCAAGGAGTTCCAGGCTGTTAAGAAACTCCTACAGAAAGAACAAATTCCATATGCGATGTTATACCCTGCGCGCCTGCGTGTGGGCACCATGGAAAAAGGCAAGATTTTCACCAATCCCAAGCAGGCGATGGACCACGCTCGGACTCTCCGGCGCCAACGACAACAATCACATACTTCCCAGACATCGGACGTTGAGGAATGAGCAGTAAGAGGGGTATAGCGTGGTTTGCAGAAGGGCCTGCTGTGCTCCAGACGGGGAAGGTGTATAGATGGAAATGATATAACACGTAATACTTGTAATACTTGTTAAATTGTGCAGTCTCTCAAATTATGACAACTACACTACGCAATTTCACACTGTTATTCGAGCTGGGGGGAAGTAATACGTTAACGGTGGCACCATTCCCTAATACACTGGGGAGTGGGCAAAGCCAGCACGCCCTCAATCGGTGACCCCCGATGGGATCTGTGTTTACTATTGTTAGTTTTTTTTGAGTGAGTTATATGAGGGCCATGTCTTTAGCAGTTTGGGAATGCTGAAGTGGGAGGGGGCTGGGGGGGGGGTTCTGTTTGTTCACTATATGCCAAAGTCAGTTGATGCGATGATTATCATGCTATGCTATTGTGACTGTTGGGAGCGCTCCAAAGATGGTAGATCATCTGCTGGTGTCTATTTACAACTCGGAGCACATGGCTGGGTCCACATATAATTGTATCACCTGGAATGTTAGGGGGCTCAATACGCCGCAGAAAATTAGACAGGTGCTGGCGCACTTAGATAGACACCATGTACACCTTGTGTTATTGCAAGAAACTCATCTCACAAAAGCGACAGAAGACAGGGTTGCCAAACGCTGGGCGTCATATCGCCTGGCCTCCTCCTATTCCTCGTATGCCAGAGGGGTCATTATACTGGTGAAAAAAGGGGTGGCTTTCACAGCTCTTCGCACACACACAGATCACGAGGGTCGCTGGGCGATGGTGCTGGGAAAATTGGGAAATATGTTGGTGACACTTGTGAATATATATGGACCGGTGGTAGACAACACTACTACCTATTTCAATATGTTCAGAACACCACGTGACTGGCCCGAGACGGAAATTATATTAGACGGAGACCTTAACACGTATCTAGATCCCACCACTGACAAATCTAACCCACAGAGCACTAGGATGGGCCGAGTTACACAATGTGTGAGGGATGGCATGCTCGAATTTGGACTGATAGATGCATGGAGACATAGGAACGCGGGGGTACTAGCGGGGACTCACATAACACCGGCGACCAAGGGTTGGTCCCGACTGGATTATTGGCTGCTGAGCGGGGGGGGGGACACAATTGAGTCACGGACGTCCACAACCTCCCCAGAACACTATCCGATCATAACCCGGTGGTCCTAACGCTGCACATTACCCACAGTCCACACAAGCCATACACATGGCGGTTCAGGGCGGAATCACTCCTCGATCCACTATATGCTGACACCATCAGGAAGACAATAGTGCAATACTTTGAGAACAATGTGGGATCAGTGGACAGCCAAGAAATACTGTGGGAGGCTTTCAAAGTCACAATTCGGGGCGCATGCATCAGCACATCTGCGGGGATACTAAAGGACATTAGGGGACGCCTCACCACAATAGAAGCAAAACTGCACGAATTGGAAACACGATATGACCACACACCATCTACTTCCCTACTTGCTGAAATACGTGAACATATTGATAAATACAACACACTCGCAGACACGGAGGTGAAATACCTTTCCAAGAGGCATGTCACTCGGCGATATGGCGAGGGGGGGAGACCGGGCAGAACATTGGCGGGTCGGTTACAGAGCAAGGCCTGCCAGCCTCCAATAGACCCCATTGTGGACACCGATAGGCAATTGCACTACTCTCCCACTGCCGTAGTAGAGCAATTCCGCACTTTTTACTCCACATTATACACATCCTCGGGAGGGATGGATGAAGCAGCCATGGACGACTATCTTGATGACGTAGCATGTGCGTGACTGTCGGACATACACCGCAAGTACCTCAGTCTTCCACTAGATGTTGAGGATGTCACGGACGCCATTAAGACACTTCCAAATGGGAAGGCTCCGGGGCCGGACGGCCTGACCGCAGAATTTTACAAAGCGCATGCAGACATATTAGCTCCCCACCTCCTGGAGATGTATGCCGAGGCATATGATTCTGGCCACTTACCCCCTACGTTGCGCCAGGCGATGATCATCACGTTATTAAAGAAGGACAAGCCCCCGACCGCTGTAACTCATACCGTCCTCTGTCCCTTATTAACCTAGATGCCAAAATCCTAGCTAAAATTCTCGCTACCAAACTCCAACCCCTAATGCCGCTCCTCGTGCTACCTGATCAGGCCGGGTTTATACCCGACAGATCCACTTCGCTAAATTTGCGCACTATATTCGCCATGCTACATGTCCTGAATCCCGAGCTACATTCCGTCGCGGTCCTACTCAACGCCGCAAAGACGTTTGACTCCATAGAATGGCGATATATGATACATATACTGAGAAGAATGGGTTTCCCCACAGGATTCTTACGGTGGACCCAGATCCTTTATACGGAACCATCCGCTAGGGTCCGGGTAGGCGGGGACACGTCTGAACAATTTGCAGTGAGTAGGGGCACTCGGCAGGGGTGCCCGCTCTCCCCGTTGTTATTTGCCATTGTGCTGGAGCCATTGGCTTGTAAAATACGGCAGATACATAGAGCGGCGGCTCTGAATTTTAATAATTGCCCAGTGGGGGATCTCGATGTATGCGGACGATATGGTCCTATATATTCGAGAACCGAGCACACACTTGTCCCCGGTACTGCGAGAATACGTTAAGTTCGGTCTGTTCTCCGGCTTACATATGAACTGGGATAAATCTGTGATCATCCCCCTGACGGAAATAACTACCCCACCTCCCAGTTGAGTACCCATTAGTGTGGTCTGCAGACCCGGTCAAGTATTTAGGGGTGTGGATACACAGAGACCCCCAGACAGTGATGACTGAGAACTACGGGGTAGCATACACGGCTTTAGTTGCGCATATTGATAAATGGCAGAGTCTTCCGCTATCACTAGCGGATCGGATCTCCATCATAAAAATGGTAGTTCTGCCTAAATTCCAGTATTTCTTCTGTAATGTCCCTATCCCGCTCACTTTGCATTTTTTTAAAACTGCTACAGACACAGCTGTTAAGACTGGTATGGGGCGCCAAGCCGCCGAGGATAAGCTGGAAAACCTTATCTTTACCTTACGACAGAAGGGGCTTTAACGCACCGGATTTTTATATATACTACTTGTGCTGTCAGGCGCATTACGCATTCTACTGCTATCAACCGCACGGGTTCATTCCACACGTAGCGGTCGAAGAAGGGGAGGCCCACCCTGTTCCCTTGCGCGGCATCTTAACGCACACTCACCGTCGCACTCCGAGGGTAGAGATCAACACACTTGACACCACGGTGGCAGCATGGCAGGCGATTGGCAGCAGAACGCATAAAATTCCCTTATACGCTCCGGCATTACCTATAGAGGGGCATGCGGCGCTCTCGGTGGCCAGCGACCGGGGGACGGTCAAATCGCTAAAGGAAGTAGGCATCACATGCATGAGTGATCTATTCCCAGAGGGTACATACATCACGGGGCCGGACCTGGAGTACATCACAAATCCTACGCTGCTGTTCCAGTTTACGTGCTATAGACTAAGGCGCGCAATGAAAGAGCACTACACATGTTTCCCAAACGAACCCGAGACACTGTCCGCACTACAACTTACCATCACCGCTCCCACGAAGCGCAAGCTGGTCACCAAATTATGCAAGGCCGTACAGAAAGACACGCCACATAGCTATGTCCCTTGCCTGTCGAGGTGGAATGCTGACATTGACCCTAACATAACAGAGGAGGAGTGGACGAAGATTTGTTCAATGACGGGAGGATTATTGCCCAACAGTAACCTTCGCATCATACACCTCAAATTCCTACACCAAACCTATCACACTCCTCACAGGTTGTGGAAAATCGGATTACGGGCGACAGCCGCCTGCAGGATGTATGGAGCGGGAGAGGCGGGCTTCATACACATGGCATGGCAATGTCACCGAGTCTTTCAATACTGGGAGAAAGTGTTAAGTCTGCTTACCGCTATGACAGGGGTGACCTTAAGTAATACCCCAGCACTGTGCTTGCTGAGCCATGGCCCACACCTAAAGGGCATTCTGGGGAGATTTATACAGTTGGCCCTACTCCTGGCTAAGAGACGCACCCTGTTCACATGGGATAGCAAATTGTACCCAAAGGCAGACAACTGGCTCAAAGATATGGTGTACTGCCGTGATCAGCTGGAAACATATGCTGAAGAGCTGCCCAGCGCCTCCTGGCCGAGAGACATATAGGCCCCACTAAGGGAGTACTTAATGACCCAAGCAGAGATAGGCACAGACTGATCATGCTCGTACCAACTAGCCTCTGACATTAGGTACTTTTTTTTAATCTAGGACAAGTGCTACTGTACTGAGGCGCTACGGAGGAGAGAGTGCCCAACAGGGCACGCTGATATATTTAGATAGCATTGAATATCTGGAAGTTCTCGATATACACTGAAATCTGACTGATGGCAATGTTTTTCTGTTTCTTTATTGTTGTCTCTTTTGTTTGATATTGGCTGCATGTCAAAGACTGGGATACTGTGATAACCTGACAAGCAATGATACATGTTTCTTGTATGATTTCTCTTGCTCAATAAAAACGATTTACAAATAAAAAAAAAGTCTGAAGGTTAAGAAATTTCACAGAATATAAAGATGATTACGTGTAATGTGAATGGACTGCTGAATGTGCGGAAAGTGATGATCTCTTGAAATGGCTAGTCTCCTCCTCCCCTCCCCCCCCCCCACCCCCCGAGGTAATTTTTCAGGAGGTAACTCATTTTAAGTCTAACACACCAAATTATATCTACCAAAGAAGTACTCACAGGCTTATTTTGCCTCTGAAAATATGGCAGTGCGAGGGTGGGAATAATATTCTCGAATATGGTATACCTGGAAGTCAAACTTGTAACCCGGGAAAGGGAGGGCAGATCGATATGGACTAAGGCTAAATTTGCAGAGGTAATTCTCATTCTTTTGAATTACTATGGCCCCATGTTTGACGAGACTGAGTCATTGGAGCACATTTACGATCTATTAATACATTTGTATGGATCATTAGTCAAGTCAAACTTCTAGATGGAGGTGCTTCAGCAGGGAGTTACCCCTTCCAAGCCATTACTCCAATTCAAGGAAGCCCTTTCTGATGTCCTACTTGGGTCCTGGTCCAAACCCTGAACAGGAGCTCCTGTACATAGGACAATTGCCTGCTGCCATCACCCCACCCCTGAGGACCGCAGTTTCCTCACCCAGCACCCCATCCCAGAGAGTTTGGTGGTCCCGGCCTCCACCTCCAAAATTAACCCTGGTTTATTTCCTATTACTCCACTGTACAGAAAATCCAAAAGGCTGGGTACCTTTAAGAAGAGGATGTTCTCTTCTGCCAGCCTGGCACTGCGGTCGCTGAACACTGTGTGCCTCTTAGGCCGATACTCCCATACCATCTGGGACTTGGTGGCACAAGTTGCTGGTGGGAGGGAAACCAAGTTCACTATCTGACGTGGACTGAATACGACCGACTCACGGGGTAGAGCGATTTCATCGTTGGTGGCCCTGAGGCGCCACCTAGCTAAGAACCTCTGACTTTCAGGAGATGTCCAAGCTTTGTTTATGAACTTGCCCTTTGATGGCACTCAGTTTTACAGAGAGCAGGCGGACTCTGCGCTTGAGCGCTTTAAGAATAGCAGAGCTACAGCCAGGCCCTTGGGCTTTTGCATGGCCCCACGCCAACCCTAGTCCGCCTTCTGCCCCTTTTGTGGCCATGGGTGGGGCATCCAACCATGTCTTTACACACCCAGCCACCCCAGACAGCAATCCTACAGACCATGTGGGACAGGCAGCCAATCAACCAACCCCCTGGCAGCCACAGCTTCAAAACCCTTTCAGTATGCCCTCCGACTATCATGGGGCATCCAGTGGGGGGCAGGATACGACATCATCTCAACCACTGGAGGTCAATAATATTTGACCATTGGGTTTTGCAGCTCGTCCAAAGGGGCTACTGCCTTCCCTTAGTGACCACCCCCATCCCATTGCACCTACTTATGACAAGCTGACTGAGGACCACCTCTCCTTGCTTCTTCAGCAGGTGTTAGTTCTCTTGACCAAGGGAGCTATGGAGAAAGTGCTGGCATCAGAAGTAAGTCGTGGTTGCTGTTCCCACTAGGTTCTGGTGCCCAAAATAGACACACAACTTTATCCTATTTTAGAGCTGTGCCTTGTCATCTCTTCATGAAAAATGAGACATTCAAAATGCTTACACTCACACAAATTCTATCTGCTCTGATTCCAGAAGACTGAATGGTATCGCTGGACTTGCAGGACACTTCTTTTCACATCCCCGTCCTACCTGCCCACAGGCACTTATTCCGGTTCATGGTAGGCCAAGTGCATTTTCAGTCTGCAGTGCTCCTCTATGGCCTTACCAGCGATCCTCAGGTGTTCAGGAAAGTGATGGCAGTGGTTGCAGCTCCTATGCGGAGGTCAGGGATTCCAGTCTTTCCTTACCTCAATGAAAGGCTATAGAAAGCGGGCTCGCCCCAGGCAGTATTCTCCCACCTCCAGGCTACGGCGAACCGTCAGCATTCGCTGGGGTTAACTATCTATGTACCAAAGTCACACCTGACTCCTTCTCAGATGCTCCCTTTCCTCTGAGTTGTTCTGGACACAGTGACGTTTTTGGACTATACTCCAGAGCGACGTGCCCAGGATATTCAGGCTTTGACACAAATGTTTCAGCCTCTATCCTGGATTTCGGTGAGAGTGACTGTAAAGGGGTTGGGCCTTATGGCCTCCTGCATCCTTCTTTTGAGGCATACCTGCTAGCAAATGAGGGTTCTGCAATGGGGCCTGAAGTTCCAGTGGGCACAGCATCAGGGGAATCTCTCCAAAATGGTCCAGGCCTCGGATGGAACTGCAAAAGACCTACAGTGGTGGCTAATGAACCGCCATTGTGTCAGTGGCAGACCCATTTCCCTTCCCCACCCAGAGTTGCCTCTGGTGACCGATGCATGACTTATGGGCTGGAGCGGCCATCTGGGAGAAGTGGAGATCAGAGCACTCTGGTCTCTGCCGGAATGCAGACTCCACGTCAACCGTTTGGAGCTCCGAGTGATCCGACAGGCATTGAAGGCTTTGCTTCCTTCAGTCAAGGGAAGGCTGGGTCAGGTGTTCATGGACAACACCACCGCCAAGTGGTATTGCAACAAACAGGGTGGGGTCATGGACTCTTTGTCAAGAGGCTCTGCACCTTTGGACATAGCTGGAATGTCAGGGCATTTCTCGGGTGGTTCAACACCTGGCTCTCTAAACTACAGGGTGGACGAACTCAGCCATCAATGCCTAGTGGCTTACAAATGGCATATCCATCTGGAGGTGGAGCAAGGTATTTTCCAAGAATGGGGAGAGCCTTGGTTGGATCTATTTGCCAGAAACCAGAATGTAAGAAAGGGTCCTAGTGGAATTAATATTTATAGACCTGCTTGTATCTTGTCCCCCAACTGAACATTACAATAACACACGAAAGATACCAAGGGTCTTATGAAATTTTACTATGGTCGGTACCTATTTGTGGTATACAGACTCATAAATACCAAGAGGTTATCAAGATGACATAGGAGAGAGAAATGAGTGATCAAAACAGAAGAAAGAAAACCCATCAGCCCACCTATTGGCGGAGCTTCATCATCTGTTTTTTTTTTTTTTAAAAGATGGTATCTGCTAGACACCTCCTCAGAAAATTTCTTGAGGATTGCTAGTGTCAGACCATCAACCAGAAGATGATAATTTTTTTAGGCTGAAAGGGCAGGTTGCAGTGCTCAGAAAGTGTAAAGAATGTAAACAAAACAAAATTAATGGTGATATAAAAATGCCTGTTTTGATGTCTTGAAAAAACTTTAATGGGTGCGACCATCAAGACGGCATGTTTAAAAACAGAGTGAAAATAGTATGTAAAGAATTACTATTCATCAAAGATTTAGGTTGGTCGACATGTTTCAGCCCCCACGGGCTTTCATCAGGACCTATGATGTACACTACTGCAACACTTACCACAAGGCGTGATAATCAGTGTAGATTATGTAGACCTACCAGTTGTGAAGTAGTCTCATATCTTAATTTCGAAACCTCTCCTATGAAACAGGAAACAAAGAAAATATACACAAAACAGAGCAAGTGTCAAAATGCAGGAAACGCATCTGGTGTGTTATATTGGGTGTATCCACATTTGTATAATCCACTCACCCATCAATGTTGGGGGGAACTACCTCACCTCGCCTGGCACTCGCTCAGGACAAAGAGGCCACGCACTAGATAAAAAGAGAAAAAATGTATACAAAGTTGTATGTAACATGTATACATGGGTGCCAACATGTAATAAATACCGTGGCTATGTACCTTGAAAAGTCAGAATAAAAACAGAAAAGCAGAAACACAGGTCACTGGTAAACGCGACAGGAAACTCTGAGTGTGACATATTCCCACATGCTTGATTGTTAATTGCAATGAACAAGTGTTGCATACAAACATCTCTCTGAGTAAATTGCCTATGAGTAACTGTAAAAGGCAAGGTGTATCCAACAGCAAACCTTGAAAATATATTACAATTATAAAGTAACACCCCTCATAGATATATCAACTATAATCTAGAGAGTGACCAATGGTAAAACCAGTAGGACAACTGGACGCAGCTCTCACTCACCTCTCCGTCGTTACCTCGGTCTGGCATCTGAGCCGAGGGGAAGGTGGAGAGGCTGCGCACAGTTCCTGGTTAAAAATACCTAAGGCGGACCAAATAGAGAGCTCTCTACAGAGTCGGCCATTTAGTGATAGGCTCTTCATTTTGGGAAAAGACCAGTGTCAGCACGGCTGTTTAAAGTACGATGTCGCCGCTACCAGTGAGAGAACTGCTCAGATTGGTCCATAGTGCAAAACCGGAAACTTAGGGCTATTTTGAGTCGGCCGACCCAAGCGGCATCAAACCCAATGGGAGCCGATGTCTAAAGTTACGCCGCTCCTGCTCAGAGGAAGGCTCTAATTGGTGGATAGCCCAAACCGGAAACTTGGAGCCGGAAGAAAGACAGTTTCACGGCTGTCCACAGCGTTATAGACTTGAGAGATGACATAAGGCGGACCGCCAAGGAAGCTCTGCACATTTTGTGTCCTAGTACCCTGATTGGTCGTGCTCGAAAACCGGAAACACATCTTCACCAGAGAATGACTTAACCGGAAAAAACTGTGTACAGAACGCGAAAGGCAAATAAACTGTCTCGTGTATTAACCCACTGGTATTTATAAGCGTACTCAGATCGTGAAAACCTATATTTTCAAATGTAGTGCGCTGATCAATTGGAATCATAAACCGGACAGGCACAATGATGGAAGAGTGCACAAACCGGAAGGCGTATAGCGAGTCAGACTGATATGTCCTACAGTGGGGAGACGATATAAACCCAGCAAACAATTCAGAACCGGCATTATATAAATAGTTTGACCCAACGTGGTGTGTTGGTTTAGGGATCATTTCTTGATGCCTAATATCCTGTTCTTAAATCATAACGCACACCGAGGCATCTTAAGTAGATAAAATTACTTAGCCAGCACTAATCGTGTCTTATGATGTGTAGGCTTCAAGGGCCATACAGAAGAGAAGAAAAGAAAACCCTCTGAAGTGCTGTCGAGGGTTGATATTTCCACCTGTTCAATCATGTTAGGTGTGGACAGCTATCACTATGATCAGCCTATAAAGATGTCCGGAGTGAAAAAGATTGTCGCTCGTTGTCAGTTGCATGCACAATGGCACCAAATGACTGGCACAAATGGCTAGTCAGAGTGATACGAGTAGGTAGTTATATCTGTAACCACGGTATGTCATCATTTAACCCCTCTGCATCACATTTAAGTTTGAAAATCCATTTTTGTTCTTTCCTAAGCAGGAAGTGAGAAATATCACTCACATGAGGAGGTATAAATGGCTGTTCCAGAACTATCCATTCTAGCTCATCTGCAGAGTGTTTCATGGTAAGAAAATGTGACGTCATCCGGGTTGCTTGTTTGTTACGCCTGATGGTGCTTTTGTGTTCTTGTATTCTCAGTTTTATTTTTCTGGTTGTCATCCCTATGTAGCGAAGGGCACATGGGCAAGTGATCTGATAAATAACCTTCTCACTATTGCAGTTTGTATGTTGTTTTAACAGCCCAGGGCGTGCTGTACCGATATCTACTGATAATGTTTTCTTGGTCTGAGGACACACCGAACAATTGCCACAAGGATGATGACCTTGTACCGGAGGAAGATTCCACAATGTCGGTGTGGTTTCGTGGAAAATGTGTCTGGGTCTAGTATGAACCAATTCGTCTCTCAGATGGGTACTTCTCTTGAAGGAGAAAAGAGGCAACGGGATGTTATCCCCTGCACTATTCAAAATGCGCCACTTCTGTCTGATAATCTTCTGAATCCTCGATGAGGCAGTGCTGAAAGTGGTGACACACGCTAGTCTGTTCAAAGCGGGTTTTTCAACAGGAGGTGCGAGTAGTGCCTCTCGATGATTGTTAGAGGCCCTTTTGCACGATTATTTGATCAACGTGCTCGGGTATATAAGCAACGTCTATACCCGAGCACGTTGATCAAAAAATCGTCACCACTTTCAGCACTGCCTCATCGAGGATTCAGAAGATTATCAGACAGAAGTGGCGCATTTTGAATAGTGCAGGGGATAACATCCCATTGCCTCTTTTCTCCTTCAAGAGAAGTACCAATCTGAGAGACGAATTGGTTCATACTAGACCCAGACACATTTTCCACGAAACCACACCGACATTGTGGAATCTTCCTCCGGTACAAGGTCATCATCCTTGTGGCAATTGTTCGGTGTGTCCTCAGACCAAGAAAACATTATCAGTAGATATCGGTACAGCACGCCCTTGGCTGTTAAAACAACATACAAACTGCAATAGTGAGAAGGTTATTTATCAGATCACTTGCCCATGTGCCCTTCGCTACATAGGGATGACAACCAGAAAAATAAAACTGAGAATACAAGAACACAAAAGCACCATTAGGCGTAACAAACAAGCAACCCGGATGACGTCACATTTTCTTACCATGAAACACTCTGCAGATGAGCTAGAATGGATAGTTCTGGAACAGCCATTTATACCTCCACATGTGAGTGATATTTCTCACTTCCTGCTTAGGAAAGAACAAAAGTGGATTTTCAAACTTAAATGTGATGCAGAGGGGTTAAATGACGACATACCGTGGTTACAGATATAACAACCTACCCGTATCACTCTGACTAGCCATTTGTGCCAGTCATTTGGTGCCATTGTGCATGCAACTGACAACGAGCGACAATCTTTTTCACTCCGGACATCTTTATAGGCTGATCATAGTGATAGCTGTCCACACCTAACATGATTGAACAGGTGGAAATATCAACCCTCGACAGCACTTCAGAGGGTTTTCTTTTCTTCTCTTCTGTATGGCCCTTGAAGCCTACACATCATAAGACACGATTAGTGCTGGCTAAGTAATTTTATCTACTTAAGATGCCTCGGTGTGCGTTATGATTTAAGAACAGGATATTAGGCATCAAGAAATGATCCCTAAACCAACACACCACGTTGGGTCAAACTATTTATATAATGCCGGTTCTGAATTGTTTGCTGGGTTTATATCGTCTCCCCACTGTAGGACATATCAGTCCGACTCGCTATACGCCTTCCGGTTTGTGCACTCTTCCATCGTTGTGCCTGTCCGGTTTATGATTCCAATTGATCAGCGCACTACATTTGAAAATATAGGTTTTCATGATCTGAGTACGCTTATAAATACCAGTGGGTTAATACACGAGACAGTTTATTTGCCTTTCGCGTTCTGTACACATTTTTTCCGGTTAAGTCATTCTCCGGTGAAGATGTGTTTCCGGTTTTCGAGCACGACCAATCAGGGTACTAGGACACAAAATGTGCAGAGCTTCCTTGGCGGTCCGCCTTATGTCATCTCTCAAGTCTATAACGCTGTGGACAGCCGTGAAACTGTCTTTCTTCCGGCTCCAAGTTTCCGGTTTGGGCTATCCACCAATTAGAGCCTTCCTCTGAGCAGGAGCGGCGTAACTTTAGACATCGGCTCCCATTGGGTCCGATGCCGCTTGGGTCGGCCGACTCAAAATAGCCCTAAGTTTCCGGTTTTGCACTATGGACCAATCTGAGCAGTTCTCTCACTGGTAGCGGCGACATCGTACTTTAAACAGCCGTGCTGACACTGGTCTTTTCCCAAAATGAAGAGCCTATCACTAAATGGCCGACTCTGTAGAGAGCTCTCTATTTGGTCCGCCTTAGGTATTTTTAACCAGGAACTGTGCGCAGCCTCTCCGCCTTCCCCTCGGCTCAGATGCCAGACCGAGGTAACGACGGAGAGGTGAGTGAGAGCTGCGTCCAGTTGTCCTACTGGTTTTACCATTGGTCACTCTCTAGATTATAGTTGATATATCTATGAGGGGTGTTACTTTATAATTGTAATATATTTTCAAGGTTTGCTGTTGGATACACCTTGCCTTTTACAGTTACTCATAGGCAATTTACTCAGAGAGATGTTTGTATGCAACACTTGTTCATTGCAATTAACAATCAAGCATGTGGGAATATGTCACACTCATAGAGTTTCCTGTCGCGTTTACCAGTGACCTGTGTTTCTGCTTTTCTGTTTTTATTCTGACTTTTCAAGGTACATAGCCACGGTATTTATTACATGTTGGCACCCATGTATACATGTTACATACAACTTTGTATACATTTTTTCTCTTTTTATCTAGTGCGTGGCCTCTTTGTCCTGAGCGAGTGCCAGGCAAGGTGAGGTCGTTCCCCCCAACATTGATGGGTGAGTGGATTATACAAATGTGGATACACCCAATATAACACACCAGATGCGTTTCCTGCATTTTGACACTTGCTCTGTTTTGTGTATATTTTCTTTGTTTCCTGTTTCATAGGAGAGGTTTCGAAATTAAGATATGAGACTACTTCACAACTAGTAGGTCTACATAATCTACACTGATTATCACCCATTGTGGTAAGTGTTGCAGTAGTGTACATCATAGGTCCTGATGAAAGCCCGTGGGGGCTGAAACATGTCGACCAACCTAAATCTTTGATGAATAGTAATTCTTTACATACTATTTTCACCCTGTTTTTAAACATGCCGTCTTGATGGTCGCACCCATTAAAGTTTTTTCAAGACATCAAAACAGGCATTTTTATATCACCATTAATTTTGTTTTGTTTACATTCTTTACACTTTCTGAGCACTGCAACCTGCCCTTTCAGCCTAAAAAAATTCTCATCTTCTGGTTGATGGTCTGACACTAGCAATCCTCAAGAAATTGTCTGAGGAGGTGCCTAGCAGATACCATCTTTTTTTTAAAAAAACCAGATGATGAAGCTCCGCCAATAGGTGGGCTGATGGGTTTTCTTTCTTCTGTTTTGATCACTCATTTCTCTCTCCTATGTCATCTTGATAACCTCTTGGTATTTATGAGTCCGTATACCACAAATAGGTACCGACCATAGTAAAATTTCATAAGACCCTTGGTATCTTTCGTGTGTTATTGTATGGATCTATTTGCCTTCATCGCAAATGAGCAATGTGAGCAGTTTTGCACACTGGAGTTTCCAAGTCAGCTCTTGCTTGGAGTCTCACAATAGATAGTGCTCTGCATCAAAATCTGCTGGGCACTGGGTCAAAAGCAACCTCCTGTAGGTGTGTGAGCTCATTCCACCAGAGCCAAGGTTGTCACCATTGTATTAGCTTGTGGTGTACCCATGCTGAACATCTGTCAGGCAGCAATGTGGGCTTCCTTGCACATGTTTACGAATCATTACTGCCTTGACTGTCAGGATGAGCATTTCACACTTTCGGCTCTACAGGACTTTTTAGTATAATCAGTGTTGCAGCTCCACCTCTAGGGAGGTATTGCTTGGGTATCTATTCTAAAGAAAGGAAGCTGTGGCTGGAAGTCTCTGTCAGATGAACGAGTTACATACCTTTGGTAATGCCTTATCTGAAAGCAACAGTTAGTTATAGATTCCTTACTTTAAGAATTACCCCCAGGCATCAGACTGGATCTGGGATATTTTTCGTCAGCAGTACCCCTGCGCGTCGGAAGGTGGCGCCGGTCAACTCTGCGTCCGTTGACGGCATCGTGGTCACCTGGATAACGTCACGGTAGCTACATAGACGCCGCCCTCGTGCGCTGATGTCAATTCTTTTATTTCCACATCAGTAATCCGGAGAGAGCGGTACCCACAGTAATTTTTTGATTGACTTTTTTTGACTTCCTATTTGAGTCTCATATCGACTCCTGGTGCACGAGGGATGCCCGGCTTCAAGGCATGCGGTTCCTGTACCCGACTGATGTCGGTGACGATCTGCACCGCGTGTCCCTCTACTGCCTGGAGCGCAACCATGACCCCAAGTCATGCTTTGACTGCCAAACCATGGCCCGAAGTCTTTGCGGGTCCCGAAAGCTCCTCAAGGCCCAGCAGTCAGCTCTGCGTCGTTCAAGAGCCCAGTCACGTGGGAGGTCGAGGGACCGATCGTGGAGTCATCATCATTACTCCTCTTCTAAGTCAAAGCACAAAAGAAGTCAAAGAAGCATCATCGCTCTTCGACTTCCCCTTGTCTGTCGGCTGACATTACGATGGTGGTAACCCTCACATGGCTCCGCGTGCGGAGCCTTTAGGGTCGACTCCGGCCTTCCCTCCCTTCCCAGGACCGAGAGTGACCCCTGCCCAGCTTTGTTAATTTTACGAAGGGAAGCATGCCATTTTGGGCAGCCCGACTCCGCCGGCGCACCTTTGGGCCCCGCAGACTCGGCTGGGGGCCCTTAGATCTTCGGCTTCGGCCTCGGCACTGCAGGGCCCCCTTGGATCCAGGCCTGGATCCAGATTATCGCCAGTCGACCTCGTTACACCTCCGCTGGCGCCGACTCCACCAGCACCACGTCGGCAGCCGACGCTGCCTAGGCCCTCAGCCGGCGTCGACCCCGGATTCCGCCCCGGCTTCCACCTCAATGTGGACACGGAACCGGACCGCCGTATCCGGCACAAATGGGTACTTTTGTGCCTGTGTTCCACCTTGGCAATTTTCAGCCAGATTGGCAGCCAGAGGAGGGTGAGGAAGACTGGGAGGGGTCTGGTGATCCTTTGACAGACCAGTTGGAGTATGATCTGGACTGGAGAGAGGAACTGGGGGATGCCACTTGTCTGGATACCTCCCCAGACCTAGGCATGTTGTCTTGTCCTACCGTGGCTATGGAGGAGGAAGCGTCATCCGCAGTAGTGTTGTGTAGGGCGTCCGAGGCTCTCCACCTCGAGCTACCTACAGTGGCAGTCAGGACCAACCTCCTGACAGAGGTGCTTCAGCCGGCAGCGAGCTCTTCTGAGCCCATGCTGCCGTTTAATGAAGCCCTGACAGACATCCTTTTGCGGACCTGGTCCAAACCCAACACAGGGACTCCTGTGGATAGGATGATTGTCCGACGCCACCGGCCGGCCCCATGCGACTCCACTTTCCTCTCCAAACACCCCACCCCTGAGAGCTTGGTGGTCAAAGCCTCTACATCCAAAGGCGCCTTCCCTACCGCTCCACCTGATAGAGAATCCAAAAAGCTGAACCAACTTGGGAAGAAGATGTTTTCTTCCTCCAGCTTGGGACTGTGGTTGGTAAACACTGCATGTCTGTTGGGCTGTTATTCCCACTCTGTGTGGGATACGGCGGCGCAAGTGCTGCCTCAGTGCCCAGAGTAGGCCTGGGCCGTGCTTTCCTGTGTAGTTGCCAAGGGGAGGGACGCAGCAAAGTATACCATCCGCTGTGGGCTGTATACTGCCGACGCACTTGGCAGGACGATTTCCACGTCAGTAGCCCTTCGACGCTACTCCTAGTTAGAATAGTTTTTCCAGGGATGTCCAATCCACCCTTATGGACATGCCCTTTGATGGCCGTCGCCTTTTCGGTGACAAGGCGCACTAGAGCGATTTAAGGACTCTCGGGCTACGGCCCGGTCCTTGGGCCTCTCCACCATCCGCCCTACGCATTGTGCCTTCCGCCCCTTTCGTGGCTACGGAAGGGGTGCCCCACTGCATCCCACCCAGAGCCACAGGCCAGCGCAGACTGTTCGACCCCGGCACGGCCGGTGATGTGGGAACCACTGGCGTGGTTCTGGGGGCTAGCGGGCGGGCCAGTCCACCACAGCCCCTTCTGTATCAGCCTCCAAAGCCTCCTAGTCTGACCTTCCAGGGCCACCAAACGCTAGTGGGCAGCAGGATATGCCATCACTTCCCCCACTGGCGCACCATCATGTCGGGCAGGTGGGTTTTGCATATAGTCCGAAGGGGCTACTTCCTCCCCTTCGAGACTACCCCTCCCTCAATGCCACCCTAGTACCATCACATGTCGGAGGATCACTTGGCCCTCTCCAACAGGAAGTTTCAGCACTCTTGGCCAAGGGTGCCACCGAGCGTGTTCATGCCCCAGAAGTAGTTCGTCATTGCTATTCCAACTACTTTCTGGTGCCCAAGAAGGACAAAGGCCTGCGTCCTATCTTGGATCTCAGGAACGTCAACAGCTTCCTCCGGATGGAGAAGTTCAAAACGTTGGCGCTCGCTCACGTCTTGTCTGCCCTCGACCCTGGAGACTGGATGGTAGCAACAGACTTGAGGGATGCTTATTTTCACATCCCTGTCCTGCCGGCCTACTGGCGTTACCTGCGGTTCACGGTAGACCACGGGCACTTTCAGTTTATTGTGCTCCCCCTTTGACCTTACCAGCGCCCCTTGGGTGTTCACGAAAGTTATGGCGGTGGTCGCAGCTCATCTGCGCAGATGAAGGGTTCTAGTCTTCCCCTATCTTGACGAGTGGCTGTTGAAGGCAGGCCCACCCCAGGCTGTTGTCTCCCACCTCCAGACTACAGCCGACCGAAGTCACACCTGACCCCCTCTCAGAAGCGCCTCTTCATCGGAGCGGTTCTGGACACAATGCAGTTTCTCCTCCTGAACAGCGAGTCCAGGATATTCAAGCTTTTATTCCGATCTTTCAGCCTCTATCCCGGGTTTTGGTCAGGATGACCCTGAGGCTGCTTGGCCTCATGGCCTCCTGCATCCTGCTGGACGATCATGCCAGGTTGCATATGCAGGTTCTGCAGTGGGACCTGAAGTTCCAGTGGGCGCAGCATCAGGGGAATCTGTCGTTTAACTTGCCTCCTGAAGTCTGTGATGTAATCTTGGCAGCCAGGCATCCCTCCACTAAGACAGTATATGCCTGCAGATGGAATACATTTGTGGCGTGGTGCACAGCAAAGGCTGTGGATCCCCTTTCTGCCCCTCTTTCTGAGGTTCTCTTCTTTCTCCTATCTTTAGCACAGCAGGGCTCTGCTCTGGGCACTCTTAAGGGCTACCTTTCAGCCATTTCAGCCTTTTTCAGGCTCCCTGATCAGCCTTCTCTTTTCAAGTCCCCTGTTGTAATAGATTTCTTAAGGGCATTACTCATCTGGTTTCTCCTGTTCACTTTGGAATGCCCAGTGGGACTTGAACCTGGTTTTGACATATCTTATGTGCACTCCCTTTGAGCCACTGCATAACTGTCCTCTCAGACTTCTCACTTTGAAAACTGCCTTTCTGGTGGCCATTACCTCTGCGCACAGGGTGAGTGAGCTAGAAGCTCTTTCTTCCAATCCTCCCTTTCTGACTGTTCATCCGGACAAGGTCGTCCTCAGAACTCTACCTTCCTTTCTTCCAAAGGTGGTCACTTCTTTTCATATTGGCCAAACCATCACTTTACCCACTTTCTTTCCACCTCTGAGTCCTTCAAAAGAGGAAGAGAGATCCACTGTCTGGATCCAAAACGTGCACTGTCCTTCTACTTGGATCCCACCAAACAATTCCGGGTGGACGACCAGCTCTTTGTTGGTTACGCAGGCGCTAAGAAAGGTCGGGCTGTGCACAAACAGACCATCTCCAGGTGGGTCGTTCTGTACATCAAGGCCTGCTATTCGGGGCGTGGCCAGCCAGCCATCAAAGCGGATGCGAATTGAAATCACTCCGTCTGTTTACCCCTATTTATCCTGCTATTATTCCGATGAAGTGTGCTCCGAACCTGTACTGAGCGGGGCTGGCTGGGGATCGCAGCGGGGAGACGATGCAGTCCAGTGGGTCCCAGCACATACAGCGCTGAACGGAGATCTGCAGCCCGGAAGTGCGGAACGGCGCAGGGGGCATAAGCGCACCAACTGCTGCAGAAAATAACGGCCGCGACCAGGTCTTGGCCGGAGCGTGAAGACGCCGGGGATGTGCTGCTGACCTGTCCCTACGCTGGCGGCTGTGGCGTGCAGTTGTGTCCGTGCCAGAGGTGAGCCACTGCGATCTGCATGGGACGAGGGCTCCGCTGGCTGTCCCCGCTAGCGGGCCCACGCTGAGGCAAGGAGGCGGGCCTGAGGCGATGGCGGGCCACGGATCACAACGGCCTGAGCTGTTCCCTGGGACGTTCCATTAGCGGTGGGCATCTACGGCCCAGTGCAATGCTGTCGGCTCAGCGCCAGAGGGGAATCACGGGCTAAGTGAGTGTGGGCCTGGGAGGATACAGCCTGCTCCTGCGGCTTGCGATTGTGGGGTGAGTCTGCTGAACGGCGAGCTGGGCCTGGGCCTTGAGTCGGCCCTGAACTGCTTCCAAGCATCCGTGGACTGTGCCGTTGGGTGGTGCGGCAGAAAGTGAGGCCCTTCTGCGCCATAGGCAGGAGACAGCAGCATAGTGCCTGTCCTGTGTCCTGTGACCCGGTGACCCGGTGAGGGGAAACGCAGTGATCGCTGTCGGGGCTGGCGGGCGCTCGCCTGCGGCCCTGTGGAGAGCGGTTTGGTGTATCCGGGACACGGCATCAAGTAAGTGGGGAACCTCCCGGCGCTGGGCAGGACATCCCGGGAGTGGCTGCCTACCACTAAAGACTTTGAGAACGGATGTGACCGGTGTGCCAAAAAGAGTGAGGAACGGAGATAAATATGGCCGGGAATGCCTGATGCCAGCGTTCAAGACGCAGTGAACTGAAGTCCTGGGGTGCGAGCGCCATCTTGGGAGCAGCGCCATTTTGTGCGATGCCGCGTACGGTGCACCCCGGGCGCGAAAGCACTGTGCACCTTAGGGAAGGCCGCCATAGATAGAAGGTGTTGTAAGGGGACTGTACCTAGGGCTCCTATGCCCTGAGAGCGCCTGGAGGAGTGGCACGGAGCCTTTCGGAAAGGAGCAGGTCGTGGCGCCGCGCCCAGGGTGAGCGAGGAGGAGGCCGGGCATTTCCGTGCTACGACAGGGAAACGGACTGCACGGGAATAGCGCCTGGTGCCGACAGTAGGCAACGAGGGGCTGGCCTCCCTGACAACGGGGACAAGGTGTCGGTCTGTGCCGGATCAGACGGCGCTCTTTGGGTTGATGATTGCGGAGGAGAAGCCCCCCCAGTGGAAGACCCTGACTGGGGACGGGCGCAGCTGACTCCACATCTGGCAGTGGGAAGAGGCCCGAGCCTTGGTGACCTGCATCTAACCGCGTCCGCCTTCACTGAAGACTGCCCGCGGATGCCAATGGCGCAGAAGCTAGTGATGGGCCGGCTGTGAGACAAGTCGCAGCACGGACATTCAAAAGGGGACAGCCTTGACCCTCCACGGGTGCGCCAGAGTGGAAGTATGGAACCGCAGGCGGCGGCCCTCACTGCCAAAATGGACACTGTGCTCGCAGCCGTGGAGAGGATTGGCACAACCTTGAAGCAAACTGTAGTGTAGTTCCTATATTCCCAATAGGCTCTGCGCATTGGAATAATATATTCAGCAGTGTCGACGTAGGACTGAGGTCGACTAGGTCTCTACTGACTATATTAGACTTAAGGTTTGCCAGCTAGCTCAGAGGTCACTAGAAACTTTCTCGAATAAACGAGGAGGAGTTTAACCTCCCTGGATAGACAAGAAGGGATTAGCTTCTGACAACCATAAAACATGACAACTTTGCTCCCTCAGAATAAGAGTGTATCTCTAGAGTCGTGTGAAAACAATAGACAGCTATTTCACTCAGTCAAGCGTGCATACTTAGTTTCACCAGAGTGCAGAGAAAAGAGAGACCGACGTTTTCAATAAAAGGTGTTATTTATTGAGCAGTCTTCTTTCTCATACAAGAGAAATGAATTGCGTACAGTAAAAGGAGTAATATGAAATAATATTGTAAAAGCATTGATATGGTTTCTTAGCCATATGTTTCTTTAAAATAGATAAAATATATACATACAAATATACATTGACTAACGTACTCAACTGGTGCTTCTAAATACGCCTACCCCGGTGTACCTGACCTAAGCCTAATACGTGGGAAGGAGTAAGTAAGTAGCAGTTTAAGTTAAGTTGGTTTTGCCAACAATCTGAGTCAAGAATTCTCTTTAAGGGTTTAGTCAGCTCCGTACCTGGGTGATAGAAAGCAGGAGGTCTGGTATCTCTCTCTCAGGACTCGATATCCCAGTAACCCGTGAGGGGAGAAAAGACAGCGTCTCTCTCAGTGCGTCAAAGAGGAGGGGCGGTGTCCGTGGGATCAGCTGGGCTCTCGGGCAAGTAGATAGCCGCTCTGCTCCAAAACCACCACCGTGTGTTTGCTTAAGGCAACGTTGGTATATTTATACCTGAAAGGTGCCGGGTTTTGACGTAAGGTTGGACATAAGACGTCAATGAAGATGTCACTAAGAACTGGCCGTTCTTAGAGTGCTCACAGGAGTTCTAGGACGAAATCAAAACAAAAGCAATGGGGAATTCCCAGGTTGCTGGAGGTTTAGTTTGTTTTTACAGAACTCGTCGTACTTTCTAGGAGCCTGGGGAAGTAGCCTTGCTTAATTTGGGCAGCATGGGCTATGACTAAATATGGATATGATTCTTATGCCTTTATAAGGATATTATTTATTGTAACCACATAAGGGCATAAATCAGGACTATAGAATTTAGGGTCCTAGATAGAACTACAACATCCACTCCACAATCTACTGTCCCTCATTACTTAAAACTAAGCAATAGTAAACATATAAACATATAATAATGCATGTTTCTTCCAACCCACCCCAAACACATAAATTTGCATATTGAAATGGTATATGGTAATACACGAAAAATGAGTATTGGTACTGTACGCTTTTCAAGCAGTGTTATCATTCAGAAAAAAGGATTGCATATAATTATCAGCTGAATGATTTGCGAAAATTACACACGAAATGGGTCTTAATACAGAAGAGAAGGTCGAGACCATTCCATCACATATTAATACAAAATGCTGTACATGTGCTAGAGGCTGAGGTAATATATTGTCTCTAGAGTTCCTAAAATAGAAGCTCTGTTCTCTAAGAATAGTTCTACTTTAAGCAGAGTACATGTGCCCAAAAAAGTTAATATTTTTGGAAGTGAGAAAAAAATAATTTCGCTTTCAGGGGAAAAACAGTTCCAATTGTTTTCAGTAGCTTTTGTTTATCAAAGCTGAAGGCCGAATTCAGAGTTCAGGGAATGCTGTGTGCTCGTTGCTTAAAAAGTTATTCTTTCTGTTCAGGGGAGAACATCATTTCAGACAGACTCTCAAAAAATTGGTCTACGGCTTCAGGTGAAAGTTCGACTAAGTTTGAAAATGCCGCAACAGTACAGTCGTGAGAATGATTGCTATCATCGATGTCAGGATCAGCAATGCTCACAGAAGGTCGTACCTGGGTGATGCTGCTCTCACCTCGTACTTCACTACCCCCTAATCGTAGTGGTGAAGTCTCAACGAATGCCATCATCAGAATGGGTAGCCGCTGGGGACAACACGATGCATGAGCCGTTACAGGACTTAGCAAAGTATCTGTATCCAATGGTACTGCTGATGGTAGTGTAAGACAGACGTCCAACACGCATTCTTCTCCGCATAGCATACATCGAAGCACAGGTAAGATGCAATTCTGCCAGATGGGTCTGAATGAAAGAAACCAGGTCATATTCAGATCTCTTAGCCGGGCTAATCCAAGGACTTTGGTTATGCGGTCCCGATAGCGTATAGCTAGGATCGTTTATTCCATTGTTGCTGGAGTCTTGTCTGCGACTTGGCTTGCCATATCGGAGCAGAAGGATCAAATATAAAATTCCTGCTACGAGTCCCAAAAGAAGTGGTAGGCCGCCAAAGACAAAATGGACAAAATTAGGAAAAATGCCCAGAACTGTTTTGGAGGGTGTTAACAGTCCCGAAAAAATTGTCTTAAATACATGTGGGATGCCACTGGTATCTGACATATTTAGGATTTGGCTTAGCATTTCTGCGAAATGCACGGGCAATTTGTTGATAAAAGGTTATGCATCTCTGCCGTTTTCCTTGCAACTTGCAGATCATACGTTTCTTTTGATGACGTTAAAAGCACAGTTGTCTGTAAAAGAACAGACTTTATTCTGCTTAAAGTATCAATTCGAATAGAAGAGATATTCAAAGAAGGCCAAATTGTTGCCTCCGTATCTGGAGTGCTGTTTGGATACAATACTTGCATACAGCAAGTGACCATGGAACTCCCGCTGACGAGATAGGCTTTCCCTGGCACCATGCCACAACAGCTGTGGTCCACTATTAGAATATAGCTTCCGTTAGAAAGCCGTCTAAAGAATGGCTCTATTTGTGTTGAAGACTCTTTTACCACATGGTTAAAAGAGGACTGCCAGACGATGGGCAGGAGAAATTAGATGGAGTAGTAGCCATGGAAGGAAAGCCATGGCCTGAAATACAAGACCACATCATACATTTCTGCAAAAAGAAAATAGAACAGGAAAAAAGTAGACAGCTAGCTATAGAGAATGCAGCTGCAAAATTGGTGCAGCCGAAGCTTAAGAAAAAAGACGCCCTAGACACGTTGGCTGCACCTGTCAGTCAAATGACAGCAGTTACCACCTTTCCACAGGCCGCCCAAAATGCGCTTACCACCAATGCCCAGTCTGGGCAACAAGTGCAGCAGCCTGCCATACAGCCTGCCATGCAATATGTGCAAGCACAGACACAACAGCAACCACAGCCCGCCATACAGTACTTGCAGACCCATCCACAACAAGCAGTGCAGTATGTACAGGCCCAGCAACAGCCTACAGTGCAGTACGTACAACAACAGCCCCCTGTACAATACGTGGCACCACTGCCTGCTTATGGGAATGACCAACATCAGTACAACAGCAATGACAGAAACAGCACCAACAGAAACACTGGCATGCAGGGACGAGGAAATGGAATGGGGCAACAGAGGGCCCAACCACAGGCAGGGACACGCACTTGTTTTTACTGTCACAAACAAGGCCACATGATGAGGGAATGTCGTACTAGACTTCGAGAGCAAGGCCAGCAACTCATGGGCCCCATCCAACAAGTCCCCATCCAACAAGTACTACCACAATTACAACAACAACAGACGTTTTCACAACAGCCCCAGATGTTGTATGCCTATGCCCAGCCGGTCCCACAGCAGATGCAAGTCCCCATGCAGTCCCAGCAGATGCAAGTCCCCATGCAGCCCCAGCAGATGCAAATACCCATGCAGCCCCTGCAAATGCAAGCTCCCATACAGCCGCAACAGCAAGTATCCAGGTACCAAATGGTGTCCCAAGCCCAAAACACAACACCCCAAGGAGGAGTGGTGATTACTCCCAACAACTCCTTCACACAGGGCACCATCCAGCAATACCAAGCTGGAGGATACGCTCGCTAGGACAGCCCACAGACAACTCTTGTGTGCCCAGTTTTATCATGCACCATGAGTGGTGAAGATGACCCCACCGTCCTGGTCACGATAAATAACAAAACTTATAGCTTCCTCATTGACACAGGCGCCACGTACTCCTGCATTACAGGCGGACACCTGCCTATTTCTGATCAAGTAGCGGACACACAGGGATTCTCTGGGGCGATAGCAAGGGTCCCCTTTACCAAGCCAGTACCTCTACAAATAGGAGACCGGGTGCTGGAGCAACAACTGCTCTATTCACCGCACTCTCCAGTCAACCTGTTAGGGAGAGATCTAATGGCAAAACTGAACATGACCATTCACTTCCATGAGAACGGAACAATGGTTTGTTCTATACCAGGTACACCCCTAGCACGGATGATGGCACTCACTGTTGACTCTTCTTTAAAGGATCAAATGAGGGCTCGTCCTGTGGATGAGCAAGCGTTCTCCACCGCGGTGCACATCGTTATAGCCAACACACCTGAACTACACCAGCGCACTGTCCAGCTCCCAAAGGAATTTCTCTTTCGCCCACAGTCCCAGCACTACCAGATATTGGACAAAAGTATGATCCTAGGCATACTCGCTCTTCACATTACACCTACTTACGGGGCATTTCTAGCAGGAGACGACAATATGCGCTCCTGGGCCTGTGTAATTTTCATCGAGCCCGGACACCAAGTGAGAGACATTGCAGATGACCAGCTCTTTGGTGATCCTGACGAATACCCCATAACAGAGATCATCTATCAGTATGAGGTACCCCTCTCGGTGACAGTGGAAAACAGAACACCCGCTGCCTCACCGAAATATGATTCAGTGCGTGATGCAGACTTTGCACAAGTCCCGCCGCATCTGTGGACCACTGGTCCAAATGATGTAGGCCTCATCCGTTCTGCCACTCCTTTTAAAATAACACTGAAACAAGGCGCAATTCTACCCAGAATTAAACAGTACCCTCTTTCTAAGGAAGCAGAGAAAGGCATTGCCCCAACGATACAAGCCCTGCTAGATCAAGGAGTCATATACCCCTGTGTATCCCCACTCAACACATGCCTTTTTCCGGTCCGCAAGGGCAAGACCAATCAGTAGCATTTAGTTCATGACCTGCGTTCGATCAATAACATAGTAATACCAGAGTTTCCCATCGTCCCAGACCCTTCGGTCATCCTCACCAATGTTCCTCCGAATGCGCAATACCTTTCCGTGATTGACCTGAAAAATGCGTTTTTCAGCGTCCCCCTTCACCCAGACAGTCAGTACTTATTGGCTTTCTCGCTCAAAGGGGTGCAAATGACTTACCGAAGACTCCCTATGGGGTACTGTGAGTCCCCCAGCGTTTTTAACAGAGTGGTCAAAGAAGACTTATCAAACTTCCAATGTGACAGCACCTTGCTGCAATATGTCGATGACATTTTGCTCTGCAGTACTACAGAACGCCAGTGCAGGACTGATACCGTCTCTCTGCTCACCACGCTAGCTCACAGAGGCTATAAAGTGGACAAAAACAAACTTCAGTACTGCCAAAGAGAGGTACAATATCTAGGCCAGATACTCTCAGCATCAGGGAGACGAGTCACGCCAGACAGAGTTGAAGCCATAAAAATTACACCTGAGCCACTAACTGTAAAAGACATGCAGAAATTCCTTGGACTAGTCAATTATGTCCGTCAATGGGTCTTTGATTTCTCCACCATAACAGCCCCCTTGCTGAAAGCCGTTAAAGCAGCAAAAGACAGGCAAAACAAACTAGATTGGACACCTGAAATGACAGCTGTCTTCAAACAACTCAAAGATGAGATAACAAACGCACCAGTGTTATGCACACCCGATTACACAAAGGAATTTTACCTGTTCACTCACTGCAATGGTCAGGTCATGACTGCAGTCCTTACTCAGAAATACCCCATGGACCATAAGCCCATTGCCTACTTCAGCGGGATGCTAAACTCAGTCATGAAAGGTCATTACCCCTGCGAACAAGCCCTGGCTGTGCAGCCTTTGCTGTGGAGAAAAGGACCCCCATTGTCATGGGATCCTCGCTGACAATGTACACCGAGCACGCTGTCTTTGCTATAATTCAGAAAGCCAAGACAACATTGACTACACAGAGAGTGTCAGGTTACAAAGTCATCATGTCACTGCCCTCCCTGAAGGTTGTCAAATGTCACACAGTCAATCCTGCCACCTTCTTTGCCCATCCCATTGCAGCATCAGACGATGACACTCATGACTGTGCCACATATTCCTCAAATGAATCAGGAGCAGCAAAAGAGGACCCCCTGCCAGCCAGCACAGTATACTTTGTTGACGGCTCCTCCACCATTGACCAGGAGACAGGGATCAGGTACACAGGAGCCGCGGTGGTTAGAGCCCAGCAGCACGAGTCCTCCGACTGCTTTGACATTGTACAGCACATTACATTGCCTCCACATTACTCAGCCAATTCTGCTGAATTAGTGGCACTAATTGCCGCTCTAAACAAAGGGGCCGATGACCACATCACAGTCTACTCAGACTCTGCATATGTCACAACAACGACACACTCAAGCATCCTGCGCTGGAAAAGGCGCGGGTTCCTCAAATCAGATGGAACACCCGTGTGCCACAAAGATTTGCTGGAAGACTTGATCGAAGCACTCACACTTCCAACTGAGGTAGCCGTTGTTAAATGCGCAGCGCACACTAATGGACAGGACTTTGTTTCCAGAGGTAACGCCCTGGCAGATTGGGCAGCTAAAGCTGCGGCTAGGGGCCCCTTACCCGTAGTTGCACCATATCATCATCAAAATAAACCTATCTTACTTGCTCAGGCTATTGCTCCGTTAGAACACACAGAACAAAAAATAACACTAGCGGAACAAGTACAAAAGCATGACAATGGTGTAGCTCCAGCTCAGCACTCAGACACAAATAATGACAATTCTGACGCACGTGGTTTCTGCCCTATCGATGACACACAACAATACGATCACATTGCCCAACTACATCTCAGAGAAGTACAAGAAAGTGCACCACAACAAGAGAAAGAGCTATGGAAGAAGAGGGGAGTACAGCAGGACACTGCTGATTTTATCTACAGACAGACCATATCAGGGAAACCCGTCATGCCACAAGCCTTACTGCAAGTGGCACTGGACCAACTCCACCATCCCGCACATGTCTCCCGAGATAACATGTCCACAACACTGCAAGCAGATTGGTTCAATCCCAATGCCCACGAACTAATACAACTCTTTGTTAATAACTGCCTCATCTGTCAACAGTATTCACCAAATCCAACGCTCAAAACAGTCGCTTCCACCATTCCCAAACCCTCTGGGCCCCTTCAAAGAACTTCACCTCCACTATGTTGACATGATCGGCCGGTGCCAAAATTACCGATATCTCATTGTGGTGGTATGCCCCTTCTCGCGATGGATCGATGCTGGACCATGCGTCCACTGCGATGCCAAAGCAGCAGCCACATTCCTACTGCGTGAGGTCATCTCACGCTTTGGAATTCCTGCCGCCATAAGAACGGACAATGGAAGCCATTTTTCAAACGCCATCTTCTCCTCCCTGACCACAATGCTAGGCATCAGACACAAACTAACATCTGCCTACCATCCCCAAAGCAATGGTATTTGCGAGCGCCTCAACGGCTTGCTCAAAAATAAAATAAGCAAAATCAGCGCCACCATCGGTAAGAAATGGCTCTACTGCCTTCCACTTGCCCTCTACTCATTAAGAAACTCTCCAAGCTCGGATCACCACCTCACGCCCCACCAACTTGTCACTGGACGATCCATAAATGTAGCTGTCCCCTCCACCAGGCCCAAAACTGACAGTGAGTCATCCTCTGAGATTGTGAAAGCTGAACTGTACGATTTTGTCTGCACACTAACCCGCGCTACGCAGTTCCTTTCTGCCCAGGTGTCCAAAAGGAAGGAGAAGAGCTCCAACGATCCAGAGCTGCCACCTATTCGCCCTGGGACTCTGATCTTCGCCCGGAGGCCCGTCAGGAAGTGGAAAGACCCCAAATTCGACGGCCCCTTTGCAGTGACTGATTCATCTCCAACTGCCGTCCGGATAGCTGAGCGCAAGGCATGGATCCACCGGCGAGACGTCCGGCTCGCTCCTGCGCCTCCACAGCAACAGACAATAGACTGAGAGAGGAAAGAGACATGCCCATGGTCCCCCTGAATGAGGACAGCGGTTTCCCGTCCACTGCCGAAGAAGAAGAAGAAGAAGAAGAAGAAGAAGAAGAAGGCACCCCCGTGCTGGTCCAGGAATACAGCAGCCGTAATGCAAAGTTATGTACTCTTGTCACATTTATCTTCTGTATCATTGTTGGAGTGGCACTAATAACTTTCAATTGGTGCGTCTATTTTCTTGCTGTAAAGAGCTTTAATGAGATAGGTAACCGAAATGCCCTAGCATCCACTGTTTCAGCCACTGTACCAACGGTCACACTCAAACAGCAGACAGCAACACACCACACAGCAGATCCTGAAACTCCCAGAAAATAGTACTGCTAGCAGCGCACCCACCAGTGTGCACCCTGAACACTCACTCGTCACCCCAGGGGAAAGAAATAGTTCATGGGATAGGTCTGCCAACATCACTGAACGACAACAAGCGTCCCGCCAACGCCTTTCCCGCCACCATAGAACACGCCGATTTGCTATTGCCCCTTACAGAACAAAGCCCCTTGTCCCCCGCAAGCATGCAAACAACCAGAGGGCAGGGCACAAAACATTCTAACATCTTGTGAAGATACAAGAGGGCCTAGGTCCCATACTAGGCCTACAACTATTAGTGAGAGATCATTCAGTCCACTCTTCCCTAGTAGACAACTCCTGGTATAGGGACATGACAGCAGTAGGGAAATCAAGAACAAACGATTCCTGTTATGTAAGTTCATACATCCCCCATGCAGTAGCGGCTGACAGACTAATATTTCCTAAAGAGGTCCCCCCACACATCGCCATGTGCCTTCTGCACTTGTATCTTTGCCGCTTAGAGGGACAGATCCAGATCAATACTGTGGAATTAGACATTGAAGGTGTCAATACAACAGTGTGGGACTTTACCCCCATCATATACAAGATTGTCACTGGAACAGCCGCCCTGACAAAAGAAATAAAGAACTTGCATCGAATGAGACACATAAACGCACATTATTACCAGTCAGTAATTGGGAGACAAGGGTTTACCGCAGTGACGGTACCCCCAGCCGAGTGCGATCCGAATATACCACACAATGAAAGTTCCTGTCCGTGCAAAAATAGAACTGTGCTGAACATACGAGCACAGCTTTATGTAAAAGATAAATGGGTCCATGTCATACCCTATTCTGCAGGGCAGCTTCCTTAGGCCCCCCCTTGGGCTGGCGAAACGGACTGGGTAGGAGACATTGACTGGGGTGTTGAGGAAAGCTGCGAAGACATTTGGAATAAGGAAGGAAAGAGATACACCTGGGATGGGGAAGGAAAGTCCCAACACAAAAAAGCATTTAAACTAAAAAATCCTTCTCTTTGTTTCATAGGTAATGGCTCTATCTCTGTTGGGCGTAACACAGACTGTAACAAAACTGTCTTCAACTTCGACATGCAGTTTGGCACCTCTACATTAATGGACTACTACTGGGCTTGTGGAGAACGCCTATATCTCCACCTACCTCCTCAGTGGCTCGGACTATGCTCTTTGGTGACTTTGCATGAAGTACATCTGGTTGTGCCGGCATCGAATACCTCTCACATACTGTCACACCCCATGTCAGGTGACGTGACATTCCTCCACCGACACCGGCGAACAGCGGAGTACTTTGCAGGTGAGGCTCTTGGTCAAGTTCCAGCAGAATTCCGCCTCTTCAACGAGGCCCAACTTTTCTTCGGAGGGGCAATGCCAATATTCCAAACGAATGCAAATGCCCGTTGGCTGGAAGTAACCCGCTATGAGGTCATGAAAGCCATAAACAGCACCAGAGACGGGCTAAATGCAATAAGGGAAGAACTGCGCCCATTGAGACTAATGGTTTTGGAACATCGCTACTTCCTCGACATGCTGACTGCCAAAGACGGTGGTCTGTGTCATCAAATAGGAAAATCCTGCTGCACTTTCATACCAGGAAATGACGAGGATAACGGATCAATAGCGAGAGCCATTGAGGAGTTGACCAACTTGGGAAAAGAAATGATCGATGAAGGAGGTGCCCCTGCGGACATTATTCCAACAGACTGGTTCAATCTTAACTGGATGCCTTCATGGCTCACAGCAATCTTGAAATTGACGATACCGATTGTTGGGATTCTCATAATACTGTGTTGCGCTTTTCAGATAGGGAGCCATTGCATTAAAAGATTAAGTACCAAGGCAGTAGGGATGAATTATGCTAGCACAGGGATCTACCAGATAGCGAAGTATGAAGACATGGATCGAGTTCCCGGGGATGGGACGGGAGTACAATTAGAAATGGGCGAGATAACAGCACCTGGCACCCACTATGACATACCAACAGCTCCCTCTCTTCCGCCAGCCAGAGACACCCTGAGCAAGAGCCCTACAGCCGCCCAGTATGAGCGTCTGCTTAATGACCGAGATGCAGAATATGTCAAAATACTCCTTAGGTCAGATGGAGAAACAGCGAAGAAGAAAGAGCAGGTCCAAGGCACCTTTAAGTGTTATGTTAACGACATGCCCTGGATACCCCCACTGGCTATAGGGTCGCCAAGATACTCAGTCAAGAGTGTGTTCATAAATGAACAAGACAGGGGTGATGATGAAGGGTTAAAATCACGCTCTACCATCCGATCACCAAAAAGAGCACTTCTTAGCTGCCTTGATAGCGAAAATGTCACTTATGGGCCTATCAGAGAAAACCTGAAAATATGCTTAAAACCCTCAATTTTTGCTATGCATGATCAACAAATTAGATCCCACAAAATCCCTGAATCCCGGGGTTATAGACCCAAGGCAAAGGCCAAAAAGACATGCCTTAGGTTAATAGTGTGCAGTAGGCCACAATAATGTTAAAAATGCATTTCTGCTACACTGAAAAATAACGTGGTAAATTGGCCTAATGCGAAGTAGTAATTTTCCACAGAATCGAGACCAACACCCACACACACGTACACAAGACCCAACTGGTGCAGGTTGGCACATTTTTCGGGGACTTTCCACTTAAGTCTTGTTTTGAAACTTAGCTTGCCGAAATAAGCCGCAACTTCTTGCAAAACTAGCACCTAGCGTAAGATTCCGGTCACACATACATTTTTAGAAATATGTACAGAACAAGATGTTCTCACACTGTTCTGCGGTCAAGCATGGCCAACCGACCGTTAGGACACCCGACCGCCCCCACTGTCCTAGGACAATGCGGTCAAGCCACCTGCGTCAGAAAGTACGTCAGGACTGTGTCAGTTCTGTGATTTCAGGTATAAAAGATTCACCATCACAATTAGAAGGCAGAACTTTCCAAGCTGACTCTTTGGGTGGTTCTCCGGTCGACCGACTATCTGATTTGAGACACGCAGACCTAGTCTACCAGGTGATGCCTTCCTGAATGAGATAGCAGCTTACACTCTCTTAATTATCTCAACTTGCTGAGTGCTTTTTCATCCATACCCAATTCCTTGCATTAGCTAAAGATTTCTTTCTAGCATTAGATCTTCTAGAGTTCTTTCCCTTAGGCAGGCGCTTTTAGGCACTAGGCCTGATAGAAAGGTACTTTGTATAATCACGCTGAAATACTAGTATGCTTTTTTAAGAATCTTAACCTCTGGCATTTTATTCTTTCTAAAATGTTTAAACCTGTAATGATGGTTCTCTTCGGGGAAATTGTGTAAAGATAACGTATTTCTTTGAACAACTTTTAATGCCTTCCTGACGTTTCCTCTTTACAATGAAAGTCATCTTTTAATAGATAGCCACTTCTGTTTGCATCGTAAAACTTTTAGTGACAATTGATTTCTTGCATACTTTCTGGCAGAGTGAAGCCAGAGCTTGTTAAGAGTGATCTTTAGCAATATGCCTTATTGATACACATGTGTTTGTAATAATAAACGTGCCACTCCAACTTGAAAAGTCGTCATTTCACGTTATTACTCTTCCTTCTAAGGGTGCCTGATTGAGACGATTATCCAGATCACAGTATACGTGACCACACCCTCAAAAGGGGCTTAAAAGGGCCTCTTCTCTCCCTCTGTAAGACAGAATGGACAAAATTAGGAAAAATGCCCAGAACTGTTTTGAAGGGTGTTAACAGTCCCGAAAAAATTGTCTTAAATACATGTGGGATGCCACTGGTATCTGACATATTTAGGATTTGGCATAGCATTTCTGCAAAATGCATGGGGCAATTTGTTGATAAAAGGCTATGTATCTCTGCCGTTGTCCTTGCAACTTGCAGATCATACGTTTCTTTTGATGATGTTAAAAGCACAGTTGTCTGTAAAAGAACAGACTTTATTCTGCTTAAAGTATCAATTCGAATAGAAGAGATATTCAAAGAAGGCCAAATTGTTGCCTCCGTATCTGGAGTGCTGTTTGGATACAATACTTGCATACAGCAAGTGACCATGGAACTCACGCTGATATAGGCTTTCCCTGGCACCATGCCACAACAGCTGTGGTCCACTATTAGAATATAGCTCCCGTTAAAAAGCCGTCTAAAGAATGGCTCCCTTTGTGTTGCAGGTGTGCCGTGCTGGTGACATGAAAGGTTATTTGAAGTCCCCTCGCAGGCCCCATGCAGGTTAATACCATGACATAGAAGTATACCGCTTAGTGATCGTTTACAATTTTTACCACTAAGAAATACATTCTGTTTCTTTTCACTGTAACATGTGTGTGTATAAGGTAATTTCCATGATGACTTGATGTACCCTTTACCCAACCTTTCATACTGGCCCGCTGGTATATACTCTTGGCAGTATTTAAATTGGAAAGTTGTTATCGGAATTGTAATTATTCCGTGTATTATCCATTCAATGACAGGTCTTTCTGACATTGTCAATGGTAATCTCTCAAGTTTTTCAATGCTCAGAATCGTATAGTCTGCTCCTTTTTGTGCCAAACTGATTTGTGTATCAGTAAGGTTAAAGATAGAGAATAATGACGTTGTGTTGATTAAACGCCAGGGCACGTAGCCTGAACGCAGATTTTGCATCGTCCAGCCAAGCTGTACAATAGAACGTAATTGGGACTGACCGTGTTGTAACATTAGTAAGTCCTGCTCTATTATATCAATAGCAGATGATACAATACTGTCCAGTGAATATATTCTGGAGAACAGAGTCATTAACCCATTGTCCACAACAGAAAGTGATTTTTCCAAATTAATACGATCAATTTCTCGTATTTTTTCTGCTGTTTCAATTTGCATTACTTTCCAAGCTTTGTTGTACGTAGCGTATTTACCGGCCGCTATGAAACGTTTTTGACGCTGTTTGCGTGGTCCCATTATGAAATCACGCAAGTCAGCACCGTCTTTAAGTAAAGTCAAGTGTTGCTTAATTTCAGCCAGTGTGGATTTCTGTAGCCATTCGAGGCAGAGTTTCCCTACACTGTATGTTGTAACTATCCCTGGATGTTGTCTCTGGGAGTATCTAGGGTCTGGCCTGGTCATTTTTAACCCCTGTATTTTGTTCAGGAATCTATCTTGACAGTTATTTGTGTCTGTGGGCCAGATCAACCATTTTTTCCAATCAGGATGTGTTCTGTTTTGGTAAAAATATGGGATACGTCTATCTCAACATCTGTAGTGCTATTACTGTCAGGTGTTGACTTTGGAATAGACGGTTTGTTTAAGTCTTTTATTTTGGCTAGGCCAAGACAGGTTGTCTGTTGAATGGTATCATTCAAGAATATTATTTGTTCTGGGATCATGCAGGCTCTAAATAATGCTTCTAGACCTTGGATCTGCCAATCTTTGGTACCCCAGATGGTTTTCGTTTCAATGTTGTTTTTCCAGAAATCAAAACCAAATGTAATCATTTTTTCATAAAATGTTTCCGAATAGATCAATTTAGTATTAGTCAGCATCGTTTTTACCCCTGTCTTATTTATCAGTTTGAAATTAAACGTTTCTGCATCACTTGTGTTAAACCCTGAGAAGTATGGGAATTTCTCGTAAAATGTCTTCGAACTGCTTTGAGGTGGAGTTGCACAATGTTCCCATTGATTATAATTAAAAACATTTCTAGGCTGAGCAGATTTATGCAAATAGTGATGTGCAAATTGATTATAACAATACATTTCTTCATAATTTGATGAACCCTGTAAGTAATCATGTTCTGTAAATTTTGCTGACATTACTAAATCTGACATCATATCATTAATGCTTTCAAAGTCCCAATCATCAGAGAATGTACTTGATTTTACAAAGTCACTTAATGAAATCTTGAACTGATGTGAATATTTCAAGAGCTCAACCGGGCCATAGATTTCATAATCCGCTTTGTCCCATGCTACCCCACCGGGTATTGGATTGGCTGTGACATTCACTGATGATAGTTCTCTTTTCTCGATGTGAGATGACTTGTGAGGCTTTAGGACCAAGTTGATGTTCTGACTTGCTGTGTCCATTGTACTGTATTTTCCTTCAATGAATTTTCCCAAACAAAGAACCATGATGAGCCAAAGCAGGAGGAAAAGTACACCTAACACAATCCAAAATTCAATCCATGGAGAAATCAGATAGGTTTCTTTGAGTTGATGTAGAAGTTCAGTTATTTTGTCTTTAAAAGTTTTTGTTGCTGGCATTTCTTCCGGTTCGCTTGGATCTTCAGAAAAGTTATCGAAATTGATGAAGTAGCCAGATGCAGTTCTGTCAATTGTTGGAATTGCTTCCGGATTTTCAGTTGCTTTTGCATTTTTTGTTTCATTAGCATAGTCTGAGGTTACATCGTTGTAGACTGGTGTTTCTTGACGAACTGTTGCAATTTGGGTTTCAAGAGGTACAAGTTCCATGGCATTGTTGCATAGTCCTTTTTTATTCACTGCAGGTTTATCAAATGTGATTAGTCTCTCAGTTTGAACCTCTTGTATTGTAGCAAGTTTTGGTACTCTGCTATTTCTTGGGAGTCCACTGGGCCTACTACTTATTATTGGCCACATGATTGTGGTTTTACCAGGTCGGTGGATACAACTCGGTTCTCCTTTTTACCAGCAAGGGGCGGTAGTACAACTGATCTTGTTCCGCTGACAGCTAAGACAGGTACTGTTTTTCTTTAGGAAGGCCCAAATTCCTTCTTCACAGCGATCTTCTCTCTGACCAGATCCCCAATCTTTGGAATCCAGACAGGCCTTGCTGGGACAGGTGGTGTATCTTCAGTGGCTGTTGGCTGCTGTTTTAACTTTACGTTGCTCAGGCCTTTTCTTGTTTCATTTAAGTCCTGTAAAATAGCCAAACGATCTTTGATATCAAAGCATTTTTCTTCTACCACTGAAGTCTGACTATCGAGGTCCTGAATATGCATTCTAGTCCCGAACAATAGTTCGTACGGACTGAAACCTTTCAGAGAATTTCTTGGCAGATTATTAAGACTACGTTGGACACTTGTTAAATGTTGGACCCACCCATCACCCGAACCTAATACCCTCGCCGTTATAGATTGCTTTATGTCCCGGTTTTTTCTTTCCACAATCCCATTTCCCTCAGGATGGAAGGGACAAGAGTACCGCAATGCAGTGCCCATGCTGGTCATGGCCTCCTTATAAGCTCGAGAGCTAAAACCAGGACCCTGGTCAGAATGTAGCATGCCAATTGCGTATGTGCCGATAAAGACTCGCAAATCTTTTATAACAGTTCTGGCGTCAGCCGAGCGCTGGTGTCTACATTTTAAGTGAATCTAGTCTTAAACATAAATGGGACGCATTTCTCCTATTGGCTTTCTGCGTATAGATAGCCTTATGCTTTCTAAAATAAGGGTCCTGGCATTACTCCGGCCGGTTCGCCATTGCGATCTCTGTTGCAGTTTGGACAGCCCATTGCAAATTTGTAGTTATGCAGGCTCATCCCCGGCCACCAGTATTCTGATTGTAATTCTTTCAGAGATGTCAAGATCTCCTGGTGCCTTAGACCTAATCCCATATGTGCTTCTTGAATCAAGAAGATTCTCCTGTTCGTGTTTGGAATCACTCTATCCCCCACTCCAGGGATTCGAGCAAAAGGAACGGAGTTTGCATCAATTATGTATGTATAATTGAGTGGATAGTTCAGAGGTAATGCTGCACAGTTGCCTTGTAAAGACGTTTTTACCGCCAGCATGGTTTCCCCGTCTATGTATTTTTCTGAATGCTTTTTTGTGGCTACGGAAGCCGGATTAGTTGCTTCCGTTGTGGCTGTGTTAGCCAATGAATTCCCTGCAGCTTGAACGCCATCACGCTGATGACTCAGTGTATGTATCACGTGAGTCTTTTGTAGTTCCTTCTACAAAAGAACTACCTGTTCCCAAAGCTTTTTATGCTTTATTGTGGCACCTGTGTCATCTTTGTAATCGTTTTGAACCCAGTTCTGCAAGTCATTATTGTAAGATTTGATGCAGTAATGCGAATCGCACACTATTAGTGTGGGGAATTCGCGATCTGCAATATCGAGCGCCATCTTTAAAGCTAGTAGTTCAGTTCGTTGAGCTGAACTATCTTTTACAGATTGAGACATAGTTACCAGTGGTCTCAATTTACCTCCGTGCCACCGGCATTTAACAACCGCGCATGCAGCACTGTAAGCTTGCTTACCCCCAACTGCGGGTTGTGCTGATCCGTCTGTATAAATTATACAGTCGTAATGTTGTAGAGGCAGAATTTCGATTGGCAGAGGATATTCTAATTCATATTTTAGATCTTGTAATTTTTTCATTTCCGGGTCAAAATAGTATTTCACGTCTTCTGCAGCAAGAGAATTTTCCCATTCGATCCATTTTGGATCTAATGCCACCTTAGTCATATTGCGTGGGCTTGTTAATGCCTCAAAGGCTGATTCTGCTGTTAAAACAGTTATCCTTTTGCCTTGTGCTTGGGCTCTTTCTTTTGCTACAGCAGTTTGAACCGCATTTACAATGTTTTCTGTAAGACTGAATGTTTTTTCAGCTTGTGTGTACAAGTGTGATTTGTAAGCTATTGGTACCTTTTCTCCCTCATTAGAGGTCAGGTACGTGAATCCGCATCTTCCTGGGATGACTCGGATTACAAGGTTGCGTATGTTTTCGCGTGTTTGCAATTTTGTTTTAGCTAACATGTCTGCTTGCAATGATCTTTAAATTTCTGTGTGTTTTTGAGTCCAATTGATTGGTTTGAAATCAGGTTTTATTAATTCATAGAGAGGTTTAACCCTCTCAGCATAATTTAGAATGTATGTTCTTCCGAAATTCAGGAAACCTAGTATCGATTGTACGTTTTTCAGCGTTCTTGGTGCTTGGAGTACAGCGCACTTCTCTAAGAAGTTGTCTGCTAGGCTTTTGCCTTCACTTGATAATTCATATCCTAAAAATAGGACAGTTAGATGGGCAATTCGTGACTTTTTAAAGTTGAATTTGTAACCCTCAGCTGCGAACCCAAGTATTATGGTGTTCACTCTTTTTAAGTGAGTATCCAGGTCATCATCTGTTAGATAGATGTCATTGACATAGGATAATGCCTCATCATCATATATTTGTAGTAACTCTGTTACTCTTGCTGAGAATAATCCTGGGCTATTCTTGAATCCCTGTGGGAGTCGACAGAAATTTCTGTGACCCCATTATTGAGAAAGCAGTCAAATACCTGCTTTCAGGTGCAATGTTTTGACAAAAGAATACATTAGAGATGTCTAATGTCGTTTTGTATTTTTTGCGCACGATGTTATTCATTAGTGCTGCACTGTGTGAGTTTTGTACTGCAAATGTTTTGCAACATGAGTTAAGTTGTCTGTAGTCCAAAACTAGACGATATGAATCGTCTGGCTTGGAGACAGGAAACAAAGGATTGTTCATTTGTGAGGTGCATGTTTCAATCACCCCCTGGTATTCAAGTTGATCTAAGATCTCCCTGACTTGCTTTTTAGCTTCTTGTTTAATTGGGTACTGCCTTTGTGCAGTGGGTTGACATTTTAACTGGATTTTGTGAGGAGGAGAGTCCTCAACCCATCCTACATGATTTTTGAATAATGCAGGAGCTTGGGCTACAGCCCATTTTCTTGCATATGTATATTTTCTATGTATTGGAACATGATTTGAGAAGGCAGGTATAATCATTTCTTCGCCATGAGGGCACTCCCTGACAAACTCTGGTGGCCAGTCTTTCTCAGCTAAAAGGATGTCATAGCCTTTTGAAAGATTATCCCAAAAGAGACCTCTTACTTTCCTAGTCTTATCTCCCTCTATACACAGTGTTATTTCGTATATTTTATGAGGTTTGCTAACTCTGGTATCTGCAGTTTCCACCTGAATGTATTAATTCGTGTCCACTGTCTCCAGAAGATTAATCAAGATCTTGCGAGCTATGGTCACTTCAGCTGCGCTGTCTAGCATTGTCTGGGCCCACTCTCCGTTTTTCAGTTGTGTCCTCAGTATCCTCGGCATGTTTAATTATTTTAATACTGGCTACCTTCTTTCTTGGAAATTGTAACTTTTTACTTTGTTGAGCAGGTTCCTTGTCTTTGGACTTGACATGCTCTTCCCTGTGTTCTGACCGTCCTCTTCTTACCGATTTCTGCGAGGAAGTCTGAAAAGATCGAGAGGGACGTGTATCAATATCTTGATATCTATCAGGTTTTTTCAAATTATCCCTATTTCTAAGGTTGTATCTTTTCTCAGAGGGCTCCCTCTGGGGAGACTTGTTTCCTCGGTGAGGAGACCTTCCTCTGGACTGGAATCTTTTTTCTTTGGGAGTGGATTGTTTATTTTCATCCCAACTCTTTTTTGGAGTATTTAGATTATTTTAATAAAGATTTTTTCAGGATTTTCGGTTAGTTGGGGTTTTACTGGTTTCCCACCCAAACTATCTCTACCTAATTCTTCATAGGATTTTTCTATGATTCTGGCAAGTTCAGATAGCTGTTCTGCTATATCTGTTTCTTTCAATTTCTGGCGTCTCGCCACAGATGCTGCTTCTCCTTTTATGTTGGCTAATAATATAGCCGAGACCTGCTTGAAGTCTTTCAGTAATTTCATACCCAGAGTTAAAGCAGGTTCGGGACCGTATTCATTTTGAATCTGTCTTAGCACATCTGGTATTACCCCCATGGATGGAACACCATGAGTTTTTGTGTAAATGGAAGCAAAGACTGTGCCCCAAGTGTCACAGTCCTCCACATGTGGTGCGATCCCCATTGGAAGACAGATAGTCAGAATTCTGTGTTTCTCAGTAGGTGTAGTATCAGGAAATACTGCCTCTATTTGAGTGATTTTTTGTGCTAACCAGAATGGAATTTGTTCCCGTTTTGCGGGTGTTTTACCAAGACATGATTGTATGTTCTGTGGTGTGATTTTGTTTGTGTTCCCCTGATGAGGGGTCAGCTGTGGAATGTTAATTGCTGGTTGGACCGTTGTGGTCCGCATTACATATTGGACTAATTGTCTATGTATTTTAATCAGTTGTTTTAGCTGTGCTAAAAGTTCTGGTACTGACATTTTTTCGATGTCTGGATGTGGTGTGTAGCTGGCTAGAACCGGCCACGCTGCTCCTGGTCTACCTAGTGGACCGAGCCTGGTGATGTGATTACTATGTTTTAGGGCGCCTTTAAACCAGAGCAGGTGCTCTTGGTAATTTAGTGGGATTTCAATCTCCTCGAACGGAGTGTATACATCCGGAGGTTCCTCTATTTTGTAATAGTGGAATTCGTGTGTTTACAGCGTTTGCTGCTGGAAAGTTTGTCCATGAATAGAATACCTGCCAATATTCATGGGCCTCTATCACGAATATGACTATACCACCTCGTGATGTCAGTCCATTTTCGATAAGTTTAAGAGTTATAGTTTTTCTTATGTTGACCGGAATGAGTATAATATTCGGGTCATTGTCTTGGAGACTCGTTTCATCCGCTAGGAGTTGAGCTGCTATTCTAGCTGTCTCCCTTTCGTCTTCACTTTCTACCATTTTTACTGACAGAAAGGTTTTGTTGCAGATCAAGTTTCAAGGAAACAAAGATTAGGTGCACAATATTTTGGAACACTGTATCCTTCAACGTTGACTAAACCAAAAACTTTACACAGGAATCTCTTCCTACTATGTTCCGGCGGATTTGAACCTTTTACCCACTCCAGACGTCTTTTGGAGTATTTACGGGAAAAAGGTTCTTTGTGAAAAAGCACGACTGAGTTACTCTAACGTCTTGCGTTAGATTTATCGCCTTACCAAACGTTGGGCGCCATGTAGTGTAGTTCCTATATTCCCAATAGGCTCTGCACATTGAAATAATATATTCAGCAATGTAGACGTAGGACTGAGGTCGACTAGGTCTCTACTGACTATATTAGACTTAAGGTTTGCCAGCTAGCTCAGAGGTCACTAGAAACTTTCTCGAATAAACGAGGAGGAGTTTAACCTCCCTGGATAGACAAGAAGGGATTAGCTTCTGACAACCATAAAACATGACAACTTTGCTCCCTCAGAATAAGAGTGTATCTCTAGAGTCGTGTGAAAACAATAGACAGCTATTTCACTCAGTCAAGCGTGCATACTTAGTTTCACCAGAGTGCAGAGAAAAGAGAGACGGGCGTTTTCAATAAAAGGTGTTATTTATTGAGCAGTCTTCTTTCTCATACAAGAGAAATGAATTGCCACAATTGCAATGCTTATAGTAAAGTAAAGTGCGTACAGTAAAAGGAGTATTATGAAATAATACTGTAAAAGCATTGATATGGTTTCTTAGCCATATGTTTCTTTAAAATAGATAAAATATATACATACAAATATACATTGACTAACGTACTCAACTGGTGCTTCTAAATACGCCTACCCCGGTGTACCTGACCTAAGCCTAATACGTGGGAAGGAGTAAGTAAGTAGCAGTTTAAGTTAAGTTGGTTTTGCCAAGAATCTGAGTCAAGAATTCTCTTTAAGGGTTTAGTCAGCTCCGTACCTGGGTGATAGAAAGCACGAGGTCTGGTATCTCAGGACTCGATATCCCAGTAACCCGCGAGGGTATCTGGAAACACCGGAGCTGGATTTCTCGGCAGGAGAAAAGACAGCGTCTCTCTCAGTGCGTCAAAGAGGAGGGGCGGCGTCCGTGGGCTCTCGCATCAGCTGGGCTCTCGGGCAAGTAGATAGCCGCTCTGCTCCAAAACCACCACCGTGTGTTTGCTTAAGGCAACGTTGGTATATTTATACCTGAAAGGTGCCGGGTTTTGACGTAAGGTTGGACATAAGACGTCAATGAAGATGTCACTAAGAACTGGCCGTTCTTAGAGTGCTCACAGGAGTTCTAGGACAAAATCAAAACAAAAGCAATGGGGAATTCCCAGGTTGCTGGAGGTTTGGTTTGTTTACAGAACTCGTTGTACTTTCTAGAAGCCTGGGGAAGTAGCCTTGCTTAATTTGGGCAGCATGGGCTATGACTAAATATGGATATGATTCTTATGCCTTTATAAGGATATTATTTATTGTAACCACATAAGGGCATAAATCAGGACTATCGAATTTAGGGTCCTAGATAGAACTACAACAAAACTAGGGAGTCACTAGAGGCACGGATCGACAAGGTCACGTCGGATTTTACCCTGCTCCACGCGGTCATCGCAAGTTAACGGAGAAGGTTGCAACGCATAGCCAAACGTTCCAGGAGCTACAACCTGTTGTCCAAAATCACACTATAGCGCTACAGGACATGATCGACCGGGTCCACGCACTTGAAGATCGAATAGAAGACGTGGAAGGGCGCTCCTGTCGCAACAATGTCCGCGTGGTGGGCCTTCCGGAGGGAGAGGAGGGCAGAAACCGGAGCAGTACATAGAGCAATGGCTGCGTGATCTCCTGCCTCAAGGATCGCTGTCTCAGCAATTTGTTGCGGAAAGGGCGCACAGAGTGCCTGCGCAGAAACCCAAGCCGGGAGCCAGACCCCGTCCCTTTATCTTCAAGCTCCTAAATTATAGGGACATAGACGTGGTGTTGCGTGAAACCAGGAAATCAGGCGACCTGACTATGGGAATTAGTCGGGTAATGTACTTCCCGGACTACACTGCAGCAGTGCAGAGACGGAGGAGCACCTATATGGCAGTGAAGTGCCAGCTAAGGGAGCTGGAGTTGCCCTACTCCCTGCTGTTTCCGTCCCGCCTGCGAGTGGTCACGAAGGAGGGTGCTCACTTCTTTGACTCTCCCTCGGAGGTATGGGACTGGCTGGAGGAGTCGGGGCAATGGTCGGGAACAAGGCCTTCAGGTTCAGAGGAAGGGGGCCCGCCGGAGAGGAGGTCAAGGCAGCGTAGAAGACAGGGGACACACCGAGCTGCAAGGCTGGACCCAGTAGCGCCCAGCCCGGAGAAAATCAGGATGGAACGACAGGATGCTCTGGAGGTGGTGGCAGCACTTGGGGCGGGGCTCAGCAGCAGCCGAACGGAGACCTACACGTGCAGCGACCGGGGGCCAGTGGCTCGTCATCTCTGTCCACCATGATCTCCGAATACATGAACTTACCTGTGGTGACGCCCCAGACTGCTGACCAGCTTATGTGATATTAAGATGTCAGGTTATATCTGTGCATGACTGTCTAATATGGTTGCGCTAAGAATTGTTTTATCTTTCCTACGCTCGCGCCCATGTTGTTGCATCATGCAGTGCATTGTGGTTGTCCTTACAAGGTAGGGAGACACCCGTGCGTAGCTTGGGGTTGGCTCATTGTGCGGAGGCAAGGCACGCGGTGCGGGTATTACCCACGTGGGCCCCATGCTGCTGTGGCTCAGGCCGGTCCTGCGCGTTAAGATAGTCAGTGGTACATTACACATCTCCCGCAGATACAGGAGGCATGCGAAAGGGGTTACGGAGCAGGCACATCACTGGCTTCACACACACCCCAACCAGGCACTACGCTGGAATAGCTCACCACTAACTGTGTTCCTTAGTGTTCTTGCGGTTTGGACGAATGCCGCGTTGGGGATTCACCCCATTGGTTACACTGTTTATGGTTGTTTTTTTGTTTGAAAGGCAGCACACTGGCATGTTTCCCTCATGCCAAGATTCAAGCCCCCACCTTGATTCGGTCCCCTCGTCTTGTGATATGATAACTTGCCAGGATACAGGATGGCACGCACTAACATAGTGACCTGGAGCATACGTGGTATGCACACGCCGTCAAAACGCTACTCCATTTTCTCCTACCTGCTGCGGCACTCTGTTGGGGTTGCCCTATTACAAGAAACTCACATGATCCAGTCGTAGCTAGACAAACTTCGCAGGCGTTGGAGGGGGCAAATCCATGGTACTGTCTTCTCGGCGCATGCGCGGGGGACACTGATCTGGGTGAGGGCGGGCACTCCTTTAGTCTGTGAAGAAGTGCAGGTGGATAGTTAAGGGCAGGTACACACTGCTGTGGGGGAAATTGAATGGCTTGGAAATACTGCTGGGATCCTTGTACACCCCCAATGTTGACCAACCATCCTTTCTGGCTGGGCTCACACAGGTCTTTCACCCCTATGTCGGGCTGCCTTGGTTACTCGGGGGGGGGGGGGGTTACATGGTACTAGATGTTCAGCTAGACAGTCTTGCCCTCCCCTGCGCGCCGCATCTGTGGTGTCCAACGCGCAAGCGCTTAGGAACTGGCTCTCACACTGGGCCCTGCAGAACTTATGGCGCGCATTACATCCAGCTGATAGAATTTATTCCTACTACTCCGCGGTCCACGACTTGCATGTCCGGCTGGACAGGATTGTGGGCTCTCCGTCTTTGCTCCCGCGACTCGTGAAGTCAGAATACTTAGGGAGGACACACTCTGACCATAACCCCCTATGGATGCAGATTAGTTGGGAGGCGGGTCGTCCGCCTGTGCCTACGTGGCGCCTCCAGCCTGCTGCGCTAGAGGATCCAGACTTTCGCTCGTCCCTGAGCACGGCTGTTCTCGAGTTTTTCGACAACAACGAAGGGACGGCGAGCAGTGCAATGGTAGGGTGGGACGCTCAGAAAGTGGCAGCCTGAGGGCACTGCTTTGGGAGCCACGTGGAACATACGCAGGACGCTCTCAGACTCACTTGCGTGCCTAGAAGCTGAGCTATGACGATATGAGCGAGAAGGAGAGGGAGCGGGCAGGCACTCGCACAAGCTGGGAGACCTTCGCGCCCAGCATGCGGAGCTCTTGGAGCGCTTGAGATGCCACAACTACGCGGCGCACACGGCCAGAACGCATGCCAAAGCAGACAGAGCGGGCCGCCTTCTGGCTTGGTTGATCCGACAGGAGGAGCGCTGTGCTCCGATAGGGGTGCTCTGCATGGAGGGCGGAACACTGGTCCATACGCAATGCGAAATCCATCGTGCCCTAACAGATCACTACACACAGCTATACAGGGCCAAGGGAATTGGCACTGGTTGCCTCTTGGAGGAGGTTCTAGACTCCATACATCTACCCGCGGCCTCCGAGGAGCAGAAGGAGTCGCTCAATGCACCTCTTTCATTAGGAGATTGGGGAGGCAATTCAATCGCTGGCTTCTGGGAAAACTCCGGGGCCGGATGGTGGTGCTGTTACTTGCCTTACTGCACAGGCTGTACAATGCAGCGGTGGAAGAAGGATCATTGGCCCCCTCCATGCTGGAGGCGTTCCTGGTCTCCCTGCCCAAGCCCGACAGAGACCCCACGGAACTGGGCTCATACAGACCCCTGGCAATGCTCAACCTGGACTACAAGATCTTCGCAAAAGTGTTGGCGGAGCGGTTGGCGCCGGTGGTCCCCCACTTAGTCCATGCTGACCAGAATGGGTTTGTCCCTGCGAGGTCCACTTCAATAAATCTCAGGAGGTACTTTAGGGTGGCAGCTGAGGCCTTGCGGGAGTTGCCTAGTGCGGGGTGCCTCATCCTAGATCTAGAGAAGGCATTTGATAGCCTAGAGTGGGGCTATCTGTCGGCGGTGCTACTGCGGTATGGGCTGGACATGGGGTTCCTCCACATGGTCGACCTGCTATACAAAAATCCCACGGTCCGGGTGCGGCTGGGCCCCTACATTTCCGAAGCGGTGGCGGTGGGCCGAGGCACCCGGCAGGGGTGCCCCCTATCCCCGCTGCTGTTCGCACTGGCAATTGAGCCTTTAGCCATAGCTATACGGTAGACCCTAGGTGACGGTATACCAATGGGAGACGCAGTGCATCAGGTGTCACTTTACGCAGATGACTTGCTGGTATTCGTGAGGGATGTGGAGCACAGCCGTGAGCAACTGGCCTAGCTGCTACATACCTTTGCCAACGTCTCAGGGCTCCGAGTAAATGCGGGTAAATCCCGCCTTTATGCTTTCAGTGCAGGAAATGCGGACCCGGGGTTCTGTCTTGGGGGTACACGGGTTCAGTGGAAAGAGGATACCTTCCGTTACCTGGGCATACAGATCTACTGCCGCCCGACTGACTTATTCGATGGGAACCTGGGGAGAGTGGTTGCGGCGCTCAGGTCACAGGTACGCTTCTGGAGCACGCTCCCGCTGACCACCACAGGTAGAGAGGCACTCGCCAAGATGGTCATGCTCCCCCGCCTCCTGTACCATTTTGTCAACTTGCCAGTATTTATTTAGGCCTCCTTTTTTAACATGCTTAATAGAATGCTGCAGGACTTCATCTAGGGACCTCTAGACACAGGCTGGCAATGGCGAAGCTGTACCTGCCGACGAACCGGGGAGGCCTGGCTGCTCCTTGCTTCGAGCACTACTACCTGGCCGCCCAGTTGCAGTGGATCGCTGGCTGGCTGGCGGATAGGGGTAGGGACGATACAGCCACAGCACTGCCGCCATATTCATTATAGCGCATAACCAGATTCTTCCACCCCACTGCTGCGATTGCACACCCAACACCGCTCCTCCTAACAGTGGCATATAGGTGCTTCCGTAGGGTTCTATACCTCACCCGCAACACTACCCCTTATGCGCCGGCTATACCTTTAGAGGGCTCGCCCGGTGGCGAAGGGGTGCTCACGGCTCCTATGCTCACGGAATGGTGGGAGGCTGACATTCATACGCTTTGAGACCTATATCGGGATGGGGAGCTCTTGCCCTATGAATCCTTAGTAACAGAAACGGGGCTTCCACCAGGGGGGTTTTTGATACACCACTCTCTAATAGCGAAGTTGGTAACCAGATGGGGGGATATGACCGTGGAGCTGAGTCAGCATTTAACTATGCAGTACCTACATGTAATGGGGAGAGGGAGGCACCTGGTCCGCTGGTTTGCATCATCGCTGAGGGAGCACACAGCTGTTAGCTTGGGCCCACTTAGGTGCAAATGGGAACTAGATCTAGGGCGGTCAATGGCGGACAAGGAATGGGAGAGGGTCCTTAGGAGCCCAGTGCGCATCCCCAGAAACATGCAATTCCGCCAAATCCAGCTCTTCATCGTTCACAGAGCTTTTCTCACACCTGAGCTGATAAACAAATACTTTCATTGTAATGATACACTCTGTCCTAGGTTCAGTGAACAGACGGCGGGGTTCTTGAACATGTTGTGGAATTGTCCGGGGTAGGTAGCTTACTGGCGCGCAATCAGTGGGTTGTTGCAGAGCTGCACGGCCGAACCATGCCTTTCGACTGGCCCGAGCACATACTGCATCACTTTACAAGGTCCCCCAAAGATAAGGTGTTGTCCCTGTTCCTGGACCTGGGGCTGGTGGTCGCAAAGCATCTCCTTGCCCGCAAGGGACTCCATTTTCAGACACTCGCATCGCCTTTACTACCTACAGCTGACTGTCTCGTTGCACGCTCCACTTCCTTTAAAACTCCAATCACCTGTGTAGTAACGTATCGGGCACCCCAGCCATCCCCTGGCTTTCTCCCCGCCTTCCAGAACCTATTGGCCACCTTAGCAGTCAATAGCGCTTCGGTCCTCGTTCTGGGAGATTTCAATTTCTGGCCCACCGACCCCGCCGAGGACTCCATTTCCAAAGATTTCACCCAACTGCTTCTCAGCCTTAACTTCACCCAGCACGTCCAAGGCCCCACCCACATCCGGGGCCACACTCTTGATCAGATTTGGACACTAAACATCCCGACTTCGACTCCTACCATTTCGCCCTGTCCATGGTCGGATCATTCTCTGCTCGCTTTTTCCTTGGATTTGAGCCATAGAATAACACCTTCCCTCCCCCAAAACACCTGGGCTAGGAATTGGAACCAAGTTGACATTCCATCCCTGTGCAACTCGTTAATAGTCACCTGCCCTGACCTATCGGGCTCGGCCCCACACTCCCAGGCCACCATCTTAAATCGCTGGCTCACTGAAACTTGCAAACCAGTGGCCCCCCTGAAGTGGATTACCATCAACCGCACCCACAACGCCAACAAGTGGTTCAGCCCTGGCCTCAAAGCCAAGAAGCTAGAGCTACGGCAGGCCGAATGAGCTTGGAGAAGAGCTTATTGTCCGACCCGTGCCCAACACTTCATCACCTTACTCAGGGAATATAAACAAGCCATCCTGACAGCTAAGACCGAATATTTCTCTGGGCGCATTCTAGCCGCAGAGAGCCAGCCACGTGAGATCTTCTCCACCGTTCACGAGCTGGCCTCGTCGGACAGATCTCTGTCCAAGATCCCCCCCTCCCAGACCTTATGCAACTCGCTCAATGAGTTTTTTATTGAAAAAATAATCCGCATCAAAGCCAACATCCCTTCCCCCTCGGCCAGTTTCACTCACCCCCAGCCACCTGGTAATAATCGATCCCTCACTTCTATTCCTGCCCTGACCAGAGAATCCCTGTCCCCTTTACTCAGGCGTGTTAGGTCGGGCTCCCCAGTTGACATCTGCCCGGCACACATCCTTCGTCAGATTTTTTCTGAATGCCCATCCCCTGCCCTTACCCTTTTGAACAATTGCCTCATGTATGGCTTTGTCCCTGCCCTTTTCAAAACCGCTATAATTCTCCCTATATTAAAAAAAACGGGGGCTGATCCTTCCTCCCCGGCAAATTATCGCCCTATATCTCTCCTCCCTTATTTGGGAAAGGTTGCCGAGTCCCATGTCACCCAGGTGCTCAGCTCCTTTATAGAGGACAGTAACTACCTTGCACCCTGCCAGGCGGGCTTCCGCCCTCGTCACTCTACCGAGAAGGTGGTTATTTCGGTCATGGACCAACTTAGGGAGGGACTTGATACCAACACCCCCCAGGCCCTGGTCCTCCTGGATTTGTCCGCCGCTTTTGACACGGTGGACCACTCCATTCTTCTGTCCCATGTCAAGGCGGCGGGCATTGGGGGACAGGTACTGACCTGGATAGGCTCCTTCCTGGCTGACCGCACTCAGGCAGTCCACCTTGCTGAATTCTCTGCCCCGCCCCGTAGGGTGACATGTGGCGTCCCCCAGGGTTCCTCTCTCTCTCCTCTCTTATTTAATCTTTACATCTTCCCTCTCATTTTTGCACTGCAACAATTGGAGGTAACAGTTTATAACTACGCTGATGGCCTCCAACTTATTTTTAATTTTTCCCCACCTCACCAGGTGCCACTAGCTTCCAGTCCGTCATGCTGTTTATCCGGGATTGGATGAATGCGAACCACCTTAAGCTCAACCCGGATAAAACAGAGCTGATCTTGACTGGAGGCAGTGGCAACCTCTGGTCACCCTCACTCTGGCCCCCATCTCTTGGTCCACCTCCCACCCCTTCTCACTCAGTTAAGACTCTAGGTATTACACTTAACCATCATCTGACACTTCACACCCACATTAGTTCTGTTGTTTCCTCCTGTTTCTTTACTCTTCGTATTATCAGGAAAGTATCCCGGTTTTTCTCCCCCTCTGCACTCAAACTGATTGTAATGGCCATGGTCTTATCTAAGATCGATTACGGGAACATCATTTATAATGGTGCCCCCACCTATGCACTCCACCGCCTTCAGCTGGTGCAGAACCAGGCAGCTCGCCTGGTACATGGCCTGTCTAAATATCACCATTCCTCTCCCCTCCTTTCTGCCCTTCACTGGCTCCCCATCAAACAACGGGCCCTTTTCAAACTCGGCTGCCTTACTTACCAAGCCCGGGCGGGCACCGCCCCTGTCTTCATCAAGTCTGCCATCACCAATTACTGCCCTTCCAGAGACCTACGTTCCTCCACCAAATCCTTACTAGTCATTCCCCGTTTCAAGAAAAAAAGATCGGGAGGTCAGAAATTTTCAGTCCTTGCGCCCACCTTCTGGAACACTCTCCCGCCCTCTGTCAGATTCTCCCCCTCTTACATTGAGTTTCGCAAAGCTCTCAAGACTTTTTTGTTCCAGCAAGTCTTTAGCTCGTAGTCCTCTGCATTTTCCCTAGCCCAGGAATCCTCTAGCGCCAAGAAACTGCACAGTGTATGAGCGCTTTATAAATTTTTAAAAATTCAAATTCAAAATTCAATGGAAGGTGCATGACCCGCCGAGTGTGCAAGCATGGATCTCCTCATTCCAGGCATGGGCTAGGGCAGAGTGGACTGTCATCCGCAGGGAGGAAACGCTGGGACTGCGGAAGGAACCTATAGCGGCCCATGGGAGCGGATGCTTGCCGCACTGCAGCGGTCGGGCAATGAGGAGCACACGAGGCATGCGGAGGGCGCGGGAGGGGATCACATGGGTGGATGCATACCACGTGCTGTTCCACTGACGGGATGTTCCAGCGACATTTTGCCTCTGCTCTCTCGGGGCATGGAGGCAATCCCAACAGCGCAGCTATAGAAGGGGAGTGCCAGCGCGACCGTGGAGGGAGAAGGGTGGGACTAACGAAGAACCTGTGAGGGTGTTCACATGTGCATGTGGTTTCTGCTGCTGCCGTTGTTTTTTCTTGTTTTAAAGATATTTCATCTCTTTGCATGCCCAAGATGCAGGGTCGCCATCGGACAATACAGCCAGTTACGAATTTGACACACCGGCCCTACTAGCGGCCTTAAAGACTGCAGCAGGAGTTGCGAAAAGTAGCATAGTTCGCTCCTGGGTGGGCAATATTTGTTTCATTCACAGTAATGTTTCAACGCCTGTATAACATCATGGCCATGCGCAAACGCATTGTTGAATAACCTGTGCATAACTGTGACTTATTATATGCGGTGTTTGCGCTGTCAGATGTAATCTTAAAATAATAAAAACAGATTTGACAAAAAAAAAAAATCAAGGCCTGCTATTCTTTGGCAAAGAAGGAACCTCCAGTGGGGCTACTTGCCCATGGAAAACAACTTTTACAACGCACTACCATTACAACGCAGTCATTACAACGCAACATCCCTTGCAACGCATGCCATTACAACGCAACCATTACCACGCATGACACTACAACGCATACAATTACAACTCATGTCATTACAACGCAGTCATTATAACGCATACCATTACAACGCATACCACCCTTACACTATCCAACACTTACCCTATTGTTGCACCCCCTGGAGTTAGAATAGTAATTTTTACCCCTACACGATCCAACACGTACCCTACTGTTGCACCCCCTGGAGTTAGAATAGTAATTTTTACCCCTACACTATCCAAAACTTACTCTACTGTTGAACCCCCTGGAGTTAGAATAGTAATTTTTACCCCTACACTATCCAATACTTTCCATACATGCAATGTAATGTGTTGTAATGGTATGCGTTGTAAAGGTAGTTTTCAGAAAATTCGTTGTAATGGCATGCTTTGTTATGGAATGCGTTGTAAAGGATGTTGCGTTGTAAAAGATGTGTTGTAAAGGTATGCGTTGTAAAAGTATGCATTGTAATGTCATACATCCCTTGCCCATTCCACCAGTGCGACCGCGGCTACTACTGCTTTGGGGCGGGGAGTCCCCCTAAATGACTTCTGTCACGCAGCTACGTGGGCATCACTGCACACGTTTTCCAAGCACTGTTGCCTGGACAGCCAAGTCCGGAGAGACGGCTTCTTTGGCCGTTCTGTTCTCCAGGACTTTCTGGTGTGAACTTAGTTCGCAGACCTACCTGCGGGGTTGGTATTGCTGGGGTATCTATTCTAAGGAATCTATAACTAACTGTCTCTTTCAGATGAACAAGTTACTTACCTTCGGTAACTATATATCTGTAAGAAAGATAGGTTAGCTATAGGTTTCCTTACCTCCTCACCTCCCCATTCTATGAACTGACTTCTAGGGTTAAGGACTTCCTTTCAGGGCCCTAGTTTTGTGCACCAGTGGTCAGTGTCTTGCATGGCTCTGCGCTTCTGGCGTGGAAAGTAGTGTACAGAACTGACTTCCGCGTGTGAGGGCTGTGTCTATGTAGCTACCGCAATGTCATCCCGACGACCACGACGCCAACGACGGACACGTGTTGACAGACGCCAGCTTCCGACGCGCAGGGGTACTGCTGACGAAAAACTTTCCGGATCCAGTCTGACTCCTGGGGGTAATTCTAAGGTAAGGAATCTATAACTAACCTATGTTTCTCACAGATATATCATTACTGAAGGTACGTAACTTGTTCATCTGGTAGAAACTCTAGCCACAAATTCCTTACTGACCCATCCTTCCTCCCAGCTCTGAGAATGGATTAGGAGTAAAGGGCTGTTCCCCTTTAAATGGACCCTAGTTTTGATGCATCATTATTCCGTGTTCTTCATGGCTGCATACCACTGGCGCACTGGGGTGGCACCTATATAAGCACAGCACAGATCACTTCCACCACCGAAGATGCCACACTGAGCCAAACGACAACACCTACCGGCGCTCAGGGGTTCTGCTCACAAAAAAATGTCCTTATCCAGTCTGATGTCTGTGGATTATTCTAAGGTAAGGAATCTGCAACTAGATAGAGTCCCTACCTGAGAAGGCATTTACTGAAAGTAAGTATCTTGTTCTTCTAGTCCAAACCATTCAAGATGGTCAGGATGTGGCCACCTTTTTCATCCGCACAGGCATGGACACTACAGACTGTCTAGTCTCGGCTATGGGAACTAGCGCATGGTGCTTTGTGCCACGTGTGGATGAAGTACACAAGCTTCTCCGGGATATCTAGGCGTCCTTTATGAATATTCCTTTCAGTGGCTTTGCGTATTTGGCAAAAAGGCAGGCTTGGCCCTCAAACATTTTAAAGATAGCAGAGCCATGACACCATTCTCTAAGTCTTCTGGCCCCAGTCCGACTGTCCTCTCAAAAATGTTTTCCTTTATGGGGATATGCTTGGCACTTGGTTATCAACAGCACCAGTCCCCAACGCTCATACAGCAGGCTTCCAAGCCCTTTCGAGGTCGGGTCAAGGGTCTGGCATATAACAACCCAGCCATAAGGGACAGTGTTCCTCCCAGTTTTCTGTCCCTTTGGCAACAACTGCAAAACCTTTTAGTGCGCCCTTAGTGGCACATAGCCATCCACTGGGAGGCAATATCAGCCACTTACTGCAGGGGTGGCAAAACATCATATCCAACAAATGGGTCCTGCAAATTGTCCAATGGTGTTATGCTCTGCCATTACCTTTTTGACCCACCACAGCTGCCACCTACACTGAAAAGCCTGTTGGAGGCCCACCTGTCTGTCTTACGCCAGGAAGTGCCAGCACTTTTTGCCAGAGGAGCCTTATGGAGTGTACCATCCAAGCAAGTGTGAACTGGGTGTTATTCCCACTGCTTCCTAGTGTCAAAGGAGGAAAAAGTTCTACACCCTATCCTGGATCTTTGCATTCTCAACACCTTCCTGCGCAGAAAAAAATTCAGGATGCCCCTACCTAGCCAGCTTTTATCTGCAGTGTATCCCAGGGACTGGATGGTGGCGTTGGACCTGCGGGACGCCTATTTCCACATCCCTGCTAGCCTACAGGTGTTACCTGCGGTTCAAGATGGCCCAAAAATATATTTTTTTTTTTAGAAATCTCCCTATTAAAGAAACAATAAACAATATGACAAGAATAACAGCAACACAAAAAGAGAGCAGTTGTCAACATGAGCATATCACATAAACTAGACACATTGTACATATGATCAATAAACTGAAAAGAAACAATACAGATAATGGTACAGGCACACAATGACATTAAATCATTAAAGAGTCTCTTTATCAACATTGAATGTGGAATCATCATCAAAGGGGTGCACAAACACCCTCTGCTTTTGTTCCAGGGGCCCCATATTTTAGTCCATTTGCCTGGACATCCCCTGCTCTCGTATACCACCCTTTCGGCCTGCATGCACCAGTCCATGTTCTCCGCCCAGTCCTTATGTCGGGGCACAATTGTTCGGTGCGTCTGAGGTCAAATATTTAAAATACAAAGTCGAGGGGAGGGTTCTATAGATTTCCGACATATTCGGGACATAGTGGACAAGATTTCACTCCAATACAGTTGAAGAACTGGACAGTCCCACCATTGGTGCAAGAAGGCACCCAAGGAGCCACAATCTCGGGGACAGAGCGGGGAGATCTTTAGACCCATCTTAACAAGTGCTGTGCTGGTGTAATAGGCCCTGTGGAGTATTTTAAGTTGTATAAGCTTAAAGCGAGAATGGATTGCCACCTCTCTGGGAGATGCCCGGGCCTCCCTCCAATCTTCGTCAGGTAAATCTCCCACATCGTCAGACCATTTTGTTTGGAGTTTATCGAGAGGTTCAGGTAAATTATTGAGTATTTTGAAGAAGGACAAAGAGATGGCCTTATCCGGAAAGTAGTAGTCTAGAAGCCTATCCTCTAAAGGTGAAGAAACAGGCAGATCAAAACCCTTGGGAATGGCTTTACTTAACGCACTACTCGCCTGAAGATATCGGAACGTTTCCCCCTCATGCAGCTGGTATTTTTCTTGCAACTCACCACATGGAACCACCGCACCCTTCGCCCACATGTCCCCTACTGCAGAAAGACCAATCAGGTCCCATTTGTCAAATCCAGGTTGATCCGACAGCATGCCCCAGTGGCAGGATTCCAGCAGCGGAGTAACTTGTGTGATTTTACCCTTCCATCCCAGTGCGGCAGTTGCCATGTGCCAGATCAAAACTGTGGTGGAGGTCAGGGTAAAGATGGGTTGATGCCCAGGCCCCCCATATAACACCCGCAAATAATTGCCAGCCGCCATATTGAACCTATCCATTCTGTACGCTGTGTCCGTAATGGAACGGTGGGCCCAGTGATTGAGGACCACTAATTATGAGGCCCAATAATATGTTTTAATTGCAGGGAGAGCAATACTCCGGTCGTACCAGCTGCGTGTTAGTTTGGTCGGGGCAATTTGGGCGTGCCGGCGTTCCATAGTAGTGAGCGGACCTCGGAATTAATTGTTTGGAAATATTGAGGCGGGACGGGGTAGGGCATATTCTGTAGGGCATATAGGAAACAGGGAAGTGCCATCATGTAGAAAAGAGCAGCTCTACCCAGTAGAGTAAGGGGTAGTGTCTTCAAATGCTGCATGTCAGTCCGGAGGCGCTGCAGGGGAGGGAGGAGGTTCTTTTGGTGGAAGAAATCGGCATCTCTCGTGACATAAATGCCCAAGTAGCGAAAGCTGTCCGTGACTATGCCAGCGTTGCAGCCGGGGGGAAGTTGTGGGGCCCCCCACTGAGGACATAAATCAATGACTTGTCCCAATTAATGGTGTAGCCTGAGTATTTGCGGAAGAGAGTGAGAATATGCAGCACCTCGTGAAGTGAAGACCGGGGCTTGGCCAAATGTAAGAGAATGTCGTTGGCGTACAGGGAGATCCTATCCGACTAATCCAGAGCCCAATTCAGTCCACGGATAGAGGGGTCACCTCTGATCCACAACACCAATGGTTCTAGGGCCAGAGCGAATAACAACGGCGACAGGGGACAGCCCTGTCCATACCCTTCCCCAACTCAAAATTGCTGATCTGCCACCATTTACCAAAACGCGAGCCAGGGGTTTAGCATATAATAGATGCACCCATTACATAAAACGTGGGCCAAAGCTGTACCGTTCCAGAGAAGCAAATAGAAAAGGGCACTCTATCATGTTAAACGCCATTTTGGCATGTAAGGACACAATTACTGCATCTTCCTGTATGATGGGGGCTCTGCCCAACACTCCGAAAAGGCGACGGAGATTGAGCGCCGTATTTTTAGTTGGCATGAAGCCGTATTGGTCCGGGTGTATTCATTTATGAAGATGGGGTGAGAGGCTGAGGGCCAGAAGTTTGGCCAGGATCTTAACCTCTGGACCGAGGAGTGAAATCGGTCGATACGAACCACATTGGTCCGTGGGTTTCCCGTTTTTGTGTATGACTGCAATATTAGCTAATCTCGGTGTTTCGGGTAAAATTCCATTCTCTACACTCTCATACATCCGGATGAGAAATGGAGCAAGCACCGAAGAGACTGTTTTTTAGAGCTCGATTGGAAGGCCACTAGGGCCCATGGCCTTCCCGGACCTCAACGCACCAATCGCCTTAGACACCTCCTCGGGAGACAAGGCTGTGTCAAGGTCTGTGACATCTTGGGGGTCTAACCTTGGTAAGGGGAGGGTGGAAAGCAGTTCAGCTGCTTCCTCCTGGATGGAGGTGGACGTAGTGACATAGAGTCTCTCAAAATGGTTAGCAAAACTATCAGCAATCCCATCCCGGTCGCAACGTCTCATCCCATTAGGAGCCACAATTTCAGCCACCCACCTGTTGGCCAAATCTCGCTTATCTAGCTATGCCAACAGTTTATTGGCCTTATCTCCAATTTCATATACACGATATTGAGTGGTTCGGTAATGCACTTGGGTCACATCTCTGGCTATATCACTATGGGCCATATGTATCATGCAAATTCGCAATCGCTAAGGCTGAAATTTCCAGAATTTCGGCCTTTGCGAACGCAAATTTGCTAAATGGAATGTATGAAGCAAAACTGGTGCAAAATAAGGAATTGCAAAATTTTCGATTCCTTATTTTGCAATTGCATTTAAGGAATCGCAAATTTTGCGATTCCTTAAATGCAATGTATGTAGCAAAAAAAATTAGCAAAATGCCCTTAAGGAATCGCAAATTACCACCAACTTCTAGTTGGTGGTAAGTTGCGAATTCCTTGAAAAATGCAAATTTTTGCATTTTTCAAAGTGCCATGTGACGCACATACATGCCCTTAGGACATGTATGGGCGCCACTTGTGCACCCATGCATATTTCAGGGGTGCAACAGGGTGTCCTTTCGACACTCCTGCACCCTTGAAATTATTCTCAATTTGCGATTAGCAAATTGCGAATCGCAAATTGAGAATAACTTCCCATTCATTCCTATGGGCCTCCTGGCCCATAGAACTGAATGGGAAAGTATTCCTTAATTGCGATTCGCAATTTGCTAATCACAATTAAGGAATTCTAAGGAATCGCAAAAAAAAGCGATTTTGTACATACATACCCATTTGCGATTCTCAAATAGCGATTTCTTAAAAATCGCTATTTGAGAATCGCAAATGGGTATCTTGATACATATGGACCTATATTCCTTTTGTTTCACTGCATGTTTGTGGAAGGTGTCGGCAGAGGCGGATGCAATTAGTTCGCGTTCAAGATTGGCTACCTCTAATTCTATAGCCTCCAGTTTTTTACGTTTCTCCTTCCGGTGACCCGCCACCCCACACCCTCAAATAACCGTCTTGCATGCCTACCAGAGCATCACATCCGATTTGACGGAGCCGTCATTTTTCTGCGAAATAATCTGTTGTGACCTGTACCAGTTTATCCTGTATCTCCGGGACTCGAAGATACCATGGGTTGAGACCATGGGTTGAGGGCCATCTCACGACGAGAGCGAGAAGGCACACCACCGTAGTGAGCCAGGATAGGGGAGTGGTCAGATATACCCCTGGGCAAAAAGGTGATGTTACTGAACATAGAGAGCTGTGCGGCTTGACAGAAGAGATAATCTATACGAGACATACTACCATGAACTTCCGAAAGGAAGGTGTACTGCTTGTCGGAGGGGTGGTGTGTGCACCACGCATCTACCAGTCCCATGGCTGTCAGAAAGTCAGATACGAGTTTACCCTGTGGTTCTCTGTGCCGTGGAGGCAAGAGGTCCAAATCCCCAGCCAGGGTGGCATTACAGACTCCTCCTAGTAAAATGTCTCCTTCGGGTAGATTCAACATGTGAGGGCCCAAATCAGTCAAGGTGGAGGAGTGTAGCTTAGGGGGTATGTATAGTGAGGTCACGTTGAGGGAGCGACCCTCCCACCATCCGAACACTGTGACAAAACGGCCAGTGGGGTCGCCTACAATTTTTTTGATCTGAAAAGGAAGGGAGGCGCGTGCATGAATACCTACTCCTCTGGACCCCCGTGTATAACCCGCGTGGGCCAGCAGTTTATAACCCCATCGATTTAGTGCGCAGTTTGTGGTGCCAGGAATATGCGTTTCTTGAAGCAACGCGAGGTCAGGGGTGTGGCGTTTCAGATATTGTAAGACTATCCCCCTTTTTATCTGGTCACCCAGTCTGTTTACATTCCAAGTGATTATTTTGAGTCAACCCAGGGATACAGAGGCGACAGGAGTGTCACTCGTTTGCATCGCAGAACAAGAGCCCTACCTCCCACAGGGCTAAAGAAGCGACAGTCTGCGATGGGAGACATCACCACACCGGGAAAGGAGAATAGGCTGGTATTGCAGGGCCCCCGGCAAAAAATGTCAGATCCCCCCGGGGAGACCAACTGGACCATAAAGGGAACCCTGTGCGCGGAACCATCCCAAAAGCATATCGGAAGTGTGCAGGGTAGATCGTCGTGTGTGCTAGTAACCTCCCCGAAGTCGTATGTGACCTTGATAGACAGACTGCTCATAAAACATAACACAAATTGAAACAAACCCTTAAGAAAACGCCCTGGAATCCCCCCACCCTGCCTCCCTGCAATGTGGACTCAGAACCGCCCACCACCCCAATTTGCAAAGTGCTTGTATACCCATAACTAGAACCATGTAGAGGGTAACGCTACACAACCAAGCTACCCTAAGATTCAACCCTCCCCCGTAAGAACAATTGCATTTGCCCAAAATGAACCCTAAAGGGTCTCGTAGTCCCAAGCCGGGATGTAGCATGTAGCATGTAGCTCCAATCACTCCGGGCGACATGTACCCACCCCCCATATCAGGCTGCAATTAAACACGAACAATAATCCTATAGCGCTCATTATGGGAAACAACACATATGTTAAACAATGTCCGGATGCAGAATGCACCCCTCCCCCCCCCTCCAAAACCAAGGTCCGCGGCAAGGTCCATCTTAGTCAGTGACATAGCTGATCACTAGATACAGGGTGAGACCCCAGTTCGTGCAAAGCCTGCCAATACCTGTGACTTAGGAACTCAGTCAATCTTTCCTCAAGGGCAGTCGGATCCATGAGGTTGATCCTGGGATGAGCCATCGGGGTCTGCGGAGGAGCGCCACCTCTCTAGCCATTCCCAGGCGTCCTCCGGGGACTGGAAGAACATCGACTTGCCGTCTGCTTGCACACACAGTTATGCTGGAATGAGCATGGCATATTTCAAATTGTGGCTCCTGAGAGCTAGTTTTATTTCCAGGCAGGAGCGGCGTTTTTGCTGCTCTTTGTAGGTGAAGTCCGGAAAAAGGTGAAATTAGAGTTCTCGAATTTGAGAGGAGGTCCAGCTCTTGCAGCTTGAAGGATGATGTCCCGGTCGCGAAAATTGAAGATCCGTGCCAGGATGGGACGAGGCGGAGCGCCCGGCTTTGGAGGGCCTCTAGGCACCATGTGAGCACGTTTGACTGAGAAATATTTGGAGAGGGATCAGGGTTGTAGATGATTTTGGATCAAGTCATCAACGAACAGGTCAGCGGCCTGCCCCTCCGCTCACTGGGGAACCCCCAGGATGCGCACGTTGTTACTCCTCACGCGCCCTTCATAATCCTCCAGGCGAGCCTCGAGATCGGACGTCTGGACCTGCAATTGCTTGACCGTCGTTTCCAGCCGTGTTGTGGAGTGCGTGAGTGTGGCGATAGAACCTTCATTCACCTTGACCCGCTCCCCCATGTTCCTCAGATCAGCACGGATAAGGTTGACATCAATAGAGACAGTATTGATCTTGAGTTCCAATGCTGTACAAACTCCCTGGACTGCCTCCATGATGTCTAGCAGTGTCGGCCCCCCATCTTCAGGTTGCTGCCTCGCCTCCACACCATCCTGCCTCCCATCTGTCTCTTCTGGCTTGGAATGGGCAATTTTTGACAATCTTTGCATATCGGATGGCTTGGGGCCTCTCGCTGTGGCCATTGTGTTGCGTTCCACACCCTGGGCTGGGAACTGTCAAACCTGGGGAGCGTCAAGTAACGGATATGCAGGACCACAGATAAATGACGTCAGTTCAGTTGACGTCACGAAATCAAGAAGGCAATCGCAGCCGTCGCCGCAGAGAACACCCGGCCCCACGCAAATCCAAACAGGAAAAAGGAGGGGGGCGGACGAGAAAAAACGTCTCTGATAGTCCTGTATACTAACGGTGCCCTGTGGAGCTTTCAATGCCTACAAATGAACAGCACCTCGTCTAAGGTGATATAGACTCAGGGGTGCAGTTTCAGCTCACCGGCGCAGCCTCGCTGCGTGTCTGGGGTATTTGTAGAGCCAAATCCAGTCATATCGCGATATACTTCCAGCCACGAAATGAAGCCAGCTGTATCGGGTGTAAAACGCCCAGCGTTAAGTGGACCTCCACAATCCCTTAGGCTGTGCCCCAGCCAATTTGTCATTCAGGGGTTTTGCAATCAGAGTGAGGGAGGGGCGCCAAGTGGAGATATAATAGCTGGCTCTGATAACCAAAGTGGCCCAATGACCCAAACGAGACGAAATCCCTTGTAATAGCCGCGGGGCGAGGCACTCCTGTGTCACCACTCCCGACCCCCTCCACAGAACTTAACGCAGGCCAGAGACCCTGGAAGCCGTCCGTTATAGGTGCGTGCACTGGAGCTCACCCTGTGCACCGCCGCATGCATCACTCCTTGAATGCGGCTCTGAACAGCAGGGGGCCCTCCAGAAAGCAAGGCACGTGCCAGTGATGATCGGGCAGCGGCGCAGAGAGAAGGGCGCGACCCTAGGCTTATCTGCCCCCTCTGCTGCCACAATATCTTCCGCCTCAGTCTATGTCCTGCACGGAGCCCACCACAGTGCAAGCAGCGGCGAGCGATCGGCAACACCTGCGGGGTCAGGGCTTGACTCAGTGAACAAACAAGTAGGGGTGCCGATGGAGAGACACTTCCCTGTGCTTGCAGGCCTCCGCAGCAGCACCGGATGTCACGCAGGGAAGGTCCGGACGTCGTCACGGCCCGAGCCTCCTCTGGGTCCCGGTCCAAGGTGACGGCCTGGATTTCTCTGGATAGGGCAGGCAGAAAGTCGGCGATGGCTGATCGGATGACTCGGCTACACAGTGAGTACCCCGGCAGCTGTTTACAGCGGGCAATACGGATGGATTGAACGGAGTTTGGGGCAAAATATTTAATTAGTGCTCAGAGCCTCACTCCCCTGCGGCCATCTTGGGTGCTGGCTAGCCACGCCTCCGCCTACAAACACTTTCAGTTTGCTGTGCTCCCTTTCATCCTCACCAGTGCACCTCGGATGTTCAGAAATGTGATAGTAACCGTCCCTGCCTATCTGCGGAGGATGGTCATATCACTCTTCCCAAACGTCAATGACTGGCTGTTGAAGGCGGGCTCGCCACTGTCAGTCGCAGACAACCTCCAGACAATGGCGAACCTCTTGACATCATCAGTGTTCTCAATTAACCTGATTAAGTCAAACCTGATTCCTTCACAAAGACTCTACTTCATCAGTGCCATCCTGGATACGGTGCACTTTTGAGCCTTTCCTCTGGATCCACTACGACATTCGGACAATCATCCTGCATTTTCAACCTCTATCCTGGTTCTCAGTGAGGATTGTGGCTCTGAGGCTTCTTGGCCTATTAGTCTCCTACATCCTGCTTACCAACTATGCCAGATGCACTGTGGGAAGGGAAGTCAGTAGGCCCAGCACAAAGGTTACATGTCAGATTCCATCCAGGTATCAGAGGAGACTGAAAAAATCTGGAATGACTGCTCAACTGCATTTGGGCCAGTGGCAGACCCCTCTCCCTGCCCCACTCTTAGGTGACGGTTGTGATGGACGCATTGCTTCTGGATTGGGGAGGTCATCAGGGAAAGAGGTGGCAATCAGAGTACTCTAATCTCCAGTGGAGACCCACTTCCACATCAACTTGCTGGGGTTGCAGGTGATTCACTTGGTGTTGAAGGCCTTCCTGCCAACCAGAAAAGGGAGGCTGGTGCATGTCTCATTGCCATGTGTTACTGCAACAAGCAGGGCAGGGTGGTGTCCAGAGTCCCATGCCAGGAGGCTTTATGCCTCAGGAGCAGGCTCGATCCTCAGTGGATTTCCCATATGGTGCAATACCTAGGGGTCATTTAAGATACCAGGGGGCGATCTCCGTCAGTGACATCTAGCGAATCATGAATGGCAATTACATCCAGAAGTGGCCTAATACATTTTCCAACACAGGGAGAACGCTGGCTAGATCTATTTGCCACTGTCTATAACGCATAATGTTAAAACGTTTGAGCACTGGAGTTCCCCAGAAAGCTATCTCAGAGATGCATTTTATATGAAGTGGAGCATTGGGCTCCTGTATGCCTTCCTTCTATTAGATTTGGGCACATTTAAAGGTTACCTTTTAGCCTTTTTATATTTGCCGAGCCAACTATCCTTGTTCAAATCACTGGTTGTGATGTTTTCTAAAAGGTTTGCAACATATGTTTCCACCAACCCCCTTTGTAATGCTGCAATAGGACTTAAATGTAGTATTCACCGTTCTGATGTGTACCCCTTTCAGGCCAATGCACAGCTCTTTATTGCATCAACTCACCCCGTCCTGTCTGCCTGTCGGCCTTACCTGAGGTTTAAGGTAGGCCACAAGCACTTTCAATCATCGTCTCCCTTTTGGCCTTACCAGTGCCACTCGGGTATTCACCAAGGTGATGGCAGTCGCAGATCATCTGTGGAAATCAGGGGTACCATTCTTCCCCTATCTCGATGACTTGCTGTTGAAGATTAGCTTGTCCCAGGTTGCCATCTCCCACCTCTAGACTACGGCAAAACTCCTGCACTTGGCGGGGTTCACTATCAACGTGCAAAAGTCATGCCTGACTCCCTCTCAGATGCTCTGTTTCATTGGAGCTGTCCTGGATACATTGCAGTTTCAGGCTCATCCTCCCGAGCAGCGAGTCCGGGATTTACAGGTTATGATACCGATGTTTCATCCGCAATCTTGGATTTAGCTGAGAATGACTGTGAGGCTGCTGTGCCTTCTGCATCCTGCTAGTGACACATGACAAACGGCATATGCGGATACTGCAGTAGGACCTGAAGTTGCAGTGAGTGCAGCATCAGGAGAATCTTTCTGGCAAGGTCCAGATCGCTGAGGGAACTGCAAAAGAACTGCAGTGGTGGCTAACGAACCGCGTTTGGGTCAGAGGCAGAACTCTCTCCCTTCCTCAACCAGATCTCACAGCAGTGATGGATGTATCACTCCTGGGATGGGACGCCATTTGGAAGAAGTAAAGATCAGAGGACTCCCGTCTCTGGCGGATTCCGGACTCCACATATCAACTTGTCAGAGATCCATGCGATCTGGCTGGCACTGAAAGCCTTTTTACCCTCTATCAAGGGAAGGCTGGTGCAGGTGTTCAGAGACGACACCACCGCCATGTGGTACTGCAACAAATAGGGCAGCGGGGGGTCGTGGACCATGTGTCAAGAGGACCTGCATCTCTGAAAATGGCTGGAACAGCTGGGCATATCCCTGGTGGATCAGCACCTGGCTGGTTCCCAGAACACCAGATTGGACAAACTCAGCTGTGGATGCCTTGCGCATCACAAAAGGCATCCCCACCGAAGATGGCGCATGGTCTCTATCAGCAGTGGGGAGAGCCTTGATTAGTTCTGTTCATCTCCATCAAGAACGCACACTCTCCACAGTTTTGCATGCTGGAGTTTCCAAGGCGACTCTCACTCTGAGACGCTTTTCATTTTGAGTGGATCTCTGGCCTCCTGTACACCTTTCTGCCCATACCAGTTCTGCCCATAGTTCTCAACAACATCAGGAATGACCGGGTCCAAGTCATTCTTGTGGGTCCGGACTGGGCACAGAGAGAGTCTGGTATCCTGAGCTTCTCAGCCTGAGTATCGATCTTCCAATCAGGCTACCTCTTCAGGAAGATCTTCTGTCACAGCGGGTGGGGAGGGTCCTCCACGAACCTGTCAACCCTCCACCTTCTTGCGTGGAGATTGAGCGGCGACAGTTGACAGCTTTCGACCTTCCTCCCAAAGTCTGCAATGTTATTCTGGCAGCCAGGCATCCGTCCACCGATTGAATAAATCTGTATTATATTGTATAGAAAAGTCTATTAACCCCTTTCTGCTTCTCTTTCTGATGTCCTTCCTTTTATTCTTACCCTTGCCCAGCATGGCTCTGCTCTGAGCACTCTAAAGGGTTACCTCTTCTCTGTCCGCCTTTTTGTGGCTGCCCGACCAAGCCTCTTTATTTAAGTCTCCCGTTACAAATGGGTTTCTTAAAGGTCTTGTAAATATGTTTCCCCCTTCTTTCATTATGCCTCAGGACACCTTAATTTGGTTCTCACTTTCTTAAAGTGTGCTCCTTTTGAGCCTCTTTCATAATTGGCCCCTCAGGCTTCTCACCATCAAAACACCCTTTCTTGTGGCAATAACATCTGACCAGCGGGTGAGTGAGTTGCAGGCTTCATCTTCCAAACCTCTATTCCTGTCTGTTTTTCCAGATAAACTGGTGCTTTGCTCTAAGGCCTCTTTCTTGCCAAAACTGACAACACCATTCTATTTGGGCCAATCCGTCACTTTGCTCCAAATTATGCAAAAGAAGAGGAGTGACTCCACTGTCTGGACCCAAAAAGAGCGTTTTCAGTCTACCTTGACAGCACACAAGAGTTCCGGGTGGATGAACAACCCTTCCTGGGGTATGTTGGAGTGAGGCAGGGTAGGGCAGTGCTGGAACATTCTACATACTAAAATGTGCTAAACACTGGCCAAAAAGCAGCCCCCTGAGGGCTTACGGGCTCATTCCACGAGAGCTAAAGCTGCGACCACTGTGTTAGCACGTAGAGTCCCAGTCCTGAATTTCTTCCAGGCAGCAACGTGGATGTCCCTGCACACGTCCACCAAATATAACTGCCTGGATAGTCAGGTCCGCAGGTAGGGGCATTTTGCCCATTCTGTCCTGCAGGACTTTCTAGTTTCGAATTTGTCTGCAGCCCACTGCTGGAGACTATATTGCCTGGGTATCTATTCAAAGGTAAGGAACTTATGGCTAGATGTCTCTATAAGATGAACAAGTTACTTACCTTCGGTAATGCATAACCTGGTAGAGACAACATTTAGCTGCAGATTCTTTTCCGACCCATCCGTCCTCCCTGTAGGAGAGTAGGGTCTGCTTTCCTATGGTCACCCCAATTTTTTGCTTTTTGCTTCACTGATTTTTGACTTAATGTGGCTGTGGGCCTGCTAATCGGACCCACAGCCCTGCTGTTCTCTCTCTAAATTTCACACCATGTACTTTAGGTACATCACCAATTGGGATTTGGGTCACTCTTAAGAGTCCCTGTACAGTGTACTATAGGGACCCAGGGCATAGGTGCACCCAAGGCCTACCAGGGGCTGCAGCATAACTATTGCCACCCCTGGCTGGCCATCCAAACTGACACAACTGGCTGATCACTCAGCTGGGGCAAGGTCGTGTAATCACCCCTTGCTTAGATATAGTATTCCTATGTCTAACCTTATATCTAGACACATATACACCTATAAGTCACTCCTATGGCAGGCCTTAACAATCCTGAAGGCAGAGTGCTTGGTTTTATGTGAGATGGTGCTCTAGCATGAGCTGAGCCTGTCTGCAGCTTTCGGAACCATGGCCTTATAGCTGTTCTAGGATAATGCCATACCATATACTCTTAAGTGCATTATGAACCTCGCGGTTAAATGCTATCTTTGGTTTGGCTTTATCAAAACATGTTGTGTAAGGTGTCATACGCTTTGGAATACTACCCCCTCGCCAGTTCTGGCGACGGGGGAAGCATTCCACCCTTCTAGAGGGAGAAGACATGTTACTTCCATTAATCCCGGTTAAAGTTAACCAGAGCCTCAGCATCACAAAATGGATGCTGCTGCCACGAACACAAGTCTGACCTCCTGCTGCTAGAAGTCCTTCCAGCGAAGGAGGCTTGGACAATAGGTTTCCTGTCACAGGGAGGTGCTAGCACCACCCCAGACAGGCTATAGTGTATTGGGGCAGGGAGGGCTGAATGAAATGAGACACTGCCTGGGGCACACAAGGTGTCCCATGCATAGTCCAGTTCAAACCGGTGCTGAGGCACTCCAGCCCCAGCTCTGGCGCGAAACTGGACAAAGGGAAAGGGGTGTAACCACCCCCTTCCTGGGTCCCACCCATAGGAGGGACCTAGCAGGTAATCCAGCCCCTAGATTTGGGATATAGGTAGGCGCTGAGTCCCAAGACTTTAGATTTATCCTGACTGAAACTCTGATATGAAACTCTGGACCTTCGGCATCCTACTCGACGTTAAAGACTGAAGAATCTCCCTTGTGGTCAAGGAGTGACCACCCTGCACAAGCAGGCACCATCAAGCGATCAACGGTTTGCTTTGTCGACGCTCCTGCCGGAGCCGGAGCACAAAGCCTGACAAGACCTGGACTTCCAGACTTCCTTCAGCCCGATCCACAGCCACAGCAAAGCTGAGACCCGTGGAGGCGACGCGAGACGTGGGACCGGCCATCTTGGAGAGTCAGCGAATTGCTTTCCGTGCAACTTCTGAGGCACCCTCGAAGTTGTGCATTGGGGATTGAGAAGCCCCAGCCCCGAGCACCAACTGCACTGAAGATCAGCCCTCCACAATCCCGAGTTCTGCGTGGGGCCCTTCTGCATTTTCCTGCTTGACGCGTCTGTCCAGTCACTTGCCCATTGGCTAGTGGCCTCTGTGACAATGAAACCCAAACTCTACACTGCTGGTCTGGTTGCTCCAGACTGGCCCTTGCTTCCCTGCGAAGGAGAAGCCCTCTTTGAATTCTGCGTGGGTTGCTGTTAGACTTGGGCCTTAGGGCAGGTTCACCCCTAATCTTTTTGCCTTTATTTGTGACCCTGTGTAGTGATTTGTGGGTCTTGGCGCACTTTTTCCCTGTGTCCCAGAGTGAAAGTGCGTGCGTGTAGTATGGCTGGCCTGCCCTCCCATAGGAATGCATGGGGAATGTGTGTGCCCTGGTAGTTCCTGATGTGTGGGGAGTGCAGGCTCGAGTTTAGTATGTATGAACTCGTGAGAATGAATGCTGCGCAATGGTATGTGCGGCTTGTATGTGTCTAGAAGGGAAGTGCTACTTCTGGACATTGATGTATGTGTGCAGTGAGGATACTGGAGCGTGATTGGCTGGAGCTGGCTGGCATGCCAGGCTCCAGGAAGTCTGGATGGGTCTGCCCGGTGGTGAGTGTGAGATCAGCATGAGTGATGTGTGGGAGGAGTAGATCTGTGTCCTGGATGGGCTGGGTTTTTCCCCACACAATGCTGGCTCCGCCCCCCTGTGGTTTGTCTAATGACCCAAGCCTCCCCAGTGAATGAAAGGGGTGGTTGGGCCATCAAGGGTACTCCCAAGCCAGCTGCAACTGGTTTCCCCCCACCCTGCACCTCCTAACAAAGGAATTTGCTGTATAAAAATGGGGCTGTGTCCCCACAGAAATTGTTCTACTTGTGGATCCTTGCCAGAGGGGGCTGTTGTTGCTGCTGGGGCCAGGAGGACCGCCACTTGGCTTGTCTCCCTGCCTGGAGACCCAGTGTGCTGGCTCTGGCCCTGCCCTGCCCCTCTGCCTGCCTCCAGTCCCTGCTGGAGCTTTTGCTTTGACTTAGAGTGCCTGGAGGCGCTCTTATTTGATTTATAGCGCTAGGAGCGCTTTCCTGGTGCCACAGCGCTCAATAGCGCTTTTGCTGATATCAATAGCGCTAGGAGCGCTTTCCTTTAGCCCCCAAGCGCTGGGTGCGCTTTATTTCTATTATAGCGCTGTGGAGCGCTTTTTGCCGCTTTTTGGCATAGCGAGTGCCTACCTCGCTTTACCTTTATTTTGAAGGCCGGTGCCACCCGGCATTGCCCCGTGGTCTGTATTTATTTTCGAGCCGGTGCCACCCGGCATTGCCCAGGACATCACCGCCGCAGCCCGGGCGCACTGGAAGCTGCCGGGCCGCCGCGCTGCCTGCAGCGACCCGGAAGTCCCGCCTCCTGACCCCCAGGGCCGCGCTGCCATTGGCGGCCCCGGCGGAAGTCAGGCGGCGTGTGGAGGAGACAAGGCCAGGCAGGAGACGAACGAGGCAGCCGGTCGTGTCCCCGAGGCTCCCCGAGTGGAGAGAGGAGCCCCGGGACGAGAGGAGCCCCGCCCGCCCTGAGACAGCCGGTGAGTGAGGCAGAAGGGAGGGGCGCCGGGACACATTGTCGGTGTCCGCCCCCTCTCCCCCCGGTAGCGCGATCTCGCGCCCATTGAGAGAGTGAAGCCACGAGGGCTTCAAAGCGGCATACCCTTGGTTTTCTGAGCGGCCCCGGTTGGCAGAGGGCCGCTCCAACGTGGGCAGCATTTCTTTATTTTGAGAGCCACGAGGCTCTGAGGGGCCATTCTGTTCTTTGAGCCCGAGAGGCTCCACCCGCCCGCATTGGTTCTTTTCGAGCCCCGAGAGGCTCCAGAGCCCACAGTTGTTCTTCGAGCCCAGCGAGGCTCATCGCCCTCATTGATTGCGAGCCAGAGAGGCTCTGGGGGCATTTTTATGATTTGAAGAGCGCTGAAGCTCTAATTGCGCATTTGTTTTGCGAGCCACAGAGGCTCTAGGGGGACACAGGCAGTTAGTTGGTTGTAGCCCCGAGGCTCCCACGCTGTGTCTCCCCACCTGTGTTCTTGAGCCCTCCTGGCTCCAACGTTTGCCCAGTGCATATTTACAACTGTCCAGCACTTAGTGGACAGTTGCTACGTTTAGGCTTTTGTGTCTGTGCTGCCTGCGCAGACCTCCCTGACACTGAGACTCAGGGCATTCCGCCCCTTTCGAGGCCAGTTGGCCTGAGGGACCTTTCTAGTGTTGTGCTACATGCACCCTGCGCATTGTGATTTCTTTGCTATATGATTCTTGCGCAAAAGTTCTAACCTGCACCTCTGAATGTGTTTTAATGTTACATGTGCAATTCTTGTTTATTATTACCTTTGCTAAAAGTGACCTGCTTAGGTAATTCTTTATGTGTTTATCCCCTTTGCTAAAAGTGACCTGCTTAGAGGATTGGTTGTGTCATTACCTTTGCTAAAAGTGACCTGCTTAGGTAGTGCCTTGTTCTTTTATTCCCCTTTGCTAAAAGTGACCTGCTTAGAGGAATGTTTGTTTGATTGCCTTTGCTAAATGTTACTTGCCTAGGTGATTATTTTAGGTTTCCTTCCCCCTGCGTGATTTCCCTACAGAGACTAGGGTGGCGTAGGAGGTGATAGGTTTTCCTTCCATAGGTCCTAGCTCCCTGCGTGATTTCCCTACAGAGACTAGGGTGGCGTAGTAGGTGATAGGTTTTCCTTCCATAGGTCCTAGCTCCCTGCGTGATTTCCCTACAGAGACTAGGGTGGCGTAGGAGGTGATAGGTTTTCCTTCCATAGGTCCTAGCTCCCTGCGTGATTTCCCTACAGAGACTAGGGTGGCGTAGGAGGTATTTTCCCTTTACCAGTTGTTACTGGTTGTATGCTACATTTTCTATTTCTGTGTTACAGTCATTATATGTTGATGTGCTAAAGTGTTATACCTACAAGTATTATTTCTAAAAGTGCATACCCCTGACAGTGGTCCAGGTGGCCCTGTCCTGTACATAATCCCTTGTAAATCTCGCCCGTGCCTGTTGGCACATTGTAAAGTGTGTGTGTTATCTAATGTGTTTTTATTATTATAATACAAAGGCTATTTTTGATATAACCTTGTGTGGAGTTTCCTTTGTGGTGGGCCTTTGGTTGTTGTCGCTGGGGTGCGCGCGCAAACGCTTTACACATCGCCTCTGAGATTAGCCTTGCTGCTCGCGCCACGTTACCTAGAGGGTGAGCGGGGGTTATCTTGGTGTGTGACTCCCTAGCCCTGACCTTAGAAATGGTGATCCCTGACTGACCTCGACGCGAGTCTTGGCCGGCCAGGGTCCCGTTTCTAACATTGGTGGCTAGCGGTGCGGATTGGACTTGCGTTTGCGTTGTACCACAGTGGCGACAGGCCACACTTCAAAACTCTGCAATTTTAGATAACCACATTTTGGGATTATTGTTTTTTTAGGGAAGTTCAGTTTTGCTTCTCCTGAAAGGTGTCATTTGTATTTTGTCCAGTACCTCGTTCCCCGCCCTGCTCCCAGAGTTTGGTACCTGTGTCGCTAGTGGTCAGGTTGAGAAAATCAGGGGTGGTAGAAACTGCCTTACCAGTCCGAGGGGAGGGTTGTGTGTGAATGAGTGTGTGTTACGCTGGACAGTGGAGTGCAAGTTCTGAGATAGGAATCTTGCTGAATTTTGTTAATTGTGTACTCCTGTGTAAGCTCAGACCCCCAGGTTCCCTGTGTCAAACTCTTCTTGAGAACGTCCGCCAAAATGGAGCCTGTTTTTGATCTCTGTTGTCTTTTTAGGTACAGTAGGTCAGAGCTGGTCAGATTCTGTGAAGAAGGAGGCATGGAGGTGAGTGTGTTGGATACTCAGTCCCAGCTTAGGGACAGCCTGATCCAATGGCAAAAGGGTCAGTGGGATCTTGAGTACAGTGAGAGAGAGAGGGCCCGGGCCGCACGTCATGAGGATGGTGAGTCTGTGGAGAGCCCTGAAGAATGTGAGTGGTATGATGATGACAGTGGATGGATGTCAGCAGATAGTGAGGACCCCATAGATAGGGAGTCCCTTGCTGGGTCCAGTGTCAGCGCCCCATCCCTTGCCCTGTCCCCAGAGGAGTGGTTGGATAGGAAGGAAGAGAGGGCCTTGTTCAGGGAGAGTAGGTTATCCCCTGAGTGTAATTGTGATTGTCTGGATTCCCCATGGAGGGTGGAGTCCAGTGGTGGCAGCTTTTTAAATATTAGTGTGGACAGTCCCACTCCCAGTTCCCCGAGTATGGTTCCTGTTTCCCCAGAGGAGGAGAATAGGTTGAGGTTTAGGAACCTTAGGAAACCGTCTCATCAGTCTTGGGAAGATTTTGTGGATGACTGTTGTGGAGCCCTGTGTGATTGGGTACGGGAGCCCACGAAATGTGATTGGGACATATTGTTCGATATGTTTATCAGAGAGCAGTTGCTCAGTTGTTGTGTGCCAGAGTTGCGCCAGCACCTGTTGAAGTTTGGATCGTTTATTGCATGTGAGCTTGCAGCGGAAGCAGACCGTTGGGACAGTGCGAAAGGTTCTTTTGAGTCACTAGTGAGTGATTCCAATAATAGTGGGTCAGGTGTCTTCCAGCCCAGTGTGGTGGAGGAGGGTGAGAGTAGCCCAGCTAGGTCCTTGGTTAGTGAGAAGGGTGTAGGGGCTGACTGCCTGTCTCAGTGGAGCGGGAGTGAGTGTGTGACCGAGAGTCCCCAGACGCCCGAAGCCCTGTCACAGAGCCTGGATGGTTTCTTTAGGGAACACCAGGAAAGGAACCTAGACTTGCCTGTTAGTTCACTTGAGGGAGATCTCCTAGTGTGTAGAGAACCTGGAGCATCTGTAAGCGGAGCTTCCACGGTTCCAGAGTCTGGCGGTACCGCTCCAGTAGGGAGAGTACAGAAGTCCAGTGAAAGGAGTGATTTGGGGATAGGATGTGAGTCCCCAGAAGTCCTGGAGTGCCAGGCATTGGTTCCACCCAAGGTTGTAGACCGGAGGTTGGAAGGCCAGGTTCAGGATCAGCCTGACCTGAAGGGTGGGACTACTGTAATCAGTGTCCTGACCAGTTCTTTCTCCAGAGGTACCGCCCCGGTCGGGAGGGAGCAGGACTCTGGAAGGGGGTGCAGAGGGTGGGAAAGCCCACCTCTGACCCCGGTACCACCTGAGGGGTTAAACCCTAGGTTGGGAGAATGTTGTTTAGAGGGGACCCCTCGCAGGAGGAGGAGGAACCCTAGGAGAAGAGGTAAGGGGAGGAGAGCCTTCCCTGAGACTCCTGGTCCACCTAAGGTTGTAGACCCTAGGCTGGAGAACCAGTGGAAGTCTAGCCCTGTCTTGCAGACAGGAAGAGTGGAAAATGGCTGTTATGTGCCAGGGGTTACTACCCCCCACTTTGTGAGTATACAGGATCCAGTGGTACCTGGATGGCCTAGGGCCTGGTCCTCGCCGAGGGCAGCTGGAGAGTATCAGTGGGGTACCCCAGTTAGTCCCTACAGTAGTTTTAGAAGGAACCCTAGGGGTTCACCGTGGCGTAAAACAGGAGGGTGTCCCTGCAGTTGTGGGCCCGCGTCCTTGTTTTATCGCCCCAAGCAGGGAAGCCCATCACGGTGGTGATCGGTCTGCCCTGCGTTTTGGCTGGAAGGGGGTCGTGTTAGACTTGGGCCTTAGGGCAGGTTCACCCCTAATCTTTTTGCCTTTATTTGTGACCCTGTGTAGTGATTTGTGGGTCTTGGCGCACTTTTTCCCTGTGTCCCAGAGTGAAAGTGCGTGCGTGTAGTATGGCTGGCCTGCCCTCCCATAGGAATGCATGGGGAATGTGTGTGCCCTGGTAGTTCCTGATGTGTGGGGAGTGCAGGCTCGAGTTTAGTATGTATGAACTCGTGAGAATGAATGCTGCGCAATGGTATGTGCGGCTTGTATGTGTCTAGAAGGGAAGTGCTACTTCTGGACATTGATGTATGTGTGCAGTGAGGATACTGGAGCGTGATTGGCTGGAGCTGGCTGGCATGCCAGGCTCCAGGAAGTCTGGATGGGTCTGCCCGGTGGTGAGTGTGAGATCAGCATGAGTGATGTGTGGGAGGAGTAGATCTGTGTCCTGGATGGGCTGGGTTTTTCCCCACACAATGCTGGCTCCGCCCCCCTGTGGTTTGTCTAATGACCCAAGCCTCCCCAGTGAATGAAAGGGGTGGTTGGGCCATCAAGGGTACTCCCAAGCCAGCTGCAACTGGTTTCCCCCCACCCTGCACCTCCTAACAAAGGAATTTGCTGTATAAAAATGGGGCTGTGTCCCCACAGAAATTGTTCTACTTGTGGATCCTTGCCAGAGGGGGCTGTTGTTGCTGCTGGGGCCAGGAGGACCGCCACTTGGCTTGTCTCCCTGCCTGGAGACCCAGTGTGCTGGCTCTGGCCCTGCCCTGCCCCTCTGCCTGCCTCCAGTCCCTGCTGGAGCTTTTGCTTTGACTTAGAGTGCCTGGAGGCGCTCTTATTTGATTTATAGCGCTAGGAGCGCTTTCCTGGTGCCACAGCGCTCAATAGCGCTTTTGCTGATATCAATAGCGCTAGGAGCGCTTTCCTTTAGCCCCCAAGCGCTGGGTGCGCTTTATTTCTATTATAGCGCTGTGGAGCGCTTTTTGCCGCTTTTTGGCATAGCGAGTGCCTACCTCGCTTTACCTTTATTTTGAAGGCCGGTGCCACCCGGCATTGCCCCGTGGTCTGTATTTATTTTCGAGCCGGTGCCACCCGGCATTGCCCAGGACATCACCGCCGCAGCCCGGGCGCACTGGAAGCTGCCGGGCCGCCGCGCTGCCTGCAGCGACCCGGAAGTCCCGCCTCCTGACCCCCAGGGCCGCGCTGCCATTGGCGGCCCCGGCGGAAGTCAGGCGGCGTGTGGAGGAGACAAGGCCAGGCAGGAGACGAACGAGGCAGCCGGTCGTGTCCCCGAGGCTCCCCGAGTGGAGAGAGGAGCCCCGGGACGAGAGGAGCCCCGCCCGCCCTGAGACAGCCGGTGAGTGAGGCAGAAGGGAGGGGCGCCGGGACACATTGTCGGTGTCCGCCCCCTCTCCCCCCGGTAGCGCGATCTCGCGCCCATTGAGAGAGTGAAGCCACGAGGGCTTCAAAGCGGCATACCCTTGGTTTTCTGAGCGGCCCCGGTTGGCAGAGGGCCGCTCCAACGTGGGCAGCATTTCTTTATTTTGAGAGCCACGAGGCTCTGAGGGGCCATTCTGTTCTTTGAGCCCGAGAGGCTCCACCCGCCCGCATTGGTTCTTTTCGAGCCCCGAGAGGCTCCAGAGCCCACAGTTGTTCTTCGAGCCCAGCGAGGCTCATCGCCCTCATTGATTGCGAGCCAGAGAGGCTCTGGGGGCATTTTTATGATTTGAAGAGCGCTGAAGCTCTAATTGCGCATTTGTTTTGCGAGCCACAGAGGCTCTAGGGGGACACAGGCAGTTAGTTGGTTGTAGCCCCGAGGCTCCCACGCTGTGTCTCCCCACCTGTGTTCTTGAGCCCTCCTGGCTCCAACGTTTGCCCAGTGCATATTTACAACTGTCCAGCACTTAGTGGACAGTTGCTACGTTTAGGCTTTTGTGTCTGTGCTGCCTGCGCAGACCTCCCTGACACTGAGACTCAGGGCATTCCGCCCCTTTCGAGGCCAGTTGGCCTGAGGGACCTTTCTAGTGTTGTGCTACATGCACCCTGCGCATTGTGATTTCTTTGCTATATGATTCTTGCGCAAAAGTTCTAACCTGCACCTCTGAATGTGTTTTAATGTTACATGTGCAATTCTTGTTTATTATTACCTTTGCTAAAAGTGACCTGCTTAGGTAATTCTTTATGTGTTTATCCCCTTTGCTAAAAGTGACCTGCTTAGAGGATTGGTTGTGTCATTACCTTTGCTAAAAGTGACCTGCTTAGGTAGTGCCTTGTTCTTTTATTCCCCTTTGCTAAAAGTGACCTGCTTAGAGGAATGTTTGTTTGATTGCCTTTGCTAAATGTTACTTGCCTAGGTGATTATTTTAGGTTTCCTTCCCCCTGCGTGATTTCCCTACAGAGACTAGGGTGGCGTAGGAGGTGATAGGTTTTCCTTCCATAGGTCCTAGCTCCCTGCGTGATTTCCCTACAGAGACTAGGGTGGCGTAGTAGGTGATAGGTTTTCCTTCCATAGGTCCTAGCTCCCTGCGTGATTTCCCTACAGAGACTAGGGTGGCGTAGGAGGTGATAGGTTTTCCTTCCATAGGTCCTAGCTCCCTGCGTGATTTCCCTACAGAGACTAGGGTGGCGTAGGAGGTATTTTCCCTTTACCAGTTGTTACTGGTTGTATGCTACATTTTCTATTTCTGTGTTACAGTCATTATATGTTGATGTGCTAAAGTGTTATACCTACAAGTATTATTTCTAAAAGTGCATACCCCTGACAGTGGTCCAGGTGGCCCTGTCCTGTACATAATCCCTTGTAAATCTCGCCCGTGCCTGTTGGCACATTGTAAAGTGTGTGTGTTATCTAATGTGTTTTTATTATTATAATACAAAGGCTATTTTTGATATAACCTTGTGTGGAGTTTCCTTTGTGGTGGGCCTTTGGTTGTTGTCGCTGGGGTGCGCGCGCAAACGCTTTACACATCGCCTCTGAGATTAGCCTTGCTGCTCGCGCCACGTTACCTAGAGGGTGAGCGGGGGTTATCTTGGTGTGTGACTCCCTAGCCCTGACCTTAGAAATGGTGATCCCTGACTGACCTCGACGCGAGTCTTGGCCGGCCAGGGTCCCGTTTCTAACAGTTGCCTTTGCCAAGGCTTGTTGACTCCAATCCGGAAGCCGACACCGCCGACAGCGAGAGCCTTTGTGGGACAGTCCGTGCCCAGCTACTGGTTGTCATCGACACCTCCTGGTCCACGTGGCAGCGGAGACAAGCTTCACAACATCACCTGATTGCTTCCCGACATCGCCTGGTTCCTTCCTGGTTCCATCCTGGTCACTGGCTAGTGACCCAGACTCTGTGCCTTCTGCTTTCAGGTACTCCTCATCTTCGATCCGCCCTTGGATCCAACCGGACTCTTCTCTCCTGGTCGCCTGCAGCATCTTTTCTCCAAGGCTCCATAGGAATCCACGACGAAACCCGACACACTTTGGGACCTATGCACCCGCTTACTGTGGGTGAGGTAACGTGAGTACTTCGGTGCTCCTGTGAAGCTTGACTATCCTAGTGTCCTAGTTTCAAGTGGTTAGTTCCTAGTCCAGTCGGAAGACTCCTAAATCTTTAACTTTCTAACTTTACGCACCCATTGACTTCTATGTGTGCACGCGTGTGCATTTAGACTCTGCACCCGCATCCCGTGGGCCTCCTGCTCCCTAACTACTGTTAGTCCAGTGTAGCCCCAGCGATTCCCAAGGCCCTAGGCCTTTCAATTGTTCGTGACGTGGTTCTTATACCACTATTTTAGTATATGGTTTAGCGGGCCACCAGGGCCTATCCATATTGTGCAACTTATTGTATGTTATATTAAGTTACTTGTTATGCGCTTGTGCCTTTGCCCTCATAAAGAGTTCAGAGGATTGATTTAGAAATAAATACATATATATTTTGAATATATAACCTGTGTGGTGTCCTTTCATGGTATTAAACGGATTGCATATGGTAAAACAGCTGGCTTCACATGCCCTCTTGAGTTTAGCCTAAGACTGCTTTTGTCCATGCTACCACTAGGATAGCTGGTCTATAAGGTTGACTTTACAACCATCACCATAAGGGTTGTTTGGACTGGTGCAAGGTGCTCACTAGAATAGTGAACATCATATACCAGGCCAACTTCTCACATTCCCCGCTAGGCGGACATATTTCTAGAGTTAGGGTTAATCCCTTTCAGCGCCCTAGTTTGGACACACCAGTGTCAGTGCACTTCATGGCTCTGTGCACTTCATAGCTCTGTGCTCCTGGTGTGAAAAGTTGTAAAAAGTATCTGAAACAATGCGCTGAGGGGGTGCCTATGTAGGTGACACAGACACCATTTTTGTTGTGGCTGACGCATGCGGAGCCACCTATTGGCTCGCAGGGGCACTGCTATTGCAAAAATCTACTGGACCCAGACTGACGCCTAGAATATTGAAAAGTAAGGAATCTGCAGCTAGATATTGTCTCTCCCAAATAATGCATTACCAAAGGTAATTAACTTGTTCTTCATGAACACAATAAAGCTGCGTAGAATGATCAAACTTCCAACAAATTCATTAGCGGTGGAAAATAGATTGCTGAAGTGACAAAGTTGTGATTTTCTTTTTCATTGGCAATAACATCAGTTAAACTAATAATCTATTTAACAAACAGTTTCACAATTTTTCACATGTCCCTATACTGGCAGTTTTTTAAATTGTATTTATAATTTTCAAACCACAAAAGTAGTGCATATGACCAATATACATACAATGGTTATCTCATGCATGCCTGTAGGCTCCAAAGGAAATTCATTCAGAGAATAGTGCACAAAAAACCTCAGAAAAGTACAAAAAGAAAGGGAAAAAGGAGGCAGGAAGAGCAAACAACATAGGAATAGCAGCCAGTCCTCATCACAATGTTCAATCATCTGTAGAGCAGTTCAGCATATAGGCGGTGTATGACCCCCACACGTCCCGAGGCTGTGACGCACTCGGGAGCTCTTCAGCGTAGCACAGGAGCTGATCACGGCAATAAGCAATGTCATGCAAACAATTTTTCAACAGAGGGGCATGTTTACCCTCCCAGTTTAATGCCACCCTTTGCTTAGCCAATTGCAACGTCAACACCACCAATTTGCGGGCCCCTGACGACAACTTGGAAACATTACCCAATAGACACATTTTCACATCTCTTTCAAGCGTCACTCCCACCATTTCAGTTAATGTAGTGATCACTCCATCCCAGAAAGCAGCCACTTTGGGACGTTCCCAGGCTAAATGCATAAAGTCTGCAGCATCCATACGACAGCGCTTGCAGCACGATGAGTCCCGCAGACCATATAGGTGCAGTTGGACAGGCGTATAATACATCTGATGTATATACTTGTAATGAAAAAACTTAAAATTCCCATTAATCACAAAGCTCCTCGTCATTCTACAACACTCCTCCCACTCCTCATCTGTAAGTGGCTGTGGAAGACACATATCCCACTTGGCTTTGGAGGTAACCTGTGCAGCACCCTAATCTAGCTGCGAAGTGTGATACAACCTTGAAACCAATTTTGCCTGGGCTTTGCTGGTGTAAAGTAGCTACAAAGCCCCCAACTCCAAGGGTTCCTCAGGAAAGCAAGGATATAAGCTGCGTAAAGCAGAGCGGAGCCGAGCATAAATAAATGTGGACATTGCCTCACTCGCCCCATCACTCATAAAGTCCCGTAATGAGAGAAATTTCCCCCCTGGAAAAATATCCCCATGGTTCGCAACCCGGCTGCCTGCAATACCTTCAGGGCACCTGCCTCGCCTGTCACGGACCGTGCCGCATGGGGTAGCAGGGGCATCGCCGAGGCATAGAATTGAGGATAACAAAGCGAAATTACCATCACAAAAAGATTTAAAGTGTTTCCTTTTAAACGTTCGCTCCCTACCCAAACATCAACTCGAGGTATAGGACTTGGTACATACACTACAACCTGATATTTGTTTCCTAACGGAAACCTGGCTGAAACCTCACACCGTCCCTGCCATAGCAGTGGGGGTCCCATTGGGATTTAAGTTTATAAACTGGCATCGTTCAGAGAAAATTGGTGGCGGTTTAGCCATATTGTATAAAGGAACACTTGAAGGTTACCATATTAGAACAAAAACATTGCCCACAATTTGAAATAATGATTTTTAAAATTAATTCTGCCACTAAAACCTTTTGGAAAGGAGCATTAGTGTATCGCCCACCGGGGTCTAGTATGGGCTTCTCTTTGGCTCTTTTGGAGCTCTTAGCCCCACATTTTAAAGCAAAAGAGAATTTTATACTTCTTGGGGATTTTAATATTCACGCTGATATTTCTATGCACCCAGACAGCATATCTCTGATTACTGATTTATCCACTCTTGGTTTAAATCTGCTAAACAACGAACCTACACATACAGGAAGCCACCTCCTAGATTTGCTTTTCTCTAACTGCTCTAAAGTACGAAGTTCATCCACTGTTCAAATAAATTGGACTGACCACTTTATAGTAGAGTTTTCTCTACTAGGAGCGGATAAACCTTCCCAAAAGAATACTCTTCCATCGATCTGGCGTCGACAGTGGCACAAAGCAACAGTGGAGGAATTACAGAGGGTATGGAAGCAGCCTATTTCTCTAGAAGAAGATACTGTGGAGTCCGCACTATTTAAACGTTATAAATCTCTGATAGAGGCAATTGACAAACTAGCCCCTCTGAAGTTACATAAACAATACCCTCCTTCCAAGCAGGGAGTATGGTATTCTGAAGCTCTCAGAATAGAGAAGCAGGGATGCAGGAAGAAAGAAAAGAAATGGAGGAAAATGCGAACAGAGGAAAGTAAGAAAGCATATCATGATGCCCAGTCTAGATATTATAAAAATATTAAATTGGCACGGAAGAATAGCCTTGCACAGCAACTCGCAGAGGCGGGTAATTCCTCTAAGGAATTATTTAAAATTTTACATGCATTTGTAAAACCAGTCGCATGCGAAAGCCCAGATGATTTTTCTCAATCACTTTGTGATGAAATTTCTTTGTTTTTTGATAATAAAATTAATTTGATTTATGAGAAAATCATGAGGGCTTCTAGTAAAAAGAGTAATACCCTCATTCCGCTTACTTCTCCTGCCCAGAGAGATGCCTCATTTGTGGCATTTCCAGCAGTTACTGATTTGGATCTACTCTCTCTGATGAGTCACATAAAATAGGGCTCTCCTGATGACTTTCTATCCACCAAAATAGTTCCCTCCCTGAGCACTCTGCTTGGACCCCATATCCAGGCAGTAATAAACCATTCTCTCAGGGAAGGACTTGTGCCTATGGAGTGGAAAAAAGCAGTGGTGAACCCTATCCGAAAGAATGTGGCGCTCCCATGGACGGACCTTTCAAACCTCCGACCCATCTCCCTCCTGCCCTACCTCAGCAAAATGACCGAGAGACATGTGAACACCCATCTGTCCAAATACATCGAGGCAGCGGAGGGTCTAGACTCCTCTCAATCTGGGTTTAGGCCAAATCACAGCACCGAATCTGCCCTCCTCTCAGTGACCGATAACATCAGGATGTCACTGGATGGTGGGGGCTCTATGATTCTGGTGCTGTTAGATTTATCCGCTGCCTTCGACACGGTGTCACATGAGATACTTCTCGGTCGTTTGAGGGAGATGGGCATAGGAGGTGTAGCTCTGTCCTGGCTGGAGAGCTTTCTCTCGGGCCGCTCACAAGGAGTCAGATTGGGCTCCCACTATTCCATCTTTAGGGAGCTCACCAAGGGAGTGCCACAGGGCTCATGCCTAAGCCCTACACTGTTTAATGTGTATGTGGCCCCCTTGGCAGACATTGTAAGAGCACATGGGTTCACCCCAGTGTCGTATGCTGACGACACTCAGCTTCTGTTCCCCTTTCAGACCGTCACGCCCGCAGTACAAAAATCTTTTGCGGACAGAATGGGGGCAGTATCGGACTGGATGGCATTAAATTGCCTCCAGTGCAATGTAGATAAGACGGAGGTCATGTTGTTTGGAGAAGCCACCCTCTTATGGTCTCCAGAATGGTGGTCCCCGGATTTGGGACCAGTACCGAGTCCTAAACAGACCGTAAAAAACCTCGATGTGCGGCTTGATAAGGCACTTTTGTTTAAAGAACATACAAATCAAGTAGCAGGATCTTGTTTTCGCATCATCGGACTGCTACGACGTGTCTTTCCATTCCTATCAGACATCTATAGGAAAACACTTGTCCAGATGCTGGTAATTAGTAGGCTGGATTACTGTAATGGCCTGTCCATCTCGGCCAATGAGGAACAACTGCAAAGACTACAAGTAATCCAGAACACTGCAGCGAGACTTGTTCTCAACGCCCAGCCCAGGACAGCTTCGCGTCCTCTCCTGGACAAACTTCACTGGCTGCCCATTAGGCAGCGTGTAAAATTTAAAGTCTGCTGCACAATACAAAAATGTCTGTTTGGTACTGGACCCAAATATTTGAAAGAAAAATTCATTCCCTATAATCCGGGGCGCACTCTGCGTTCTAGCAGTCAGCAACTGCTCCATGTCCCCAGGATTAAAAAATCTAGACAGGGAGGTCGCGCCCTCTCCTATAAAGGCCCTACTATATGGAATTCACTCCCTTCAACGCTGAAACTAAACACTAACTTTCAGTCCTTTAAAAAGACTTTAAAAATGTATTTATTTCCTGCCTGCTAATTTATCAATATATTGATCCCCCACAGTCCATGAATCATGATTAGGCTTTTTTTGGTAAGAGCAGAAGCGCGGAGATACCCCTGCGGGGGTTGAGTCCTGCGCTATATAAGCAAATAAATAAATAAATAAATATACAGGGGAAGCCGCCTCGCCCGCCGACCCAACACATGCCACGCCCTTGGCGTGCATTGAACCGTATCCACCTCATCACGTTCAAACACCGAGTGTGAGTTCGCAACCACTGCTATTAGAGGCAAGGGTGGACCGCCCCGGCTTCAACCGCCACATGTGGCGTGAATGGCGGCGCATGCTGCCAATAATACGCAAACTGTGCCTGAGGACAAAGATAATACAATTGCCGATCCGGTACTGCAAACCCGCCCAGTATATATGGTTTCATCAGAGTGTCCCAGCCAATGCGGGACTTCTTGCCCCCCCAAACCAAAGTAATCAACAGTGAGCGTAAGGTAGTAAAAAAATGTTGCAATAAAGGAATAGGAACATTAGCAAATAAATATAAAAACTTTGGCAGCACTACCATTTTAATTATTGCTACTCTGTCCGCTAATGTGAGGGGCAGACGAATCCAGCGAGCCACCTGATCCTCCAACTTTGATATTGCTGTTCCAAAATTGGCCCGAATGACAACCTGGGGGTCCCTATGGATCCAGACCCCAAGATACTTTACGGGATCGTCAGCCCACTCCAGAGGGTAGTTCAACACAAAAGGTTTGGTACAATCCGTAAGTGCAAATATGACCGACTTGCTCCAATTAATAGACAATCCAGAGAACCACTCAAAACGGACATACTCTCGTATGACCGGCTCAAGATGTGTCTCCGGCTCCCTTACGTATAAAACCATGTCATCAGCATACATGGACACTGCCAAAGGACGTTGATAAAATTGCAAAGCAGATCCAGCATGCCGCTGTCGCAACACACACGCAAGGGGCTACAACACAACCGCAAAAATCAAGGACGACAGTGGACAGCCCTGTCGTGTTCCCCTCTTAATTGGAAACAACTCTGACATATGATCATTGATACGCACTCGGGCTACGGGCTCAGTATATAGCAGCTTTATGCAGCTGGTGAAGAAGAAGGGAACCCCCATTTGATGCAGTACAGCGAACATATACGTCCATGCAACAGAATCAAATGCCTTGGCGGCATCCAAAAGGACTGCCGCCGCTGGTAAATCAGGCTTTAACAGGTGCAAAACCGCAAATAATGTTCTCAAATTATGTGCTGTGGAGTGGGTGGGAACAAACCTCGACTGGTCAGGCAGCACTATAACCGTTAACAACAAGCGCAGCTGGGTTGCCAAAACGTTTGCCAGAATTTTTACGTCAGTATTCATAAGGGAGAGCGGCCTATAGGACTTGCACCGGTCCGGTGGTTTGCCAGGCTTTAACAATGCAACAATGAGTGCTTCACAAAGTGAGTCAGGCAGCCGCTGTTGCTCAAAAGCCTCATCATACATAGCCGTTAAATGAGGCAAAAGGATATCAATATACTCCTTGTAAAACTCGGGCGGAAGCCCATCAGTGCCTGCTGCTTTTCCATTGGGCAAGGACGAGGTGGCGTCTGTAATTTCTTCGGCCACTAGCGGTTGCATCAGGAAATCTTGATGCCCTTTAGACAACCAAACCAACGCCACTTCATTCAAATATTCCGCAATTTCCTCCACACCAGCCGTTCGCCAAGCCCCATACATGTCTGTATAATACTGAACAAATTGTGCTAAGATACCAGCCGAGTCCGAATGAATGGTATCTCCCTCTGTAATGCCCTGTACCGTACAATACCTCGCCCAAGGTTCCAGAATCCTGTCTGCCAGTGCCCGCCCGGCCTGCCACCCTCAACATAATACCTAGCCCTGCAGCGCCTAGACAAATGGCGCACTTCCTGGTCTGCCAACTCATTGTATTCAGTAACACCCGAACGGACAGCAGCCAGAGTGGCACTATCATGCGTCTCCTCATACTGTCTCTCTAGCTTCGCCAGGTCCTGCTCTATCCGGCGCATGGAGCCGCGCAGAGATTTAAGCACTCCCACATGCAGGCCGATACAGGCGCCCCGAATAGTGACCTTGAAGGATCCCACAAAGTGCACTTACTCTGTACAGAGCCAAGATTGTCACTAAAGTACTTCTCAACGGCATCCTGGAGGCCCTCTTTAAACACCAGATCTAATAAAGCAGAGGGCTGCAATTTCCATTGAAACGGGTCCGGAGCATAAGTGGGCACCTGCAAAACCAACAACACAGGAGCATGGTCTGACAGAGTGCGGGGTAAATGCTGCACACAGGACACCCAGGTACTGACATCTATCATCGTGAGCCAATAATCCAAATGGGACCATGTATTATGTGCATGTGTATAGCATGTGCCCTCCCTTATCCCGGGATGACGTGCTCTCCAAACATCAAGCAGTCCCAAATCGCTCATGCCGTCATGCACAGCCTGCACAGCTTTTTTCACAGATACAGAGACTCCCCCACTCCTATCCAGCCCTTGATTTAATACCACATTAAAATCCCCCCCACAGAATATGGCAGACGTCGGCAATGTATATACTTTGTTCCATAGCACTTTAAAAAACTCATGGTCATCATTATTCTGGCCATAAATATCACCATCGTGATGACAGTACCACACAGCCTCCCCTGCACAATTATATACCTGCCAGCAGCATCAACCTTCTCAAAACCACATTCAAAATTCACATTCTTTTTTACCAACACCATCACTCCTCTTGCATACGAGGAGTAAGTAGAGGCAAAACATGCCCCTGCCAACTTTTTCGCCCAGCTGAGACTGCATGCTGATTAAGATGCTTTTCCTGAAGAAATGCTATTTGAACATTGTGACGATCCAAATACGCCAGTACCTGCCTCGTTTTCTTTGGGTTATTTAACCCCCTGACATTCCATGTGATCCAAGTGATCTTCCCTGCCCCCTCCATTATATGCAATAGTGAAACAGCACATAGAGCAGAACATCAAACTCTGCACTACCAGACATATGAGATAAAATAGGAACACTCCAAGTGATACAGATGCGCAGAAAAACATCCCAACAATAGCTTCCCCCCTCCCACCCCAGCATCATAACCATGCCAAGGATAACCCTAGACTACCCGGATCCCCCCACTCTCCCAGCCCCACCAAAACAACACAACCCAAAAAACAGTAAACCAAAAAGCCAACTCCCAACCTCCCACCGAGGAGCACAAACACTCTTACCCCTCACAACCCCACTACACAACATCTTGGGGTGCTCCCACATGAGGGACACCAGCGGCCCAATGAACCCCTCCAGCAAAAAAAGGAGAGGGGCGGTCAGGGCTCCATTCCATCAGCGTACCCCACCCCTCAAGAGTACAGGCATGTATATGTATGACTCAACCAGTCCAAATGGTCCACTGTACAAACCATATACATTTCAACTCCCCAAACTACGATCAAGGCCCCCATGTAACAAAGAACACAAGATGCAGCTAAATACACCGATTTACCCCTGTGCGCAGTTCAGCATTGTCACCCAAACAAAGTCTAATCAATCAGAGCACAAGAAGGTACAATTAAAGAAAAACAGTGACATACTCTTCCATGCCCCCTGGCAAATCACATGTATCTACACTTCAGCAATAAACATACAGCTCCGCAATGCAGAGCACCAGAGCTTTACTAGAAGGGGAGAAGGGTTACGTAGGAGCACACAGAGGCCAACAGTCTCTAGTTCATAACACATTAGAATGGAAAATGGTAGACCAGCATCCCGTAAAGTCATCAGACATCACCATCCGCCTCGGTCCCCGCCTCCTTCGCCTTCTCCTGATGTTCCAGCTGTTTAACAAACTGTAAGGCATCCTTAGGCGTAGAGAAGAACCTCGGCTTGCTACCATGCTGAATTCGCAATTTTCCCGGGTGGAGCAATGCATATTGGATTTGCAACGCTTGAAGCCTTTTCTTTACCGGTTGATACTCCCTCCTGGCCTGTTGCACGGCTGCAGTAAAATCAGGATAAATCGCAATCTCCATCCCTTGATACTGTGCCTTGCCCACCTCACGCGCCAGCCGAAGAGCCGTGTCCCTGTCCCGGTAATTAAGGAGCCGGGCGATGATGGGCCTAGGAGGTGCTCCTGGGACAGGTCACGGCGCAAGGGAGCGATGCGCTCTTTCCACCACCATAAGCGAGGAGAATTGTTCCGCCCCAAACATAGTTTTAAGCATCACCTCCACGTACAACTCCATCTTTCCCACATAGGTCGTTTCCGCCACCCCCGTAATATGCAGATTATTGTGGCGCGATCTGGCCTCCAAGTCCTCATTCTTGGATTGTATTACTGCAAGCAACTTATCCATTTGCGCACATGAAGTAGTGACCGCTTCAACCCTATCCTCCGCCGTGGACATACGCTGTTCCGCCTCCATCAAGTGAGCATCATGCTTATCCAACTTGGACGCCATTGTATCCATGCGGAGGTTCAGATTATCTATTTTCCCATCGATTGTACGCAAACTCTGTTGCATGGCCAGCATCATGCCCTCCAGCTTACTGCAGCCGCTAGCCTCCATGTCCTGTTCGGCGTCCGACTCGGCCGGGACCGTAGATTTGCTCTGTCTCTTGGTATCAAAGAACAGCTTGGACTGCAACTGCCTGTCCGTTTTCCCCATGACAGCTCTTCCCACTCCGCCTGTCGCGAAGCCCACCAGCACAGCACTCCAGCCCAGCAAGTACCACCACCCAGCGACCACCTTCCAGTCACCTACAGAATCCAGCTAGCGCCGAGAAGGAGAGTCCCAGCGCAAGCCCCACAGCGGGTCACCAGGCGCCAAAGCAGACCTACAATCTCCTCAGAGCCCACCAGAACAGATGCAAACTGCAGATGTCTCACACACACCGTAGCTCCCAGGAAGCAGGTCCACAGTGTCACCGAACTCCAGAGGCAGGACACTAGTCAAATCAGCAGGGACTCAACAATATGTCACCAGGCTCCGCTGCAGGGCACACAACCCCTCTTGAAATAGCCCAGATCCAGCACAGATGGCACCAGAAACAGTTCCAGCTCCCCTGCAATGTATCCCAGGTAAGTCGACATCAGGGGGATTAATATATTAGGCTGAGGCAGGAGCGCCAGCCCAAGACCCGCTCCAGCCGTTTTGATATTCAGGTCACCAGTCAGCAACGACCCGCGACGGCAGATTGTTGTATCTGTGTTTTGTTCCTTTAAGTAGCTTGTGAATTGTATTCTGAAATGTCATCCACATTCTAGGTTCCGTTCCAGATGCGTTGCGGTTGATATTTGTTCCTTGACCTGACAGCAATCGCATCTGGATTCCTCTTTCTTTCTGTGGGTTATTTATCTTTACATTTTATTTAATTATAATAAATCCTTCTTAATTCACGATTCTTTTGGTTTATGTTGTCTGCATTACAACACAGACTCAAAATGGCAGCACGCCCCAGCACCAGAAATAGGCCAGAGGGTCGCAGCACAGCAGCCCAGCCGGGGGAGAGCCACAGCAAGCGCACCAAGCTGCCTCACGGCGTGCCGCGGTAACCGCCTACCCCGCTGACACGCCGCTCCAGCACCCCGGTGAGCATGAAAGCACCCGAGGCAGCGCAGCTCCGCAAGGCACTGCTCCGCGGCCTACCTTCCCTCCGGCCCTCGAGTATGGAGCGGCCGCCCGGCGCCGACCTCTCTCCCTCCGCTGCCACCAGTCACCTGAGCCGCAGTCCTCCTTACAGGCAACGATCAACGGGAGCCGGCTCACAGTGACGGCTCCCTACCAGCAGCAGCAGCAGCACGGACAGCAACAATGAGCCCCAGGGGAACTCAGCCAGCAGCCAGGATCGGATTACTGCCACAACCCTCCGCCACAGCAGTCGGCCATTCAGCTACCACATGGACAGGCCGCAGCTTCCCAGATGCCGGTACTCCGCCAGTTAAACACATTTAAGATCCATAAAGCCTTCAATATTCTGCCAGCAGCTTGGGATTTCAAAAGCCTGCACTTAGAGGTGTGGATGGCATGCCGAAATCAGGATTATTGCAGGATAATAGCCCCGACCAGCAGAGCTGCACTAAGGTGCGGCCATCTTGCTTCGGGCTCGCTAGCGCCCCCCCTCCCTATACTGGCAGTTGACTGAATTTGCCAATGTTAAAGGTTTTAAGGCAGTCCATTGTTCAGGACCTCTGAACTACATGTTAACTATATTTGTTGACATATCTCCTTATTAACATCCCAGGTAAACCTGTTCCAAAAACTGTTTGGCTCTTCGACGTGCTGCAGCTCCTTATTCTCTGTTGACATGTATATAACAAGTATTGCAAAGCCAATATGTCTTGTCTATGTTAGAGCCATTGGCTTTGCCAATGTGTTTTAGCTATGCTGTACACCGGCGTGGCTGCTGTTCAGCATGGTTAAAAGTTAGTGCTATAAAGTTTCTTGGAGTGCCATAGAGTGGTGGTGAGTGGTGTAGCGTAGAATAAGGTAAAGTGTTGTAGAGTAGAGTGCTGTAGAGTGGATTAGCGTAGAGTGGAGTGGTGTAGGATGGAGTGGAGAGAAGCGGCCTAGAGTGAAGTGGCATGGAGTGGAGTAGAGAGTCGTAGAGTGGAATGGAGTAGTGTGTCATAGAGTGAAGCGTTGGGGAGTGGCCTCGCCTGAAATGGCATAGAGAGGTGTATAGTGGAGTGGTGTAGAGGGGGTTAGAGTAGAGTGATGTGGAGTGGCGTAGCATAGAGTGTTGTAGGGTGCAATATGCATGGTGTGGTAGCTCACTGCCAGTTTTACTGATAAAAATGTACAGCTCATAAAAGATAATGTGTGGAAAGGGTATCACCTAGTGTATTGATTTGCTTTGGTCATAATAAAATATTTGTTTCCACCACACTTCGGAATTACAAAAAAATTGCTTTATTTGTGCTTTCCTAATTCTTGAAATATTTGCACAGTTCATTTACAGACATTTAAATGTAGTTGTGTGCAAGAAAAAAATAACAATGTACAGAACACGACCCCAATGCCCAGCAGGATTGTCACATAAATATTCTCACTTTGAAGTCAGAACATTAAGCTCCCGCTGGAAGACAGAATTTGACATTTGACCTCTGTCTTTGAATGCACAGTGCATTTGACAGGTCAGAACAAAATGTAAAAGCCAGATAACAGAAAGCAAGCAGCTGTGAAAGAAAACAAGTTGCAGTGGTAAACAGACTGTGCTCCTCGGGAGGGACATGCTGGGCGGCCTAAAAAAATAATAATAATAAAGCCTGCGATTAGAAAGCAAGCAACTGAGTTACAAAACATAAAGTTAATAGTAAGCAATGGGCAGAATGCAATCCCAGGGGAAGCTTTCAGAAGGTCCCCAAAAAGTATTTGGAAAGCAAACAGCTGTCTGTTAGAATGCGGCCTAAAAACTGGCCACTCGCAGGAAGCTTTTGCAGCTTTTGAAAACAGCAAGAGAGACATCCCTGTATGGCTCCTCGTGGCTCTACAGCCGCCCCTATATCTCTGTCACCCAAGTTAACACTAACAGCATCCAAGTGCCACTGTTTACCTGGGAGCCGCATGCACAAGTCTGGAGGGCTAGAGTAACTTGCGTACCTTTGATCTAGAAGAGAGTGGTAGAAAATGAAAGATTGAGATGACAAGATCCCAATGAAGGCTGCAACTGTCTATCCTCTGTCATGGTTGTGTTGCAAGAACAGGTGACAACGGCTCCCTTACAACAACCTTCCTTGCAGCAAACCAGTGTGACTGATTGCTCTTTTCAAGGTTGTGGTACACATTTGTGTGACCTTGCTATGCAAGAAAAAGGATATCTCAAACAATAACAAAAGGTTAATCAGCATTTTGTCATTAAGGGCAGGTAGAACAGCTCTAAACTCCTCCTCCCAATGTTAAAGCCCTGTCTGATCTGGTGCTACAGGAGAATTCTTTGCAGGCCAGGCCTCCTCTCCAGGTGGTTGGGACTGACTCTAAATTTCAGTCACTCATTGCTGTGCTTACCCACCTTACTTCTGATTTCCTTCAGTAGGGATGCTTAAACCTTCCAATGTTCTTTCACAAAATATTCATATACCTACAAGTACAAGAGGTTCTGCATCAGGTATCTGAATAAATAGGTGAACTTGAAAACTTACCAGGAAGAAATAGTACTACATTACCTTCTGTATCACAGCATCCCTGTACCTATCAGGACTGCCCCATCTCAGGAAAGAGTTGAAGACACCCCTCTTTAAAGAACTTACATCACAATGCTTTAACACTGCCTCTCTCACTACTCGTTGACTTTATGCTTGCCTTTGTACCTGTCCAGTGCTCTGCTGCCTTTTGGCAAGGATACACAATGGGAAATAACACATATATATGTGCATATATCTGGTGAAACTTCTATTAAGTTACACTTGGTTATTTTTTACCACTCATTATAAATGTTCATCTTTTTTCTTTTGCCTGGTTATTAAGGTTTTTGTAGAAAGTGTTTCACCACGATAGAAACTGAAATTTGTCTTGTGGAATTGATATGCACACACTTAAAGCCTATGCACATGGTGGCTCTGCAACACTTGACTGGGGACATTTTCTTCCCATTTGAAAATCTAAAGTTCTGTGATGTCATGCTAATGGAAGATTGTGTGCTATATAAACGCCAAATAACAGTATGACACTTCTACCGCAATAATGTTTTCATTTTCATATCAGAGTATTTTAGTCGGAATTTTCTTCCAGAACCGCTCCACTTTGGCAGTTACCTCCTACGTGCACAGGTGTAGCGGCTCTTGGTTAATGGCGGAGCTGCTAGTGCAGCTTTAGCTTCTCGAACAATCCATAACTGGATGGATAGTCTCTGCGTCATAGGCCGCGAGCTGAAAGCCAATAGGCCCTTACAGGTGGGACCTCTGGGAGAAATACCGCAGTGGGAAAGACCTCCCTGCACAATATATGTGCACAATGATGCCACTTGTATTCCTGCTTCGATGCATCGTACTTGAACATCGGCAAGAATCCAATGACGGGGTAAGAAGTTACTTTTATTTTGAGTTTTTCATCTTGTGTATTCAAAAATAGGCTCTCTTGTATCAGTATCCTAGTTTTGACTGGGGGTATTGTTAGATCCTTTCTCAGCCTGACCTTCAAAAACTGTCTGTTATTATCTGACAGTGCATGACGGGATATGCATTTTTCCACAATTCCTAAAGTGGAATGGTCAGCATTTTCACTCTTGTATCGTCCTGATTTCTTTTTCTTTAACAACAAAAAGTGAAGGTGGATTTTTCAGTGAAATGTATATTAATTTCCATGACTATTCTGACTTACAGGAGTATGTAACTTTTTTTTATTGGCAGAAATGTTGCTTTCTATCATTCTTTGTTTGAATAGATTTCAATTTGAAAATGAGTGTTTTAAAAATTGTGTTTGGGTCACAGGTTTTAATCTAGAAATAGTGTACATAGTGAGTTGATCTTTAGTCCTGTCCTTGCTGCCAGTGATGTCTATTGTAACTTAGTGTATTGTATGTTTCAGCCGAAATTTGTCATTTAGAGATCCAAGTCAGAGTGTCCTGGAACTTGCAAGTGGTATCTAGTCCATTCCCTGTTCATGCACTACATGGAATGTACTTCCCTCAGACCTAACTGCAGGCTTTGGCTCCATGTCCAGGTCAAATGATCAGCTCCTCTCAAACAATCCAGTGGTTTGATCCGGATGTATGTCCTGGACTGGCACTGGATTGTCCAGTTTGGCCTTCATGTTTGTGGTAATGCTTGCATGGATCTGTATCCCAAGGTTTCAGCCCTTGAGATCATAATTTGGGTATTGCGACACCCAGAAACTGTTACTGAAATTCAAGAAGGCCTGCATCGAACCACATGCTTCTATGGACTGGCAGCTGCAACATCTTCATCATCCCCTTTGGTATCGCTTTGTTCGCCCTAAGTTGGCAGGGTATGCCCAGATGTGGGTCCCTTGCTCACTCTACCACTGGATTCAAGATAGCCCGGCTGATGAGGATTATGAATCCGAAACCGGTCCCAGGATGCTTGTTTCCGGTCCAAGGAAGACATGGCTTGGCAGTTCGGGCTGGACTGTTCCCATGGGGCACAGGGTCAGACTGATTTGCATATGGCCATGTCTGAACTGTGGTGCTGGAGTGAGCTAAAGAATGGTGATGGATTAAACCCAGATCAGTTGACTGGGGGTGAGTGTTTGATTTGCTGAAACGCTCTGTCCATCATCCCTTTTGGTATCACTTTGTTCGCCCTAAATTGGCAGGGTATGCCCAGACGTGGGTCCCTTGCTCACTCTACCACTGGATTCAAGATAGCCTGGCTGATGAGGATTATAAATCCGAAACCGGACCCAGGATGCTTGTTTCCGGCCCAGGGAAGACATGGCTTGGCAGTTCGGGCTGGACTGTGCCATGAGGCACAGGGTCAGACTGATTTGCATATGGCCATGTCTGAACTGGGGTGGTGGAGTGAGCTAAAGAATGGTGATGGATTAAACCCAGATCAGTTGACTGGGGTGAGTGTTGCTCAAACGCTCCGTCCATCATCCCGTTTGGAATCGCTTTGTCAGAGTGTGGGGGCAGGTTCAAGATCTTTTAGAGCTTCGCATTGTTCAAAAGGGTGTTTGTTCTGATATTTGTGTCTTTGTTGCACTTGATTGTGTGGTTTTACTCATGAGAAAGTGTCACTCTAAGTGTCACACATTTGGCAGTTGAATGTCACTCATAAGTACACTGAAACCATTAAATGTCACACATAACCAATCTGAAGACTTAGCACCTATGCACCCAAATCTGTACAACTTACAGATCAATGCTCGGAGATAGAGCCAACAACAGCTGACTGCTTTTGATCTCTTTCCTGAGGTATTTTATGCATGTATTTTATGTATTTTTCTGTATAGCACTGCACCATTTTTGTATATTACTCACCGCCACTTGTGGTTGCCTTGCTCAGGCTTACTTTCCCACATATATTCTATATCTAATATCAACTCTTAAGACAATAGTCCATGTAGAAGTTGAAACATCTGTATTAATGAAAAACAAAACTTTTTGCAATATCGTTTTTGAAGGAGAAAAACAAGTAGGTTAGAAAGTCAAGTCCACATTTAAAGGTCTGTGTTTCTCCGGGTACTTTGTGTATGAATTTGACCTTGAAATATATGCATTTGAGAATATGACAGTGTGATTAAATAACACTGTTCAGTCATTCATTGTATGCATTGTTTTTCTACATTTTGTGAATATATGTTCTATGTGTCCTGTGGAAAAATACTGTTTACTGGGACCATTTATATTGTACGGTCGTTGCTCTGGCGGCTGCATGTTAGGCTCTCCTATTAGCCTAACAGACCATTCCATGAAACCACTGCAGCACCACCCGCCGGCAATGGATTACACTTGTAATCCAGCAGGCAAGGGCACTAAGGACTTGGCGGTCCTCCTATCGAAGCGACAGTGGTGGGCCGACAGGAGGACCGCCAAACTAGTTATAAGGCCCTTAAACTTGTTTATGCATATTTAGCACTTTCTATTCAATCTTGTTTTCAAGCAATGCTACTCTAGTACATTTTAAGGCCTAATACAAATAGTTGAAAACCAGTGTGCAGTTTTATATATATTCTAGTGTATTCTTTTTCATCAAAGTGGCACATTAGCTCTGCAACTTTTATTCTTAAGGGCATTGAGTTTGAGATGGTTGAGCGTCAGCCACTGCTGCACCTTTGTCAGGGTGTTGTTGAGGGTGGGAATGTTATCAATGGAGGGGATGTTCATGTAGAGTTGGGTGTTGTTGGCATATATGTGGTAGGAGACGTGGGAGAATTTGAGGAGTTGAGTTAGGGGCTCCACATCTAGGTTAAACAGTGTCGGGTATAGAATAGAGCCCACTGACAAAGGGGAAGGATCGGAATGGGTATGAGTGATTAAAAGGAGCTGGGTTCGGTTGTGAAGAAAGAAGGAGAACCAGTTTACTGCGGTGCTGGGAGGCAATCCTGTGTTCTAGAAGGTTTAGAAGGGTAGCATGGTTGATGGTATCAAAGGCTGCTGACATGTCCAAAAAGATCAGGAGGCAAGATTTGTTCTGGTCAAGAGAGTGTAGGGCAATGTCGACAATGTGGATCATGGGCGTTTCAGTGCTATGACTCAAATGGAATCCAAATTTACAATGGTTGAGGAGTTGGAATTGCTCTATGTGATTGTAAAGCTGTGAGTGCACCTTTCTTTCTAAGAGTTTGGCTAAGGTAGAGATGTTGGAGATGGGGCAGCAATTGTTGAGGTCAGATTTGTTGGAGTTTGGTTTCTTTAGGATAGAGGTGACCTGTCCAATTTTAAGACAGTCGGGATGGAGCCTTGGGTGAGTGAAGTATTGATTATCCTAGTCCATAGAGGGAGTATGAGGTAGATGGTCCTTTTCTGGAGGTTGGAGGGGAGGTGTTCGTAGAAGTGGTTGAAGAATTTCAAGAAGGACAAAACATTAAGGAGCCCGTTCTCATTGAGGGTTTTGAAGCTTGACCAAGTGGCGTTATTTTATTTTTGGGTAAAATGAGGATATGCTTCAGGCAAGGTTGGGTATCAAGTGCTGGGTGGAGTGAGGAGGGTCCATGAGGGAGTAGTTTAATAGTGATATGGACTTCGTTAGAAATTTGCATGTTTTTCTCAGTAAAAAAGGAGGCAAAGGTTTTGCCGTTAGGTACTAATTCATTGTCGGTGGAGGAGAAATCTTTTTTGTGGGACAATTGCTTTTTGATCATTTCAAGCAGTTTTTTGGTTGGTTGATAGCAGAGTCTAATTGATTTTGGAAGAAGACTGCTTTGGAGTTCCTAATGTGCCTATTGTAGGTGCTACGTCTTTGGTGCAACAGTTTGAGGTTGGCCAGGGAGGGGAGAGTGTCTCCATGATCTTTCTACTAGTCTGAGGAGACAACGTTCTTCATTAAGGGCAGGGTTGAACCAGGAGTTGGATCTTTTTGAGGGGATTCTTTTTAGTTGTTTTGGGTCAAGGGTGACCGCGATTTTGGACATGGAGTCGGGGTAGTGATCAGTGAGATCCTGGACATCGTTCATGGAGGAGGGCGGGAGTAGGATATTACAAGTAGTTGGTAAGGTGTGTGAGTTATATTACCGGTGTCATGGACCCAGTGTTTGGCCTTCATTGGTTGTTCCATAAAGGTAATTACCATTCTGTTTAGGGAGAAAGTGATGCAGTGGTAATCAGTCCAGTTGTAAGGAAGAATAGTCAATTTGTAAGGTGTTTTTTGGTAAGAAGATCTAGGGTCGCTCCTTTAATATGGGTTGGGTTGTTGCAGGCTTGAATAAGGTTGAGGTCCTGGAGGAAGGAGTTGAAAATGTATGTGAGTGGGTCATTGGTATTGTTCTAGAGAATGTTGATGTCCCCAAGGAAAATATGTTTTTTAAGTTCATTTTTGTTAGAGGAGATAATCTTCATGGTCTGTTCAATGAAGTTGTGGTTTTCTCCTAGTTAATGATAAAACATGTGGAGGGTGCACTTTGAATTATTGGTGGTAGAGATGTCAATCTTGAGGTATTCGCAGGATGACAGATGTGTAGGGTATAATGGTTTCATAGAGAAAGAGGATCTGTGAATGGAAGCTAGGCCACCACCTGAGCGCTATGGGCGGTCCAGTCTAATGATGTTATAACTGTGGGGATTAGAGTGTATAGAATGGGAGTAGAGGATTTATTTAGCAATGTTTCCATGAACAGGGGGATGTTGGGGTCCTGGTTAAGTGTGAGTACGGATATATCAGAGCTGCAGTTTATTAATGCACATTTCAATGTTCTGTTAGTGGTACTTGTCGATGAATTTGTGATGGGAACTTGTGTAAGATTAATTTTATTAATAAAACTAGTGCTGGGCTGGGATGTCCTGTAAGGGTGAGAGAGAAGAATCTTGATTTTAGAAGGAGGTATAGAGTGATGGATCACAGCTGTGTTGTAAGTGTCGAGGAGGGAGAGTATGTCCATGTTTTATAACTGTCTGACTACCCTATCGGGTCACGAGAGGTGGATATGGTTGGGAGTGGAGCTCCAACCAGGGTGAAATATCCCAATGTAAGCATGGATAGGGATAGAGTGGCAATTTGGGCTAGGCGGGTTGTTATTCAGGAGGTGAGTAGGGTGTGAAGGCCATGTATTCTTGAGTTTGGTGGTGATGAGAATTAGTTTGAGAATGTCAGCACGGATCAGTTGCAGTTCAGATTTAGTTGTTAAACATTGAGTTATTGGGGAGGATTCTGGGAGGACCTAGGTTCTGGGAAGTACTGGAGTGTATGGAAGTATCCAGGTGGATGGGAAAGCTGACATTGGAAAGGATCAGAGTTGGAGCTGTGATAGTGGTTGATTGAGAGGAGGTGGTGGGTGAGTGAGTTGGTGATGTGAATGGGGAGAGGTTAGAGGGGGATCTAATGGAGGAGGAGGTGGTGATATCAGGTTGGTAAAGGTAGGGGGGAGTTGATGTTGCAGGGGAAGGGGTTGAGTTGGGTGACGGTGGTGTTCGTAGATATATGGGTGATCATCCGAGGGGAGAGGTTGGAATGGGGGGCTGGAACGCTGGTAGAGTGGATAGGGACCTAGTGAGAGGGGAGGAGTCAGAACGGAGTAGAGGGGCTGATCTGGGAAGTGGTTGTGTCTAGTATGTTCTTGAGGTAGGGGAAAAGATCACTGAACATTTCCAGATTGAATGGGTATATTATAGATGAAAATGGTGGCATTACCATTACATAGCGTAGAGGGTGTAATAGTGAGTTTATGGCTGAGTGGGATTTTCTTAATGATGGTGGTGTTGAGGGAGGATGAGAGGATTTTCCTCCATTTGGCATGATGATTGATCAAGAAGATGAGGTCATTAAGTAAGGTGCCCTTGTTGTGGGAAAAGTAGGGGATGACAATGAATGTTCTTTCTTAAGGTTGAACATTTTGTGTTTGAGATTTCTTCTGATATTTTAGGTAAGGTTGGGGGGGTAGTTAATTAAAAATTAGTCATGTCCTGAAGGGAATGGTAGGGTGACCAGCTTCCAGTCTTTGGAGAGATCCATGATGGGAGGAGGGGGCAGGAGAAAAGTGGATAGAGCAGGAAGGAGCTTCATAGGAGGTATGTCCTTTAGGAGCAGAGTAGGGTGTTAATATGGATAGATTCAGAAAAGGGGGTGGTGATGAACAGAGTGTCTGAATTAAGCAGACCACTCTTACCCAGTCCAAAGATCAGGGCTTGATTCATCACAGTTATTTAGCTCACTGCCCCATCCCAGCTCAGAACCTGGCTATATGCAAATTAGTCTGTCCCTGGCCCAGTGCATCATGGGAACAGGGCAGACCAAACTACCAAGCCAATTCTTCACCAGAAAGGAGACAAGCTTCCGGGGACCGGTTTCTGCCATTTCAGGCGTCGTCGGCCCGGCTTGCTTGAATCCTGATGGAGCAGTGAGCAAGGGACTCATGTCTGAGTATACCCTTCCACGCTTATGGTGGACAAAATGATTCAGAAAAGGGGGTGGTGATGAACAGAGTGTCTGAATTAAGCAGACCACTCTTACCCAGTCCAAAGATCAGGGCTTGATCCATCACCGTTATTTAGCTCACTGCCCCATCCCAGCTCAGAACCTGGCTATATGCAAATTAGTCTGTCCCTGGCCCAGTGCATCATGGGAACAGGGCAGACCAAACTACCAAGCCAATTCTTCACCAGAAAGGAGACAAGCTTCCGGGGACCGGTTTCTGCCATTTCAGGCGTCGTCGGCCCGGCTTGCTTGAATCCTGATGGAGCAGTGAGCAAAGGACTCATGTCTGAGTATACCCTTCCACGCTTATGGTGGACAAAATGATTCAGAAAAGGGGGTGGTGATGAACAGAGTGTCTGAATTAAGCAGACCACTCTTACCCAGTCCAAAGATCAGGGCTTGATCCATCACCGTTATTTAGCTCACTGCCCCATCCCAGCTCAGAACCTGGCTATATGCAAATTAGTCTGTCCCTGGTCCAGCGCATCATGGGAACAGGGCAGACCAAACTACCAAGCCAATTCTTCACCAGAAAGGAGACAAGCTTCCGGGGACCGGTTTCTGCCATTTCAGGCATCATCGGCCCGGCTTGCTTGAATCCTGATGGAGCAGTGAGCAAGGGACTCATGTCTGAGTATACCCTTCCACGCTTATGGTGGACAAAATGATTCAGAAAAGGGGGTGGTGATGAACAGAGTGTCTGAATTAAGCAGACCACTCTTACCCAGTCCAAAGATCAGGGCTTGATCCATCACCGTTATTTAGCTCACTGCCCCATCCCAGCTCAGAACCTGGCTATATGCAAATTAGTCTGTCCCTGGCCCAGCGCATCATGGGAACAGGGCAGACCAAACTACCAAGCCAATTCTTCACCAGAAAGGAGACAAGCTTCCGGGGACCGGTTTCTGCCATTTCAGGCGTCGTCGGCCCGGCTTGCTTGAATCCTGATGGAGCAGTGAGCAAGGGACTCATGTCTGAGTATACCCTTCCACGCTTATGGTGGACAAAATGATTCAGAAAAGGGGGTGGTGATGAACAGAGTGTCTGAATTAAGCAGACCACTCTTACCCAGTCCAAAGATCAGGGCTTGATCCATCACCGTTATTTAGCTCACTGCCCCATCCCAGCTCAGAACCTGGCTATATGCAAATTAGTCTGTCCCTGGCCCAGTGCATCATGGGAACAGGGCAGACCAAACTACCAAGCCAATTCTTCACCAGAAAGGAGACAAGCTTCCGGGGACCGGTTTCTGCCATTTCAGGCATCGTCGGCCCGGCTTGCTTGAATCCTGATGGAGCAGTGAGCAAGGGACTCATGTCTGAGTATACCCTTCCACGCTTATGGTGGACAAAATGATTCAGAAAAGGGTGTGGTGATGAACAGAGTGTCTGAATTAAGCAGACCACTCTTACCCAGTCCAAAGATCAGGGCTTGATCCATCACCGTTATTTAGCTCACTGCCCCATCCCAGCTCAGAACCTGGCTATATGCAAATTAGTCTGTCCCTGGCCCAGTGCATCATGGGAACAGGGCAGACCAAACTACCAAGCCAATTCTTCACCAGAAAGGAGACAAGCTTCCGGGGACCGGTTTCTGCCATTTCAGGCGTCGTCGGCCCGGCTTGCTTGAATCCTGATGGAGCAGTGAGCAAGGGACTCATGTCTGAGTATACCCTTCCACGCTTATGGTGGACAAAATGATTCAGAAAAGGGTGTGGTGATGAACAGAGTGTCTGAATTAAGCAGACCACTCTTACCGAGTCCAAAGATCAGGGCTTGATCCATCACCGTTATTTAGCTCACTGCCCCATCCCAGCTCAGAACCTGGCTATATGCAAATTAGTCTGTCCCTGGCCCAGTGCATCATGGGAACAGGGCAGACCAAACTACCAAGCCAATTCTTCACCAGAAAGGAGACAAGCTTCCGGGGACCGGTTTCTGCCATTTCAGGCGTTGTCGGCCCGGCTTGCTTGAATCCTGATGGAGCAGTGAGCAAGGGACTCATGTCTGAGTATACCCTTCCACGCTTATGGTGGACAAAATGATTCAGAAAAGGGGGTGGTGATGAACAGAGTGTCTGAATTAAGCAGACCACTCTTACCCAGTCCAAAGATCAGGGCTTGATCCATCACCGTTATTTAGCTCACTGCCCCATCCCAGCTCAGAACCTGGCTATATGCAAATTAGTCTGTCCCTGGCCCAGTGCATCATGGGAACAGGGCAGACCAAACTACCAAGCCAATTCTTCACCAGAAAGGAGACAAGCTTCCGGGGACCGTTTTCTGCCATTTCAGGCATCGTCGGCCCGGCTTGCTTGAATCCTGATGGAGCAGTGAGCAAGGGACTCATGTCTGAGTATACCCTTCCACGCTTATGGTGGACAAAATGATTCAGAAACGGGGGTGGTGATGAACAGAGTGTCTGAATTAAGCAGACCACTCTTACTCAGTCCAAAGATCAGGGCTTGATCCATCACCGTTATTTAGCTCACTGCCCCATCCCAGCTCAGAACCTGGCTATATGCAAATTAGTCTGTCCCTGGCCCAGTGCATCATGGGAACAGGGCAGACCAAACTACCAAGCCAATTCTTCACCAGAAAGGAGACAAGCTTCCGGGGACCGGTTTCTGCCATTTCAGGCGTCGTCGGCCCGGCTTGCTTGAATCCTGATGGAGCAGTGAGCAAGGGACTCATGTCTGAGTATACCTTTCCACGCTTATGGTGGACAAAATGATTCAGAAAAGGGGGTGGTGATGAACAGAGTGTCTGAATTAAGCAAATGCAAATTAGTCTGCATATAGCCAAGTTCTGAGCTGGGATGGTGCAGTGAGCTAAAAAACGGTGATGGATCAAGCCCTGATCTTTGGACTGGGTAAGAGTGGTCTGCTTAATTTAGGCACTCTGTTCATCACCACCCCCTTTTCTGAATCATTTTGTCCACCATAAGCGTGGAAGGGTATACTCAGATGTGAGTCCCTTGCTCATTGCACCATCAGGATTCAAGCAAGCCGGGCCGACGACGCCTGAAATGGCAGAAACCGGTCCCCGGAAGCTTGTTTCCTTCCCAGTATAAGAATTGGCTTGGTAGTTTGGTTTGCCCTGTTCCCATCATGCACTGGGACAGGAACAGACTAATTTGCATATAGCCAAGTTCTGAGCTGGGATGGTGCAGTGAGCTAAAAAACGGTGATGGATCAAGCCCTGATCTTTGGACTGGGTAAGAGTGGTCTGCTTAATTCAGGCACTCTGTTCATCACCACCCCCTTTTCTGAATCATTTTGTCCACCATAAGCGTGGAAGGGTATACTCAGATGTGAGTCCCTTGCTCATTGCACCATCAGGATTCAAGCAAGCCGGGCCGACGACGCCTGAAATGGCAGAAACCGGTCCCCGGAAGCTTGTTTCCTTCCCAGTATAAGAATTGGCTTGGTAGTTTGGTTTGCCATGTTCCCATCATGCACTGGGTCAGGAACAGACTAATTTGCATATAGCCAAGTTCTGAGCTGGGATGGTGCAGTGAGCTAAAAAACGGGGATGGATCAAGCCCTGATCTTTGGACTGGGTAAGAGTGGTCTGCTTAATTCAGGCACTCTGTTCATCACCACCCCTATTCTGAATCATTTTGTCCACCATAAGCGTGGAAGGGTATACTCAGATGTGAGTCCCTTGCTCATTGCACCATCAGGATTCAAGCAAGCCGGGCCGACGACGCCTGAAATGGCAGAAACCGGTCCCCGGAAGCTCGTTTCCTTCCCAGTATAAGAATTGGCTTGGTAGTTTGGTTTGCCCTGTTCCCATCATGCACTGGGACAGGAACAGACTAATTTGCATATAGCCAAGTTCTGAGCTGGGATGGTGCAGTGAGCTAAAAAACGGTGATGGATCAAGCCCTGATCTTTGGACTGGGTAAGAGTGGTCTGCTTAATTCAGGCAGTCTGTTCATCACCACCCCCTTTTCTGAATCGTTAATATGGATAGGGCAGGGAATGTCCCACTATACAACGCTACGGGGCAGGGGTACTGGCTATGATCTCGGAGGTGGGGGGGGGGGCGAAGTTCCCTGTGATCCCAGATGCTGTCTCCTAAATATCTGGCAGCCCACTGACTTAAACTTGGCATTACAGAACTGGGCCACGTTGGGGATGACGATTGCGAAGCGGAACGTAGCTAAGAACTGGGGCTCCGGGGTCTCACCTACATGTACACAATGGGAAAGGGATATGGACGTCACCATGGTGGGTGAAAGGGCAGTCTACACACACAGGGGATGTCCCAAAAAATGGTCCAGAATATGGGGAAAGTGGAACGAATTCCGGGGAAACATATGCGACCCTCCACAAACGACCCCCACCCCTGAAGATAGCCCATGAATGAAGAAGGGACCAAATAGGCCGGGCGGGAGGTACGACTACATACTGTTGACACTGTACGCATGCTGGGGGAAGGTATCATCTGTTGCATTGTGATATACTGATGTGATGGGATTGCTGTGTCCCATATGTTATGCACTGTAAAATACATGATATAATCATGGATAGAGATGCTCTATGTTTGTTGATGTTATTGACATAATGACTCTGTATGAAATTGTGTTGATGGAAAAATAAAGATTCTTTTAAAAGCCAAAAAAAAGCCAAAACTAAAATATATGGATAGGGCAGGGGATAATATAAACAGTTACAAGTGTACAGAGGTTACAGTTGGGGACATTCATGAGCAGATCAAGGTTCTTCTCTTTGGACTCTTGTCAATACAAAGAAAATTCCCTTTGAGACTCCTCAATAGCATACAATTGTACTCAAACCTCAATCACACCTCACTCATATATTGAACTATTGAAAATGCCAAAGAGTAGTATATAAATGTTTTATTCACCAAGTGAATGCATTAAAAAACTCTATTTTATATCTAGTAAGATATAATCAACTAATACACAAACAACAAAACAATATGGCACAAAATATTAAAAATGACTTAATAAAGCACATCAAGAGGATGATTGTTTCACAATTCAACATTATAACCAATCAACATTTAATACACAGTTAAAAACATATCATATATAAGTGAACATTTTATATAACAGCATCATAATTTATTTTTTAACATGACAAATGATGCACAATAACACAAAGATTATGTCCCATGGGACTCGCGCCGAACACCGGATTACCCGGAGGACCTCGCTACTTCTGGAGATTTACCCCTAATGAAAAATCGAACGTGGAACATAATCTTTGTGTTATTGTGCATCGAAAAAATGGAATAAGTTGGAGAATGATGTAATCAAATTTGTTTAGCCTTGAGAAAGCCCTGGCGCTACTCGCCACATAGGGTGAAACACGTGTCGGCTGTTGTTTGTTCCTTGTTCAATAAATAAAGCAATTTCTTGGATAACTTTAACGACAATTGAATGAATTTCTTACGAGTTGAACGGTTATTGTAACGGCTCTAACCAAGATTAAACGAAGATAAGAAGGATTTAGCCTTACACATGATTAATTCATCTACTCACAGAAAAGGAACACATACTCATACCTAACCTTAACTCATGATTAATGTAGTGACAGTTTGAATACCTTGTGACATGCCTGATTTGCCAGTAGTCATGATTATTGTGGTGACAGATTGAATACCTTTTTACTGAGGAGCTCTCCCCCGCGCAGCAGCACAGTTGTGAGACGACCCTTAGTGCCACTCGAGATTCTTGTCTGGTAGGTGTCCGAGGCCCTCCTCCACCCAGAGGCTCCTGCCTGCGCCTCATCCCTGGTGGTCTAGTGGAGGAGCTTACTCTTCTGTCAGTCCGCTCTGTGTGTGTCATCTTTTTCTGTTTGCCTTTTTTTCTCTTTCACTTTCTTTTCTCTGCTTTTTCCTTTCATTGTCTCCTGTCTCTTACTCTTTTTCCTCTGCCTCCTATTCTCCTGCGGCCCCTCCCCCCAGCATGTCGTTCTCGCCTCCCAGCATTTCTCCCTCCCGCCGACCTCTATTTAATGGTGGCCGCGCTCAGCGGGCGAGCAGCTGGCATGTCCATCCACAACCCCACCATTGCCAGGGAATCTGGTCCCCCGACCCCCCTGCTGGTACGACCCCAGCCCTCTCCACGCACTCAACCCTGGACGCAACAACAACTGCCAACTCTCAATGCCGAGCAACACCCAAGGCCTAGCCTCCTGGCGACACTGCTGCCGCACCTTTACCCACCTCCAGACCCTGGTAGCTACCCCAATCCGCCAGACGCCACCACTCTCACGCCACTGAGATGCATCCTCCTCAACGTATGCTCCCTGCACAGGCACGCCGTGGAAATCCGGGACCTTCTCAACACTCACACACCCAACATCGCCTTCCTCACAGAGAGTTGGAACAATGCCAGCTCCGTGTCCAACATCGCAGCAACCATTTTTAAATGATCTGCGAAAGAAATAGACAGAAAATATCAGTTCAATGTTATATTATTGAGAATTATTTTCTTCGTTGTGATTGGTTCCATTAAGAAAAAAAAAGTAAGGTTAACTGATGGAGCCTGTTGATAAAAACAATTGGTAAAATGCACTGTTGAAAATGAGGAAACAAATCTTTGTTAGTTTCTTGTTGTGAGAAGTTAGCCTGGCATATGATGTCCACTATTCTAGTGGGCACCTTGCACCAGTCTAAACGACCCTTATTGATGGTGGTTGTAAAGTCAACCTTATAGATAAGCTATCCTAGTGAGAGCATGGATCAGCAGTCTTAGGCTAAAACTTCAGAGAGCATGTAAAGCAAGCTGTTTTACCAATTATAATCCCTTGAGTACCAAATGAAAGGACACCACACAAGGTATATATCAAATATATATGTATTTATTTCTAACACAACCCCTCTGAACTCTTTATGAGGTCAGAGATCGAAATACATCACAAATTACTCACTAAGCACAAATACAGTTCTGCCCCAGGGGCCTCACAAACCATATACTAAGTAAGTGGCATAAGGACCACTTCAGGAATAGTGAATAGGCCTAGGGCCTGAATCGCTGGGGCTACACTAGACAACCAAAGGTTAGGAAGTAGGAGACCCACAGGAGACGCGTGCAGTGTCTAAACACAGTTGCGAGTTACCATTGACTTATAATGGAGAACGAAGAAGTTACAAAGTTACTGATTAAGGACACTTCCGGATGGACTACGGTAAAAGCCCTTTAAACTAAGGGGTAAGAAGTTACTTTTATTTTTAGTTTTCCATCTTGTGTATTCAAAAATAGGCTCTCTTGTATCAGTATCCTAGTTTTGACTGGGGGTATTGTTAGATCCTTTCTCAGCCTGACCTTCAAAATAATAATAATCCACATTTGTAAAGCGCACAATCACCCGTAAGGGTCTCTAGGCGCTGGGGGCCGTCGGGAAGATTAAGCGAGCTATTGCCCAGAGTCGCATGGTGCTGGGCTAACCTGCCGCCGGAGCCGGGGATCGAACCCTGATCCCCAGATTCCAGCGTCAGTCGCCCTGGCCGCGGCGCCACACCTCTCCCAAAACTGTCTGTTATTATCTGACAGTGCATGACGGGATATGCATTTTTCCACAATTCCTAAAGTGGAATGGTCAGCATTTTCACTCTTGTATCGTCCTGATTTCTTTTTCTTTAACAACAAAAAGTGAAGGTGGATTTTTCAGTGAAATGTATATTTATTTCCATGACTATTCTGACTTACAGAAGTATGTAACTTTTTTTTAATTGGCAGAAATGTTGCTTTCTATCATTCTTTGTTTGAATAGATTTCAATTTGAAAATGAGTGTTTTAAAAATTGTGTTTGGGTCACAGGTTTTAATCTAGAAATAGTGTACATAGTGAGTTGATCTTTAGTCCTGTCCTTGCTGCCAGTGATGTCTATTGTAACTCAGTGTATTGTATGTTTCAGCCGAAATTTGTCATTTAGAGATCCAAGTCAGAGTGTCCTGGAACTTGCAAGTGGTATCTAGTCCATCCCCTGTTCATGCACTACATGGAATTTACTTCCCTCAGACCTAACTGCAGGCTTTGCCTCAATGCTGGGCTCCATGTCCAGGTCAAATGATCAGCTCCTCTCAAACAATCCAGTGGTTTGATCCGGATGTATGTCCTGGACTGGCACTAGATTGTCCAGTTTGGCCTTCATGTTTGTGGTAATGCTTGCATGGATCTGTATCCCAAGGTTTCAGCCCTTGAGATCATATTTTGGGTATTGCGACACCCAGAAACTGTTACTGAAATTCAAGAAGGCCAGCATCGAACCACATGCTTCTATGGACTGGCAGCTGCAACATCTTCATCATCCCCTTTGGTATCGCTTTGTTCGCCCTAACTTGGCAGGGTATGCCCAGATGTGGGTCCCTTGCTCACTCTACCACTGGATTCAAGATAGCCCGGCTGATGAGGATTATGAATCCGAAACCGGTCCCAGGATGCTTGTTTCCGGTCCAGGGAAGACATGGCTTGGCAGTTCGGGCTGGACTGTTCCCATGGGGCACAGGGTCAGACTGATTTGCATATGGCCATGTCTGAACTGTGGTGCTGGAGTGAGCTAAAGAATGGTGATGGATTAAACCCAGATCAGTTGACTGGGGGTGAGTGTTTGATTTGCTGAAACGCTCTGTCCATCATCCCCTTTGGTATCACTTTGTTCGCCCTAAATTGGCAGGGTATGCCCAGACGTGGGTCCCTTGCTCACTCTACCACTGGATTCAAGATAGCCTGGCTGATGAGGATTATAAATCCGAAACCGAACCCAGGATGCTTGTTTCCGTCCCAGGGAAGACATGGCTTGGCAGTTCGGGCTGGACTGTTGCCATGAGGCACAGGGTCAGACTGATTTGCATATGGCCATGTCTGAACTGGGGTGGTGGAGTGAGCTAAAGAATGGTGATGGATTAAACCCAGATCAGTTGACTGGGGTGAGTGTTGCTCAAACGCTCCGTCCATCATCCCGTTTGGAATCGCTTTGTCAGAGTGTGGGGGCAGGTTCAAGATCTTTTAGAGCTTCGCATTGTTCAAAAGGGTGTTCGTTCTGATATTTGTGTCTTTGTTGCACTTGATTGCGTGGTTTTACTCATGAGAAAGTGTCACTCTAAGTGTCACACATTTGGCAGTTGAATGTCACTCATAAGTACACTGAAACCATTAAATGTCACACATAACCAATCTGAAGACTTAGCACCTATGCACCCAAATCTGTACAACTTACAGATCAATGCTCGGAGATAGAGCCAACAACAGCTGACTGCTTTTGATCTCTTTCCTGAGGTATTTTATGCATGTATTTTATGTATTTTTCTGTATAGCACTGCACCATTTTTGTATATTACTCACCGCCACTTGTGGTTGCCTTGCTCAGGCTTACTTTCCCACATATATTCTATATCTAATATCAACTCTTAAGACAATAGTCCATGTAGAAGTTGAAACATCTGTATTAATGACAAACAAAACTTTTTGCAATATCGTTTTTGAAGGAGAAAAACAAGTAGGTTAGAAAGTCATGTCCACATTTAAAGGTCTGTGTTTCTCCGGGTACTTTGTGTATGAATTTGACCTTGAAATATATGCATTTGAGAATATGACAGTGTGATTAAATAACACTGTTCAGTCATTCATTGTATGCATTGTTTTTCTACATTTTGTGAATATATGTTCTATGTGTCCTGTGGAAAAATACTGTTTACTGGGACCATTCTATATTGTACGGTCGTTGCTCTGGCGGCTGCATGTTAGGCTCTACTATTAGCCTAACAGACCATTCCATGAAACCACTGCAGCACCACCCGCCGGCAATGGATTACACTTGTAATCCAGCAGGCAGGGGCACTAAGGACTTGGCGGTCCTCCTATCAAAGCGACAGTGGTGGGCCGACAGGAGGACCGCCAAACTAGTTATAAGGCCCTTAAACTTGTTTATGCATATTTAGCACTTTCTATTCGATCTTGTTTTCAAGCAATGCTACTCTAGTACATTTTAAGGCCTAATACAAATAGTTGAAAACCAGTGTACAGTTTTATATATATTCTAGCGTATTCTTTTTCATCAAAGTGGCACATTAGCTCTGCAACTTTTAGTCTTAAGGGCATTGAGTTTGAGATGGTTGAGCGTCAGCCACTGCTGCACCTTTGTCAGGGTGTTGTTGAGGGTGGGGATGTTATCAATAGAGGGGATGTTCATGTAGAGTTGGGTGTTGTTGGCATATATGTGGTAGGAGACGTGGGAGAATTTGAGGAGTTGAGTTAGGGGCTCCACATATAGGTTAAACAGTGTCGGGTATAGAATAGAGCCCACTGACAAAGGGGAAGGATCGGAATGGGTATGAGTGATTAAAAGGAGCTGGGTTCGGTTGTGAAGAAAGGAGGAGAACCAGTTTACTGCGGTGCTGGGAGGCAATCCTGTGTTCTAGAAGGTTTAGAAGGGTAGCATGGTTGATGGTATCAAAGGCTGCTGACAGGTCCAAAAAGATCAGGAGGCAAGATTTGTTCTGGTCAAGAGAGTGTAGGGCAATGTCGACAATGTGGATCATGGGCGTTTCAGTGCTATGACCCAAATGGAATCCAAATTTACAATGGTTGAGGAGTTGGAATTGCTCTATGTGATTGTAAAGCTGTGAGTGCACCTTTCTTTCTAAGAGTTTGGCTAAGGTAGAGATGTTGGAGATGGGGCAGCAATTGTTGAGGTCAGATTTGTTGGAGTTTGGTTTCTTTAGGATAGAGGTGACCTGTCCAATTTTAAGACAGTCGGGGATGGAGCCTTGGGTGAGTGAAGTATTGATTATCCTAGTCCATAGAGCGAGTATGAGGTAGATGGTCCTTTTCTGGAGGTTGGAGGGGAGGGGATCGTAGAAGTGGTTGAAGAATTTCAAGAAGGACAAAACATTAAGGAGCCCGTTCTCATTGAGGGTTTTGAAGCTTGACCAAGTGGCGTTATTTTATTTTTGGGTAAAATGAGGATATGCTTCAGGCAAGGTTGGGTATCAAGTGCTGGGTGGAGTGAGGAGGGTCCATGAGGGAGTAGTTTAATAGTGATCTGGACTTCGTTAGAAATGTGCATGTTTTTCTCAGTAAAAAAAGGAGGCAAAGGTTTTGCAGTTAGGTACTAATTCATTGTTGGTGGAGGAGAAATCTTTTTTGTGAGACAATTGCTTTTTGATCATTTCAAGCAGTTTTTTGGTTGGTTGATAGCAGAGTCTAATTGATTTTGGAAGAAGACTGCTTTGGAGTTCCTAATGTGCCTATTGTAGGTGCTACGTCTTTGGTGCAACAGTTTGAGGTTGGCCAGGGAAGGGGGAGTGTTTCCATGATCTTTCTACTAGTCTGAGGAGACAACGTTCTTCATTAAGGGCAGGGTTGAACCAGGAGTTGGATCTTTTTGAGGGGATTATTTTTAGTTGTTTTGGGTCAAGGGTGACCGTGATTTTGGACATGGAGTCGGGGTAGTGATCAGTGAGATCCTGGACATCGTTCATGGAGGAGGGCGGGAGTAGGATATTACAAGTAGTTGGTAAGGTGTGTGAGTTATGTTACCGGTGTCATGGACCCAGTGTTTGGCCTTCATTGGTTGTTCCATAAAGGTAATTACCATTCTGTTTAGGGAGAAAGTGATGCAGTGGTAATCAGTCCAGTTGTAAGGAAGAATAGTCAATTTGTAAGGTGTTTTTTGGTAAGAAGATCTAGGGTCGCTCCTTTAATATGGGTTGGGTTGTTGCAGGCTTGAATAAGGTTGAGGTCCTGGAGGAAGGAGTTGAAAATGTATGTGAGTGGGTCATTGGTATTGTTCTAGAGAATGTTGATGTCCCCAAGGAAAATATGTTTTTTAAGTTCATTTTTGTTAGAGGAGATAATCTCCATGGTCTGTTCAATGAAGTTGTGGTTTTCTCCTAGTGAATGATAAAACATGTGGAGGGTGCACTTTGAATTATTGGTGGTAGAGATGTCAATCTTGAGGTATTCGCAGGATGACAGATGTGTAGGGTATAATGGTTTCATAGAGAAAGAGGATCTGTGAATGGAAGCTAGGCCACCACCTGAGCGCTATGGGCGGTCCAGTCTAATGATGTTATAACTGTGGGGATTAGAGTGTATAGAATGGGAGTAGAGGATTTATTTAGCAATGTTTCCATGAACAGGGGGTTGTTGGGGTCCTGGTTAAGTATGAGTACGGATATATCAGAGCAGCAGTTTATTAATGCACATTTCAATGTTCTGTTAGTGGTACTTGTGGATGAATTTGTGATGGGAACTTGTGTAAGATTAATTTTATTAATAAAACTAGTGCTGGGCTGGGATGTCCTGTAAGGGTGAGAGATAAGAATCTTGATTTTAGAAGGAGGTATAGAGTGATGGATCACAGCTGTGTTGTAAGTGTCGAGGAGGGAGAGTATGTCCATGTTTTATAACTGTCTGACTACCCTATCGGGTCACGAGAGGTGGATATGGTTGGGAGTGGAGCTCCAACCAGGGTGAAATATCCCAATGTAAGCATGGATAGGGATAGAGTGGCAATTTGGGCTAGGCGGGTTGTTATTCAGGAGGTGAGTAGGGTGTGAAGGCCATTTATTCTTGAGTTTGGTGGTGATGAGAATTAGTTTGAGAATGTCAGCACGGATCAGTTGTAGTTCAGATTTAGTTGTCAAACATTGAGTTATTGGGGAGGATTCTGGGAGGACCTAGGTTCTGGGAAGTACTGGAGTGTATGGAAGTATCCAGGTGGATGGGAAAGCTGACATTGGAAAGGATCAGAGTTGGAGCTGTGATAGTGGTTGATTGAGAGGAGGTGGTGGGTGAGTGAGTTGGTGATGTGAATGGGGAGAGGTTAGAGGGGGATCTAATGGAGGAGGAGGTGGTGATATCAGGTTGGTGAAGGTAGGGGGGAGTTGATGTTGCAGGGGAAGGGGTTGAGTTGGGTGACAGTGGTGTTCGTAGATACATGGGTGATCATCCGAGGGGAGAGGTTGGAATGGGGGCTGGAACGCTGGTAGAGTGGATAGGGAGCTAGTGAGAGGGGAGGAGTCAGAACGGAGTAGAGGGGCTGATCTGGGAAGTGGTTGTGTCTAGTATGTTCTTAAGGTAGGGGAAAAGATCACTGAACATTTCCAGATTGAATGGGTATATTATAGATGAAAATGGTGGCATTACCATTACATAGCGTAGAGGGTGTAATAGTGAGTTTATGGCTGAGTGGGATTTTCTTAATGATGGTGGTGTTGAGGGAGGATGAGAGGATTTTCCTCCATATGGCATGATGATTGATCAAGAAGATGAGGTCATTAAGTAAGGTGCCCTTGTTGTGGGAAAAGTAGGGGATGACGATGAATGTTCTTTCTTAAGGTTGAACATTTTGTGTTTGAGATTTCTTCTGATATTTTAGGTAAGGTTGGGGGTGTAGTTAATTAAAAATTAGTCATGTCCTGAAGGGAATGGTAGGGTGACCAGCTTCCAGTCTTTGGAGAGATCCATGATGGGAGGAGGGGGCAGGAGAAAAGTGGATAGAGCAGGAAGGAGCTTCATAGGAGGTATGTCCTTTAGGAGCAGAGTAGGGTTTTAATATGGATAGGGCAGGGAATGTCCCACTATACAACGCTACTGGGCAGGGGTACTGGCTATGATCTCGGAGGTGGGGGGGGGGGGCGAAGTTCCCTGTGATCCCAGATGCAGTCTCCTAAATATCTGGCAGCCCACTGACTTAAACTTGGCATTACAGAACTGGGCCACGTTGGGGACGACGATTGCGAAGCGGAACATAGCTAAGAACTGGGGCTCCGGGGTCTCACCTACATGTACACAATGGGAAAGGGATATGGACGTCACCATGGTGGCTGAAAGGGCAGTCTACACACACGGGGATGTCCCAAAAAATGGTCCAGAATATGGGGAAAGTGGAACGAATTCCGGGGAAACATATGCGACCCTCCACAAACGACCCCCACCCCTGAAGATAGCCCATGAATGAAGAAGGGACCAAATAGGCCGGGCGGGAGGTACGACTACATACTGTTGACACTGTACGCATGCTGGGGGAAGGTATCATCTGTTGCATTGTGATATACTGATGTGATGGGATTGCTGTGTCACATATGTTATGCACTGTAAAATACATGATATAATCGTGGATAGAGATACTCTATGTTTGTTGATGTTATTGACATAATGACTCTGTATGAAATTGTGTTGATGGAAAAATAAAGATTCTTTTAAAAGCCAAAAAAAAAAGCCAAAACAAAAATATATGGATAGGGCAGGGGATAATATAAACAGTTACAAGTGTACAGAGGTTACAGTTGGGGACATTCATGAGCAGATCAAGGTTCTTCTCTTTGGACTCTTGTCAATACAAAGAAAATTCCCTTTGAGACTCCTCAATAGCATACAATTGTACTCAAACCTCAATCACACCTCACTCATATATTGAACTATTGAAAATGCCAAAGAGTAGTATATAAATGTTTTATTCACCAAGTGAATGCATTAAAAAACTCTATTTTATATCTAGTAAGATATAATCAACTAATACACAAACAACAAAACAATATGGCACATAATATTAAAAATGACTTAATAAAGCACATCAAGAGGATGATTGTTTCACAATTCAACATTATAACCAATCAACATTTAATACACAGTTAAAAACATATAATATATAAGTGAACATTTTATATAACAGCATCATAATTTATTTTTTAACATGACAAATGATGCACAATAACACAAAGATTATGTCCCATGGGACTCGCGCCGAACACCGGATTACCCGGAGGACCTCGCTACTTCTGGAGATTTACCCCTAATGAAAAATCGAACGTGGAACATAATCTTTGTGTTATTGTGCATCGAAAAAATGGAATAAGTTGGAGAATGATGTAATCAAATTTGTTTAGCCTTGAGAAAGCCCTGGCGCTACTCGCCACATAGGGTGAAACACGTGTCGGCTGTTGTTTGTTCCTTGTTCAATAAATAAAGCAATTTCTTGGATAACTTTAACGACAATTGAATGAATTTATTACGAGTTGAACGGTTATTGTAACGGCTCTAATCAAGATTAAACAAAGATAAGAAGGATTTAGCCTTACACATGATTAATTCATCTACTCACAGAAAAGGAACACATACTCATACCTAACCTTATCTCATGATTAATGTAGTGACAGTTTGAATACCTTGTGACATGCCTGATTTGCCAGTAGTCATGATTATTGTGGTGACAGATTGAATACCTTTTTACTGAGGAGCTCTCCCCCGCGCAGCAGCACAGTTGGGAGACGACCCTTAGTGCCACTCGAGATTCTTGTCAGGTAGGTGTCCGAGGCCCTCCTCCACCCGGAGGCTCCTGCCTGCGCCTCATCCCTGGTGGTCTAGTGGAGGAGCTTACTCTTCTGTCAGTCCGCTCTGTGTGTGTCATCTTTTTCTGTTTGCCTTTTTTTCTCTTTCACTTTCTTTTCTCTGCTTTTTCCTTTCATTGTCACCTGTCTCTTACTCTTTTTCCTCTGCCTCCTATTCTCCTGCGGCCCCTCCCCCCAGCATGTCGTTCTCGCCTCCCAGCTGTTCTCCCTCCCGCCGACCTCTATTTAATGGTGACCGCGCTCAGCGGGCGAGCAGCTGGCATGTCCATCCACAACCCCACCATTGCCAGGGAATCTGGTCCCCCGACCCCCCTGCTGGTACGACCCCAGCACTCTCCACGCACTCAACCCTGGACGCAACAACAACTGCCAACTCTCAACGCCGAGCAACACCCAAGGCCCAGCCTCCTGGCGACACTGCTGCCGCACCTTTACCCACCTCCAGACCCAGGTAGCTACCCCAACCCGCCAGACGCCACCACTCTCACGCCACTGAGATGCATCCTCCTCAACGTATGCTCCCTGCACAGGCACGCCGTGGAAATCCGGGACCTTATCAACACTCACACGCCCAACATCGCCTTCCTCACAGAGAGTTGGAACAATGCCAGCTCCGTGTCCAACATCGCAGCAACCATTTTTAAATGATCTGCGAAAGAAATAGACAGAAAATATCAGTTCAATGTTATATTATTGAGAATTATTTTCTTCGTTGTGATTGGTTCCATTAAGAAAAAAAAAGTAAGGTTAACTGATGGAGCCTGTTGATAAAAACAATTGGTAAAATGCACTGTTGAAAATGAGGAAACAAATCTTTGTTAGTTTCTTGTTGTGAGAAGTTAGCCTGGCATATGATGTCCACTATTCTAGTGGGCACCTTGCACCAGTCTAAACGACCCTTATTGATGGTGGTTGTAAAGTCAACCTTATAGATAAGCTATTCTAGTGAGAGCATGGATCAGCAGTCTTAGGCTAAAACTTCAGAGAGCATGTAAAGCAAGCTGTTTTACCAATTATAATCCCTTGAGTACCAAATGAAAGGACACCACACAAGGTATATATCAAATATATATGTATTTATTTCTAACACAACCCCTCTGAACTCTTTATGAGGTCAGAGATCGAAATACATCACAAATTACTCACTAAGCACAAATACAGTTCTGCCCCAGGGGCCTCACAAACCATATACTAAGTAAGTGGCATAAGGACCACTTCAGGAATAGTGAATAGGCCTAGGGCCTGAATCGCTGGGGCTACACTAGACAACCAAAGGTTAGGAAGTAGGAGACCCACGGGAGACGCGTGCAGTGTCTAAACACAGTTGCGAGTTACCATTGACTTATAATGGAGAACAAAGAAGTTACAAAGTTACTGATTAAGGACACTTCCGGATGGACTACGGTAAAACCCCTTTAAACTAGGACACTTCGAGAGTCAACACCCACGGGAGAACCGGATTACTCGAGTTACCTCACCCAGGGAAGCCGGGTGCATAGGTGTCTTTTCGTGTCGGGTTTCGTCGATGTTTTCTATGGAGATCTGCAAAGAAGTGCTGCAGGCGACCAGAGGAAAAGTGTCCGGGTGGATCCAAGGGTGGATCGGAGATGAGAAGAACCTGAAAGCAGAGGGGACAGAGTCCGGGTCACTAGCCAGTGACCAGGAAGGAACCAGGAAGGAACCAGGCGATGTCGAGTTGATTCAGTTGAAGAGGTGAAGCTTGTCTCTGCAGCCACGAGGACCAGGAGGTGTCGACGACAACTAGGAGCTGTATTCAAGCTGTCCCACAAAGGATCTAGTTGACTGCGGTGTCGGTATCCAGACTGGACCCAACAAGCCTTGGTAACTGCAATCCACGCAGGAAGTGAAGATTGGCTTCAGGTCAGACCAGCAAGGTCTGGGGAGCTTCTCCTTTGTAGGGAAGCTGGAGCAAGCCTGGAGCAACCAGGCCAGCAGTGTAAATTTAAAGGTTCGTCTTCAGAGGGCTCACTAGCCAACGGGCTAGCAACCAGAAAGACACATTGAGCTGAAATGCAGGAGCAGGCCTCACGCGGCACTCATGGAGTGTGGAGGGCTGAGCTTTGGTTCAAATGGCGCTCGGGTCTGGGGCTTCTCAAACCCCAATGCACAACTGTGAGGGTTCCTCGGGAGTCGAGCAGTTAGCAAAATGCAGGAAGTCCAGGGTGTCCGGTCCCACGTCTCTCGTGTCCGCCACAGGTCTCAGCTTTGCTGTGGATGTGGATCGGAGTCGGAGAAGTCTGGAAGTCCAGTTCCTGAATCGCTGAGTCTTCGGGTTCCGGCAGGAGCGTCGACAAAGCAAACCAGCAAGTTACTGGTGGTGCCTGTTTGCACAGGGTGGTCACTCCTTAACCACAAGGGAGATGTCTTCAGTCTTCTAGTCGATATAGAACATCAAAGGTCCAAGAGTTCGTATCAAAGTTTCTTCCAGGATTAATCTAAAGTCTCTACACACAGCTCCTATCTTTATACTGATTTTAGGGGCTGGATTACCTGCTAGGTCCCTCCTATGGGTGGACCTGAGAAGGGGGTGGTTACACCCCTTTTATCTTTGTCCAGTTTCGCGCCAGAGCGGGGCTGGAGTGCCCCAGCAACTGGTTTGAACCGGGCTATGCATGGAGCACCTTGTGTGCCCCAGGTAGTGTCTGGAAAAGCATCTTTCCATTCAACCCACCCTGCCCCAATACACTACAGGCTGTCTGGGGAGGTGCTAGCACCTCCCTCGACAGAAAAACTATTGTCCAAGCCTCCCTTGCTGGAGTTTCCCCCAGCTGCAGGAGGTCAGAGTCGTGTCTGTGGCAGCAGCATCAATTTTGTGATGCTGAGGCTCTGTTTAACTTTAACCCGGTAAAGCAGTAACTACATGTCTTCTCCCTCTAGAAGGGTGGAATGCTACCCCCGCCGCCAAGACTGGCGGGGGGGGGGGCTAGTATTCCAAAGAGTTTGACACCTTACACGACATGTTTTGATAAAGTCAAACCAAAGTTAGCATTAACCGCGAGGATTATAATGCACTTAAGAGTATATGGTATGGCTATATCATAGAACAGCTATAAGGAGACGGTTCCGAAAGCTGCAGAAGGGCTCAGCTCATGCTAGAGCACCCTCTCACATAAAACCAAGCACTTTGCCTTCAGGATTGTCAAGGGCTGCCATAGGAGTGACTTATAGGTATATATGTGTCTATATATAAGGGTAGATATAGGTATACTATATCTACGTAAGGGGTGATTACACCACCTTACCCAGGCTGAGTGATCAGCCTGTGGTGTCAGTTTGGATGGCCAGCCAGGGGTGGCATAATACATGCTGCAGCCCCTGGTAGGCCTTGGATGCACCTATGCCCTGGGTACCTATGGTACACTATACAGGGGCTCACAAAGGTGACCCAATTCCCAATCACGTATGTACCTAAAGTACATGGTATCAATTTAGAGAGAGAACAGCTGGGCTGTGGGTCTGATTAGCAGGCCCACAGCCACACTAAAGTCAAAAAACAAGAAAATCGCAGCAAAAAAGTGGGGGTGACCATAGGAAGCAGACCCTACTCTCCTACACTTGTTCTCCAAAAAGTATGTGGTTATCATTGTTCATTTATTTTTTATGTAAAAAACTTTAAATGTTGATTTGTTCCCAGTTCATTTATCGTTAGAGTTGTTTAGATAGTATTCTTCAATTGTTAGAGGTTAACAGGTCAGTTGTGGTCTTTATTTCTTTGTAGTGTATCTAAGGTTAGAAAGACATTTTAAAAGTATTTTCTGATTCTTATGCCTTTCCGAAATGTTTGTGTTTACTATTTACTTTTAAATTGCTTACTTTTTTTGGTGATTTTCTCTTTTTTTGTGGCTCGATGATTTAAGGGTCTTTTTTGGTTTGTAGAAATTAAGGGCTGGCAGAGAACTCCAGTCTGCCAACAGAGTGTGCAGAGTTTTGCCTACCCCGCGCTCTGCTGAGTACGCGGAGTTTAGGCAAACTCCGACTCCGCAGCGGAGCCAGCTCCCCCTTACAAAAAAAGGCTCCCCTCCTCCACCCCCCTAACAAAAAATCTTAAAACACAAATTTAAAAAGAAAAAAGGCACTCACCTGTACTGTGGTGTCTCCACCTGTGTTTTAATATTTTTTATTACAGGGGTGGAGGTGGGGAGCGGAGCAGAGTTCCATTGAGTTTTTCCAAACTCAGTCGCACTACGCCAGCTCCGCCTGGGGCTCGTAGAAAGGTTCTTAGATTTCAAAGTTTTGTTGTTTGCTTTTATGTTCTAAAAAATAGCCTTAAATGTGTACTCTTTTCACTGTCCAGCCCCTTGCTTGAGTTAAACAATTGGTGCAGTTAAATCAGTAAATCTGCCCCCAGTCACTGTCCAGCAGCCTCCCTGAACATATGTACATAATTAAAACAACAATTATAACAGGAACGTGCTTTTAAATGTGTTCTAGAGCTATCTTAATGACCCCTGAGTGGTATTTAAGTAAACAAATACAGACGGGCTATGTTAAAAATGAAACAGATAATTTTAGTTAAAAAATGTTGGTGAATATTTTTATTAGCATTGCAATCAAACAAAATAGATCTCAGTGGAACAGTGTGTGCAGGCAGAATGTTAAACAATAGTAGTACACATTACAGTAAGGTGAACCAGTGAAATAAGGTCTGATTATGAGTTTGGCGGTCTTACTGCCATACCACCTCAGCAGCAGTGTCATGAAGACCGCCGCTACGGCCCCCCCACCTTGAAGTTGAGAAACGCCCCGGAGAGTTGACGGACCTGGGGCTGGGGGTCCGAGAGCCCCCCCATTTAAAAACAAATAAGCCCCAGGGAGGTGGTGGTCTCCGGGGCAGCAGGGGAGGCCTTACGGGCCTCCCACATATTCATTTGTAAAGAAGCCCTGGGGAGGAGCTCTTGGCCAATGGTGGTGTTATATTGTCCATGTAACTTTCAAAAAACATGAGTGGGTTTAAATGTCAGGAACTGCTCAGTAAGATGGCCCGTAGTGCCCCTGGTAATTATTTCTTACCACATCTCGAGTGGCAGAATGCCCCTTGACATGACCTCTGACCTCGGTCAAGGATCTGCTCTCTCCCCAGCAGGTCCGCTGTGCCCGGCCTCGTCGCTCACTCCTTCTGCACCCCTCAGCCTGGGGTTCGAGCCTGATGCAGTCCGCTCCTTGTGCGATTGCATACCGCCTAAACACGGTAATTGTGCCACTCTCTGTGTGTTGCCACTAGTTATTTTTTGGTTTCGGGTTTTTTCTTTGTTCCTTCTGTGCCCTCCTATTATTGCGTCTGTGCCCGGTTATTGTTATTTTCTGTGCCCTATTGTTGCTTCTGTGCCCGGTCAACTTTCCGCTGCTGCTGCCCCTGTGGCCCCCACCCATGCCCGTTCCCGCCTCCCAACTATTCATCCCTCCCCCCTCTCCTATTTAATGGCAGCTGCTGCACGTTGCACCGCTGGTGTGCCAAAGACAAGCCTGTCTGCGCCTGTCCATGACCCGATCGCGGCTAGCGCCAGGAACCCTGGATCTCCGACGATCCACCTCTATGACACAATAACCCTCTTCGCACTCAACCCCGGGGAAACTACAACTGCCAGCTGTCCACGCCAAACACGATCCACGGGCAGTTCTTCTGCCGCCACTGCCGACAGACCTTCACCACTGCGCCGGCCGTCGACACCTCCGACGCCCTAGGATGCATCCTCCTCAACGTGCGCTCCGTGCACCGACAAGCCGTGGAAATCTGGAACCTCCTGGACTCGCTCTCACCGGACGTCACCTTCTTCACAGAAACCTGGACCAACGCCGCCTCGACCCCTGACATCGCCATCCCAGATGGGTACAAGGTCAAGAGAAAAGATTGCCCCAATCACCCCGGAGGCAGCATTGCCATCGCGCACAAAAACTCCCTTCACCTGACAACCTTCAACGGAAATTTCCCTGCCGCTGAACACCTGCACTTCTAGGTTCAGACCAGCCCTAATTCCGACTCTGCGGCACCCTCGCCTACAGACCTCCCGGCCCCCCGAACACTCTTCGCCGACACCATCACCCACCTCATCGGGCCCCACCCCATCACCACCACAGACTACATACTCGTCAGAGACCTAAACTTCCACCTCAACAACCCCAGCGACCTCAGCTCCGCCGCCCTCAGCGACAACCTCGCCAACATCGGCCCAAAACAACTCGTCACCGCACCGACCCACAAGAAAAGACACACCTTCGACCCCGTCTTCGCTGGAGGCAACAGCGTTCACTTAAGCCACACCACGTAGCCCTTCTGGACCGACCACCACGGCATGCACTTCCTCGTCAACAAACCCAAGCCGCCCGAACTCGCTCTGTGCCCCCGTGCAGGAACTAGAGCAGAGTCACTGAGGAACAGCTCAACTCCGCCCTCACTGACTACACCCCCCCGCCGCATCCAACGCCAATACCATGGCCATGGAACTCCGCACTTGGGTCATGAACTGCGCAGACAAGCACGCCCGGTGCGCAACGCCGACAGACAACGCCCCAGGAAAGCCGTTTGGTTCCCCACGATCTCCAAGAAACCAGGCGCACCTGCAGATGCCTGGAGAAGAACTGGAGAAACAGCAAGACACCAGAAAAGTACACCAGGAATTACATCAGCCAACACCTACGCAAGCTCCACTGGCTCCCCGTCGAAAAGGGAGTCACCTTCAAGATACTCACCTACGCCTACAAATGCCTATACAACATCGGACCCCAATATCTCAACAACAGAATCACCTTCCATGTACCCAAATGAAACCTCCACTCCACCAACCTCCTCCTCGCCCACACCCTGCGCATCCGCAGAGCCAGGGCAGGGGGAATATCCTTCTCCTACATTGCAGCCAAGACCTGGAACGAGCTCCCCACCGACATCAGGCTTGCCCCCTCCATGAACACCTTCAAGAAGGTTCTGAAGACCTGTCTTTTTGCATGAAGAGGATCTGCTGCCTGCCCCCCCCCCCCACGCAGCACCTTGAGACACTTATGGGTGAGTAGTGCGCTTATAGTTTCCCTGATTGATGATTGATTGATGACACATGCGAAAAAATACCTACTACGAGTACTTTCCCATTGCTGGAGTCCTGACCATATTTGCCCAGTCCAGTCAATGGGTAGTGCAAAATCGAATTACCTGGATTTTGGCGCTAACAGGGTCTTGTTCTTCGGGGTCAAGATGCTGCTGGGAAGTGGGACACTAGAGGAAGGGATTCACGTGGGAGACCTTCGGGAAGAAAAGGAAATGGGTGAATAAGCACCCGAATTCCTTTGATTTCACCGACTTGATGCAGGCAGTCTTCCCGCCATAGCCGGCTTGACAGAAAGCCAACTCATAATTCCAATGGTGGTGAACTTGTCTGTACCACCCTCTGACAGCTGCTTTCCTCCTACCGCCATGGCGGTCTGCGAATGGCTGGCAGCATCGGCGGGACTCAGGCTGTCTTTCCTTCAACAGACGACCTACATCGTAATTCAGCGGGTGGACTGCCAACTGTGCGATGGGGAATCCCACACCACTGCAACAGCGGTTTCCTTACCTCCGAACTTGTAATGAACCCCAAAGTGTCAGACCCATTTTCGAACGGTGATACGTAAGATCATCATTACAGCCCAGCAACCCCGGACCGGACTCCCCCCTCCCGCTTTCAAACATAGCCAAGTTCTCAGGCCCATCACACTCACACGCTCAAAACCACTCATGGAGGCTCCCCCAGGGCGGGGACCGTTGCCTATGTCACGGTAGCCGTGGAGGAAACCCCCAAGAGGGGCCCGTCCCCCAAAATTCACCCACCTGGGGCCAAGCCAACAATACAAAATCCCAAGGGGGCAGAATCGGTACTTTCGGTACTCCTATAGCCTCCTCCCTTCAGATGCCCTCTCTCTCACATTCCACCCATTCTACAAATTCCAATCCCTACCTATACACATCAGGGCCACAAGCCAGCCTCCAGCTCATAGTCAGTTGTCTGCAGGTGAAAATCAATGCCAGGTCCGTAAATCTATCCATCACCTTCTGAGTCGCACTACGCTCGACACACCTGGGGGGTCAAAGTCCTGATAAGTAGCCATGTGTACCACGTGGAGGACAATAGTCCGGTAGGGAGCAGTGTCAGGCATGGCCACACTATATGGAAAAAACATGCATCATTCGCACCGCATCTAGGACAACCCAATGCTTCGCCAGAAACATTGTATGTATTCAGCCTGGAGTGACGTAAGCCAGATGCAGGTAGTAGAACTGAATAAGCTTGAAGCGTGCATTCCTAGACACCCTGGGGGTGAGCTCCAGTGCCCTCTTCCAAGCCCAATCAGACAGTGGTGCCAAGTCCTCCTCCCAGTACTGACTAGGATGCATCAGGTCCAACTGCAGCCACTTCGGCAGAGCACTGTACAGCAACGTGACTGTCCTCATCTGGCCCATGATGAGAAAGATGTGACACAAGAATTCATGCTCTGGTGGTTCCGTAACTCGGTGGCCCCACCATTCACATATCCCATGTACAAGAGCACCATGAAGCAAAAAGTGCCCCACTGTGAGTCATGTGTCTCTTGGAGTTTCAAGAAGGGACAAGCCTCGCCCCCCCCCACACAAATAAATCACCCTGTATAATGACCCCGGTCACCATCCCTCTGTGGAGCCCTGACCACCTCCCTCCCCCGACTGCACCTAATGCCGGGCAACCAACAACAGGAGATTGCACTATATGGTAATTTAGTGGATGTCCTCTACATTGCCTTAACACATATGAAGCGTGCCGTCCTAATCAATACATTCATACTTCGCACCATGGAAACAGGCACAGGGTTCATCAAAATAGTAGTCAGCAATCTATGGAGGTCTAGCCACACTTACCAGGGCCCACTCCGTCCCACAGCGCAGACCTCCAGTGAGTCATCCACTGCAGCTGTGACGAACGTATATGGTAATTTAGTGGACGTCCTCTACATTGCCTTAACACATATGAAGCGTGCCGTCCTAATCAATACATTCATACTTCGCACCATGGAAACAGGCACAGGGGTCATCAAAATAGTAGTCAGCAATATATGGAGGTTTAGCCACACTTACCAGGGCCCACTCCGTCCCACAGCGCAGACCTCCAGTGAGCCATCCACTGCAGCTGTGCCGAAAGTACCTTTGTGGTAGTGCCGTGAACAAATAGAAGAGTCAAGGCTGTACTATCATTTTAGAAACAGCCACCCGGCCATCGACTGACAATTGTAGTGTGGTCCAGAAGGCCATTGAATGTCTTAGAGCAGCTATTGCATGGCAGAAATTGCCCTCATACTGTAGATGTCTACCCCGCCAAATACCGAATAGTGCTCGATTCCAACCGAAGTGTTTGGGTGGTTGGGATACGCCTGCACCTCCCATTGTCCACTTGTTCCAGTTTACCTCCAGACCAGAGTGATGGCTGAAATCTTCAAAAGCAACAACTCCCCAAAGATCAAAGCCCTCCTCTCATATGTACAGGGGCATACAAGGGGAGAAAGAAACATTTCAGAAGAAAGTTACAAACCCCAGTAGTCCATCCCCCGTTGGACTGTCCGGGCAAATGGCTCCATGGCCAGTGCAAATAAGAGCAGAGACAAAGGACACCCCTGTCGAGTGCCCAGCTCCACTGCACATGCTTCCGATATCACCGAGCCAGTATGAACATTAGCCAATTGATTAGTGTATAGAAACTTCATCCATTTGATTAGGCCTCAAAACGGGTCTCTATCGTTTTATGCTCTGGCACAGACCGTCTGTTTTTTTCCGGACTGCAGTGATAGCAGGCACATCGATGTGCTCACACTGCTCACTTCTCACTAGTGGAGAAGTTACCGCATGACGTCATGCCAGGTGAGCTTTGTAGGGGAAGGGAAATCCTTTAAAGAGAGTCATTTTGTCTCTGGATTTCCCTTCTCTTTTTGAAACTCAGGAGCAGCAACATTGTTGTGGTGTCACCAGGGCTTTAAGTGAAAGCTTTTTCAATATTATATACAAGCCATAGTTGCTGCTTATTTATCTTATGCAACTAACAACCATTGACAAAGCCAATAGTCCTGGTTTGTAGGTATGATGTTACTTGTTGTATCATATATCTGGACGCAATGACAGAAACAGAAAAATACAAGTCGGGTGGCACAGAATTTGACCTTACACTGTTTTAAAGCAATGCCCTTAATTACACTTGCCACGCCCCTTTGAGAGACCCCCATTTTTTTCATCCCACTTAAAGCCCTGCTTCCGGATATCCACAAAGGTAAATAACGCATTCAACAGTAGCCGCTCCTGCTGGTCCAAATCCAAAAGCAACTGACAAATGTTAAGCATGGTGATTCACGAGGGAATAAATCCGTTTGGGTCGGGTGGACCAAGGAGCACATGTGTGGGAGTAGACGGGTTGCCAGGACTTTACTCAGAATCGTATAGTTGTAGTTGAACAGTAAGAGGGGATGATACAAACCAAGGAGTGTTTGGTCCTTCTCCTTCTTAGGGAGGGACATGATAGTGGCCTCACGTATGGAGGAAGAACTCCCTGCCTCCGGGAGTCATTACAGAGGGCAACGAGCCCAGAAACAAGATCCCCAGCATAAATAGTGTAGAATTCTATGAGCAGACCATCGAAACCAGGTACCTTTCCCCTCGACATCTCCTAAATCACACCCGCACTTCCTGTTCAATAATATCCGCACCCAATAGATCCGCTACTGCAGACTAGAGGGGTTCCGGGGAGGAATCCGCAATGGAGTTTAACATATCCACCTCACTACTCCCATTCCTCCCGGAATACAAATCCTGATAATGATGGAGGAGCGCTGCATTAATTCCCTCCTGTGTAAAGACATCCTGTCCCGAAGCGTCTCAACCTGGAGAACAGTAAATGTAGATTTTCCTAGTAATTTATGACGAAAAGTCTTAATTTTTATTAAAGACACGGAGGCGAGTATTATGCTTTCTAATCTTGCTTTATTCCAATAGCAGCCAAGATAAATAATAAAAATACTGTTCCCAGAAGGCCATGCAAAGATTAACCAATGGGGAAACATGGAATCTAAAACCATCAACCAATGAACTGACAGTCCCATTGATAACGGTTGTCCAGACTGCGAACAGCCCTCTTTTCTTCGGTGAGCATAGATACTATCCATAAACAAAGGGAAAATAGAATGAACAAAACCAAAGGCTAGAGTCCAAACAAAAACTCTTGACTAAAGTCTAGAAAGGTCATTCTTGCAGACGGAATCAAGATTGGAGGATTAACGTTGAACGATGAAAAAGGATGTTGGAGAACAGAGTCCTATTTAAAAAAAATATATCTTTATTGATTTTCCAAATATTAACATATCAAAAATGGGTCTTCCCATGTACCACATTCATCGCCCATTGAATTCTACTACTGATGATATCACCAATCAAGACGTGGTACATCCCCCTCCCGTATCCCTCCGCCCCACCACCGGTGTGCCTCCATAGCATAACCTTTCAGCTATTACTGGACATTAGAATCCTATGTATTAATGATTGTGAAACGGTTGTGTTACAGTACAGGCCAAAACATAGTTACTCAAAAATCACCATTGAGTCCAACAATCAAGTCCCGGTTCCTCCACTTTGAATCAACGCTTCTTGTGGTTCTTGCTTCTCTTCCAGTTCTGACCCCCCCGCCGATTCTGACTCTGGGGGCAACAATAGTCCCACTAAGGCCTCCCACGCACTCGCCGCCTCCAGCGCCTTTTCATTCTTCGTTCTCAGGGCCTGTTGCAGTCTAAGAACACTTTCACTCTGTGCCCATTTTAGCACCTCCGCCCGCTACCTTCCCAACCCTGGCCCCCTTGCCGACTTCCAGCACATTGTGATTTCTCTTTTAGCCAATACGAGGCCCAGGTCTATAAACTTACTTTCGTTCTGGTGGTATGCATGAGCCAATGTAACAAACAAACTCCCACATCTACTTCTAGTGTCCGGTCCGTTATATGGCACAGTAGATCCAATACCCCCTTCCAATATGCCCCTAGGCTTGTACATCCCCACAACATGTGCTGAAAGTCGTCTCCCTCCAAATGACACCTCGGGCACTGAGCAGCTACCACCCCAAAGTATTGATTGAGCTTGGCCGGTGTCAAATATGCCCTGTGCAGGATGTAGAACTGTACCAATTGGAATCTAGCATTCCTCGTACATTTCCAGGCCCTCCTAACTAGGGGATCCCACGTTGTCTACAGAATTTCTCTACCCAGGTCACGCTCCCACTTCCCTTGCAACTTATGCAGTGGCTCCTGAGTTTCAGTTAACATGCGCCTGTAAAGGCATGTAATGGCCTTAACGGTTCCCGCCGCCTTCACCACATATTGGCACACCATGGATGTACGTGGTTCCAATAGACCCATCCATCCCCCAATAATGCTGTATAGCGGAAACAAGTGCTGAATGCAGCAAGTAGCCCCCCTGCCATAGATCATATTTCTGTTGAAGGGTTCGAAACGGCAACAGAGTTTCATTTTCATAGAGGTCTCCCAGCACTTGAAGCCCTAGATCTTCCCAGGCAGCTAGCACCGCCCAGTCCCCGCCATGCGGTAAGGCCGTACACAGTCCCTGCAGTATCTCCGGGGCATACGGACGATTGAAACCAGCCCTCCTCTGGCTCAGATTCCAGCACAACCCGAGCGTCTTCTCCTCCGCAGTGAGCGGTTCAAGCCACATCTTCTGCCTGAGAAGTATAAAAGATAAAACCTAACTCGGGATCCATCGCCCTCGGGACCATCCGGGCCACGGAATTCCCGAGCCACTGCAACTGTGCCGCAAGATAATACCATTCAAAATCCGGCACAGGCATACCACCGTCCGCTCTCGGACGTATCATTGTAGCCATAGCAACTCGCCGTCTTCCTGCTCCCCAGATAAATCCCACTGCCATAGAGCAGAGCTTCCAAAAAACGGAGCCCGGCACCCAGACCGGCAACGTCTGAAAATAATACAATAAACGCGGGAGAACCACCATTTTCAGGAGTGCCACCCTACCCGCTACCGACAATGGCAGTGTACTCCAAAACCCCAAATTGCCCCTGAGTCCGCGTATTGCCCGGCCTAAATTACCCTCCTACCAAATCCTCCAGGGTGTGATAAATGTTGGTGACTAAATAAGGTCAACTTCGGGGTAGCTAGCGGATGCCCGCCAAATGCAGGGGGTTCTGCACCGCCGGGAATAAACAGGTCTTTTACCAGTTCACCTTCAGCCCCGAATACTGTCCAAACGCCCTAAGCAATGTTCGCGCTCCCTCTAAAGCCACGGCCGTATTGGCGAGAAAGATCAACAGATCATCCGCATGAATGGAAATAAACTGCTCGGTCCCTCGAAGGAATAATCCCAGATAATACCTTCCCAGTCGTGCATGAGAAGCCAGCGGCTCAATGGCCAATGCAAACAGCAACGGGGAGAGCAGGCACCCCTGCCGCGTGCCCCGCCCCACCCTGCAGGTTGGAGAACAGAGTCCTTCTGCGGGCGATAGCATACATCAGGAAGAAGCTGGTGGTAGAGCTGGAGTCGCAATAGGGAGGGAGAAGAACACATATTAAGAAGTGTTGCGGTGGGATAATACTCACCTCCATGTCTTTAATAAAATTAAGACTTTCCGTCATAAATTACTAGGAAAATCTACATTTTATGTCAAGATCGGAGGCTCCATTTATGCTTGTTCAAAGCATATCAACAACCAAAGAAGCAGCAGTAACAACAGGTTTACAATAAAACATTTGAAACACATTGTCGTTGGACCAATCAGCCGATCTCAGAATGTCCTCCAATCTGGAGTCTGCCCAAAAAGCTTTGGAGGCCATGGCTCCCCTGGTGGAATGGGCCCCAGAGATGGAAACATCAATACCAGCAAGGGACATAACCTAGCGAACCCACCGAGCTAAAGTGGCAGAAGAAACTGGATTATGAGGTTTACGGAAAGAAATGAGAAGTTGGGAATGGGAGGACATTCTGAGATCAAAGGTCTGTTGTTCGTACACCTTGAGGCATTGACCCACACCTAATTTCTGTTGAGAACTAAAATACGGATAAAAAACAGTGTTCAAATTAGTTTTTGTATGCTTATTAATGTGAAAAATCACACCAGAAGGGGTAAATTGACGAGAGGAAACATCCATAGCTTTGACATCAGAAACACATTTTGAAGAAACCAAGCACAAAAGCATTTTCAAAGAAAGTACTACATTATCTGGTCAATCGGAAAAAAGTTTGAGTACCAAATTCACATCCCATAACTTAAAGTACTTAGTCAAAGGAGGTTTAGAAAACTTTACAACTCTAAGAAGGCGACAAATTATGGGGTGCTCACCCACTGGTTTGCCATCAATAGTGTTGTGATTAAGAGAAATTGCAGATCTGTACAAGTTAACCGTCCTGTAAGACTTACCTGAGCTAGCTTCAGAAGCTTGCAAATTGACACTGTAGTTTAAATGTGCTGAAAAGGGATAGATATGTTTTCTCAAACACCAGCTTGCCCATAAAGACCACGCTGTTTTGTAAGCTTTGGTTGTACCTGGAGCCCAGGCTCTACTAATAAAGAGAGAAGCTTCTTGCGAAATGAAGAGGTCAGGCCGGATAGACCTGAGATCTTCCAAGCGGACAGAGTCCACTAGTTGTTCAGAATGGGATTGTGTGGCTTACCCAAAGGATCTAGAAGAAGATTGGTGAAAGAAGGAAGGAGGACTGGAAAATTCACTGCCATCTATACTAAAATAATAAAGAGAGAGCCCAAACCTTCGAGGCGGGTAATCTCAGGAACCACAGCACCAATCACAACACCCAATACAGCATTGGAAAGGACAGCTGCAGCAGATGGACATAGGCTATACAGCTGGCCACCATATACATTCGAAGGGTAAAAGAACCTTAGGGGCAAAGTAGTCCCTTGTGGGCGTGGGCGTTCTGCTCAGGGCGTTGTGCTGGGGGTGTGTGCGTGTGCGTTGTGGTGGGGGCATGGCCATATAGCGATGGGCGCGGCATTCGCTACGTGTTAGTACTTCCTTGTGGCCGTGTGCGTTGTGCTGGGGGGGTAAATCAGGTAAAACAAGCTTTTGCAGGGATCTGTTGTGGGCATGTGGGGGCGTGGCCAACGCTACGTGTTAGTACTTCCTTGTGGCCGTGTGCGTTGTGCTGGGGGCGGAAATCTGGGGGCGGAAATCAGGTAAAAGCTGGGGGCGGAAATCAGGTAAAACAAGCGTTTGCAGGGATCCGTTGTGGGCATGTGGGGGCGTGGCCAACGCTACGAGTTAGTACTTCCTTGTGGCCGTGTGCGTTGTGCTGGGGGCAGAAATCTGGGGGCGGAAATCAGGTAAAACAAGCGTTTACAGGGCTCCGTAGGGGGCATGTGGGGGCGTGGCCATACAGCAATCGGCGTGGCATTCAACGGGCATTCTGGAAAAAGGGGGCGCGGAAATCCTACAAAACAAGCGTTCACAGGACTCCGTTGTGGGCGTGTGTATACCCGGACAACGTCGGGACGGGCTGCTAGTCTCCAATAGAGAGGGAAACCAAATCTGTGATTTCCAAAAGGGGGCCACTATCACCAGAGAGGCTAACTGGCATCTGGTGTGGTTCAGAACCCTGTTGATCATGATAAATGGAGGAAAGGCGTAATTGAGATGAGGAGACCAATCTTGGAGGAAAGCGTCTGTGGCCAGAGCCAAAGGATCCGGACGCCAACTGAAGAATTGTGGAAGTTGGGAATTGAGACAAGATGCAAAGAGATCGATGTGCAAAGGGCTCCATTTTTAGGTCGAACTTGCGTAAGCAGTGCGAAGCACTGCTGTTGCCAGCAAGCTCTATTGCTAGGGAATTGCCTCGGAAGTGGGACAGGAGATGGGCACGCGCAGAGCTTTCGGCGATTTCAGCAGGTGTACGCGCATGTACAGCCACATGCCGTGCACATCTCCTGTCCCGCTTCCGAGGCAAGTCAGCTTCCTGCAATAGCATTATTTTAACACACACACACACGCGAACACGGAGGCACACGTGCACACACACACACTCACACACACACACCCCACCCCCAGTGCACGCAACTTGTGAACAAGCGCATACACACAGGTAGCAGCCGCCCCCAGCCAGTGTACGCCTACTCAATCCCCCCCAAAAAACACACGCACCAGCCCCCCCCCCCAGGTACAACTAAGCCCCACTCACCGGGCTCTTTTGTCGCTGCTACAGGCTCAGACATTCCGCAGACACCGCGGGGCTCTCCCTCAGGCATGGGAGCACCGCATCACCACTGCTCCTCTGGGCCAGCCACTCCGTGGGCGCGGGCTTCTCGCAGATGGCGGAAGTCCCGCCCCACGACAGGCGTGACACTCCCGAACTTCCGGTTTTCGCCCACAGGAGGAAGCCGCCGGTTATTATTTAGTTTTATGTTTTAATGTTATGCCCTTGTTCAGGCTGCCTCGCCATTCCCATGTCTCCCAACAGCAGCGATAACCGGAAGCCGTAAAAAGAGCTGGGGCCCCATGTCAACCCCGGACAGACAGCTGCTCATGCGAGACTTCAAGAGACATATGTCCAATGTGCACATCGTGGTTCGTACCTGTTACATTACAGAGTCATAGTTCCCTAGATAACCAAAAAATAATGATGGATTCAGTGTGTATTCTTAGTTTGCAGAACCCGTACCCCTACCTCATCTTTGACATTTTACTTTGTGAAAAACACGTGGCCTGTCCTTACCCTCGTCAAGTCATGAGTCAGTGATCATATGGTCTCAGATCTTTTGGTGTTAGTGTCCAAGTTACAAACGTGCATTATTGTTGATGAAATGTAAAAGGTTTAGCCCGCTTACTTACTTGTTGATGTCTTAACTGCAGTCCAGAGAGGGGGGGAGGGGCGGGGAACTGGAGTCTGCCTGAGCTGGACGCCAACTCCTCATATCGCTGCATCTGGTATCGTTACAATTAATCAATTCCCTAGGAAACGCTCCTTGGTGATGTAGTTATTTTGCTGTGTGCCATCTGTAGCCCTTCTTGCAACTTGCAAGTCATTCGATGGGGGAAGATGTGGCCTAAAGTCTAGAGTGGCCGACCTCGAAGCTAGGAAACCCGGTTCGAGTGTCAGCAGGAAGGCCCAACCATCCTGGACCAATCACGCCTAGCAAAAACAACCATTTTTTGTCCCTGTGTTTCCCATGGTGCTCTTTCATTTTCCAGGTACTGGGTGACCAAAGGGCTTCTGCTATTTAACAAAACCTGAACGTTACCAGGTAGCTCTCCCGGAGGGAGTTTTCATTTCCAAATATAATAAGAAAGGGACTTAGTTTGAGTACTCAGATAGGAAATGATGTTTTACAGTATCGTCGGGCTCTGAGGGATGTGCTCGCTTCAGAGGCCACTACCTACTTCCCGGTTCCTTCAGTTTCTCCCCCTCCATTGCTTCCTGAATGCACCCTGTATCTTGCAAGCACTTTTGTTGTATTGCGTTTTAGGACCCTAGTGTAATTTTCCCGATTCATGTCCTTATATAGGTATAAAATACCGTATCCTTATAAAGGCATAGAAATCATAACCATATTAAGACATAGCTCAAGTAGTCCTAATACGGCTTGGCTACTTCCACTAGTTCCAAAAATCTACAACGATTTCTTGGAAAAACCCGCCTTCAGCAGTCAGGGACTTCCCCCTGCATGAATATTAAATTATCTAAGAAATCATGGAGTTTTCAGAGAGTTAAGTCTCTGATGACGTTATGATGTCCGATCTTACGTCAAACTCGGCACCTTCAAGGTATAAATATGCCCACACTTGTCCAAACAAACACATGGTGGTTTGGAGCAGTTCGACTATCTAGTTGCTCGACGCGCCCTGCCGCAGCAAGTGCGGAAGGAAGACAACCCTCCAGCTGACGCACTGAGAGACGCTATACTTTCTCCTGCCGAGAAATCCAGCTCCAGTGTTTCCAGCCTACCCTTGCGGGTTGCTGGGAAATCGAGTCCTGAGAGAGGGATAAAAGACCTCCTCCATTCTAAAACCAGGGTACGGAGCTGATTAGACCCTAAGAGAATTCTTGGAATAGATTCTTGGCAAATACTACTAAAACTAGGCTACACCCTACTTACTTCTTCCCTTGTACTAGACCTAGGTTAGGTACACTGGGGTAGGCGTATTTTAAAAGCACCAGTTGAGTACTTTTAGTTGTTATTTATCACTGTATGTATTTTATGCATTTTAGGTATCTTATGGCTTAGAAACCATATCATGCTTTTACAGTATTATTTTATAATACTCTTCGTATTATATGCTCTGTACTTTATAGAAAGTATTACGATTGCAGCAGTTCATTTCTTATGCTTGAGAAAGAAGACTGTTTAATAAATACCCTTTTATTGAAAACGCCTGTCTCTCTATTTCTCTGCACCTCTGGTGACACGAAGCATGCACGATTGACTGAGTGAAATAACTATCTATTGTTTCTGCGACTCTAGAGATATATTTCTTATTCTTGGGGAACAAAGTTGTCATGTTTTAAGAAGTTGTCAGAAACTAATCCCTTCTTGTTTATTCGAGAAAGTTTTTAGTGACCTCTGAGCTAGCTGGCACACACACAATTAAGTTTAGTATATTCGGTAAAGACCTAGTTGACTTCAGTCCTACGTCTAAACTACAGGATAAACTATTCCAATGCGCAGAGCCTACTGGGAATATAGGAACTACACTACATGGCACCCAACGTGGGGCAAGGCGATAATTTAACGCTAGATACTAGAGTAACTCAGTCGTGCTTTTCACACAGACCCCTTTTTCCCGTAAAAATACTCCAATAGACGTCTGGAGTGGGTTAAAGGATAAAATATCCGCTTTAAATTGAGTAGGACGAAAAATCCTATGTATTAGTTTTTAGTTTGTTCAACGTTGAAGGATACAGTGTTCCAAAATATTGTGCACCTAATCTTTGGCTCCTTGAAACTTGCTCTGCAAACTTTCTGTCAACAAAATGACGGAGAGTGAAGACAGAGAGAGATCAGGCAGTTTTGGATGACACAAGTCTCCAACAAAATAACCCGGATGCTATACTCATCCCGGCAAATATAAGAAAAACCATTACTATAAAACTTATAGAAAATGGAATATCACCAAGAGGTGGTAAAGTAATATGTGTTATAGAGGCATATGAATATCGGCAGACAGAGGTATTCCATTCATGGATTCTGTTTCCTGCAGCAAATGCAGCAACACACGAGTTCCACCACTACAAATTAGAGGAACCACCAGCGGAAAAGGTTCCTTTCGAGGACGTTGAAATTCCACTAACATACCAAGAGCATCAGCTCTGGTTTAATGGCGCCCTACAACATCAAAATCACATTACCAGGCTCGGTCCACTACGTAGACCAGGAGCCACATGGCCGGTACTAGCCAGCTATACACCACATCCTGATATTGAAAGAATGACAGCTCCTAAGTTGTTAGCTCAGCTAAAACAGATGATTAAAATACACAGGCAGTTGGTTCAATATGTCATGCGGACTTTAACAGTCCAACCAGCTGTAAGAATTCCACAGCACATCCCTTATCAAGGGAACACAAACAAAATTACACCACAGACTATACAGTCAGTCATTGGTAAATTGTTCGCAAAACGTGAACAAATTCCTTTCTGGTTAGCACAAAAAATTACTCAAATAGAGGCAGTATTCCCTGATAGTACACCTCATGAGAAACACAGGATTCTGACAATTTGTTTACCAAAGGGGATTGCACCACACGTAGAGGATTGCGACACTTGGGGTACAGCCTTTGCCTCAATCTACACTAAAACACATGGTGTCCCGTCTATGGCGGTAATACCATACATTCTGAGACAGATTCAAAATGAATATGGTCCAGAACCGGCCTTAAATCTGGGTATGAAATTACTGAAAGATTTCAAACAGGTCTCGGCTATACTATTAGCCAACATAAAAGGTGAAGCAGCATCAGTGGCGATCCGCCAAAAACTAAAAGAAACAGATAGTACTGAGCAACAGTATGAGCTTGCCAGAATTATTGAAAAATCCTATGAAGAACTAGGTAGAGATAGTTTGGGTGGGAAACCAGTAAAACCACAACTAACTGAAAATCCTGAAAAAGTTTTTATTAATAATAATCTCACTACTCCTAAAAAGAAGTGGGAAAGCACTAGACAGACACTTCCTAAAGAGAAGCCTTCCCAGTCCAGAGGAAGGTCTCCTCAGCAGGAGCCCTCCGAAAAAAGGTACAACCTTAGAAATAGGGACAATTTGAGAAAACCTGATAGATATCAAGATAATGATACACGTTCTTCTCATGCCTTTCAGACTTCCTCGCAGAAATCCGAAAGAAGAGGACGTTCAGAACAAAGAGAAGAATGAGTAAAGTCCAAAAACGAACAGCATGTTCCAAAAAATAAGAAAAGCCAATTTTCAAAAAAGAAGGTAGCAAGTCTAAAGATCAGACATGCTCAGGATCTTGAGGACACAACTCAAGAACGGGGAGTGGGCCCAAACAATGCTAGACAGCACAGCAGAGGTAACCATAGCTCGCAAGATCCTAAAGGATCATCTGGAGACGGTGGACTTGAATGAAAGCATCCAAGTTGAAACTGCAGATACCAGGGTTAGTGTACCACATGCGTTATATGAAGTAACACTCCGGATGGAGGGTGACAAACCAAGAAAAATTAGAGCACTCTTTTGGAAGAAGCTATCTAAGGGTTATGACATCCTACTAGCTGAACAAGACTGGCCACCTGAATTTGTCAGGGAGTGCCCACATGGCGAAGATATAATTATGCCAGCCTTCTCAAATCACATTCCAATTCATAAAAAATGCACATATGCTAGGAAATGGGCTGTAGCCCAGGCCCCAGCACTATACAAAAATCATGTAGGATATGATGAGGATTCCCCTCACCATAAAATCCAGTTGAAAACTCAACCAACAATGCAAAGGCAATATCCTGTAAAACAGGAAGCTAAAAAACAGGTCAGGGAAATTTTAAATCACCTTGAATACCAAGGGGTAATTGAAACATGCACCTCATCAATGAACAATCCTTTGTTTCCTGTCTCCAAATCAGACAATTCATATCGTCTAGTTTTGGATTACAGGCATCTAAATTCCTGTTGCAAAATGTTTGCAGTACAAAACGCACATAGTGCAGCACTGATGAATAATATCATGCACAAAAAATATAAAACTACATTAGATATCTCAAATGGTTTCTTTTGTTAAAACATTGCACCTGAAAGCAGGTATTTGACCGCTTTCTCCATAATGGGGGCACAGCGACAATGTTGCCGTCTCCCCCAGGGATTCAAGAATATTCCAAGGTTATTTTCAGCCAGAGTAACAGAGTTACTACAAATGTACGATGATGAGGCATTATCCTATGTCGATGACATCTATCTTACAGATGATGATTTGGACGTGCACTTGAAAAGAGTGAACACCATAATACTTGGGTTCGCCTCTGAAGGGTACAAATTCAATTTTCAGAAATCACAAATTGCCCACCTCAACGTCCTATTTTTGGGATATGAGTTATCAAGTGAAGGCAAAAGCCTGGCAGCAAACTTTTTAGAGAAATGTGCGCTGCTCCAACCTCCCAAAATACTGAAAATTAGTACAGTCAATTCTAGGTTTCCTGAATTTTGGAAGAAGTTATGTTCTAAATTACACAGAAAGGGTTAGACCTCTCTACGAACTAATCAAACCTGATTTCAAACCTACTAATTGGACCCAAAAACACCCAGAAATTTTGCGTTCAGTGCAAACAGACATGTCAGCAAAAACACAGTTACAAACAAGCGACAACGTGCGTAACATAGTGATCCGAATCATCCCATGGAGATGCGGATTCACATACCTAACCTTTAACGAAGGTGAGACGGTACCAATAGCATACAAATCACACTTGTACACACAAGCGGAAATTAAATTCACTTCAACAGAAAAAATACTGACAGCGGTTCAGACTGCTGTACCAAAAGAGAGAGCCCTCGCACAGGGTAAACGCATTAAAATTGTTACACCTGTACCTAACTTAGAGGCGGTAACAAAAGCAAGCATTCCAAATGCTAAAGCTCTACATCCGAGATGGATACAATGGGTTAATTCTCTTGCTGCAACAGATGTTGAATACATTTTTGACCCGTATTTAAAAACACAAGAATTCCTACAATACGAATTAGAATGTCCTCTGCCAACTGAAATTCTGCCACTTGAAAATTACGGCTGTATAATATATACAGACGGCTCAGCACAACCCGCGATTGGGGGTAAACAAGCTTATAGTGCTGCGTGCGCGATTGTTAAAGGTCGCTGGCGCGAAGTTAAATTTAGACCTATGGTCACTAAAACTCAATCTCTAGGAGACTGTACAGCTCAGCGAGCTGAACTACAGGCTTTCAAGATGGCGCTTGAAAATACAGATTGCGAATTCCCCACACTGATAGTGTGCAATTCATATTACTGCGTCCAATCTTACAATAAATATTTGCAGAACTGGGTTCAAAACGGTTTCAAAGACGCTAAAGGTGGCACAATTAATCATAAACTACTATGGGAACAAGTAGTACTTTTGCTACAAAAGACTCACATGATTCATACACTGAGTCATCAGCGTGATGGCGTTCACGTTGAAGGGAATTCATTGGCTGATGAGGCCGCGAAGGCAGCTGTGCAAACGGCTTCCGTAGCTGCAATCACTCGTTCAAAAACAAAAATAGACAGCAAAATAATGCAAGCTGTCACTGCTTCAGTAAAAGACAGTGGTAAGACGCTCCCGAAAGGCTTTCCAGTAAAGTACTCATATATAACTGATGCAAACAATGTTCCTTTTGCTCGAATCCCTGGAGTGGGGGAAAGGGCAATCCCTAACATGGAACATAGGTTAGGACTAATCTTAGCAGCACATCAAGGGCTCGCCTCTGCACGTGCAGGAATTTCTGCCACAGTATCATGGTTAAAACAGAGATATTGGTGGCCACGCATGAGGAAACAAACTAGAAACTATGTGCTAGAATGTGAAATCTGCCAAAAAAATGAAAGTTTCTACAGTGAAACGACCTGCGCAGACGCCCCTTCTAATTTCAGATAAACCATTAGCATGTGTTACAGATGGATGGTAACTATAAATATATCCTGGTCGCAGTGGATTCCTGCACAAGATTCATTTGGATGTGGCCCCAGCGCTTGGCTGACGGCAGAATTGTTATAAAAGATTTGCGAGTCTTTATCGGCACATACGCAATCGGCACGCTACATTCTGACCAGGGTCCTGCGTTTAGCTCTCGAGCTTACAAGGAGGCCATGGCCAGCTTGGGCGTTGCATTGCCGTTTTCGAGTTCCTTCCATCCTGAGGGAAATGCGGTAGTGGAAAGAAAAAAAAGTGACATAAAGCAATCTATAACAGCTAGGGTATTAGGTTCGGGTGACGGGTGGGTCAAACATCTAAATAGTGTTCAAAGAAGTCTTAAAAATCTGCCAAGAAATTCTCTGGGGGGAATCACTCCATATGAATTATTATTTGGTACTAGAATGCTTATCCAGGACCTTGATTGTCAAACTTCAGTGGTGGGACAGAAACCCTTTGATATCAAAGACCGTTTGGCTGTTTTACAGGACTTAAATGAAACAAGAAGAAGTCTGAGTAACACAACACAAAAGCCGACGACCACTGAAGAAAAAACACCTGTCCCAGCAAGACCTGTCTGGATTCCAAACATTGGGGATCTAGTCAGGGAAAAGATCACGATGAAGAAGGAATTTGGGCCTTCTTATAGAAAAGCAGTACCTGTCTTAGCAATTCTTGGAACAAGATCAGTGTTACTTCCGCAGCTTGCTGGTAAAAGGGAGAACAGAACAGTATCAATTGACCTGGTAAAACCACATCACGTGGCGGATAATAATTAGTAGGCCCAGTGGACTCCCAAGAAGTAGCAGACAACCAAATCTGGCTACTATTTAAGAGGTTCAAACTGAAAGACTTATCACCTTTGATAAACCTACAGTGAGAAAAGAAGGACTAAGCAACAAAGCTATGGAACTCGTCCCTCTTGATACCCAAATATCAGTTCGTCAAGAAACTCCTGTCTACAATGATGTAGCATCTGACTATAGAAACATGTCAAAGGAGGAAGCAACTCCAGTGATTTCAAAGAATCCGGATGCGATACCAACTATTGACAGAACTGCCTCTGGCTATTTTATCAACTTCGATAACTTTTCTGAGGATCCCAGTGAACCTGAAACAACGCCAGTTAATAAAACTTTCAAAGGAAAAATAACAGAACTCTTTGATCAACTTGACAAAACATATCTGGTTTCACCATGGGTTGAATTTTGGATAGGATTAGGTGTACTTTTTTTACTACTATGGCTCATTCTGGTTTTAAGTTTGGGATGAATGATAGATGGAAAATACAGTACAATGGACACAGTAAGTAAGAACATCAACTTACTCCTGCAACCTTACAAATCATCTCATCGTGAGCGAAGAGACCTGTCATCAGTGAACATCACAGCTGTTCCTATACCTGGGGGTATAGCATGGGACACAACTGACAATGACATTTATGGCCCGTGGAGCTGTTGAAGATTCCACACCAGTTTAAGGTTTCTTTAAGTGATTTTGTTTCATCAAGCACCTTTTCAGATGATTGGGACTTTGAAACTATTAATAATATGATGTCAGGCTTAGAAATGTCAGCAAAATTTCAAAAACATGAACACCTAGAAGGTTCAACAAGTTATGAAGAACTGTATTGTTATAATCATTTTGGTCACCATTATTTGCACAAATCTGTAAATCCTAGAAATGTTTTTACTTACAATCAATGGGAACATTGTCCAACACCGCCAAAAGGCAGCTCTAAAACATTTTATGACAAATTTCCATACTTTACAGGTTTTAATGTGACAAATCCAGAAACGTTTTATTTTAAAAATATGAATAAGACAGGAATGAAAACCATGTTGACCAATACTAAACAAATGTATTCTGCAAACTTTTGTGCTCAGCTGTCTACATTAGGTTTTAACTTTTGGAAGGACAACATTGAGACAAAAACTTTCTGGGGCACAAAAGAATGGCAGGTGCAGGGTTTAGAAGCCTCATTCAGAGCCTGCATTATCCCAGAACAAATAATGTTTTTAAATGACACTGTACAACAAACATCATGTCTTGGCTTAGCTAAGATAAAAGATTTAAACAAACCGTCCATACCTAAAGCCACACCTGACAGTAATGGCACTACAGATGAAGAGGTAGACGTAAAACAGATTTAAAAACACAACAGAACCAATCCTGATTGGAAACAGTGGTTAATCTGGCCCATAGACACAAATAACTGTCAAGATAGATTCATGAACAAAACAGAAGGGTTGCAAATGAATAGGCCAGATCCAAGATACTCCCAGAGACAACATCCAGGGATAGTCACCACATACAGTGTAGGGAAACTATGCCTTGATTGACTACAGAAATCCACACTCCCAGAAATTAAACAACACTTGACTTTACTTAAAGAAAGCGTTGACTTGCGAGACTTCTTACTCGGGCCTCGCAAACAATGACAAAAACGTTTCCTATATGCCGGTATATACGCTGCGTACAACGAAGCTTGGAATATAACGCAAATTGAAACTGCAGAAAAAATACGAGAAATTGATCGTATTAATTTAGAGAAAGCACTATCTGTAGTGGACAATGGGTTAACGACTCTGTCCTCCAGAATTTATTCTTTGGACAGTATTTTATCATCTGCCATTGACATAATAGAACAGGATTTGCTAATGTTACAAAATGGCCAGTCTTAATTGCGTTCTATAATGCTACTAGGCTGGACGTTGCAAAATCTCCGTTCAGGCTATGTGCCATGGTGTCTAATCAATACCACATCATTGTTTACTGTCTTTAACCTTACAGATAAACAAATCTCTTTGGCACAAAGAGGAGCAGACTATACGGTGCTGAGCATTGAAAAACTGGAAAGATTACCATTGACAGTTTCTGAGAAACCTGTTGTTGAATGGATAATACATGGCACCATCTCAATACCAGTGACGATTTTTCAATTTCAGTATTGTCTACAGCATATACCAGCAGGCCTGTATGAAAGGTTGGGCAAAGGATACATTAAGTCAACCTGGAATTTACCATACACACACAAATATTGGAGTGGGGGAAAGGAGGTATTTCTTAGTACAAAGAACTGTAAAAACTCACTAAGCTGTACACTTTTATGTGAAGGTATTAATTTACATGGAGCCTGTGAAGGTTCTTTAAATAACCTTTCTTGCCACATGCACGGTCCTCCAGCGGCCGTGATAGAACCAATTTTTAGGCAGCTTTCCAATGGGAGCTACGTTGTGCTCAACGATCACAGCTGTTGTGGCATGTTGCCAGGAAGAGCCTATCTGGTTAGCGTGTCAGCCAGTGTCACTTGTTGTATGCAAGTATTGTATCCAAAGAGTACTACAGACAGGGAGACGGCGTTATGGCCTTCACTGAATATCTCTTCTATACGAATGAAAGCCATTCTTTTGCAAAAAACTGTGCCACTGACCTCGTCTATAGAAATATATGATCTGCAAGTTGCAAGGACTTCTGCAGAGATACATGCATTATTATCAACAAACTGCCCAGTACATTTCGCAGAAATGTAATGTCAAATCTTAAACATGTCTGATACCAGTGGCATCGCACATGTATTTAAGATGATCTTTTCGGGACTGTTAACACCATTCGAAGCAGTCCTCTGCATTTTTCCAAATTTTGTGCACTCTGTGTGCGGCGGTCTGCCTCTCATTTTGGGACTCATAGCAGGAATTCTATTTTTATTTCTCCTGCTCCGATATAGCAAGTCCAATCACCAACGATACCCAGACTACGATGGAACAAGCTCTCCTAGCCATGCGGTATCATGACAGAATTACACAGATTCTTGGCTTGGCTCCTTTAAGAGATGTGAATACCACTTGGTTCCTTTCATTCAGACCAATCTGGCAAGATTGCATCTTACCTGTTCTACGATGCCTGCTTTGCGGAGAAGAATGCGTGTTAGACATCTGTCTTACACTTTCATCAGCACTGCCAACGGATGTTGACGCCTTGCTAGGTCCGGTAACGACTCATGCATCGTGTTGCCCCCAACGGCTGCCAATCCTGATGATGGCATTTATTGAGATCTCACCAGCAAAACCAGCTCTTGGTGAGGTACGTGGAACAACAGGCACACAGGTAGCATCCACATCGAACATTGCTAATGCGACTGACGCTGACGGCGATGCTTCACATCTATGCACATTTGATCTACTTGATAAAGTAGTTCCACTTTCACCAACTATGGTAGACGGTTTCTTTGCCAGCTTAGATGATTTGATGCTTTCTCCCGACACCGAGAATAACTTTTGAAAGTGCACACAGCGTTCCATGAACTCTGAAATTCGGCCTTCGGTTTTTCAAAACAAACCCTCTAACTTGGGAACTCTATGTTTCTACAATCTACTTGTGAAAACTTTTTCTCTTCATCCCAGAATAGACCCTTTTCACTTGGCACAAAGTAATCTGCTTAAAGTAGAACTATTCTTAGAGAACAAGATTTGAAACTTCCTATAGACAAATATTTGGCATTATCTCATGAAAACTTTAACTGTTTATATATTATGCTATGGAATGGTCTCGACTTTTTTCTTCTTCTGTAAATTTAGAGCCATTTCATAACTTTCATTTCATGTTTCATTTAGATAGCATTTGGTAATGACAGCCATTGCTTGTAAAATGCGTACAAGACAAATACTCATGTATGTGTATAAACCATGTTTAATGCATTTCATGTATGTTGGGTGGGATTATAAACACATGCTTTAGTTATGTTTCTTATGCTTATAAATTTAGTAATATTAGACATAATACGTGGAGTGGGTGTTGTATAGCGTTTTAGTACCCTAGTGTAATTTTCCCAATTCATGCCCTTATATAGGTATAAAATAGCGTATACTTATATAGGCATAGAAATCATAACCATATTAAGACATACCTCAAGTAGTCCTAATACGGCTTTGCTACTTCCACTAGTTCTGAAAATCGACAACGATTTCTTGGAAAAACCCACCTTCAGCAGTCAGGGACTTCCCCCTGCATGAATATTAAGTTATCCAAGAAATCATGGAGTTTTCAGAGAATTAAGTCTCTGATGACGTTATTATGTCCAATCTTACGTCAAACTTGGCACCTTCAAGGTATAAATATGCCCACACTTGTCCAAACAAACACATGGTGGTTTGGAGCAGTTCGACTATCTACTTGCCCAACGCGCCCTGCCCCAGCAAGTGCCGAAGGAAGCCGACCCTCCAGCTGAAGCACTGAGACACGCTGTACTTTCTCCTGCCGAGAAATTCAGCTCCAGTGTTTCCAGGCTACCCTTGCTGGTTGCTGGGAAATCGAGTCCTGAGAGAGAGATACAAGACCTCCTCCATTCTAAAACCAAGGTACGGTGCTGATTAGACCCTTAGAGAATTCTTGGAATAGATTCTTGGCAAATACTACTAAAACTAGGCTACACTCTACTTACTTCTTCCCTTGTACTAGACCTAGGTTAGGTACACCGGGGTAGGCGTATTTTAAAAGCACCAGTTGAGTACTTTTAGTCATTATTTATCACTGTATGTATTTTATGCATTTTAGGTATCTTATGGCTTAGAAACCATATCATGCTTTTACAGTATTATTTTATAATACTCTTCGTATTGTATGCTCTGTACTTTACAGCAAGTATTACGATTGCAGCAGTTAATTTCTTATGCTTGAGAAAGAAGACTGTTCAATAAATACCCTTTTATTGAAAATGCCCGTCTCTCTATTTCTCTGCAACTCTGGTGAAACGAAGCATGCACGATTGACTGAGTGAAATAACTATCTATTGTTTCTGTGACTCTAGAGATATATTTCTTATTCTTGGGGAACAAAGTTGTCATGTTTTAAGCGGTTGTCAGAAACGAATCCCTTCTTGTTTATTCGAGAACATTTCTAGTGACCTCTGAGCTAGCTGGCACACACACAATTAAGTTTAGTATATTCGGTAGAGACCTAGTTGACTTCAGTCCTACGTCTAAACTACAGGATACACTATTCCAATGCTCAGAGCCTATTGGGAATATAGGAACTACACTACACTTTAAAATCCCAACACGACCAAACACTTAAGCGATTTCTGTCCTGTGACTAGTCTGCCTCTCAGTGCTTTCATTCAGCCTCTAGGCCACCTAATCACGGAAGAACTAACCCGTAGCATAACATGACTCGGCAAGCTCTGGAAATTCCTAGTCACTGATGAAAATGCTTTCTAATGCAGCTCTCCGATTGGGCATAAGGGTCAACAAGGTGGGGAGGATGGGGTGTTTTACTGTATCTTTCTGAAAAGGCGCAAGTTGGGTTTTCATTTGTGTCTGTTGTCTCCCTGCATGGGCCAGGTGGGCTTCTTCAGCTATGTCCAGCGTTGGGTTGGTAACAGGGGCATTCGGGCAATGCCCGAGGGGCCGGAGTCCGAGGTCCAGCTGAGGGCTGCTTTTGATCAGCCTTGGGGCCTAATAGGGTGGTGTCTCTGTTGTTCGACTATACCGCCAGTGGGCCAGTAGGTGTCTGAGTGGCCTTTCTGGGGGGAGATGGGCACTCATTATCTCCCGTATAGCAGCAACAGGTAGAGGTGTCACCCCTTTTCTTTAGCTGGGCCTCCCATTAATGTAGGCATACTAAGCGGGGCAGGGGGCCTGAGCAGAAGTGGCCTCACTTGTTTTCAGGTGTGTTTCACTAGTGTAAACTGATGCGTGCATTTTTTTTAAACCCCCCCCTCCTTTTATGTAAAATTACTCTGAAAGCAGTGATTTGAGGGAAGGCAATATGCAAATGTGGGCTGATTTTTGTATGCGCGCCGGGCCGATTTTTAATCCCAATCCAACCCTGGCTATATCAGATTCACTGAAGCCATTGATGGCAATATGCTGATGAACTTCCCTTTCAATCTGGTGACGGAAATGATTTGCGTGGGATTCATGATGTATGTTGCAGTGGGCTTCCCAATAATGATCCTGCCATGCAGACAGGCACTGAACACACTTCTCTTTGAGCAGCAGGTAAGTGGAATCCCCCCGTGGGGCAGATTCAGACTAGATTACAATATGGGAAAACTTCTCACTTCTTTTCCTTGAGATTCAACAGTCAAGCTCTCACTCTCCAAGCAGTGAGTTTTATATGCCTCAGTTTGTATATAGTTCTTGCTTTGTTTCTAAGATTCTCTACTCAGTTACTGGTTGTGTCCCAACAAAAGGCGCATAACTTTTGTCCAGACTAAGATATGCACCTCTTATTTGTCGGCACTGGCTATTTTATAGAATATCATTAACACTTACTTCAGTTGACTTTAGCTTGGCTAATGCAGGAAAACATTTCTAAACTGGACCTGTGATAATTTGCTTTGAAATATAGTTTATCTCGCATGTGACGCGCATTTCAGCAAGTTGTGTTGCCTGACTAAAGTCAAAGCAGCCAGGCTGTAAGCAAGATTAGTGTGAGTTAAGCTTGTGTGCTGAGCTGTAATAAGGAATCTTTGAGGGACAATTTGTCTATCTCTACAGACCTTGTTTTACGACCCCTTTCAGCGCTTTACACTGCGTAATTTGCCCTTTTTTAGCCTCACAAATTTGTCATCTCTGCTGCGTAATTTGCGCTTCCCCTATTAGTAATTCCAGACCAATTTAACCCCCCCCCCTCACTGGTGCACATCAGACCCTGGGGCCTTGTGAGCCCACAGTTAGAAGAGCCGACAAGTTGCTTTCTCAGTCACTCCGTCATGCTGCTGTCGGTCATCCTTTTAACGTTTGTGCTGTCATTGTTTTGTAACCTTGTGGTTGTCCGGGCTGATGCAAACAGGTCTGCCTCATTCTAATCCTTATCAGTACCACACATTCCCACCCCACAGCTTTCGTTCTTCAGTCTTGTCCTCCTTTTGGTGTTTGACTGCACAACCTGTACTTTAATTTTGTTATTTGACAGCTATAGTTGTTTTATTTGTGCCTTGCCTCTTTTGGCTGCTCTAAAGCGAGCAGAGCTGCTGGTAGTTTCCTTTGCCCCCACATATAGAAAGCTGTGGTCTTGGAATGCTTCTGCCCTGGTGTGCCAGCCAGCAATGCAATAGGTCTCGCGTTTGCGAAAGTTTAAGCTATTAGCATAGTAAATGGCAATGACTTTTATTTATGTTTTAAAGATCAACACATAAATAAAGGCATTGTCATTTACAATGCCAATTGCTCGAACTCTCGTAAATGCGAGACCTATTGTATTGCAAATGCTTGTTGAAAAAGAGATTGGAATACGGATGGAAGAAGCTTCCAATCGCTGGAATCCCACAGATAACGAGTGTGCCAGTCTGCTATGGAGTTGAGATTGCCTGGGAGATATTCTGCTTTCAGAGATATTTTGTTGAGAAGGCAAAATTCCCAAAGGCTCTTTGCTAACTCCACAGGGGGTTTGAATTTTGTTCCACCTAGATGGTTTATGTAGCGGACCACAGAAACTTTGTCCATGCGAAGAAGGATTGAACAGCGAACTTTGTCCTTTGCGAGACTCCTGATTGCAAAGGAGCTTGCCAGCATCTCTAAACTGTTTATGTTCAATCTCGACTCCTCGAGAGACCATGTACCTCCAGTCGAGATAGTACAACAACGGGCGCCCCAGCCCGACAGACTTGCATCGGATTCTAACACAAGATCTGGGGCTGAGGCGAAGATTGTTCACCCGTTCCACTTATCTAAATGGTCTATCCAGCATTGGAGTTCTAGATGAGAATCTTGATCTACGGAAATCAGATCGGAATAAGCTAGGCTTGACCCAGATGTCTTATTTTTAGGCGCCAGAGGGCATAATAGTGAAGAGGCCCTGGAAAGACTGCCTGAATGGAGGCGGACAACAGACCTACAATTCTTGCGAGAGATCAGAGGGAGACCAAGGAGGTACGAAGCACTTGGGAGATTTCTGATTATATAGCTGAGACTTTTGACTGAGGAAGATAAAGAGAAGCAGTGGAAGAATCCACGAGAAAACCCAAGAATTCGATTCGCTGAGAAGGAATGAGCATGGATTTTTTTGGGGTTTAAAAGGAAACCCAGATCTGAAAGGAGAGATCGAGTGATGTTCAAATGGGACAACAGAGTTTGCTTGCCTAAATTGATTATCAAGATATCGTCGAGATAGATGATTAATCTGACCCCTAGAGACCTCAGCTATGTCACCACCGGTTTCATAATCTTTGTAAAGCACCATGGTGTCGACGACAGACCGAACGGGAGGGAACAGAACTGATAGGTTACAACTTGCCATTGAAATTTGAGACTTTTCCTGTGAGCACAATGTATCGGAATAGTGAGATATGTGCCTTGTAAGTCTATTTTGTCCATCCTATCGTTTAAACAAAGAGAATCTCTGAGATGAATAATGGTTTCCATTTTGAAGTGGTGATAAACCACAAATTGGTTGAACCACTTCAGATTTATGACATGACGCATTTTCTTGTTCTTCTTGCGAACAAGGAAGATGGAGCTGAGGAACATCTAGAGGTGCAATCTGAATTGCTTGTATTTGGAGAAGGGAATGAACCTCTATAGAAATGAGATTTGACATGGTGGCTGAGAAGAGGAGAGGAGGAGGGAAAACTGTTTGGAAAGGTGGAGCCTAAAACTCTATAAGATAACATTGGATAGAATTTAGAACCCAAGGATCTGTAGCCAGAGTTCGCCATTTTGGAACGAATAGGCTTAAGCAACCCCCAACAGGGGGAGTGTCTGAGGGACTTACCTTGTTGGGAATTGTTCCTGAAATTCTTTTGTCCACGACATCTGTTAGGGTAGAATTGGGGCTTGAAGTCTTGATAGTTGGAGTTGGAATTGAAAGATCCTCTGGAGCCTTGGTTGTGGTATGAACGGCTGGTAAAGAGACTCCTGCCTCTACGGGCCCGTCCAAAAACCTGTTGGGAGAAAACTTTCTTAATGGATTGTTGAGCCTTATCAAGGAAAGCAAAGGTGGTGACGAACTTACTTAAGTCTTTAACCAGCGAGTCACCAAACAAAAGACCATCTGCCTTGTTACCAGAGTCAGGGGCAGCCAAGTTAGCCAACTTGGGATCCAATTTAATAAGAAGACCTTAGCGGCGCTCATGGATAATTGCCGAGTTGGCATTACAGAGGAGACAAAACGCTCTTTGTACCCATAAGTAAATATCTTTAGGATCCAGATCAGTGCCATCCTAACGAGCGGATTCCACCATGTCAAATATGCAAGCCAAGGGCCCTACAATGTCCAATAACTTGTCTTGACAAGTAGACCAAGCCTTATTTACCCCTTTACGAGGATCTTTACCAAATTTGGAAAAGAAGGTTAACAAAGGTTTGTCAATAGTCGGAGTAACTGTAATATTGGAAGCAAGGGAAGGTTTAGGACATTCCGACTTGAGTTTGGACCTGGTGGTCTTATCCAAAGGAAGATGAAGCCTAGCAGAAATATAGTCACCAACATGAGAAACCAGGAACCATTTCGTGGAATTTGGATGTCGAACAGAAGAAGGGTCGAACTTGGGAGTACCCTCTGAATCCAGAATAGGCCTGGAGGAAAAAGAATCAGAATTTGATTTTTTAGGCGGAGGGGAAGAAGGGTCACTGAGGTCAAAGAGGTCAAACAAATCATCTGCGTCACCAATATCATCATCTGTGTCCAATATCTGGGAAATTACCAGTTTTTTAGGTACCTCCACATTTTTTTTACTTATCTTTACGTTTACCATCTGAAATAGAAATCCCTTCCTTAGAAGATGGCCTGGGAGACACCACGTCCTCAACCTTGCGCAAGGAAGCCTTGCTAATCACACGTGACTCATCAGAAACATCAGATTTAGTGTTGGAGGGTACCAATTTCCTCTTTCTGCTATCCCCCGCAGAATGGGCCAAAGCTTTGGACATCAGAGACAGCATAGAATTTTCCATGTCTTTGGAAAAGCGTTTCATGGAAGCTTCAACAGCATGCTCCACAGAAGAATTAATAAAGACATTTAAATCATTTTTGAAGGCTTCTCCTTCATCATTTTGCATGTCTGAGCCTGGAGAGCTGTCAATCTCCATCATTGAAATAATTAGGCAGAAAGCGTGTGAACAAAGGGTTAACTAAACCCAAAGCTGAGGACCATCCCTGGGCGAGTTATGGCATTGAAAGACAAAGAAAGTTGAAGAAAACCACTCCCAAAGGGTGCGGGACACAACCGGAGCAAAGAAGGGCACAGAAGACAGAGATCCGTTGTCTCAAGTCAGCAGAAAAGTGAGGCGCGTATGGCTGAAACACAAGAGCCAACTGAGGTGAGGAAAGATGGGGAAAATGGCAGAAAATGGCTGTCGGGCGTCGCGTTGGGCAAACGTCAACTTGCCAGACTGGCGAAGGAAACATAAACAGCGGGGGAGAGCAAAGCAGGACACTAGCGCCTAAAACGGAATAATAAACCAACTAATAATAACGCACATGAAATAAAACCGTAACTTAATATAGTATAGAAAGTAAGAAGTGCATGTACTTATCTTGACTGCGAGCAGCAAGAAAAGAGGGCTGTTCGCAGTAAGGATAAGTGTTATACATGGGACTGTCAGTTAATTGGTTGTTGGTTTTAGATTCCATGTTTCCCCATTGGGCAATCTTTGCTTGGCCTTCTGGGAACTGTAGTTTCTTTTTTCTAAGGTATTTTTATTGACATTTCAAAATAGAAAACATGCGACAATCCCGCACAACATCCCACGCAGGGGGTAGCATGAGCAGCAGCCCAAGTATAGCATAAGGAGCTGTAGAAAGGGCCTTGCGGCCAAGCCTCTATTTTAGAGAATGGAATCCTAGGGGATGCTATTCGGGACTACGAGAGACACCAACCAGCATGCAATGTAGATAGAGGCTAGCGGATAGTCCCGGCCGTGTAAAGTCATATCAGTGCGGTTTCACGCCCGGCCACCCGGCGACTAGACCACAGTCGGCCTATAAGGACACTATCAAAGCCTTTCGCAGCCCCGTGACTCTGCATGCATTAACATGGGCGAACAATTTGGGAGATGTCATAATCTAACAAAGAAGACGAGCACAATCATTCTCCCTGCAACGCTCCTGTTCATATGTAGCCAATGTTTTTCTGATTCTTGTTGTGACCACTCTACCAGGATACGGAGTTGTGCAGCTTTATAGTACAAGTGGATATCAGGCAGTCCCACGCCTCCCTCCTTTCTTGGTCTGCGGAGAACGGCGAAGGAGAAGCGCGCCCTACCTCCTTGCCAGATAAAGCGCAGCATCATAGACTTCACTCTTCTGAAGAATTCCCCATCGAGGTCTATAGGAAGGGCCAGGAATAGGTACAAGAGCTTGGGGAGAAGGGACATTTTAATCGCGTGTATCCTCCCCAACCAGGAGATGAACATGGGTTTCCACTGGGCCAGGTCAGACTGGATCTTAGCTAGGAGCGGAGGGAAGTTAGCAGAGTAAAGTTTACCCAGCGTGGGGGTCAAGTGGATCCCCAGGTATTGAATAGAGGTATCAGTCCACGGGAGAGGCGTAAGCGACTTTAGAAGGGGGACTTCAGACTGGGGGATCGTGAGGTTAAGGACGTAGGACTTGTCATAGTTAATTTTGAACCCCGCCACCGCTTCAAAACGTTCCAGTGCAACGTGCACGTGTGGTAGAGAGTGGGCCGGGTCAGAGATGGAGAGGAGGACATCGTCCGCAAAGAGAGTAATCTTATGGGATTCCCCAGTGAAGGACAGTCAGCGAATGTCGGGGTTGGCTATCATCGCTATCGCCAGCGGTTCTATGCTAAGGGCAAAAAGCAGCGGCGACAGCGGGCACCCCTGTCTCGTGCCCAGAGAGTGCTCAAAGAAGGGAGACAGGTGGCCATTTACCGCCACTCGGGATCGGGGGGAGGAGTAGTTTGCTCGAATCATTGTTAAAAATTTTGAAGAAAAGCCGAAGGCGGCCAGCGTGCAAAACAGGAAACTCCAGTCTACCCTGTCAAATGCCTTCTCGGCGTCCAGCCCCACCAAGACCGCCAGGATTTTAAACCTATTGGCCTTCTCAATCAGGTGTAGTACTCGACGAATGTTATCATGTGTCTGGCGTCCCTTGATGAACCCTGACGGGTCCGGGTCTATGAGCGCCGGCATCAGGTCGTTAAGCCGCCGGGCAAGGATAGAGTAGAATTTCGCATCTAAATTTAGGAGGGCAATCGGCCTATAAGAGGCGCATTTACTAGGGTCTTTACCGGGTTTGGGAATGATAGAGATAAGGGCCTCGGCCATAGTGCGAGAGGTCTTGCCCCCTTCCGCCATGCAGTTAAACAGCCGGACGAGGTATGGGCAGAGTTCAGAGGCGAAAGTCTTATAAAAAATGGCCGTATATCCATCCGCCCCCGGGGCCTTGTGAGGTTTCAAAGCCTTAATGGCAGCTAATACTTCTTTCCTGGTGAGGGGGGCTGAGAGCGCCTCATTCCATTCCGCTGAGACCTAGGGCAATGCTAACCTCGCTTTGTGCTGTAGGGTCAAGGTCATCCCCTGTATAAAGAGTCTTGTAGAAGGCCCCAAACAGTTCAGCCTTTATCTCGTCCTGTTGTGTCAGTCCCCCCTGAGTGTCGCGGATTCCCCCAACGTACTCCCTTTCCCTCTTGTCTCGAAGCTGCCTGGCCAGGTGTCTTCCCACCTTATTGCCCTGGGAGTATGAGAGACGCCGTAGTTTAAGCAATGTGTATTCGGCCCTATTATTATAGTGGGCCCGGAGTTTACCTCTGACGGCCGTCAGCTGCCGTAACCCTAATCTGGAGGGGTTATCTTTATGCGCTCTCTCTAAGGTGGACAGTTCCTCCTCCAGTCGCTCTCTTTCCCAACCGCGCTGCCGATTATGAGCAGCGTTCAACGCCATACAGTGCCCGCGAAAACACGCCTTAAAGGCATCCCACGTGGTGAAGACCGAGGTGTCTCCTGGGTCATTGAGCGTGAAAAACTCAGTTATAAGTCCTCGCAACTTGTTACAGGAGAGTTTGTCCCGGACTAGGGGAGCTGGGAAGTACCACCTAGGGCTGTCCTTACTCCTTGCACCCCACTGGAGACCCACCGCGAGCAGGCTATGATCAGAAACAGACAGTGGGAAGATCTTGGCCTCCCGGAGATCCCCCCGAAGAGACTGACTCAGGAAGAAGTGGTCAATTCGAGAATAAGAGCGGTGGACGTGGGAGAAGAAAGTGTAGTCTCTGGATTGGGGGTATAGGAAGCACCAGGCATCAAAAAGACCCATGTCAGAAATTTGTTGTTGCGTGTCGGTGGAAAACATGCCCATGTCTGACCTTTGTGAGTGAGTGCTATCTAGGTTCTTCTGCCACACTAGATTAAAGTCCCCCAAGACGATCAGCGGCCCATCAGCAAAATCAGCGACTTTCCTCAGCAGGGCATGTAGAAAGACATTTTGGCCAGTGGTAGGCGCATAAAGCACGAGGAAGGTGCAGACCCTACCCCTCAGGAGGCCCTTAACCATGACCCAGCGCCCCTCCCTGTCATTCTGTACACACAGAGGTTGGAATTGTAGGGTCGAGCGGAACATAAGGGACACCCCTCTCTGCTTCGTGGCGGCGGAGGATCTGTATATGAGCGGGAACAATTTGTGCTTAAGGCGTGAGTCCTCCGATTTGGCTAGGTGGGTCTCCTGCAGGCCCACTATGTCTAACTGATGATCAATGACATATTTCCCAATCTTTTGGCGCTTCTGGGGTGAATTCAGCTCTTTAACATTCCATGTCCCTAAGGTTATTGGCAACATTGGGAGTTCCTTCGATACAGCTGCTCAAAGGCCGCCCGCCCAGCCTTCCATGTTGAGTAAGCGGGTGGACAGTTCCCCCAACCACCATCACCCTCCAGGCCCCAAGCGCAGCATGCAGCCACCCGCTTGCACCAAGACCAACCCGCCTCGCGTGACCTCCCCGCCCTGTACGCTCCCTCCCCCCCTCATTGACCCACCTCGCCCGCAAGTACCCTGGATCCATACCTCTGACCAAACCCCTGCTACCACCTCTACCCCCCCAACCCTCCCCTCCCACCCCCCAACACCCCCCAAAGAAAAACACAAAACTCATAACAAAAGAGGACAAGTCTCAAGTACAGGGGGATATGGCACCAGTCGAGGTTCTTCCAGTTCGTGTCGTCGACCACCCTCACGAACTTGGAGAGAAAGCACAAGTGTTACCTCGTAGTAGTAGCCCCCTCCGGCGCCTGCAGGTGGCCCTCTCGGTCTCAAGAGGCCGCCTCACCGTAGTCCGTTGCTGCGTCAGTGACCTGGGCCACAGAAGCGACTGCTGCACCCCTCTCCTGCATCCTTGCCGACAGGTCGGGCATCCCCACCGACACAGGTTTGCCCACTCTCTGCCACTCTGCACAGCGCCGTCGTCGCCTGCCAGTTGAGCCGCTGTCTCTGGACAACGAGTCTTGTCGCTCCAGGCCCAGAAGATCCAACGCCACCTCCAGAGAACGCACCTGGATCAACTTGTTCTGCCATCGGAAGATGAGACGGAACGGGTGCCCCCAGGAGTAGGGCACTTTTTGCTCCTGTAGATATGAAGTAACAGGCTTGAATTCCCGTCGTTTTTGCAGAGTAGAGGATGCTAGGTCCTGATATAGCAAGGGACGGTGATCCCGGGACTGGAGGGGGGGCTAAGTCGCGCGCCTTTCGGAGGATCCGTTCCTTCAACTGAAAGTCATGCACACACACCAAAATGTCGGGGGTGGTGCCTGGGGTCCCCGCGGCAAACCAACACGGTGCACTCGGTCCATTCGTATGGCCTGTATGTCCTCCTCGCCCAGGATATGCTTGAACAGTGCCTCCACGTACTCCCGTAAGTCAGCCCCTTCCCCTTTCCAAGGCACTGAACAGATCCGGATGTTGTTGCGACGTGACCTATTCTCCAAGTCCTCGGTATGGGCTTGTAGATCAAGGTTCTGCTCCGTCAGGCGGATGACATCTTGTTGAAGTCGGTGAATGTCCTCCGCTGTTCCCACGTCGTGCTCTTCTAATGTAGCGACCCGTTCCCCCACTCCTTCCACATCTCTCCTCACTTCACGCATGTCCGAGGCCAGTTGGGATACATATACAAGAGGGTCCCCGCAGAGGAGGCGTATTGTGAGCTACATACACTGGAAACTAACAACCATAAAGTGAAATACTAACCGGATTATTTGGGTATTGTCATTTATTTATCAACACCGAATAATTGCCAATGGCATAACACATTCACATAAAATTGATAGCCCCAAGGTGGGGAGGAAAAGAAGGGAGGGAGGTGCTCAAGGAAGTGTAAGGTCAAGGAAAATAACCACAGTCCAAAGTAATTGCTAATTACAAAATTACAAACAATTCATAACACATCAAATACACAAGCCCTAAATCAAGGCATACATTGGAACTGATTAAACACAGGACATTCAACGGGCACATACAGCATTTGAGAAAATCGGGGGCATGTGCCGGAAGTCCGAGAGAACAGTCGACGTTTCGACCCCTATCTATCGGCTATGTTGAGTCCTTTGTCGGGGTCTTCATCAGGACATCTACAATGGGGGATGGGGGAGGAGTGGGGCAATCCTATCTGGAAAATTAAGAGAACAAGAATTTGACCTTAGTACATAATGATAATGAACTCAATCAAACCATCCTTGTGGCATTCAAAAGAATCATTAAATTAGTTAATTACCATGGAGTAAAGGCCCAGCTGGGCTCTGAACATGGAAGAAGAGTACGCCACGCAGGATGTCGTGGTCGATCTCAGCGGTAAAAATTCGCAACTACAGAGGAGGACATTAAATCAGACAGCGGAATAAGGGTAGATTCACAGTACTCAGACCATCAGACATGTGTACTGTCCATTAACACTGTCTACTAAAATTAAAATGCCAAATTGGGACTTACACATGCTTCAGGAGTTAATAGGGACGGATGGTGAGTCAGTAATCTTGAATCCGGTTCAGGGTCGATACAGCCAAAATACACGGGCTGTGGGTAAATATAATTACAGCAATTCAGAATGGATAGAGCATATGTGATTCATGGCGCTAGAATAGATTTACTGTCCCAGCCCTGGGAGCCTATGTCAAGCATGAACAACCACTTACATGAGAAACACGGTGGTCAATGCGACGTTGATTGAATTGGAGACCAAAGGGCCATTCAATTGTGGTGAAGATCGCTGTAAAATACAATACAGGAACTCAGTTGCGAGTTATATCATAGATTACTTCATATCACCTAAAGGCAGAGTCTCTTACATACCTCCGAATTAATAACGGGGTTGGGGAAATAAATTCAGTTGCAGGACTTCTGTTCGGCCCGAATATAATCTACGGTGAAGACCGTCACGGAGGCCGCAGGTCAAGGAAAGCAAAAACCAAACGGACACTCGTTCGTCAGCCTAGGCAAATTAATCCTGCAATAGACAAGGAGAGCGCCGTTTAGGATTGGGACCTGTCTGAGATTATAATACATAATCAACAAACACTTTCTGTTACTCACAGATGCCCGAGAGGACGTTGCCGTCTACCCTGCTCGTGCAAAAATCCGCAGAACCGCTACGCGGAGTAGGGGGCGGAGTCTATAGATTTTTAGAGAAAAATGGAAAGTGAAGAGTTACTCTCCGTTACTACTAAACTCGCTAGTGTGGCACTGTGGGTGAACCTTAATAGACTACAATTTGAAATGAATATATAGAGAAATCCAATTTAGAAGGGGAGATAAATATTACAAAGCATATTAAAATCACTCATGCAACTCTCGCACAGGAGGTTGTAAACGAGTGCGCAAAAGGTGTTCATGTGCACTAAATATCAAAAATAATAAGAACATTGAATTAGTGAAACAACAAATAAAATAACAAATAAAACCTCTGTCAGTGATACCCGCGCAACTCTCCAACACGAGGTTGTAGGCGAGTGACTTGACATTAAATCTCCCTATTGCTGTAATCACAAGGCAACCGATCTCGTGCACTTCTCCAACACGAGAGTGTAACCGAGTGGTCAAGATTTCAGAAAACACATTGTAGGAGAAGGATCATATAAGTTAGCCAAGTGATGCCATTTGTGCTAAACTGCTTTCCTGCTCATTGAGACCATTCTTGATCGAGTCCAGAAGGGACATCCATTTCGATTCACGTGTGTTTAATACTGTAAGAAGGTTACCCTCTCTTCTACCTAGGGCTACCTTTTCAATTACAAACCATCTCAAGTCAGATACTGCATGTCCTGCTATCTGCCAATGTTCTACCAGTGGCGCGCCCGCCACTTTACATCGCAGTCTACTGCAATGAGAAGAAATCCGTGATTTGATTTTTAGTTGGGTTTGTCCCACATAAACTAGACTACAAGGACACTGGACGATGTAAATAACGCCAGTAGTGTTACAATTCGTGTGTGTTTTAAAGTATATATGCGACCGCCATGGTCGAAGGTTTTAGTCTGGATGGTAGTTTCGCATGCTGTGCATGTGCCACATCTATGATGTCCTATTAGAGGGGGCAGATTCCATAAGGTTGTCAGAGTTGGTTGACTCACTGGTTCCAAATAAGAATGGACCACCAAGTCCCGTATGTTTTTGGCTCTCTTGAAAGAGTGAAGGGGGAGTTGAGTTTGCTTAATCACATCTGCCACCACTGGCCAGTTTTTGTTGATGATTTTCTTAATTTCATTACTCCGTGTTGAGAAAGGTGTAACACAGATAATACGGTCTGTTACAGTGTGATTAGTTGCATCTGGATTGAGCAACGAATCGCGAGGATTATACCAAGCGCGTTTCCTGGCTCGTTTCACCATCCGAGCTGGGTACCCCCGTGAAATAAGACGATCACTGAGGACCTCAGATTCCATGAGGTAATTGGCTCTAGTCGAGCAATTTCTCCTAATTCTAAGGAATTGACCCACGGGTAAATTATCTTTGAGACCTCTGGGGTGATGACTCCCATATTGCAGCAATGAGTTCCGCTCAGTTGGTTTCCTGAATAAGGTCGTTTGTAAGCGATCTCCCTCTGCATAGATGGAAATATCCAAGAATGGTATGGTTACGTTGCTGGATTCCATCGTAAATTGGATATGGGGGTTTCTTGAATTAAGCCAATCATGAAATACTTTCAGCTGATCTTTGTTGCCCTCCCAGATGCATAGGACATCGTCAATATATCTGACCCATAAGGTCAGCCTGGCCTGAAAAGGGTTGTTGGAAGAAAAAATATGTTTTTGTTCGAAATGATCCATATATATTATGGCCAGATTTGGAGCAAAAGTAGCCCCCATGGCTACACCTTTTGTCTGTAAATAGAAACCCTCCTGGAAGATGAAAACGTTCTGCATCATGGCGATCTTCAGTAACTCAATTATGAAGTCCGTCGGAACTGGTACAGGGGCCGTTCTCTTATCTAGGGCCTCTCGCATCACTCCCAAAGCCTCCTCTTGGGGGATGCTGGTGTACAGCGATACGATATCGCAAGTGACTAGGAGTGAACTTTCGGGATTGAATGGTCTTTCATCTATCAAATTGATTGTCTGTGTCGTATCTCGAAGGTAAGCCCTAGTATTGAGAGCGATGGGCTTTAGAAAACAATCTTCCATGTTCAGAGCCCAGCGGGGCCTTTACTCCATGGTAATTAACTAATTTAATGATTCTTTTGAATGCCACAAGGATGGTTTGATTGAGTTCATTATCATTATGTACTAAGTTCAAATTCTTGTTCTCTTAATTTTCCAGATAGGATTGCCCCACTCGTCCCCCATCCCCCATTGTAGATGTCCTGATGAAGACCCCGACCTTATGGGTCAGATATATTGACGATGTCCTATGCATCTGGGAGGGCAACAAAGATCAGCTGAAAGTATTTCATGATTGGCTTAATTCAAGAAACCCCCATATCCAATTTACGATGGAATCCAGCAACGTAACCATACCATTCTTGGATATTTCCATCTATGCAGAGGGAGATCGCTTACAAACGACCTTATTCAGGAAACCAACTGAGCGGAACTCATTGCTGCAATATGGGAGTCACCACCCCAGAGGTCTCAAAGATAATTTACCCGTGGGTCAATTCCTTAGAATTAGGAGAAATTGCTCGACTAGAGCCAATTACCTCATGGAATCTGAGGTCCTCAGTGATCGTCTTATTTCACGGGGGTACCCAGCTCGGATGGTGAAACGAGCCAGGAAACGCGCTTGGTATAATCCGCGCGATTCGTTGCTCAATCTCGATGCAACTAATCACACTGTAACAGACCGTATTATCTGTGTTACGACTTTCTCAACACGGAGTAATGAAATTAAGAAAATCATCAACAAAAACTGGCCAGTGGTGGCAGATGTGATTAAGCAAACTCAACTCCCCCTTCACTCTTTCAAGAGAGCCAAAAACATACGGGACTTGGTGGTCCATTCTTATTTGGAACCAGTGAGTCAACCAACTCTGACAACCTTATGGAATCTGCCCCCTCTAATAGGACATCATAGATGTGGCACATGCACAGCATGCGAAACTACCATCCAGACTAAAACCTTCGACCATGGCGGTCGCATATATACTTTAAAACACTACACGAATTGTAACACTACTGGCGTTATTTACATCGTCCAGTGTCCTTGTAGTCTAGTTTATGTGGGACAAACCCAACAAAAAATCAAATCACGGATTTCTTCTCATTGCAGTAGACTGCGATGTAAAGTGGCGGGCGCGCCACTGGTAGAACATTGGCAGACAGCAGGACATGCAGTATCTGACTTGAGATGGTTTGTAATTGAAAAGGTAGCCCTAGGTAGAAGAGGGGGTAACCTTCTTACAGTATTAAACACACGTGCATCGAAATGGATGTCCCTTCTGGACTCGATCAAGAATGGTCTCAATGAGCAGGAAAGCAGTTTAGCACAAATGGCATCACTTGGCTAACTTATATGATCCTTCTCCTACAATGTGTTTTCTGAAATCTTGACCACTCGGTTACACTCTCGTGTTGGAGAAGTGCACGAGATCGGTTGCCTTGTGATTACAGCAATAGGGAGATTTAATGTCAAGTCACTCGCCTACAACCTCGTGTTGGAGAGTTGCGCGGGTATCACTGACAGAGGTTTTATTTGTTATTTTATTTGTTGTTTCACTAATTCAATGTTCTTATTATTTTTGATATTTAGTGCACATGAACACCTTTTGCGCACTCGTTTACAACCTCCTGTGCGAGAGTTGCATGAGTGATTTTAATATGCTTTGTAATATTTATCTCCCCTTCTAAATTGGATTTCTCTATATATTCATTTCAAATTGTAGTCTATTAAGGTTCACCCACAGTGCCACACTAGCGAGTTTAGTAGTAACGGAGAGTAACTCTTCACTTTCCATTTTTCTCTAAAAATCTATAGACTCCGCCCCCTACTCCGCGTAGCGGTTCTGCGGATTTTTGCACGACCAGGGTAGACGGCAACGTCCTCTCGGGCATCTGTGAGTAACAGAAAGTTATTGTTGATTATGTATTATAATCTCAGACATGTCCCAATCCTAAACGGCGCTCTCCTTGTCTATTGCAGGATTAATTCGCCTTAGGCTGACGAACGAGTGTCCGTTTGTTTTTTGCTTTCCTTGACCTGCGGCCTCCGTGACGGTCTTCACCGTAGATTATATTCGGGCCGAACAGAAGTCCTGCAACTGAATTTATTTCCCCAACCCTGTTATTAATTCGGAGGTATGTAAGAGACTCTGCCTTTAGGTGATATGAAGTAATCTATGATATAACTCGCAACTGAGTTCCTGTATTGTATTTTACAGCGATCTTCACCACAATTGAATGGCCCTTTAGTCTCCAATTCAATCAACGTCGCGTTGACCACCGTGTTTCTCATGTAAGTGGTTGTTCATGCTTGACATAGGCTCCCAGGGCTGGGACAGTAAATCTATTCTAGCGCCATGAATCACATATGCTCTATCCATTCTGAATTGCTGTAATTATGTTTACCCACAGCCCGTGTATTTTGGCTGTATCGACCCTGAACCGGATTTAAGATTACTGACTCACCATCCGTCCCAATTAACTCCTGAAGCATGTGTAAGTCCCAATTTGGCATTTTAATTTTAGTAGACAGTGTTAATGGACAGTACACATGTCTGATGGTCTGAGTACTGTGAATCTACCCTTATGATTTAATGTCCTCCTCTGTAGTTGCGAATTTTTACCGCTGAGATCGACCACGACATCCTGCGTGGCGTACTCTTCTTCCATGTTTAGAGCCCAGCTGGGCCTTTACTCCATGGTAATTAACTAATTTAATGATTCTTTTGAATGCCACAAGGATGGTTTGATTTAGTTCATTATCATTATGTACTAAGTTCAAATTCTTGTTCTCTTAATTTTCCAGATAGGATTGCCCCACTCCTCCCCCATCCCCCATTGTAGATGTCCTGATGAAGACCCCGACAAAGGACTCAACATAGCCGATAGATAGGGGTCGAAACGTCGACTGTTCTCTCGGACTTCCGGCACATGCCCCCGATTTTCTCAAATGCTGTATGTGCCCGTTGAATGTCCTGTGTTTAATCAGTTCCAATGTATGCCTTGATTTAGGGCTTGTGTATTTGATGTGTTATGAATTGTTTGTAATTTTGTAATTAGCAATTACTTTGGACTGTGGTTATTTTCCTTGACCTTACACTTCCTTGATCACCTCCCTCCCTTCTTTTCCTCCCCACCTTGGGGCTATCAATTTTATGTGAATGTGTTATGCCATTGGCAATTATTCGGTGTTGATAAATAAATGACAATACCCAAATAATCCGGTTAGTATTTCACTTTATGGTTGTTAGTTTCCAGTGTATGTAGCTCACAATATGCCTCCTCTGCGGGGACCCTCTTGTATATGTATCACATAGCGCCCAGGTCCCCGCGACTGCATGGGTTCAACCCCCCTTCCTGTAACGTCTTCTGAGCAGGTGCTGACCTGCGAGGTTCCTTTTACTTTAATTTATGTTAAATAGACCATGGTGGAATCAGAATTATTGTCCTACACAGAGGAGTACATCAATCAGTTAACCAAGGACTTATCCACTACCTTTCTGTCTACCTCTGCCCCCATTATTGACCTTACCCTAAATGACAAAATATCCCGGTTAGAAAGATTAGAGAAAAAACTTATAAGAACTCGGCTACATGGGCACCTCTTTACTAGATACCTCCAAGAAAACATAATTCCGGTAGGTCTACAGATTAAAATCGAACCAGCGATTTTTGTGGACGTACCCAAGTTTAAAGAGGGGTTCAGCTACGTGGCGAACAATTGCTCCCGGCACTGGATGGTGTTGGGAGTGGAGACGGCAGCTGAACAAGTCGTCTCTCTCACCAAGGAAATTGCTGATCTTAAGGCTGAAATTTTGGGAGATAATACTCTCACAAAAGCCAAGGAGGCGGTGGAAAATTTGGAAGCTACAATAAAAGACTTTGATATCTCGGCTCAAACCAAGAAATTGGAAAAACTAGCCAGAGACCTTTGACTTTTTGATAAGAAAATTGTCTATCCATATCTACAACCTGATTACTACAAACAGGATAACCAGGGCCGGTTCACCAACCGAGGCAGAGGTGGTTACAGAGGAAGGCGCAATTTCACAACCTTTTCCGACTCATCGTACAGCTCAGGGAGAGACGGGGAAGCAGGACCCAGCATACCTTACCTGTACCCACCACAAGAGACAGGATACCAACAGTACCCTCCACAATTCCAGCCACATTTTTTAGACCAGGGCCGGGGACAATGGCGGCCCCCACGAGGACGTGGCAGAGGACAACAACAGAACCTCAGAGGATGGGATGGCAGCCGAGGCAAGCAGGAGAAACGGGTAACCTTCCGCCCCGAAGTGCACAGAGAAATATCCACCAGGAGGAACACATACAGGTGGTGAACCCTGTATCCTTTTTTGGCTCAAATACATCGAACGTCAGCAGTGCCACTCCTTCTCCTGTGATTAATATCTCTAAATACAATTTACAGGAAGAAGAACTTAAGGTCCTAAGTAGAGGCCTCTCATATGTTCCTACGGCCCCGGTAAACAAATTTCTGTTGAAAACAGAACTATACAGCTTTTTAGGAAGATTAGATTAAGATACTTCTTCCGTAATCAAACTACCAGACAACATAGTTCTATCACTGGACTTAGAGTACCTTCCATTTTTTTCCCACCTACCTATGCTATGAATCATAGAATTCTGGCTTTTGAAGAAATTGTGACTTCTTCGGTAGACCAAATACTGGATCAATCAAAATTCACTAGACTGAACCTAAGTAAACCAGAAAAAAAGGCCCTGAATGACCTATGCATTAACAAAGATGTCGTCATCAAGCCCGCCGATAAAGGCGGGGCGATTGTTGTGCAGGACCTTGCCAATTATAAGGATGACATTTATAGACAGTTGACGGATGGTGTCAGTTATCGGCAACTGCCTAGTGATCCTTCACGCGAATTGGCATCTACAATTTTGACAGCCACACAGAAAGGTGTGGATGCTGGCTTTCTTAGTGAGCAGGAATTTAAATTTCTCAACCAAAAATTCCCAAGACTAGCCACCATATACACCCTACCGAAGGTGCACAAGAATCTGAATAGCCCTCCGGGACGCCCAATTGTGTCCGGATGCGGGTCTATGTTAGAGCCCCTGTGCAAATATGTGGATTTTTTTCTAAAGGCCATCGCTCTCAATACTAGGGCTTACCTTCGAGATACGACACAGACAATCAATTTGATAGATGAAAGACCATTCAATCCCGAAAGTTCACTCCTAGTCACTTGCGATATCATATCGCTGTACACCAGCATCCCCCAAGAGGAGGCTTTGGGAGTGATGCGAGAGGCCCTAGATAAGAGAACGGCCCCTGTACCAGTTCCGACGGACTTCATAATTGAGTTACTGAAGATCGCCATGATGCAGAACTTTTTCATCTTCCAGGAGGGTTTCTATTTACAGACAAAAGGTGTAGCCATGGGGGCTACTTTTGCTCCAAATCTGGCCATAATATATATGGATCATTTCGAACAAAAACATATTTTTTCTTCCAACAACCCTTTTCAGGCCAGGATGACCTTATGGGTCAGATATATTGACGATGTCCTATGCATCTGGGAGGGCAACAAAGATCAGCTGAAAGTATTTCATGATTGGCTTAATTCAAGAAACCCCCATATCCAATTTACGATGGAATCCAGCAACGTAACCATACCATTCTTGGATATTTCCATCTATGCAGAGGGAGATCGCTTACAAACGACCTTATTCAGGAAACCAACTGAGCGGAAGTCATTGCTGCAATATGGGAGTCATCACCCCAGAGGTCTCAAAGATAATTTACCCGTGGGTCAATTCCTAAGAATTAGGAGAAATTGCTCGACTAGAGCCAATTACCTCATGGAATCTGAGGTCCTCAGTGATCGTCTTATTTCACGGGGGTACCCAGCTCGGATGGTGAAACGAGCCAGGAAACGCGCTTGGTATAATCCGCGCGATTCGTTGCTCAATCCAGATGCAACTAATCACACTGTAACAGACCGTATTATCTGTGTTACGACTTTCTCAACACGGAGTGATGAAATTAAGAAAATCATCAACAAAAACTGGCCAGTGGTGGCAGATGTGATTAAGCAAACTCAACTCCCCCTTCACTCTTTCAAGAGAGCCAAAAACATACGGGACTTGGTGGTCCATTCTTATTTGGAACCAGTGAGTCAACCAACTCTGACAACCTTATGGAATCTGCCCCCTCTAACAGGACATCATAGATGTGGCACATGCACAGCATGCGAAACTACCATCCAGACTAAAACCTTCGACCATGGCGGTCGCATATATACTTTAAAACACTACACGAATTGTAACACTACTGGCGTTATTTACATCGTCCAGTGTCCTTGTAGTCTAGTTTATGTGGGACAAACCCAACAAAAAATCAAATCACTGATTTCTTCTCATTGCAGTAGACTGCGATGTAAAGTGGCGGGCGCGCCACTGGTAGAACATTGGCAGACAGCAGGACATGCAGTATCTGACTTGAGATGGTTTGTAATTGAAAAGGTAGCCCTAGGTAGAAGAGGGGGTAACCTTCTTACAGTATTAAACACACGTGAATCGAAATGGATGTCCCTTCTGGACTCGATCAAGAATGGTCTCAATGAGCTGGAAAGCAGTTTAGCACAAATGGCATCACTTGGCTAACTTATATGATCCTTCTCCTACAATGTGTTTTCTGAAATCTTGACCACTCGGTTACACTCTCGTGTTGGAGAAGTGCACGAGATCGGTTGCCTTGTGATTACAGCAATAGGGAGATTTAATGTCAAGTCACTCGCCTACAACCTCGTGTTGGAGAGTTGCGCGGGTATCACTGACAGAGGTTTTATTTGTTATTTTATTTGTTGTTTCACTAATTCAATGTTCTTATTATTTTTGATATTTAGTGCACATGACCACCTTTTGCGCACTCGTTTACAACCTCCTGTGCGAGAGTTGCATGAGTGATTTTAATGTGCTTTGTAATATTTATCTCCCCTTCTAAATTGGATTTCTCTATATATTCATTTCAAATTGTAGTCTATTAAGGTTCACCCACAGTGCCACACTAGCGAGTTTAGTAGTAACGGAGAGTAACTCTTCACTTTCCATTTTTCTCTAAAAATCTATAGACTCCGCCCCTTACTCCGCGTAGCGGTTCTGCGGATTTTTGCACGACCAGGGTAGACGGCAACGTCCTCTCGGGCATCTGTGAGTAACAGAAAGTGTTTGTTGATTATGTATTATAATCTCAGACAGGTCCCAATCCTAAACGGCGCTCTCCTTGTCTATTGCAGGATTAATTCGCCTTAGGCTGACAAACGAGTGTCCGTTTGTTTTTTGCTTTCCTTGACCTGCGGCCTCCGTGGCGGTCTTCACCGTAGATTATATTCGGGCCGAACAGAAGTCCTGCAACTGAATTTATTTCCCCAACCCCGTTATTAATTCGGAGGTATGTAAGACACTCTGCCTTTAGGTGATATGAAGTAATCCATGATATAACTCGCAACTGAGTTCCTGTATTGTATTTTACAGCGATCTTCACCACAATTGAATGGCCCTTTAGTCTCCAATTCAATCGACGTCGCGTTGACCACCGTGTTTCTCATGTAAGTGGTTGTTCATGCTTGACATAGGCTCCCAGGGCTGGGACAGTAAATCTATTCTAGCGCCATGAATCACATATGCTCTATCCATTCTGAATTGCTGTAATTATGTTTACCCACAGCCCGTGTATTTTGGCTGTATCGACCCTGAACCGGATTTAAGATTACTGACTCACCATCCGTCCCAATTAACTCCTGAAGCATGTGTAAGTCCCAATTTGGCATTTTAATTTTAGTAGACAGTGTTAATGGACAGTACACATGTCTGATGGTCTGAGTACTGTAAATCTACCCTTATTCCGCTGTCTGATTTAATGTCCTCCTCTGTAGTTGCGAATTTTTACCGCTGAGATCGACCACGACATCCTGCGTGGCGTACTCTTCTTCCATGTTCAGAGCCCAGCTGGGCCTTTACTCCATGGTAATTAACTAATTTAATGATTCTTTTGAATGCCACAAGGATGGTTTGATTGAGTTCATTATCATTATGTACTAAGTTCAAATTCTTGTTCTCTTAATTTTCCAGATAGGATTGCCCCACTCCTCCCCCATCCCCCATTGTAGATGTCCTGATAAAGACCCCGACAAAGGACTCAACATAGCCTATAGATAGGGGTCGAAACGTCGACTGTTCTCTCGGACTTCCGGCACATGCCCCCGATTTTCTCAAATGCTGTATGTGACCGTTGAATGTCCTGTGTTTAATCAGTTCCAATGTATGCCTTGATTTAGGGCTTGTGTATTTGATGTGTTATGAATTGTTTGTAATTTTGTAATTAGCAATTACTTTGGACTGTGGTTATTTTCCTTGACCTTACACTTCCTTGAGCACCTCCCTCCCTTCTTTTCCTCCCCACCTTGGGGCTATCAATTTTATGTGAATGTGTTATGCCATTGGCAATTATTCGGTGTTGATAAATAAATGACAATACCCAAATAATCCGGTTAGTATTTCACTTTATGGTTGTTAGTTTCCAGTGTATGTAGCTCACAATACGCCTCCTCTGCGGGGACCCTCTTGAATATGTATCACATAGCGCCCAGGTCCCCGCGACTGCATGGGTTCAACCCCCCTTCCTGTAACGAGGCCAGTTGGGAGCGCAGCTCCGATATGTCTTCTTTAATGGCCGCGAAAAGCTCAATCATGAAGGCCTTGGTCGCGGGTTCTTCGTTCTCACCCCTTTTCGGGGATTTTTCGGGGGTAGGCGAGGTGGACTGCGCCGCTCCCTTCGGGATCCCATCTTTCCCAGGTTTATCCTTTTTCGGTCTAGTGGACGCCATTACTACCGGCACGCACCCCAAAGCTAGATTGTGAGGGGGGTTTTCACGCCCGTCCAACGCGGCCCGCTAGTTGCGCTCCCCTGTTCCCCTCCACTCCTTACTTGGGGCCTCGAAGCTGGTCCGGGGGGTGTCGTCACCAGTGATCAGGGGTGCTCCATGCTCTCCACCCTGGCTTCGCGCACCAGAGTCCAGGCCGAACTCCACCGGGAGTCAGGTCCACCACTACTGCGCTCCCCGAACGGTAAGCACCCGTGAGAAGCAGTGCTAGGGTGAAACCACGTGGCGATCGACCAGGTTGGCTGCAAACAGGGCCCCACCGGCCGCTCCTGCCCTGGGCTGCCCCGCACAGCTCCTCTTGAAGCGCCCCCTAGAGCGTGAGGGTAAGTTAATAGGAGCTCCCCGTAGTCGCGCTGCAGTCCTCTCCAATCTCCGTCACACCACTTCTACTGCACTACAGGCCACCCGGTATCATCCCTTCGAAGCAGTTTACCTCTGCAGACGCACGTCTGATAGCCTGATTGATCCACTTCCTTCTGGAGCCTGCTCCCTCTAGGCCAGGAACCACTCCGGCGGGGCCTACTGCAGTATCCCCGATGTCCTCCAAAGGCGGGTGCAGGCCCGGCGCTCACAATTCCCGCATCAGCAGCTGTCCTCGCGCCGGCAGCGTATCGAGGCCCAAGCACCCCCTCCCCCTGCCGGGAAGAGCTAGCGCTGGCCCAAGTGTCAGCCGTGCGAAGGTCCGCGAGCCGCTCTGGGTCGGAGGCCCACACAGGCCCAGAGCCCCGACCTCAATTGGGCAGTGCAGCCGAGTCCCGGCGGCCCGGTCCCGGCGCCTGCTCACTGCATCAGCCCCTCACAGACGGTGGGGTCGCTGTAGCCTCCCTTCCAGGCTGTCCTCCCGCAGAAAACCGAGGCGCTGGGTAGCCCACCTCCGGTCAGCGGCTCCACAGGTCCGCCGCACTCCCCGGCTCAGGCATTCACTTTGCCAGGGCCCACACCAACCTCCGGGCTCCGCCGCAGTACAGGCCGCACCTTCAATCGCTGCAAAACAGGCCGCACCGCTGACCTCCACCGATCACCGACCCGGTGGGCCGAATGAGACCTCCCGGCACTCCCAGCCAGTCCCGAGATCACAGGCGGAACGAGGCACGGAAATTTCTTTGGTCGAGGTCCTGCATGCATGGTATAAGTTTTCTTTATGTTTACTTTAAGATTTAAACTATTCATAAAGCTACAGTATTTATTTAAGGTCTGCTGTAACTGATTGGGGGTTCTGGCTAGGATCACCGCGTCATCGGCATATAATAATGCTGGAATAGGCTGACGAAAAATTGTTGGGAGATCTTTAGACCCTTCCAACATGGCTACTTCTAGTCCGTTTGTGTATAATGTGAATAAGAAGGGGGCCAGAACACATCCTTGTCCGACCCCCCCCCTCTATCCGGAAGGATTCAGTGAGTTCTCCGGCCATCCCATGTCTAACTTTAGCTGTTGCTCCCGAGAACAGCTTGCGCAAGAAATTCACCAATATAGGGTCCACTCCCATTTCTAGGATGATTGACCACAGCTTTGTATGACTAACGCAGTGAAAAGCTGCGGTGAAATCAACATATACCATGTGGAGGTACCCCCGTTTAGCTTGAACATATTTTCCAATAAAAAGTGTTAAATTCAGTGCCTGGTCGACTGTGCCCAGTCCTTCCCGAAACCCATATTGTAGGTCTGAGATTATTTTATGCTCAGCAGACCAGTCGTGGAGTTGCTCTAATAATATGCGACCCACGATCTTACAGAAAGAATCTAAAAGCGAAATTGGACGGTAACATACTGGGCTTTGCCGATCGCCTTTTTTGAAGATTGGGACTAAAATTGAGGTGGACCAGGAGTCGATTAGTCCCACATTTTTCGCTGCTTCAAGCACTATTGTAAGTATAGGGGACCAGAGATCAGGGTTATGCTTAATAAGATCCATGGGGACCCCATCGGGTCCTGGTGCTTTTCCTGATTTTGAAGCTTTTGTAGCATTTATTACCTCCGTGTGGGTAAAGGTTAACTGGAATGGGTACATCGCTTCTGGAGGGGATATTTCCCTCCTGACACGCTCAGAATGCTCTTTATTCGCATCCGAGTCCTGACTAAATATCTTTGAGACGTGATTAACCCATGTTTGGGCGTCTATGGCAACATCCAGCTTTGGTGTATCATTTCGTTGTGGTAGGAAGGGGGATTTAACTACTTTCCAGAAAGTAGAGCTATCTTTCATTGTACAGCTATTATGTAGCTGGATCCATAAATCATTCTTTAACTCTTTTTTCCGTTTTTTTAAGGCCGCAACATAAGCTTTTCTTAGATTGATAATCTCTTTTCTTTGCCGATTACATTTGCTTAGTGCGACTTTTAGTGCAGAGTAAGTTTTAGTGCACTCATGGTTAAACCATCCCTTTTTGGAGTTTTTGTTCTTTGGGTGTTTACGGTGTAGCTCTTCTTCTATGATTTTAGTGATATCTTTATAGCTGGACAGGATTACTTCAGGAGTGGATTTGGGGTCTAAACAAATTCCAATTAAAAGAAAAGCACGTTTGACTATTTTGGCCATCAATAATTCTAGGTCTATTTTACCCCACTTTAATGCGAATCCGTTAAGCCTATCTAGGTTCAGACTTTCTTGATCCAATAAACTTAAGTAGACATGCTTCTCCGTTTTATTGGGAGTACTTGTATCACATAGCGCCCAGGTCCCCGCGACTGCATGGGTTCAACCCCTCTTCCTGTAACGAGGCCAGTTGGGAGCGCAGCTCCGATATGTCTTCTTTAATGGCCGCGAAAAGCTCAATCATGAAGGCCTTGGTCGCGGGTTCTTCGTTCTCACCCCTTTTCGGGGATTTTTCGGGGGTAGGCGAGGTGGACTGCGCCGCTCCCTTCGGGATCCCATCTTTCCCAGGTTTATCCTTTTTCGGTCTAGTGGACGCCATTACTACCGGCACGCACCCCAAAGCTAGATTGTGAGGGGGGTTTTCACGCCCGTCCAACGCGGCCCGCTAGTTGCGCTCCCCTGTTCCCCTCCACTCCTTACTTGGGGCCTCGAAGCTGGTCCGGGGGGTGTCGTCACCAGTGATCAGGGGTGCTCCATGCTCTCCACCCTGGCTTCACGCACCAGAGTCCAGGCCGAACTCCACCGGGAGTCAGGTCCACCACTACTGCGCTCCCCGAACGGTAAGCACCCGTGAGAAGCAGTGCTTGGGTGAAACCACGTGGCGATCGACCAGGTTGGCTGCAAACAGGGCCCCACCAGCCGCTCCTGCCCTGGGCTGCCCCGCACAGCTCCTCTTGAAGCGCCCCCTAGAGCGTGAGGGTAAGTTAATAGGAGCTCCCCGTAGTCGCGCTGCAGTCCTCTCCAATCGTCTACCGCGGCGGGGGGGCGACCCAAGATCGGTGCAATGTTGTCAGCCCCACTCGCCCAGAGCGTCCGCCACACCACTTCTACTTCACTACAGGCCACCCGGTATCATCCCTTCGAAGCAGTTCACCTCTGCAGACGCACGTCTGATAGCCTGATTGATCCACTTCCTTCTGGAGCCTGCTCCCTCTAGGCCAGGAACCACTCCGGCGGGGCCTACTGCAGTATCCCCGATGTCCTCCAAAGGCGGGTGCAGGCCCGGCGCTCACAACTCCCGCATCAGCAGCTGTCCTCGTGCCGGCAGCGTATCGAGGCCCAAGCACCCCCTCCCCCTGCCGGGAAGAGCTAGCGCTGGCCCAAGTGTCAGCCGTGCGAAGGTCCGCGAGCCGCTCTGGGTCAGAGGCCCACACAGGCCCAGAAGCCCCGACCTCAATTGGGCAGTGCAGCCGAGTCCCGGCGGCCCGGTCCCAGCGCCTGCTCACTGCATCAGCCCCTCACAGACGGTGGGGTCGCTGTAGCCTCCCTTCCAGGCTGTCCTCCCGCAGAAAACCGAGGCGCTGGGTAGCCCACCTCCGGTCAGCGGCTCCACAGGTCCGCCGCACTCCCCGGCTCAGGCATTCACTTCGCCAGGGCCCACACCAACCTCCGGGCTCCGCCGCAGTACAGGCCGCACCTTCAATCGCTGCAAAACAGGCCGCACCGCTGACCTCCGCCGATCACCGACCCGGTGGGCCGAATGAGACCTCCCGGCACTCCCAGCCAGTCCCGAGATCACAGGCGGAACGAGGCACGGAAAGCTGGGACCCCAAGAGGGTGCTAAACAAGGCTATGTATCTCGTGGCGCCGGAGGGACTCAGAAGCACGTCTCACTCCGCCGCCATCTTGGCCACGCCCCCCGGGAACTGTAGTTTTATTGTTTATCTTGGTTGCTATTGGAATAAAGCAAGATTAGAAAGCAGAATAGGAGCCTCCTGTCTTGACATACAATTTTAGTTAGAGGTCTACAAGAATCTGGTCCTGGCCTTTGCAGAATCCTAAACTGTGAATAAATGTCCGATATGTTTTTCTGGGACAAGGATTAGGAAGTAATGTAATAATGAATGCTTTAATAGGTCTGTTACGATTACATTTTTTTTTTAGTACAAGTTTTAATGAAAGATGCACAAGCTGAAGTACCATATGCCCGTTTTAGTTGAGTGGGGCACTAAAATCCTCCAACTTGTGGAAAAAGTGATAAAATCGGACTATAAGATGCTGATAAAATGTTTTACGTCATAATATGCCGTTCGTTAACACACAAGTTATCACTTCTATGGCTTTCGTATTTTGCCTACAAATCCAGTGGTCGAAGTGGGCGGGATCGGCAAGGCACGGCGTGCTCCTACTTCTTTTATTAAAAAGATTCCGTTCCCCTACTTTATCTTTTTTAAAATGTGCCCCAGGACAGCAGAAATAGACAAGGCCTTCAGATAAGGCTCTGCTTTCATGGCCATTCGGGGACGGGCGGGACTGGCTGAGAAGGAAAAGGACTCTGTCTCTTCCTTCCTGCCCAGAGAAGACACAAATAATATTAATATCCACTTCTGCTCTGCGCTGGCAGCTGCCCTCCCACTCCCCTTCCTCTTATTGCCTCTCTTTCTGTCTAGCAGCCCATCCCACTTACTGAAAACCGTGACTTGAAGAAACCATTTAGAACTTCTTTCCTGCTTTAATTTATTTGCTTCCCTGTGAAATGGATCCCAAAAAGAAAAAAAACACTTTTGATGGAAATGCCCTCTTTTCTGACATTTTATTATTCCAAAGTGCAGCAACGAGACAGAGTGAAATAAAAGGTTTAAAATATGAAAAATAAATACATAACTAAAGAAAGCAAGACAGAGTGGTTGCAATGTGGCCAGATTGATTTTATTCACACCCAAATCAAATTCAACATCTTTATTCGGTTTCCATAATTTGTTAAAAACCATAAAAGTTCATAAAAACAATGCAATCATATTTTACACCTCAGTTCAAAAATGGCTTAACTAAATTAAAAATTCATCAAATATTCATACATTAATAAGTATAAGAATTAAATATAGTCTGATTAGAAAGGAAACTTCTGTAACATTTTTTAGCCCAGATTGGGACGGTGATTAACACAAAATTTCAAGAGGCAAACTATCGCTTTTGCATGTGTTTCATTATCAAAAACTGCAGTGCTAGAAAAGCTGGGCGACAACCACGAATGCCCATCAGTCTCAATAAAGGCACAATCCAGCGTTTACGTGGTACAATATAAAATGTACAAAAACACAATATATGAATTGACGATTGGGTGGAAGTATCATCACACGGACAAACAGGTAAAGTCATAGACCAATCATTTTGCTCAGGAAAAGAAATTAACCTATGGAAAATATTAAATCTAAAACGGGTCAAAAGGAATTTTTCGTACGAATTCATACTGTATGTTAAATACGGTTGCAATACAGAGACTTTCTGAATAGATAATAATGGTTGGACTGAACTTTTTCCTATTTCTTTTGAAAGACGGAGCTCGCCTAGATGCACTAATGAAATCTTTTTTAATTCTTTTCTAGGCAGCTCAGATGTAAGTGGCGGATTAATAAAATATCTCTCAAGGCCTAGGTCTTTCAAAAAAAAATTCACGTAGACTAGCCATTTAATTTTGTCCATGTAATCAAGTGACAGGCAGTCGCAAACTAAAGATCGTGTTAGCTCACACTGGTCTGTAGACCAGATTCTATGCCATAGCATAATTGGTTGGATTCGTATGATGTCTGTTATGTAATCCAACCATAGCTCTAAGTGGCACCCATAGGTTGAAGTACTCCTGGGGACTGCGAGAAGGTATCTCAGAAAAGCGTTCTCAATTTTCTGTAGGTCTTCCACTTTGGCATGCCCCCACACCCCTGAGCCATAAACTGCAACACTCGTACATTTGGCCATGTAGATCTTCAACATTCTAATGGGGCTCTCTTGCCTATTTTCTGTGTGAATGCCACTAAGGCAGTGGTAGCCCTCAGGAATAATAATTTCCTGGAATTAATGGCCTGTGTCCATTCAGATTTATTATCTATTAGAATTCCTAAATAGGGATAGGATGTAGTACTTTCTAATACGATGTTGTTTACATAGATATCCTTTATTTTCTTTGGTCGAGGTCCTGCATGCATGGTATAAGTTTTCTTTATGTTTACTTTAAGATTTAAACTATTCATAAAGCTACAGTATTTATTTAAGGTCCGCTGTAACTGATTGGGGGTTCTGGCTAGGATCACCGCGTCATCGGCATATAATAATGCTGGAATAGGCTGACGAAAAATTGTTGGGAGATCTTTAGACCCTTCCAACATGGCTACTTCTAGTCCGTTTGTGTATAATGTGAATAAGAAGGGGGCCAGAACACATCCTTGTCCGACCCCCCCCCCTCTATCCGGAAGGATTCAGTGAGTTCTCCGGCCATCCCATGTCTAACTTTAGCTGTTGCTCCCGAGTACAGCTCGCGCAAGAAATTCACCAATATAGGGTCCACTCCCATTTCTAGGATGATTGACCACAGCTTTGTATGACTAACGCAGTCAAAAGCTGCGGTGAAATCAACATATACCATGTGGAGGTACCCCCGTTTAGCTTGAACATATTTTCCAATAAAAAGTGTTAAATTCAGTGCCTGGTCGACTGTGCCCAGTCCTTCCCGAAACCCATATTGTAGGTCTGAGATTATTTTATGCTCAGCAGACCAGTCGTGGAGTCGCTCTAATAATATGCGACCCACGATCTTACAGAAAGAATCTAAAAGCGAAATTGGACGGTAACATACTGGGCTTTGCCGATCGCCTTTTTTGAAGATTGGGACTAAAATTGAGGTGGACCAGGAGTCGATTAGTCCCACATTTTTCGCTGCTTCAAGCACTATTGTAAGTATAGGGGACCAGAGATCAGGGTTATGCTTAAAAAGATCCATGGGGACCCCATCGGGTCCTGGTGCTTTTCCTGATTTTGAAGCTTTTGTAGCATTTATTACCTCAGTGTGGGTAAAGGTTAACTGGAATGGGTACATCGCTTCTGGAGGGGATATTTCCCTCCTGACACGCTCGGAATGCTCTTTATTCGCATCCGAGTCCTGACTAAATATCTTTGAGACGTGATTAACCCATGTTTGGGCGTCTATGGCAACATCCAGCTTTGGTGTATCATTTCGTTGTGGTAGGAAGGGGGATTTAACTACTTTCCAGAAAGTAGAGCTATCTTTCATTGTACAGCTATTATGTAGCTGGATCCATAAATCATTCTTTAACTCTTTTTCCGTTTTTTTAAGGCCGCAACATAAGCTTTTCTTAGATTGATAATCTCTTTTCTTTGCCGATTACGTTTGCTTAGTGCGACTTTTAGTGCAGAGTAAGTTTTAGTGCACTCATGGTTAAACCATCCCTTTTTGGAGTTTTTGTTCTTTGGGTGTTTACGGTGTAAGTCTTCTTCTATGATTTTAGTGATATCTTTATAGCTGGACAGGATTACTTCAGGAGTGGATTTGGGGTCTAAACAAATTCCAATTAAAAGAAAAGCACGTTTGACTATTTTGGCCATCAATAATTCTAGGTCTATGTTACCCCACATTAATGCGAATCCGTTAAGCCTATCCAGGTTCAGACTTTCTTGATCCAATAAACTTAAGTAGACATGCTTCTCCGTTTTATTGGGAGTACTTATAGTTAAACTAATGGGGGAATGGTCACTTATTACATTATTGACTGTGTCAAACTTCTGAATTGTTGGTGCTAAACGATACAAAACAAGTATGAAATCAATTGTACTTTCTAATCCCCTCCCGTGGAAGGTAGAGGAAAAAATTACAGGAGGGGTTACCAATTCATTTGCCAACCCCAAGTCCATACCGAATATGATCTCGTTCATCCGGTTACCATATTTAGTGTGCAAAAAATGTGTTAAATTTGTTCCATCCTCGTCCTGAACTCCGCAGCTTTTAGTGCAATTCTTTTTACAGAGAAATAAGTTAAAATCACCGCCCCAAATCAGTTCAAATGAGTTATTTATATACTTTATGCGAAGTTCCTGTAATAAAAAGGAAACCTTATTTAAAAGCTCAATTAGGTCACTTGGGTTCAGGTTATTATAAAAATGTACTAGAAAATAGCAAGTTGATTTATTTAATTTTAACATTAAAATCTGATAATTACTTTCCAGGCTCAAAGGGACTAATTCTTTTAAAGCAAGAATATTTGACACATATATCGTTAAACCCCCCTTCCTTCTCCCTGAAAGTGATGGAATAGCCTGAGAGAGTTAGGTCTTAAAACCCTCTAAATGTATTGGGGTACTAAGCCAAGTCTCTTGGAGACAAACGATATTGGGTGCCCTCACCACTTCCAGCCACTTATCGTTTGTACTCTTTGAAAGTTGACCCGCTATATTCCAGAAGACTATGTTACGTTTCTGGGCTTTCGATTCATGCCTGGTTGTAGTGGGCCGTAGAGATAGCTCAGAAGTAAATGAATGTATTAAACGGCCACTCCCTAACAAATTTTCATTTGGGGGGGGGGGGGGATCAGAGTCTACTATTAGTAAGGGGTCTAAACTAATTAAATGTGACCGGCAAGATTGGAATGATCATGAATATTCTCGGAGAGCTGTACTTGGGGCTGACTAAGAGCCGCTCCATTCAACTCCTCCAATGGATCTCCCTTTCTAGTATATCCTGAATCCTGCTCAAGCCATTCATTATCATCGAGTCCTGAAAGACTATTAAATCTATTATGAATGGGTATGGGCTGGAATGCCCATTGATCCGTGGGAGGGTTTCTCCAATTAGTGTGAGGGTAGCTATTTCTTCTAGGAGGGTAAAAAAATACTAGTGGTAATATGTGTATCCCTATAGCGTCTACAGTGTGATTAGCCCCCATTCTCAGTATCTCATTGACCAGCAGTGGTGAGCTAAATGTCAGGACTATACAATCTCCTGTCAATACCTTTTCTCGCGATTCTATCCACCGTACACGTCTTGCCATTTTAAAGTTCTGAAATAGATGTCTGTGTAAACCAACCCTACTGCTTAGTCAATGTAATGATTTGTTCTTGAGTGATGTCCATGTTTCCTCAGTGGGTGCTTGATTGTTGGGCACATTGTCCAAGACAATGATGTAGGGGGTAGCTTCTGGAGGAAGGTCTAGGTGGGTATCTGGAGCTGGTACATCATCCTTTAGAGCCTTCGGAGAATGAACTTGTTTGGGCTCTGGCAAAGTGTGTGAGGGATGTACCTGTCGTAAGTTTGCTTGTGGAACTGTTATATTTTTGTTTATCATACTATTCTGTGTTTCCGATAAAAAAATGGGTCTTTTTTTTCTATTGGCTTTCTATATGCTAAGTTGGTCTGTGAAGTGGTATCTAGTGGAGGATGAAAGCTCTTGGTTATTCTGTCCCTGGGTGAGTAATCTTTAACTTCTATATGTGTATTTGGCAGATTAGTAGAACACTCAGTATTATTTTGATTTGGACCCATTGCTTTATGTTTAATTTTCAGCAAACTTTCTATATTATCCATTCTAGATGTCAACTGATCCAGCCTCAGTCTTATGTACATATCTAATCTCTCCACTAGAGATGCCAGATTTTGAATCTCGAGCTTACAGTCATGTTGATTTGTCACAGCGGTTGTTACCCTGGTCTTTTGCTTTGCTAGGGTTTTTAACTGGTCTACCCGTTTTTTCCCTTGATTGGAGTATTTTATTTGTTTTTTCAGTTTTGGCGAGGAATGTATTATGATTGGAGTGACATCTTTCTGGGCATTGACTTTCCCGTTAGAAGTTGGTTTCTTCAATTTTTTTTGGGGAGGTTGTGTAGGGGAGTCGTTAATGATCTGTTCTAGGTCATCAGTGCCATGTTGAATACAACCCTTTGCTGGTTTTGGATTCTTTCCCCCTGAGGTCGACCGATAGGTTGCCTCATGGGTAGACGACTCTTGACTAAATCTAGAAGATGCCCCTCCAATTGACTCCTCCACGGATAAGATCTGTTTGTCTAAGACGCCTACAGCGCCTGTTAGATAGTCTAGTACAGTTTGCTGAGTATCTAAATTGCTCTTTGTGCCTTTTGGGCTTGCTAGTTTCCTTTTGCCCATGATTTCTTGTAAATTAGGCTAACTTTCAGTAGGAGCTTACTAGGCACGCAATAACAGTATCAGTCTCACAATATGCTTTTACCCTAAATGGCAAACCAAGGGACCGGGCCCAGCCCAGTCTCCTCCGGGCTGCGACGGGCGCGGACAGGCCCGCCCTTGGCCCGGGCTTTGCCCGGGCGAGCCCGCGCGCTTCCCGCGCCGCGGTGGTCTGCGGCTATCTTTGTAGGGCAGGGGGCGTGTCTCTGGCCTCTCGCGAGCCCGCACTGCCCGCTGGGAGGGAGAGTCCTGGGCAGCGCGCGGTCCGCGGGGCGAGGGGAGTGAGACACAGGGCAAAAGACAACACAACAGTCCCCAGCACAATCCCCCTAGCAGGTCACCAGAGTTCCTCAGGGCAACGATATGGCAACAAATTCACCTCCTTTGGAATATAGCATCCCGCGCCGCGGTGGTCTGCGGCTGTCTTTGTAGGGCTGGGGGCAGGGGGCGTGTCTCTGGCCTCTCGCGAGACCGCGCTGCCCGCTGGTATGAAGAGAGTCCTAGGCAGCGCGCGGTCCGTGGGGCGAGGGGAGTGAGACACAGGGCGAAAGACAACACAACAGTCCCCAGCACAATCCCCCAAGCAGGTACCCAGAGTTCCTCAGGGCAACGATAGGGCAACAAATTCACCTCCTTTGGAATATAGCGTCACTCCCAAACACATCAGCCTCACTTTTAAGAGTTTGCCAGTGAAGCGCTACTTTAGTTTTCTCGTCTCTCTTTGAAAAACATTGTTTTCCCCTGGTGGGGAAGTGCACCATTCCTGGAGGTACTGTAATACCTGGTTGATGGGTGGATTGGAAAACAAAATGTGTAACACGGTCTGTGTTTATGGTTGTTCTCTTTTAACGCCTTGGTGCGGGTGTTCTGAAGAGTGGGCGGGGCTGGGTCGGCCGTTGGCTGACGGCAGCACTAGGGAGGCAGTGCTGCCGACGGCAGCACGCAAGGGGTTAAAAACCAGACTGCTTACGTTTTGTAGGATGTAAGCGATGGACATTGAAACAGGTCCTTTCTAGGCCCTGTAGTCATGTCCTTAACTTTTCCGGTAAAAGCACTCACTGATTTCTAAATAGTGAGTAAGAAATCGTTAAGGTAGCCCTGTTGTTTCTGCTTACATTTCCCATGCTTTACTTAAGCTTTCATTCCCTAAGAGTGTTTGCTTTTTCTGGGATGTTTTCTTTTATTAGGCAGCATATTACTCGTCTAGTGCATAATTTGAATTGAGCCACATCCAGGTGTTTATAGCGGGCACAATTAGGTTGTAGCTGAAGGCAGTGCGAATTCCTCTCATTGGGGCAGAATGGTGTTCAGTGGGGTAGAGGATGTGGCACTATAGCCTGAGCTGCCAAATTTGGAACGGGGGAATCAGGTTCAGCCTTCATGACCAGTTGTCATGTTAACCTTGAAGGCCTTGGGACATTGTGTGATTGAAAATAATATCCCACTTTGTGAATGTATTTAAATGCCAATAACATATTAAACCTCAAATAATCAAGTGTATCCATTGGTTGAAATAAATAACACAATAAACTGTAACTGGTCAGTGAAATGCCAAAGATATACTAAAAATTGGGATGCTTAGCATATTCTGGCCACACCTCTGACTCCGCCCTCTCATGCAATCCTTGAGTTATCCCGGCCCTCAGGCTCCGTCCACAGTTCCCCTACTTTTTTTTCTCCACGTCGACCACTGTACACATCAGATGATTTCCCGTTACCACCCAACCAGCCAGCCACTATTTCTTTTGATAAAGAAACGAGGAAAGAATGAGAAATCTTTGATACATTTTATGTTATATCAAATCCTATTCTCACATCAAGATTATGGTTTTCAGATGTATTGCTGAAAGGTCGATATATATTGAGCACGCTTTACTTCCGGATATCTAGTTGGGCAGTGATCCACCCTTTTTGTCCACCAGGTGGCAATAGCCTATAGAAGGTGAGCACGCGGACAGGAATGTGCTCTGCGTTGCCAAGGGCGTGGACACGTCGAAGAGATTATAGGTTGTTCCGCTTCACTAAGAGCAATGGCACAGAAACTTGACACTGTAAACATTATTTTTAACTATTAGTCCCTAGAAAACAGCGTTGAGGGTCTCGCCGCAGAAGTAGGAGGTATACTATACCGCGGAAGCATGCATGCTTTTAACTGTAATGTTCCAGTGTTGCATGAAGACTGCGTTTCTGCACGAAGGAATGTTGTTTGCTTCTATAATTAAAGTATGTGTCATATATATTTATAATATCGCTGCTACCGAGCCGCCTTTTGTAAATAACCCACCTGCACGCTGTGTGACCTCCGAACGAGAGCCACCTGGAACAATAGGCGTTTCTTCTTCACCGAGTACTGTTTATTTTACTCTGTTATGTCCGGTGTTCTTTTGATTCTATATTTGTTTTCAGTTGGAAGTACCAAAGTGAACAAAACACGCCCACATTCAAATTCAATGGCCTCGCTGCTTTGAAAGCCTGTTGTTGTTGGCTCAAATCCAGACACGATTTACTAATCTTTTCATTCATCTGATGCCTCTGAAACAAGTCTAATTGAAAATGAATATTCATAAAATAATGTACACAGCACTTTGGCACCTTTAGAAAGATGCGTGTTTGGAGAGTTCCTAAAATACCATCCTTAGACATCACCATTTTAAAATTAATGCAAAACTCATAAAACTATGTTGACCGACAGTATGAAAACAGACCATTAGAATTGTATTAAAGACAGAGCGGTGAGTATTGTGCTCTCATTTTGCTGTTTAATTAAACATAGTGGGCCGTTAGTACCAAAGAACAGTCAAAAACAAAACTACTCTACCCAGAAGATTTAATATAAGAACTATCAAAGGAAGTCACTTGAACCCCAGATGCTCAATTAGGCTTAGTTATTTACTTATAGAGTTTATGAGGGGCACAGCTATCCCATAGGAGTTTCTCGTCGGATAGGGTTCACCAGAGGAAGCAACCAGTGGTGGCTCCTCCGCCAAGGCAGTGGAGCGTTGCCCCACTGCTTTTTTGCACTGAAAGACAGACAAAATAAAATGATAATAACTCGCGTTTAGCACCCTCCTAAAGTGCGCAGTGACTGCTTAGATGGCCCTCTCGGGCAGCCCAAACCAGTATTGCGCACTTTGCATGTTCTCCATTCAGGCTGCATTACAGCCTATATGGACCTTTGACCCTGTCAGCAGGTAGGTCGCCCCCCTCAGCCGCCACACGGTCCCCCTGTGCCGCTGTCCCGCTGTGATCGTTGCAGTCCTTCCTGTGCATTGATCTGGTTTTCCTGTTTTTCCTTTTGTGCCACTATTATTTCTGCCTTTCCTTTTCTCACTGTTACTGTTCTCCTCTTTTTTTTCTGCCTCTTCGCCCCAGCGCCTTGTGCCCTCCCCCCCCTGCCCCACCCGCTCCCCTGCCTCGCGATTCCCGCCGCTGCCTCCCTGGGGCCCGCCCCCCTGGTGCCCCATTCACCGCCCCGCTACCAGCTGCTCCTCCCTCCCATAGCCCTTCTTATGGAGGCGGCGCAGCGGCCGTGCCGCTGGCATGCCGCAGGCGCGCCAAATGCAAGCCCATCTGTGCCCGTCCGCGCCTGGACCGCGCCCAGTGCCAGAACTCCTGGCCCCCCGCCGAAACCATGAAAGCCGATGGAGATACGACCCCACCACCCTCCACACACTCAACACCGGCCGACCAGCCGCCTACTACCAAGCCACTCCGAAGCGCGCCCACGGACCCTTCTCCTGCCAAACCTGCAAATTCACCTGTGTCTGAACCTACATCCCACCACCCAGACCAGGCAACAACAACAACCACCTCAAGTGCATCCTACTCAACACCCGCTCCGTCCACAAGCACGCCCTCGAACTCTGGGACCTCCTCGATACAACAGCACCAGACGTCGCCTTCCTCACAGAAACCTGGATGAACGCCTCCTCAGCCCCCGACATCGCCCATAGCCATCCCGGACGGCTACAAGATCACCCAAAAGGACCACGTCAACCAAACCGGAGGAGGATTCGCCATCATCTGCAGGAACACCATCGACGTCACAACCAACTCCGAAGATGCCCTCACCACCGCCGAACACCTACACTTCCAGATCCACACCAACCCCAAGACCACCCTCAGAGGAACCCTCGTCTACAGACCCCCAGGCCCACGTACACAATTCAGTGAAGCCATCGCCGACTTCATCAGCCCACATGCCCTCGCCTCATCAGCCTACATCCTACTAGGGGACATGAACTTCCACCTGGAGAACAACAATGACAACAACACTACCACCCTGCTCGCCAACCTCGCCAACCTCGGACTCAAGCAACTGGTGAACACCCCCACCCACTACTCCGGCCACACACTCGACCACATCTTTTCCGCCAGCAGCCACGTTGCCTTCAGCCACTCCACCAGACTACACTGGACCGACCACAGCTGCATCCACTTCACCTTTAAGAAGACCACATCCCACCACCGCCCGTAACAGATCCCCCGTAGATGCAGGAGCAAAGTCACAGCAGACCAGCTAACCACATCACTGAGCCAGAACCCACCAATCGCCACCACTGACACCAACGACGCAGCCCACAACCTCACACAGTGGATCATCAACTGCGCCGACGCCCTTGCACCACTGAAGAACCCTCCAGGCAAGCCCGGGAACAGGAAAACAACATGGTTCACAGACGACCTCAAAGAATCAAAGACGTCCTGCCGAACCCTCGAGAAAACCTGTGGCAGCTAACAGACAACAGAAAACATGACAGCCCTCAAGAACGCCACCTGCAAACACCACCAGTTGATCTGCACCACCAAAAAGACATCGTTCGAAGAACTGCTGGACAACAACACACTCAACAGCAAGGAACTCTTCAGCATCGTAAAAGAGCTCTCCAATCCCAACGCCAACCGCAACAACATCACACCATCGCAAGACCTCTGCAACTCCCTCGCCACGTTCTTTCACCGCAAGATCGCCGATATCCCCCAGCCACCGAACCAACGCCCCCTACAACCACCCTCAGCGCCTGGATTCCCATCAGCATGGAAGACACCGCCCACGCTATGAACACCATCCACTCCGGCTCTCCTTCCGACCAATGCCCTCACCACATCTTCAACAAAGCCGACACCATCATTGCTCCCCACCTACGGAATGTCATAAACAACTCCTTCGCGTCCGCCACCTTCCCAGAGAGCTGGAAGCACGCAGAGATCAACGCCCTACTGAAGAAACCCACAGCGGACCCTAAAGAGCTCAAAAACTTCCTCCCCATCTCTCTTCTTCTCTTCCCGGCTAAAGTGATCGAGAAAATTGTCAATAAACAGCTGACCGCATTCTTCGTGGCCAATGGTTCCCTCGACCCATCCCAATCCGGATTTCGAGCAAACCACAGCACCGAGACCACCCTCTTCGCAGCCACCAATGACATCAGGACCCTACTCGACAACGGGGAAACTACCACCCTCACCCTCCTAGACCTCTCAGCCGCCTTTGATACAGTCTGCCACCGCTCCCTAATAAGCCGCCTCCACAATGCCGGGATCCAAGGTAAAGCCCTGGACTGGATCACCTCGTTCCTCTCCGACAGAACCCAGGGAGTTCGCCTCCCTCCCTTCCGCTCCGTGGCCACCGAGATCATCTGTGGCGTACCCCAAGGCTCATCGCTCAGCCCAACCCTCTTCAACATCTACATGAGCCCCCTCGCCACCATCGCACGCAAACACAACCTCAACATCATCTCATACGCCGACGATACCCAGCTGATACTCTCCCTCACCAAAGACCCAGCCACCGCCAAACTCAACCTCCAGGAAGGAATGAAAAACGTTGCGGAATGGATGAAACTCAGCCGTCTGAAACTGAACTCAGACAAAACGGAGGTCCTCATCCTAGGACCATCCCCAGCCGCCTGGGACGACTCCTGGTGGCCCACAGAACTGGGCACCGCACCGACACCCACTGACCACGCACGCAACCTGGGATTCATCCTGGACTCCTTTCTCACAATGACCAAGCAAGTCAACACCCTGCACATGCTCCGTAAGATCTTCCGGTGGATCCCTACCGGAACCAGAAAGACGGTCACCCAGGCCCTTGTCACCAGCCGACTAGACTACGGGAACGCCCAATACGCAGGAACCACAGCCAAACTTTAGAAAAGATTCCACCGCATACAGAACGCATCCGCACGACTCATCCTCGACATCCCCCGCCACAGCCACATATCAGCCCACCTGAGAGACCTGCACTGGCTCCCCGTCAACAAAAGGATCACATTCAGGCTCCTCACCCACGCACACAAAGCGCTCCACGACATAGGTCCCGAATACCTCAACAACCGCCTCACGTTCTACACTCCAACACGCAAACTCCGCTCCGCCAGCCTCGCCCTCGCCACCGTCCCACGGATCGGCAGAACCACTACCGGAGGAAGATCATTCTCCTACCTGGCAGCCAAGACGTGGAGCTCCCTCCCCGCCCACCTACGACTGACCCAGAACCACCTCACTTTCAGGAAACACCTCAAGACTTGGCTCTTCGAGCAGTAGAGCCCCCCCCAGCGCCTTGAGACCCTCACGGGTGAGTAGCGCGCTCTACAAATTTATTGATTGATTGATTGATATGGAGAACTTGCCCAGGCCCCCAGTCAACGTCTGAGTGCAGAAAAACGGGGCTCTGACCAATCACAACGCTGTAAAGGCAGCGTTGTGTTTGCATGACTAGGGGCCTGGCTGTGCTTCCTGTGGTCGAGCGAGGGAGGACTACATAGGAGAGACGGGAGAGGAAGCATTGAAAAGGTAAGTTTTTAATTGAATTTTTTCATAGCTGCTTCCTCTGCATCCTCCCCTCTTCCCACGTCCTCCCCCTACCTCACGCGCCCCCCTCCTGCCCCCCGATCTCAGATCAATGCTGGCTGCACCTGGAAGAAACTCAGAACGGCCAGGTTTTGGGCACTCTTCGAGGCTGGAGCCTCAGATTATGCTAGTTTAAACTGACTTTACAATGTAGATGCATACAAATACATTTACAACAATAAGTTTTAAAAGTTGATACTGAAGACCCATCAGCAGCTCTCATAATGTTTTCTAACATGGTGCCAGACCAGAAAGCCTTTGAAGCCATAATCCCCTCTAGTAAAATGAGCACAGAATCAAGAAACATGCATGCAAGCTTGAGACTTAACCATTTGACGCATCTGGCCAGTGTAGCTCAGGAGAAAAGAGAATAAAATTGTAGTAGGGAAATGAGCAACTGTCCAAGCAATGTTCTGAGAGATGATGTACAAGATTCATATACTTTTAGACATCAACAAGGCCAAGGCTTGGGTGGTCTGGGAAGGCAGGATCCTCCACACATGAGGAAAACATTTTTGTTCTTCTGGTAATGGAGAAGAAAACTGAAGAGCTTTGATTCTGGCACTCTTTGAAACAAAATAAGACATAGTAGCGTTACTGGTTTTGCAGAGAATGCTTTCAGTGGCAAATCATGATTTGAACAGATTCTAAACCAAATTAACATCCCATAAGCAACTCTCTTTAGCAAAAGGAGAAATACTCATCCCCATACCCCGTAGAAGTTTGCAGAGGATAAGACGTCCTCAAAGATGTTTTCCATCAATATAAAAATGTTAAATGTTTAAGTGAGAGATCTGTGGACACTGACTGTTCTGTTTGACTTACCTGAAGAAGCCAGGTGACTAGAAAGAATAGCTATTGAAGGAACATTTGACAAAGTGGGATTTGTGTTTAATTCCCTGCACCAGGGAGCCCGAGTTGGCCAGGTTAATTTGTGAACTCTGGCTGTCACAGGTGCCCAAGCCTTAAAGATGAAATTGAGAGATTCAAATGAAAGTCCTGGGGTGGAACATAGAGCTCAAACATCTTCAATACCATCAGTTGTAAGCTGCCTGAAAGAGCCTGGAAGATATGTTGCTGTTACTGAAAGGCTGTGTTTTATCTACAGTATGAACAAAATTGTCTTGCTATCTTTCCAAACACCTTGGCCCGAGTGCCTACTAGGTCGTTCATGTATTTTACTGTTGTGAGATTGACCATCCAGAGGAGGTCAGAACAGTGTGCACTCCTGTTTGTGAAAGTCTGTATGGCAAAGGAGCCTGCAGAAGGTTCCATCAACAACCGTGCTCCACCATTGGAGAACTGACAACAATGAGTAACCCATAAAGATGAACTTGCATTTCTAACAGGAGATATGGAGTGAAATGGAAAATGGATCTTCCATTTCATGAATGGAGGTGGTCCAGCTGGTATTTTACCATTACATTGCAGGCTATACTTATGTACTTTGAGGGACTTTACATCACAGGCAAGTACAGTGGGAGGGGCTTTATATCACAGGTAAGTACAGTGGGAGGGACATTACATCACAGATAAGTACATCAGGAGTGTTTACAAGGCAGGTACGTTTTAGATTGTTTTACTTCCTAGATAGACCTTTACATTGCAGAGAAGTGTGTTAATGATGTGTGTGTATATATATATTCACTGAAAAAACCATAGGTTATAGACCATATATAGTTAGGAATTAGCATTTAAAAAACCTTATTTTACTCACACAAAACCATTGAAATTCCATATATAGTTAGTTGTACTAACTATATATCGCGCACCCGCAATCCACTGCTGATGATGTCACATATTACATCATTCATGACATGGTCAGTGACATCACTGATGACATCACTGATGACATCTCAAATGACATCACTGATGACAACATCCAGTGACTGTATGTTTCTGTAAAGTTAAAATATGTCTTATATATTGAAGAATGAGTGGATGTATAAGTGTCTGGATGATGTATTTAGTAGGTGCATGACTGACTGTATAAGTGAGTGATTAAATGTGTCTCACTGAGTGCATGGGTTAGTGACTAAACTGTTTTAAATTGTGCACCATTGTGTCTGTTGTTTTGTAATCTGATGCATGTGTTGATCATTAGCTATATGACTAACTATATGGGTTATTGATTAGTTGGCCAAGTATTTGTATGGGAGACTGAGTGTGTGTGTGGGTGTCTGGGAGGTGTATGACTCTGTGCATAGATGTGTGAGCAGTTGATTCACTAGATGTATGGGTTCAAAAGTGCATGTGGAAACAGCTGTATGGGCGGTTTACTGTGTGCATGAGTGTATTGGTGAGTGAATGGATATCTCAGTGCTACATGTCAAAGTAAGTACATATGTAAAACACAGTACATGTGGTAGTTGACATATATAAATAACTGTGCATAAGAGCCAGTGAATGTGTGAGTGGCTGTATGGATTATTGTGAACTTGTATCAGGGATTGTATAACAGAGTAAATATGTGTTATTATATGTTTCAATAAGTAAGGTGTGTTTAACTATATAGTTGAGGAAATGGAGGTGTGATTGATTCTTTGCAAGACTGATTAGGTGTGTGAGTAACTCCATGGATGAGTGACAGTCTGTGAGTGTCTGTTTACACTGAGTGTATCTAAGGTTATATTAGAGTCTGAAGAGGTTCATCGTATCATCACATGAATGATGTCATAAGTAATGTCAAATGAGATGTCATCAGTGATGTCATCAGTGATGTCATTTGAGATGTCATCAGTGATGTCATCAGTGATGTCACTGACCATGTCATGAATGATGTAATATGTGACATCATCAGCAGTGGATTGCGGGTGCGCGATATATAGTTAGTACAACTAACTATATATGGAATTTCAATGGTTTTGTGTGAGTAAAATAAGGTTTTTTAAATGCTAATTCCTAACTATATATGGTCTATAACCTATGGTTTTTTCAGTGAATTTTCAAGGTTTTGTAAATGCTAATTCCTAACTATATATGGTCTATAACCTATGGTTTTTTCAGTGAATTTCATAGGTTTTTTAATAGCAAATCTTTATAAAAATAATACATTTTAAATCGAATTTTATATTTTATAATTTTTTTATTTTTTTTTTATATTATTTTTGGTGCGCTCCCGGGGCGCGGACAGGTGAATGCACGGGTAAGCGCAATCTTGCGGCGCGCCCCGGGGCGCGTACTGATGCGCGTCCCGGAAGCGCTATTGCCGCGAACGAAAACAACATCGTGACGTATCGCGTAGCCGCCACGCCTTGCGTCATAAGACACGTATCGCGTAGCCGCGAGATGCGTCTTATGACGCACCGCGTAAGCGCACCCGGAAGCGCATACGATCGCGCAACGTAAGCGCCCCGATGCGCTTACGATACACGCCCGGGACGAGCCCCGGGGCGCGTAGCGTAAGCGCGTCAAACCATGTGACTTTAAAATAACACTTTTCATTGGTTCAGAACTTTTTTTTTTCCAAATTGTGTGAAACCCACCCATTTCTCTCACTATTGCTTTGTACTTGGAGAGAGCAAGAGCTGTTCTGTCTACTCTATCTCCTACTTTTCTGATCTCCAGCAATGGCTGCAAGAGAGTCATCCAGCAGTGATTCAGATGGATTTTTAGATGAGGACCCTCCTCAGCAAAAGAAAAAAACCCATTTCATCTGGAAATTTTACGACATCCCTGAAGGACAGAAAAAAGTCAACGCTCCCAAAGTAACCTGCAAAATATGTGGGAGTAGTTTATCCAGAGGCAATCCTCTGAAAAAATATAGTTTTGGGAATGCTAATTTGATCAGGCATGTGAAAAGAAGACACCCTAACAACTTTGCCAGGGAGAGTGTCAGAGAGCTGGCACGGAATGTACCCACAGATGGCGGCAGCACCTCCACTGGTGGAGCAACACCTTCGGGACCACCCCGTGGAAGAATGGTCCCTAACATTCAGCCGGTGTTTGCAGGCATCAAATTTTTGTGCACGGAGTGTGACGAACTGCTCTGCTATGGGGAGCAGAGTGTTGAACTCATTGCCCTAAAGAAACAGCAACACCGCTGCTCTTCCAGTCCCTAAATTTTCAAATTTTTTTGCTCCTGTTGAGCAGTTTTGGAATCCTTGTTTTTGTTTTTCCCTTGACAAAAATCCCAAAATAATATAAAATTGTTTTAAAAAGTCTAAAAAAAATATAAAACAACAAAAACAAAAAAATATATATAAAACAACAAAATCAAAAAAAAAGTTCTTTTCAGAACTACCTCCAATTTATAAAAAGAAGCTTTTTTTTTTTTTTTTAAAAGTCTGTAATTTTTAATCTCCATGGTACGCTCCCCGGTGCGCGTACCGGGCGCTCACCCCCGCGAAAATCGAATTTTTTTTTCTTTTTTTTTCACCCGCGGGAGCCTTTTATGGCCCCCACATCAAAAGTAGGGGGTCAGGGGGGTGTACCCTGCCCCCTTTTGCTCATTTCCCCCCTTTGATTCTTGCCACCTCTTGTGTCTCAATCCTACCGAGACACAAGATGGCGGCCGCTGCGGACTGTTTCGAATGTTTACAGACACCCGAGAACCAATCAGCTTGCCGTGCGCAAGTCGCGTGGCGCGCCTGGAGCGCTCCCCGGTACACGTACCGGGCGCGGCTCTAGATATATATCTTTTTTTAAACCTAATTTACTCAAAATTCACAGGACCACATATCTTGAGACCTAGCAAAGGCACATCGGGCAAACAATATCTACAATTTTGCCAAGTTTCGTGGAAATCCATTCAGCCGTTCGAGCTAAAAGTGAGGCCAACCGCCCTATGGAAAATTGCATGGCAAAAACACGTTTTGGGACCCCCCTTTTTTCTCGGCCCCCCCTTGACGACCCCCCCCCCCCCAAATTTTCAGGGGCTGCTCAGAAACAAAATGTTCCATTTTCCTGAAAATTTCAGCCAATTCCGTCCACAAACGCCAAAGTTATTAGACATAGAATTTTCAAAAATCCCATAGAGAAAAAATCCTAACTATATATACCTACTGGCGACCGCCAGTAGGTAATATATATATATATATATATATATATATATATATATATATATATATATATATATATATATATATATATTCACTGAAAAAACCATAGGTTATAGACCATATATAGTTAGGAATTAGCATTTAAAAAACCTTATTTTACTCACACAAAACCATTGAAATTCCATATATAGTTAGTTGCACTAACTATATATGGCGCACCCGCAATCCACTGCTGATCATGTCACATATTACATCATTCATGACATGGTCAGTGACATCACTGATGACATCACTGATGACATCTCAAATGACATCACTGATGACAACATCCAGTGACTGTATTTTTCTGTAAAGTTAAAATATGTCTTGAGTGGATGTATAAGTGTCTGGATGAAGGATTTAGTAGGTGCATGACTGACTGTATGAGTGAGTGATTAAATGTGTCTCACTGAATGCATGGGTTAGTGACTAAACTGTCTTAATTTGTGCATCATTATGTCTGTTGTTCTGTAAACTGCTGCATGTGTTGATCATTAGCTATACGAGAGGCTATATGTGTTATTAATTGGTTGCCCAAGTATTTCTATGGGAGATTGAGTTTGTGTGGGGGTGGCTGGAAGGTGTGAGACTCTATGCATAGATGTGTGAGCAGTTTATTCACTAGGTGTATGAGTTCAAGAGTGCATGTGGAAACAGCTACATGGGCAGTTGACTGTGTGCATGAGTGTATTGATGAGTGAATGGATATCTCAATGCTACATGTCATAGTAAGTACATATGTAAAACACAGTACATGTGAGAGTTGGCATATATAAATAACTGTGCATGAGAGCCACTGAATGAGTGAGTGGTTGTATCGATCATTGTGAACTTGTATCAGGGATTGTATAAGAGAGTAAATATGTGTTAGTATATGTTTCAATAAGTAAGGTGTGTTTAACTGTATAGTTGAAGAAATGGAGGTGAGATTGTTTCTTTGCATGACTGACTGGGTGTGTGAGTAACTCCATGGATGAGTGGCAGTGTGTGAGTGTCTGTATACACTGAGTGTATCTAAGGTTATATTAGAGTCTGAAGAGGTTTATCGTATTAGCACAAGAATGATGTCAAATGAGATGTCATCAGTGATGTCATCAGTGATGTCATTTGAGATGTCATCAGTGATGTCATCAGTGATGTCACTGACCATGTCATGAATGATGTAATATGTGACATGATCAGCAGTGGATTGCGGGTGCGCCATATATAGTTAGTGCAACTAACTATATATGGAATTTCAATGGTTTTGTGTGAGTAAAATAAGGTTTTTTAAATGCTAATTCCTAACTATATATGGTCTATAACCTATGGTTTTTTCAGTGAATTTTCAAGGTTTTGTAAATGCTAATTCCTAACTATATATGGTCTATAACCTATGGTTTTTTCAGTGAATTTCAATGGTTTTTTAATAGCAAATATCATAAGCTGTCGAATGTCAAGTACGTGGTAAGTAAAAACATTTTCGTGTTTATGCACACTGATCTGCTTTGAATGCTGCCCCCCACCCCTCATTTCTATTAGGAGTACTCTCTCTTTGCAGATAGTGAAGGGTAGTTAACGCAGCCCTTTGCCCCCTTTGTAATCCGTCGTGCCTGCTTCTCTCTCCATTTGATTGATTGTTCTCTTTGGTTCATTCTCTATTTACAAACAAGCACAGAGTCGCAATACTCTGTTTAGTCTTTGCAGATAGCGAAAAATCGTGTAAAAAAACAAAAGGAATCGAGCAAAATCAGTAGGCCACTAATGGGATCTCTTTTTGACCTCGCTAAAATAGAAACATTAGGAACAACCTGTTGAAAATAGCAATGCGTATGTACATAAGCGGCGTTCATTTGTGTTCACAGTACCCCTTGTTGATTGTTTCAATCGAGCATTGAATTGTTCGATGTTAATTCTCTTAAGGATCTTCTCTACCTGCAAACGAGGAAGAATAGGAATATTCTCTCTCCCTTTGCAGATAGTGAAGGGTAGGTAACGCAAGCCTTTAACACGTCGTACCTATTTCATTCCTCATTGATTGATTGATTGTCCGAACATTGACTGTTTGGGAATTAGTTCTTTTTGGAGGTATTCCCTGTTTGCAAATAAACGTAGGAAAATCTTTGCAAGTAGTGAAAGGGTACGTAATGCGGACCTTTCTCCCCCGTTGTAATCTGTCATGCCTATCTACTCCCCACTGATTGATGCACCTGTTTCACCCGGACCATTTACTAGACATACGTCATCTGGCCCGACCAGAGAGCACCCCTAGTGAAAAGGACATATGCAATAATAACGAAGTGATCACTGTATCCTGTTAACAGAAACTTTAGCATGAAACAACCTGGAAAGAAAAGAATAGGAAAACGAAAATCAGTAGGCCACTGATGAACATGAACTTTTATTAAACAACGAACAAAGAAACGATAACATAACGTAATGATAAAACCTATTAATGTCCTAGAAACAAGAAAACGTTAAAATATGCCAGTGGTGAGAGACCAGAAAAACAGTAAGAGAAACCAAATCACCCCTCGCTGTCCCACCGCCTGCCACGCCAAAAAAATCGATAGACTAGGGAAAATGCAAGTCAGTAGAACATCCGCCCCCACTCTGGAAACTTCCAAGGTGGGGCAGGGTTCCGGCTACGCCCAGCCGGGAGCAGCCCATATAAGGCAGGTCCTGCTGCCACGCCTCGGCCAGGAGATCCTAACGTAGGGTGTAGCCGGAGGAGAGGCCGAGACCAACGGGACCCGGCCAGGGAATTGCCTTTACAACGCTGAACAGTTGCAGGGGGGGGGGATGTCTCCTCGACCCTCCCCTCTCTCTCCCAGTCCGGCCGCGGTGGCCCTTGAGAGTTGCAGGTATTCCCGCCACATGCTCTTCCGGTCCGGCCACCAACGGTCGGGGGGCCGAGACCGACGGAATCCGGCTGCAGCCGATAAACCAAGAAACCCGTTCATGGGGCCAGAGCCAGGGGCGTCCGGCCGACATCTACCGGAAGCCCGGCCCGAAGACGGACGGGACACTTCTTCTTTCTTGTATAATTGCTGCAACAACCCTGGGGGGGGATGTCTTGCACATGCCTCCGACCCCCCCCCCTCGTCCTCATCGCCTGGTCCGGCCATAACAAATCTCAAGCGAGACGCCGTGGGGTGCACTGGGAGGGAGAGACGGTGCGAACAGGCCTCTCCCGCCTCCCCAGTGGAGGCTTCCCAGCTGCACCCTCAGCGGTCCAGGCGCCCGGAAAAGAGTTCTTCCACTGTGGCCATGCTGCAACGTCTCGCCCGGCAGGGTGGAGCCCGTCCGCTCATTTGACCCCGCGATCGCCAGTAGCTACCGAACTCTCAAAATGGCGGTCGACCTGGCAAGAGCGGGCCCAGCATAAAGAAATGGCCCGGTCACTGGTTGACTCCACCACCGTAGTCCTCCACGACCTTGAAGATTCTAGAGGAGCCGCGGGAGTCTCCGACCCCCGATGGGGAATGACTGCCATGATCACCCATGGAGTGACGAAACTGTATCCGCGGGACGTCGGCGCCAGCCTCACTTTGAATTACTAGAATCCTGCAGACCTCACTTCCGGTGAAAGCACAGTGTGACCCGGTAGGAAAAATTGTTGCACCCCCTCCCCTTTTTGACTGATAGTTCAAACCACCGATCCTTTCCTTTGCCCTTTTAACGGAACTTTGGACTGCCTCCCCCTCTTTTACATTTTCTAGAGAAAACAAAACATTAACCACTACATTAGCATAGCAGTTGACACCAGAACTGTTTTCAAATTGAAAACCAACAACATCTTCAACAGAATCCTTTTTGTTTCTGCTGTGACCCTGCTCCAGCACAGGCATTGTCCCCAGCAGTAATTCTGCAATGCCGGTAAGAATAGCTGTGGTGCCTACTGGACTCACTCACCCCCGCGGCGCCCCACGCCGTTATTTGCTGGGCGGCAACTTGCTAGACATCACTTTCGTGACATCCAGATTTCAGCGCGTTCTGCTGCCTTGGAACTATTCGCACAACAGACCGCTACTGACAAGAATATTTCATTATTGGTGCTGTCAATTTCAATAAATCTATTACTGTTTTTGTTTTGTTGTATATTTTTATATGTTATTAAAGTTTTATATTCCTACTACTTTGTTGGAGTGCTATATATTTTTTATGTGACACATAATTGTAAAAACTTTGATGTACAAAGAGTCATTCCTGGAATCTTCCGCTTCAGGCTCGGTCCCCTCCCCAATCACAATACAGGATAGTTTTCAGATAGTAGGAACACGTGTGGTGTGACGGATCTCATCGGGTGTGGGCCTTGATCTACTATAACTCCTTTGAAGAGGGGTGATTCTTTACAGCTGGGGCCATAAACTACATCTGCAGGGCTAGCTGATAGCCTGGACAATCGGACACAGAGGAAGAGGAGTGTCACAGGGTGCGGTAGTGAATAGGGCGAAAGGGAGGTGTCGGGCGGGCACAGTGTGATTCTCAGGGAAGAGCAGCGCAGATGGGGGGAGGTTTATTGCCCATGCATAAGACAGAGAGCGGGGGTGACCAGTGCCTGGGGAAGATGCTTGCGAGGGTGAGGAGCCATGCTACGAATCGACAGCGTGCAGAGAGTGGGTCTGGTCAAGACATCTAAAATGGCTGCCGTGCACGACAAAAGTGTGGCATTTCAAAAAAGGCAAGATGGCGCAGACAATGTTTTTCAACACTTCCTCATTTCCTTCGAATCGAACGTTAACAGACGTTGGGGCATATTACCAAAGTTAAGCGATATTTATCGCTAACGATGCTTACCAACCAATTTTTTACCACTAAGCATCGTCAGAAATTATCGAAGATAAACCTTACTATTATCAAGGTTTATCGCAAATGCGATAATAAACGGCCGCAATGCATGAATATCGCTAAAAACTCAGCGATATTCATGCATTACCGAGCTAATACTCTTAGCCATGTTATCCACCTCCCATTGGATAACATGGCTAAGAACTGCTCAGGGCAGGTGTTACTTTTTGGAGATATTCGCGCTTAGCGCGAATATCTCCAAAAGTTGGTAATAGGAGATAGATATCTTGCATGTTGTAATGCAAGTTATTGTGGTATATGGAACTCATACCATAATCTCTCAGGAAAGCAGAAACTGATCCTTTTGGGACCGCCTAAAAAGGCCTAGGGGGTGAGGAGTACTCTACTTTGCCCCCTTTTCACGTTCCGAACTATTTTATTTTACTCTCTTCTGTAATTACACAAAATACCAGCGATAAGATGCATCGGAGACACACAGTGAGAGAAAGGAGGCCGGAGATGAAGAAGACATGTCAAATACACATTGGAGATAATATAGTGGCAGAAGGGAAGTAAATATGAGTAAACTTACCATGTAACATAAAAATGTTGCACTCTATACTATAAGTCTCATTTTATACTACAATCACTTCGCTACAACCTCATAAATTAAAAATAAAAATAAATAATGTCTCAAACAATTTTTGATTTCTAAATATAAATTTATTCTTCAGAATTTTCTAAATTTGAAACAACTAGTAACATGTCCTCATCAGTAATTTCCTCTTCAATCATCTCATCTGGAATCTCCTCATTAAAAGTCTGCAATGATGATTCTTGTAACTCTATGGTCTCCAAACACTCGATAAATTCGCCATCAAGAGATTGATCAAAAAAATCATTCAAGTCATCTCCTCCTTCTGACAATATTTCATTATTGGTGCTGTCCATTTCAATCAATGTAGTGGAATCATTCAAGTCATCTCCTCGTGACAATATTTCATTATTGGTGCTCTCAATTTCAATCAATGTAGTGGAATCATTCAAGTCATCTCCTCCTTGTGACAATATTTCATTATTGGTGCTGTCCATTTCAATCAATCTAATGGAATCATACAAGCCATCTCCTCCTTGTGACAATATTTCATTATTGGTGCTCTCAATTTCAATCAATGTAGTGGAATCATTCAAGTCATCTCCTTGTGACAATATTTCATTCTTGGTGCTGTCCATTTCAATCAATCTAATGGAATCATACAAGTCATGTCCTCCTTGTGACAATATTTCATTATTGGTGCTCTCAATTTCAATCAATGTAGTGGACAATTCAAAAGAAATTGCCACGGTCTCTTCATTGTGAGCCATTTTATTTTGAAATTGCTTGCTGTAAATTGCAGAAAAAAATAATCACTTTCATTTATCGTTTTTAGTAATACATAATATAAAACTAACTTCATCAAGTATTTAGTATAACAGAAGGACTGCAAATAAATAACAGAAAACATTTTTCAAATTATCTTCAAGTGTACAACATAGTTCCCCTTACAAATTAACAACTCACCTTTTTAAAAGTAGCAGAAGTGTTAGTACTGTGTAAATCAAACACCAGAAATTCACCACCAAAAATTCCTCACAAATGTACCTCAGACAGTAGTATCGCAAAATGGCTGTGGTTTCCTCTCATTTGACATATATACATAACCAATTAACTTTCATCACACACAAATACAAAACCAAAGTAACATTTTAATTGGTTCTAAATTTCAACACTTTCAAATGTGTTTTCCCCATGCAATTTTCCATAGGACATTTACATACGTCTACAGCCTGAATGGCTGAACGGAATTACACCAAACTTGGCAAAATGGTACATCAAACCTAAGAGGTCAGGAAGGATCTACTATGCCCCCTTATGGTCATTTCCCCCTTCGCTTTGGCCTCCTCTTGTCTCTCAATCCTACCGAGAGACAAGATGGCGGCCGCTACGGACTGTTTGGAATGTTGACAGACGCCGGAGAACCAATCAGCTTCGCAAAGCTCCGTAACGCGAAAAGTACGCGAAGCGGAGCGCTGTTACAGATATATATCTTTTTTTGAACGTTAATTTCTCAAAATCCACTGGAGCACATATATTGAGACCTAGCAAAGGCACATCGGGCTACCAGTCCCTAATATTTTACCAAGTTTCGTGCAAATCCATTCAGCCGTTCGATTATTATTATTATTATTTTTTTTTGCCCCGCGGGGCCCTTTTAAAACCTCCACATCAAACCTAGGGGGTCAGCGAGGATCTACTATTCCCCCTTATGGTCATTTGCCCCTTCGCTTTCGCCTCCTCTTGTCTCTCGATCCTACCGAGAGACAAGATGGCGGCCGCTACGGACTGTTTGGAATGTTGACAGACGCCGGAGAACCAATCAGCTTCGCTTCACAAAGCTCCGTTGCGCGAAAAGTCCGCGAACCAGAGCGCTAACCGGTCCGCTGTTACAGATATATATCTTTTTTTAAACGTTAATTTCTCAAAATCCACTGGAGCACATATATTGAGACCTACAAAAGGCACATCGGGCTACCAGTCCCTACAATTTTGCCAAGTTTCGTGCAAATCCATTCAGCCGTTCGGGCTAAAAGTGAGGCCAACCGCCCTATGGAAAACTCAATGTTAAAAACACGTTTTGGGACCCCCCTTTTTTCTCGGCCCCCACTGGACGAACCCCCCCCAAATTTTCAAGGGCTGCTCAGAAACAAAATGTGCCATTTTCCTGAAAATTTCAGCCGATTCCGTCCACAAACGCCAAAGTTATTAGACATAGAATTTTCAAAAAACCCATAGAGAAAAAATCCTAACTATATATACCTACTGGCGACCGCCAGTAGGTAATATATATATATATATATATATATATATATATATATATATATATATATATATATAAATATATATATATATATATATATATATATATATATATATTCACTCAAAAAACTATAAGTTTTAGTGGTGTTATAGTTAGCTGGACATTTTACTCATACAAAACCATTGAAATTGCTCCTATATAGTTAGTTGTACTAACTATATTTCGCGCACCCGCAATCCACTGCTGATGATGTCACATATTAGATCATTCATGACATGGTCAGTGACATCACTGATGACATCTCAAATGACATCACTGGTGACATCACTGATGACATCATCCAGTGAATGTGGTTTGCTTCGTTATTTAAATATGTATTATATATATAGCAATTTGCATTGAAGAATAAGTGGATATATATAAATAAATATTTGGATGGAGGATTTAGTAGCAGTGTAATTGACTGCTTACTTGACCAATTTATAATGTCTCACTAAATATAGTGGATAGTGACTAAACTGTGTGAATATCTGTATCACTTTGTCAGTTGTTGTGTAAACTGATTCTACAGTTGGTTACTAGCTATGTGAAAGTCTATATTAGTTATTGATTAGTTAACTGAGTATTTTTATGGGAGTGTGAAAGTGTGTGTGGTTCGGTGGGGGGGTGTGACTGTCCAAAGATGTGTGAATAGTTGATTCAGTAGATATATGAAGTTAAAACTACATGTTCTAACAGTTGTTTGGGTGAGTGAATATCTTTATGGGTGTGGTGATGAGCAAATATATTTCTCAATGGTACAGGTCCAACAAACTAGAAAAATAAAAGGCAGTGTATGTGTCAGTTGTTGTATATAAATAAGTATACATAAGACACAATGATTGTGTGAGTGACTGTATGGATAACTGTATACTTGTAATAATGATTTTATCATTCACTAAGTATGACTTACTATCTAAATGAATAGAAGAAGTGGTGTTTGTATAAGTGTTTTGCTAAGTAAATATGTAAGTATGATCCATTGTTTGCATAAGTGAGTAGGATGACTTCATATGTGAATAGGATGCGTGCTGTTGTTTAATGTCGATATAGATGTATAAGTATTTTTGATAGTGTTCTATTGTTCATTGACAGCATGTATGAGTGAATCCATAGGTAAGTGATTAGATGTGTGTATACATCTATGAATCACTGAGTGGATTTTTAGATACTTGTATTGCTGTGACAATGGATTTAAATATGATACTCTGTATTTTACAAAGAGTGATGAAAAATTGTAATAGTGTATGAAAAGGTGTATGTGATTGTCACGTGGAAAATGTCATCAGTGATGTCATTTGAGATGTCATCAGTGATGTCACTGACCATGTCATGAATGATCTAATATGTGACATCATCAGCAGTGGATTGCGGGTGCGCGAAATATAGTTAGTACAACTAACTATATAGGAGCAATTTCAATGGTTTTGTATGAGTAAAATGTCCAGCTAACTATAACACCACTAAAACTTATAGTTTTTTGAGTGAATTTCAAAGGTTTTTTAAAAGCTAATTCCTAACTATATAACTCCTGAAACCTATGTTTTTTTCAGTGAATTTCAAAGGTTTTTTAAATGCTAATTCCTAACTATATAAGGCTTGAAACCTATGCTTTTTTCAGTGAATTTGCAAGGTTTTTTAAATGCTAATTCCTAACTATATAAGGCCTGAAACCTATGGTTTTTTCAGTGAATTTCAAAGGTTTTTTAAATGCTAATTCCTAACTATATAAGGCCTGAAACCTATGGTTTTTTCAGTGAATTTGCAAGGTTTTTTTAAATGCTAATTCCTAACTATATAAGGCCTGAAACTTATGTTTTTTTCAGTGAATTTCAAAGGTTTTTTAAATGCTAGTTCCTCACTATATAAGGCCTGAAACCTATGGTTTTTTCAGTGAATTCGCAAGGTTTTTTAAATGCTAATTCCTAACTATATAAGGCCTGAAACCTATGGTTTTTTCATTGAATTCGCAAGGTTTTTTAAATGCTAATTCTATTAGCGGATAACGTTTTTATATATTAAAACGTTTTTTAAATCTCAAATGTCTGCTTTGCTAACAGAGTTTTTAAGCACAGGCTCTTTTGTCTCTGGTGGCCATCTTGGGAGACTGCAATCAGAATTTTTTAAATGAAATATAAGAGGATTTGAGAAGTCACTCAAAATGTGCCCTAATTTTTCTTTCTTCAGCACTAATCATAATTTCTATGGCAAAATGAACCCCCTCATTTTGTTCCTTTGCAAATTAAATGTTTTAAGTGTTAACACTTTATTCCAATCAAGATGACTTCAGGTGTGCCATACGTTTGTCATAAGTAAGACTGTTAGCGCTCTAGTTGTTCTTTGGAACACTCTGGGACAGTCTGTCATTGGGCTATAGTTGGGCTACATCTGGCTGATATTTGGGCTACATTTGTTTTTTTTTGTCTCTGGTGGCCATCTGTGGGCTACATTGGGCTACATTGGGTTACATTGGGCTACACTGGGCTACATTTGGGCTCTAACATATATATAGCCCAATGTAGCCCAATATATATTTTTTCAAAGTTAATTTTCGTAAAAACCACTGGAGCACATATCTTGAGACATAGCAAAGGCACATCGGGCTACCAGTCCCTACAATTTTGCCAAGTTTGGTGGAAAACCATTCAGCCGTTCGGGCTAAAAGTGAGTCCAACCGCCCTATGGAAATTAACATGGGGAAAACACGTTTTGGGACCCCCCCTTTTATCCCGGCCCCCGCTTGACGAATCTCCCCCAAACTTTCAGGGAAGGACCGGAGCGCCGTGAGGGAAAGTTAAGGAAAATTTCAGGAAGATTCCTCAACCGGCGCCAAAGTTATTTCCAATAGAATGTTGCGATTGCCCTATGGAAAACAATCCTAACTATATAACGTTTTTGTATATTAAAACGTTTTTTAAATCTCAAATGCCTGCTTTGCTAACAGAGTTTTTAAGCACAGGCTCTTTTGTCTCTGGTGGCCATCTTGGGAGACTGCATATCAGAATTTTTTTAATGAAATATAAGAGGATTAGAGAAGTCACTCAAAATGTGCCCTAATTTTTCTTTCTTCAGCACTAATCATAATTTCTATGGCAAAATGAACCCCCTCATTTAGTTCCTTTGCAAATTAAATGTGTTAAGTGTTTACACTTTATTCCAATCAAGATGACTTCAGGTGTGCCATACTTTTGTCATAAGTAAGACTGTTAGCGCTCTAGTTGTTCTTTAGAACACTCTGGGACAGTCTGTCATTGGGCTATAGTTGGGCTACATCTGGCTAAAAATTTGGGCTACATTTGTTTTTTTTGTCTCTGGTGGCCATCTTTGGGCTACATTGGGCTACATTGGGCTACATTTGGGCTCTAACATATATATAGCCCAATGTAGCCCAATATATATTTTTTCAAAGTTAATTTTCGTAAAAACCACTGGAGCACATATCTTGAGACATAGCAAAGGCACATCGGGCTACCAGTCCCTACAATTTTGCCAAGTTTGGTGGAAAACCATTCAGCCGTTCGGGCTAAAAGTGAGTCCAACCGCCCTATGGATATTAACATAGGAAAAACAAGTTTTGGGACCCCCCTTTTATCTCGGCCCCCGCTTGACGAATCCCCCCCAAACTTTCAGGGAAGGACCAAAGCGCCGCGAGGCAAAGTTAAGGAAAAGTTAAGGAAAATTTCAGGAAGATTCCTCGACCGGCGCCAAAGTTATTCCCAATAGAATGTTGCAATTTCCCTATGGAAAACAATCCTAACTATATATACCTACTGGCTATCGCCAGTAGGTAATATATATATATATATATATATATATATATATATATATATTCCTGAAAAAAACGGAGGTTACGAGGATTTTATAGTTAGGCTCAGATTTCACTCGTATATCACCAGAGAAATTCAGCAGTTATAGTTACCTGAGCTAACATTCACTTATGCCCCGCAATGCACTGCCTATGACCTCGCACAATAAATCATAAGCAGTGCATTGTTGTGGTGTAAGTTTTAGTTAGCTCAGGTAACTATAACTGTTGTATTTCTATGGTACTGCATGAGTAGAATCTGAGCCTAACTATAAAACCCCTGTAACCTTTGTATTTTTCTGTGAATTTTTAAGGTTTTTTAAATTCTATTTCCGAACTATAATTTCCCTGTAACCTTTGTTTTTTTCAGTGAATTTCAACCTTTTTTTAATGTTATTTCCTAACTGTAACCTGTAACCTTTGAGAGTGAGTGTGTGAGTGAGTTAATGAGTGTCTCGGTGTGTGTGTGAGTGAGTGTGTGAATGTTTCCCTTGGTGTGTGAGTGGGAACATGATTGTCTCAGTGGCTCTGTGAGTGGAAGCGTGGATGTCAGAGTGGGTGTGTGAGTCTCTGAGTTGTTCTGTGAGCTTGTGCATGAGTGCCTTCTACTCGTTTTCTGTCTTTTTTCTCTTCACTTATGACCTTTATTTTGCCTCTTTATGCTAGTTACTGACCTTTTATTTTCCTCTTTCCTTTCCTTCTTCAGCTTTCTACTGGGCCTGGGCGGAGCTCATGGAGTTTCACTCCGTGGATTTCTGCGGAGCCACCGAAAAACGTTGCCAATTTCGGCAGAGTTCCGTGCAAGTTTCTGACCTTTATTTTGCTGCTTTCTGCTCATTTCTGACCTTTATTCTACTTCTTGGGCCTAGTTTCTGACCTTTATTCTGCCTCTACCTGCTCATATCTGACCTGTATTTTGCCTCTTTCTGCTTGTTGCTGACCTTTATTCTGCCGGTTTCTGCTCATTGTTGACCTTTATTCTGCCTATCTCTGCTCATTACTGACCTTTATTCTGCCTCTCTCTGCTCGTTTCTGTCCCTTATTATGCCCCTTTCTGCTCCTTCTCCTTTGTACCTTGGGGGGGAACCTTAAGGCCCAGCGGTCCCAGCCAGCTCCCCACCTCTTGCGGGAGCCGGCATTGCTGCTGCACGGAGGGAGCTGCTGGAAAGGCAGCTACCTTCGTGCAGGAGCAAATCTCATTCCCTGCCCAAAGAGATGCAGCCCCCACTTCCAGTGGGTGGTAGCACTTTGACAATGTTTGCTTTAGCTTGGTGGGAGCTGCGGGCTCCTGCCAAGCTAAAGCAAACAGCAGTGTCCTGGGAGTGGGGACATTTTATAGCTTTTGTCATTTTATAGCTCTGTATGAATAGCACTGTGCTAATCCTATACTTAAAAACATTGTTGTAGAAATTGGAAAATACTTAGTCCCTTTCTATCTCGGCGTGAATGGCACTGTGCTAATCCTATGCTTAAAGATTTTGATAGAAAAGCAGACATTTGGGGTGGGCAAATTTAGAGTGTCGCTGGTGTTGAGGGTGCTCTATACTAGAGCTGCTTTCCACCTAAACTTGGAAACTACCCAGAGTTCTCTGCTTCTTTTTTGCATATAGTATGCGTCACTCTATGCCTGAAAGGGGATTGTTTATATGATATATATATATATATTGGCGTCATGGCGGCAGCGCTGGCTTCATCGAATTAAACCACCCTTGCACCAGCACTTTTGGGTCGACTCTTTGTTGCTTTCTATTCGACATTTTTTGTCTTCTTAGTGACAAGCTTCGCTATATATATATATATATATATATATATATATATATATCAATGCTCGAAGGTGTCCACCTTTGAGTAGCACGCGAACAGCAGCTTGGTTTATGTATAGGTGAGGACGGGGATCCGTTCGTAGACGCCGCTCCATTCGGGATCTGCCCGACGCGTTTCGAAGCTCCATATGCTTCTCTTCAGGGGCTTTAACGGAAGCGGTGTGCGCAACCACCGACTCACTTCTCCATTTTATATGTAACACACCCACCGATGGGAGGCTCAAATGAGACTGTGCATTCTGGGAAGTGTGGTCCGGGAAGCACACAATCAAGTCCTGTATGGACTCCACAAGTGGGCCCGTCCTCGATTCCAAGTACGACTGCTGCTTCACTTTCGTGACCCCCAGGGTACCGGGGTGGTGCATACTCCGCGGCTGGACGGCCGCGTATAAATCAATGCTCGAAGGTGTCCACCTTTGAGTAGCACGCGAACAGCAGCTTGGTTTATGTATAGGTGAGGACGGGGATCCGTTCGTAGACGCCGCTCCGTTCAGGATCTGCCCGACGCGTTTCGAAGCTCCATATGCTTCTCTTCAGGGGCTTTAACGGAAGTGGTGTGCGCAACCGCCGACCCACTTCTCCATTTTATATGTAACACACCCACCGATGGGAGGCTCAAATGAGACTGTGCATTCTGGGAAGTGTGGTCCGGGAAGCACACAATCAAGTCCTGTATGGACTCCACAAGTGGGCCCGTCCTCGATTCCAAGTACGACTGCTGCTTCACTTTCGTGACCCCCAGGGTACCGGGGTGGTGCATACTCCGCGGCTGGACGGCCGCGTATAAATCAATGCTCGAAGGTGTCCACCTTTGAGTAGCACGCGAACAGCAGCTTGGTTTATGTATAGGTGAGGACGGGGATCCGTTCGTAGACGCCGCTCCGTTCGGGATCTGCCCGACGCGTTTCGAAGCTCCATATGCTTCTCTTCAGGGGCTTTAACGGAAGCGGTGTGCGCAACCGCCGACCCACTTCTCCATTTTATATGTAACACACCCACCGATGGGAGGCTCAAATGAGACTGTGCATTCTGGGAAGTGTGGTCCGGGAAGCACACAATCAAGTCCTGTATGGACTCCACAAGTGGGCCCGTCCTCGATTCCAAGTACGACTGCTGCTTCACTTTCGTGACCCCCAGGGTACCGGGGTGGTGCATACTCCGCGGCTGGACGGCCGCGTATAAATCAATGCTCGAAGGTGTCCACCTTTGAGTAGCACGCGAACAGCAGCTTGGTTTATGTATAGGTGAGGACGGGGATCCGTTCGTAGACGCCGCTCCGTTCGGGATCTGCCTGACGCGTTTCGAAGCTCCATATGCTTCTCTTCAGGGGCTTTAACGGAAGCGGTGTGCGCAACCGCCGACCCACTTCTCCATTTTATATGTAACACACCCACCGATGGGAGGCTCAAATGAGACTGTGCATTCTGGGAAGTGTGGTCCGGGAAGCACACAATCAAGTCCTGTATGGACTCCACAAGTGGGCCCGTCCTCGATTCCAAGTACGACTGCTGCTTCACTTTCGTGACCCCCAGGGTACCGGGGTGGTGCATACTCCGCGGCTGGAGGCCGCGTATAAATCAATGCTCGAAGGTGTCCCCCTTTGAGTAGCACGCGAACAGCAGCTTGGTTTATGTATAGGTGAGGACGGGGATCCGTTCGTAGACGCCGCTCCGTTCGGGATCTGCCCGACGCGTTTCGAAGCTCCATATGCTTCTCTTCAGGGGCTTTAACGGAAGCGGTGTGCGCAACCGCCAACCAACTTCTCCATTTTATATGTAACACACCCACCGATGGGAGGCTCAAATGAGACTGTGCATTCTGGGAAGTGTGGTCCGGGAAGCACACAATCAAGTCCTGTATGGACTCCACAAGTGGGCCCGTCCTCGATTCCAAATACGACTGCTGCTTCACTTTCGTGACCCCCAGGGTACCGGGGTGGTGCATACTCCGGGCTGGACGGCCGCGTATAAATCAATGCTCGAAGGTGTCCACCTTTGAGTAGCACGCGAACAGCAGCTTGGTTTATGTATAGGTGAGGACGGGGATCCGTTCGTAGACTCCGCTCCGTTCGGGATCTGCCCGACGCGTTTCGAAGCTCCATATGCTTCTCTTCAGGGGCTTTAATGGAAGCGGTGTGCGCAACCGCCGACCCACTTCTCCATTTTATATGTAACACACCCACCGATGGGAGGCTCAAATGAGACTGTGCATTCTGGGAAGTGTGGTCCGGGAAGCACACAATCAAGTCCTGTATGGACTCCACAAGTGGGCCCGTCCTCGATTCCAAGTACGACTGCTGCTTCACTTTCGTGACCCCCAGGGTACCGGGGTGGTGCATACTCCGCGGCTGGACGGCCGCGTATAAATCAATGCTCGAAGGTGTCCACCTTTGAGTAGCACGCGAACAGCAGCTTGGTTTATGTATAGGTGAGGACGGGGATCCACTCGTAGACGCCGCTCCGTACGGGATCTGCCCGACGGGTTTCGAAGCTCCATATGCTTCTCTTCAGGGGCTTTAACGGAAGCGGTGTGCGCAACCACCGACCCACTTCTCCATTTTATATGTAACACACCCACCGATGGGAGGCTCAAATGAGACTGTGCATTCTGGGAAGTGTGGTCCGGGAAGCACACAATCAAGTCCTGTATGGACTCCACAAGTGGGCCCGTCCTCGATTCCAAGTACGACTGCTGCTTCACTTTCGTGACCCCCAGGGTACCGGGGTGGTGCATACCCCGCGGCTGGACGGCCGCGTATAAATCAATGCTCGAAGGTGTCCACCTTTGAGTAGCACGCGAACAGCAGCTTGGTTTATGTATAGGTGAGGACGGGGATCCGTTCGTAGACGCCGCTCCGTTCAGGATCTGCCCGACGCGTTTCGAAGCTCCATATGCTTCTCTTCAGGGGCTTTAACGGAAGCCGTGTGCGCAACCGCCGACCCACTTCTCCATTTTATATGTAACACACCCACCGATGGGAGGCTCAAATGAGACTGTGCATTCTGGGAAGTGTGGTCCGGGAAGCACACAATCAAGTCCTGTATGGACTCCACAAGTGGGCCCGTCCTCGATTCCAAGTACGACTGCTGCTTCACTTTCGTGACCCCCAGGGTACCGGGGTGGTGCATACTCCGCGGCTGGACGGCCGCGTATAAATCAATGCTCGAAGGTGTCCACCTTTGAGTAGCACGTGAACAGCAGCTTGGTTTATGTATAGGTGAGGACGGGGATCCGTTCGTAGACGCCGCTCCGTTCGGGATCTGCCCGACGCGTTTCGAAGCTCCATATGCTTCTATTCAGGGGCTTTAACGGAAGCGGTGTGCGCAACCGCCGACCCACTTCTCCATTTTATATGTAACACACCGACCGATGGGAGGCTCAAATGAGACTGTGCATTCTGGGAAGTGTGGTCCGGGAAGCACACAATCAAGTCCTGTATGGACTCCACAAGTGGGCCCGTCCTCGATTCCAAGTACGACTGCTGCTTCACTTTCGTGACCCCCAGGGTACCGGGGTGGTGCATACTCCGCGGCTGGACGGCCGCGTATAAATCAATGCTCGAAGGTGTCCACCTTTGAGTAGCACGCGAACAGCAGCTTGGTTTATGTATAGGTGAGGACGGGGATCAGTTCGTAGACGCCGCTCCGTTCGGGATCTGCCCGACGCGTTTCGAAGCTCCAAATGCTTCTCTTCAGGGGCTTTAACGGAAGCGGTGTGCGCAACCGCCGACCAACTTCTCCATTTTATATGTAACACACCCACCGATGGGAGGCTCAAATGAGACTGTGCATTCTGGGAAGTGTGGTCCGGGAAGCACACAATCAAGTCCTGTATGGACTCCACAAGTGGGCCCGTCCTCGATTCCAAGTACGACTGCTGCTTCACTTTCGTGACCCCCAGGGTACCGGGGTGGTGCATACTCCGCGGCTGGACGGCCGCGTATAAATCAATGCTCGAAGGTGTCCACCTTTGAGTAGCACGCGAACAGCAGCTTGGTTTATGTATAGGTGAGGACGGGGATCCGTTCGTAGACTCCGCTCCGTTCGGGATCTGCCCGACGCGTTTCGAAGCTTCATATGCTTCTCTTCAGGGGCTTTAACGGAAGCGGTGTGCGCAACCGCCGACCCACTTCTCCATTTTATATGTAACACACCCACCGATGGGAGGCTCAAATGAGACTGTGCATTCTGGGAAGTGTGGTCCGGGAAGCACACAATCAAGTCCTGTATGGACTCCACAAGTGGGCCCGTCCTCGATTCCAAGTACGACTGCTGCTTCACTTTCGTGACCCCCAGGGTACCAGGGTGGTGCATACTCCGCGGCTGGACGGCCGCGTATAAATCAATGCTCGAAGGTGTCCACCTTTGAGTAGCACGCGAACAGCAGCTTGGTTTATGTATAGGTGAGGACGGGGATCCGTTCGTAGACGCCGCTCCGTTCGGGATCTGCCCGACGCGTTTCGAAGCTCCATATGCTTCTCTTCAGGGGCTTTAACGGAAGCGGTGTGCGCAACCGCCGACCCACTTCTCCATTTTATATGTAACACACCCACCGATGGGAGGCTCAAATGAGACTGTGCATTCTGGGAAGTGTGGTCCGGGAAGCACACAATCAAGTCCTGTATGGACTCCACAAGTGGGCCCGTCCTCGATTCCAAGTACGACTGCTGCTTCACTTTCGTGACCCCCAGGGTACCGGGGTGGTGCATACTCCGCGGCTGGACGGCCGCGTATAAATCAATGCTCGAAGGTGTCCACCTTTGAGTAGCACGCGAACAGCAGCTTGGTTTATGTATAGGTGAGGACGGGGATCCACTCGTAGACGCCGCTCCGTACGGGATCTGCCCGACGGGTTTCGAAGCTCCATATGCTTCTCTTCAGGGGTTTTAACGGAAGCGGTGTGCGCAACCACCGACCCACTTCTCCATTTTATATGTAACACACCCACCGATGGGAGGCTCAAATGAGACTGTGCATTCTGGGAAGTGTGGTCCGGGAAGCACACAATCAAGTCCTGTATGGACTCCACAAGTGGGCCCGTCCTCGATTCCAAGTACGACTGCTGCTTCACTTTCGTGACCCCCAGGGTACCGGGGTGGTGCATACCCCGCGGCTGGACGGCCGCGTATAAATCAATGCTCGAAGGTGTCCACCTTTGAGTAGCACGCGAACAGCAGCTTGGTTTATGTATAGGTGAGGACGGGGATCCGTTCGTAGACGCCGCTCCGTTCAGGATCTGCCCGACGCGTTTCGAAGCTCCATATGCTTCTCTTCAGGGGCTTTAACGGAAGCCGTGTGCGCAACCGCCGACCCACTTCTCCATTTTATATGTAACACACCCACCGATGGGAGGCTCAAATGAGACTGTGCATTCTGGGAAGTGTGGTCCGGGAAGCACACAATCAAGTCCTGTATGGACTCCACAAGTGGGCCCGTCCTCGATTCCAAGTACGACTGCTGCTTCACTTTCGTGACCCCCAGGGTACCGGGGTGGTGCATACTCCGCGGCTGGACGGCCGCGTATAAATCAATGCTCGAAGGTGTCCACCTTTGAGTAGCACGTGAACAGCAGCTTGGTTTATGTATAGGTGAGGACGGGGATCCGTTCGTAGACGCCGCTCCGTTCGGGATCTGCCCGACGCGTTTCGAAGCTCCATATGCTTCTCTTCAGGGGCTTTAACGGAAGCGGTGTGCGCAACCGCCGACCCACTTCTCCATTTTATATGTAACACACCCACCGATGGGAGGCTCAAGTGAGACTGTGCATTCTGGGAAGTGTGGTCCGGGAAGCACACAATCAAGTCCTGTATGGACTCCACAAGTGGGCCCGTCCTCGATTCCAAGTACGACTGCTGCTTCACTTTCGTGACCCCCAGGGTACCGGGGTGGTGCATACTCCGCGGCTGGACGGCCGCGTATAAATCAATGCTCGAAGGTGTCCACCTTTGAGTAGCACGCGAACAGCAGCTTGGTTTATGTATAGGTGAGGACGGGGATCCGTTCGTAGACGCCGCTCCGTTCAGGATCTGCCCGACGCGTTTCGAAGCTCCATATGCTTCTCTTCAGGGGCTTTAACGGAAGCGGTGTGCGCAACCGCCGACCCACTTCTCCATTTTATATGTAACACACCCACCGATGGGAGGCTCAAATGAGACTGTGCATTCTGGGAAGTGTGGTCCGGGAAGCACACAATCAAGTCCTGTATGGACTCCACAAGTGGGCCCGTCCTCGATTCCAAGTACGACTGCTGCTTCACTTTCGTGACCCCCAGGGTACCGGGGTGGTGCATACTCCGCGGCTGGACGGCCGCGTATAAATCAATGCTCGAAGGTGTCCACCTTTGAGTAGCACGCGAACAGCAGCTTGGTTTATGTATAGGTGAGGACGGGGATCCGTTCGTAGACGCCGCTCCGTTCGGGATCTGCCCGACGCGTTTCGAAGCTCCATATGCTTCTCTTCAGGGGCTTTAACGGAAGCGGTGTGCGCAACCGCCGACCCACTTCTCCATTTTATATGTAACACACCCACCGATGGGAGGCTCAAATGAGACTGTGCATTCTGGGAAGTGTGGTCCGGGAAGCACACAATCAAGTCCTGTATGGACTCCACAAGTGGGCCCGTCCTCGATTCCAAGTACGACTGCTGCTTCACTTTCGTGACCCCCAGGGTACCGGGGTGGTGCATACTCCGCGGCTGGACGGCCGCGTATAAATCAATGCTCGAAGGTGTCCACCTTTGAGTAGCACGCGAACAGCAGCTTGGTTTATGTATAGGTGAGGACGGGGATCCGTTCGTAGACGCCGCTCCGTTCGGGATCTGCCTGACGCGTTTCGAAGCTCCATATGCTTCTCTTCAGGGGCTTTAACGGAAGCGGTGTGCGCAACCGCCGACCCACTTCTCCATTTTATATGTAACACACCCACCGATGGGAGGCTCAAATGAGACTGTGCATTCTGGGAAGTGTGGTCCGGGAAGCACACAATCAAGTCCTGTATGGACTCCACAAGTGGGCCCGTCCTCGATTCCAAGTACGACTGCTGCTTCACTTTCGTGACCCCCAGGGTACCGGGGTGGTGCATACTCCGCGGCTGGAGGCCGCGTATAAATCAATGCTCGAAGGTGTCCCCCTTTGAGTAGCACGCGAACAGCAGCTTGGTTTATGTATAGGTGAGGACGGGGATCCGTTCGTAGACGCCGCTCCGTTCGGGATCTGCCCGACGCGTTTCGAAGCTCCATATGCTTCTCTTCAGGGGCTTTAACGGAAGCGGTGTGCGCAACCGCCAACCAACTTCTCCATTTTATATGTAACACACCCACCGATGGGAGGCTCAAATGAGACTGTGCATTCTGGGAAGTGTGGTCCGGGAAGCACACAATCAAGTCCTGTATGGACTCCACAAGTGGGCCCGTCCTCGATTCCAAGTACGACTGCTGCTTCACTTTCGTGACCCCCAGGGTACCGGGGTGGTGCATACTCCGCGGCTGGACGGCCGCGTATAAATCAATGCTCGAAGGTGTCCACCTTTGAGTAGCACGCGAACAGCAGCTTGGTTTATGTATAGGTGAGGACGGGGATCCGTTCGTAGACTCCGCTCCGTTCGGGATCTGCCCGACGCGTTTCGAAGCTCCATATGCTTCTCTTCAGGGGCTTTAACGGAAGCGGTGTGCGCAACCGCCGACCCACTTCTCCATTTTATATGTAACACACCCACCGATGGGAGGCTCAAATGAGACTGTGCATTCTGGGAAGTGTGGTCCGGGAAGCACACAATCAAGTCCTGTATGGACTCCACAAGTGGGCCCGTCCTCGATTCCAAGTACGACTGCTGCTTCACTTTCGTGACCCCCAGGGTACCGGGGTGGTGCATACTCCGCGGCTGGACGGCCGCGTATAAATCAATGCTCGAAGGTGTCCACCTTTGAGTAGCACGCGAACAGCAGCTTGGTTTATGTATAGGTGAGGACGGGGATCCACTCGTAGACGCCGCTCCGTACGGGATCTGCCCGACGGGTTTCGAAGCTCCATATGCTTCTCTTCAGGGGCTTTAACGGAAGCGGTGTGCGCAACCACCGACCCACTTCTCCATTTTATATGTAACACACCCACCGATGGGAGGCTCAAATGAGACTGTGCATTCTGGGAAGTGTGGTCCGGGAAGCACACAATCAAGTCCTGTATGGACTCCACAAGTGGGCCCGTCCTCGATTCCAAGTACGACTGCTGCTTCACTTTCGTGACCCCCAGGGTACCGGGGTGGTGCATACCCCGCGGCTGGACGGCCGCGTATAAATCAATGCTCGAAGGTGTCCACCTTTGAGTAGCACGCGAACAGCAGCTTGGTTTATGTATAGGTGAGGACGGGGATCCGTTCGTAGACGCCGCTCCGTTCAGGATCTGCCCGACGCGTTTCGAAGCTCCATATGCTTCTCTTCAGGGGCTTTAACGGAAGCCGTGTGCGCAACCGCCGACCCACTTCTCCATTTTATATGTAACACACCCACCGATGGGAGGCTCAAATGAGACTGTGCATTCTGGGAAGTGTGGTCCGGGAAGCACACAATCAAGTCCTGTATGGACTCCACAAGTGGGCCCGTCCTCGATTCCAAGTACGACTGCTGCTTCACTTTCGTGACCCCCAGGGTACCGGGGTGGTGCATACTCCGCGGCTGGACGGCCGCGTATAAATCAATGCTCGAAGGTGTCCACCTTTGAGTAGCACGCGAACAGCAGCTTGGTTTATGTATAGGTGAGGACGGGGATCCGTTCGTAGACGCCGCTCCGTTCGGGATCTGCCCGACGCGTTTCGAAGCTCCATATGCTTCTATTCAGGGGCTTTAACGGAAGCGGTGTGCGCAACCGCCGACCCACTTCTCCATTTTATATGTAACACACCGACCGATGGGAGGCTCAAATGAGACTGTGCATTCTGGGAAGTGTGGTCCGGGAAGCACACAATCAAGTCCTGTATGGACTCCACAAGTGGGCCCGTCCTCGATTCCAAGTACGACTGCTGCTTCACTTTCGTGACCCCCAGGGTACCGGGGTGGTGCATACTCCGCGGCTGGACGGCCGCGTATAAATCAATGCTCGAAGGTGTCCACCTTTGAGTAGCACGCGAACAGCAGCTTGGTTTATGTATAGGTGAGGACGGGGATCCGTTCGTAGACGCCGCTCCGTTCGGGATCTGCCCGACGCGTTTCGAAGCTCCATATGCTTCTCTTCAGGGGCTTTAACGGAAGCGGTGTGCGCAACCGCCGACCAACTTCTCCATTTTATATGTAACACACCCACCGATGGGAGGCTCAAATGAGACTGTGCATTCTGGGAAGTGTGGTCCGGGAAGCACACAATCAAGTCCTGTATGGACTCCACAAGTGGGCCCGTCCTCGATTCCAAGTACGACTGCTGCTTCACTTTCGTGACCCCCAGGGTACCGGGGTGGTGCATACTCCGCGGCTGGACGGCCGCGTATAAATCAATGCTCGAAGGTGTCCACCTTTGAGTAGCACGCGAACAGCAGCTTGGTTTATGTATAGGTGAGGACGGGGATCCGTTCGTAGACTCCGCTCCGTTCGGGATCTGCCCGACGCGTTTCGAAGCTTCATATGCTTCTCTTCAGGGGCTTTAACGGAAGCGGTGTGCGCAACCGCCGACCCACTTCTCCATTTTATATGTAACACACCCACCGATGGGAGGCTCAAATGAGACTGTGCATTCTGGGAAGTGTGGTCCGGGAAGCACACAATCAAGTCCTGTATGGACTCCACAAGTGGGCCCGTCCTCGATTCCAAGTACGACTGCTGCTTCACTTTCGTGACCCCCAGGGTACCAGGGTGGTGCATACTCCGCGGCTGGACGGCCGCGTATAAATCAATGCTCGAAGGTGTCCACCTTTGAGTAGCACGCGAACAGCAGCTTGGTTTATGTATAGGTGAGGACGGGGATCCGTTCGTAGACGCCGCTCCGTTCGGGATCTGCCCGACGCGTTTCGAAGCTCCATATGCTTCTCTTCAGGGGCTTTAACAAAAGCGGTGTGCGCAACCGCCGACCCACTTCTCCATTTTATATGTAACACACCCACCGATGGGAGGCTCAAATGAGACTGTGCATTCTGGGAAGTGTGGTCCGGGAAGCACACAATCAAGTCCTGTATGGACTCCACAAGTGGGCCCGTCCTCGATTCCAAGTACGACTGCTGCTTCACTTTCGTGACCCCCAGGGTACCGGGGTGGTGCATACCCCGCGGCTGGACGGCCGCGTATAAATCAATGCTCGAAGGTGTCCACCTTTGAGTAGCACGCGAACAGCAGCTTGGTTTATGTATAGGTGAGGACGGGGATCCGTTCGTAGACGCCGCTCCGTTCAGGATCTGCCCGACGCGTTTCGAAGCTCCATATGCTTCTCTTCAGGGGCTTTAACGGAAGCCGTGTGCGCAACCGCCGACCCACTTCTCCATTTTATATGTAACACACCCACCGATGGGAGGCTCAAATGAGACTGTGCATTCTGGGAAGTGTGGTCCGGGAAGCACACAATCAAGTCCTGTATGGACTCCACAAGTGGGCCCGTCCTCGATTCCAAGTACGACTGCTGCTTCACTTTCGTGACCCCCAGGGTACCGGGGTGGTGCATACTCCGCGGCTGGACGGCCGCGTATAAATCAATGCTCGAAGGTGTCCACCTTTGAGTAGCACGCGAACAGCAGCTTGGTTTATGTATAGGTGAGGACGGGGATCCGTTCGTAGACGCCGCTCCGTTCGGGATCTGCCCGACGCGTTTCGAAGCTCCATATGCTTCTCTTCAGGGGCTTTAACGGAAGCGGTGTGCGCAACCGCCGACCCACTTCTCCATTTTATATGTAACACACCCACCGATGGGAGGCTCAAATGAGACTGTGCATTCTGGGAAGTGTGGTCCGGGAAGCACACAATCAAGTCCTGTATGGACTCCACAAGTGGGCCCGTCCTCGATTCCAAGTACGACTGCTGCTTCACTTTCGTGACCCCCAGGGTACCGGGGTGGTGCATACTCCGCGGCTGGACGGCCGCGTATAAATCAATGCTCGAAGGTGTCCACCTTTGAGTAGAACGCGAACAGCAGCTTGGTTTATGTATAGGTGAGGACGGGGATCCGTTCGTAGACGCCGCTCCGTTCGGGATCTGCCCGACGCGTTTCGAAGCTCCATATGCTTCTCTTCAGGGGCTTTAACGGAAGCGGTGTGCGCAACCGCCGACCCACTTCTCCATTTTATATGTAACACACCCACCGATGGGAGGCTCAAGTGAGACTGTGCATTCTGGGAAGTGTGGTCCGGGAAGCACACAATCAAGTCCTGTATGGACTCCACAAGTGGGCCCGTCCTCGATTCCAAGTACGACTGCTGCTTCACTTTCGTGACCCCCAGGGTACCGGGGTGGTGCATATTCCGCGGCTGGACGGCCGTGTATAAATCAATGCTCGAAGGTGTCCACCTTTGAGTAGCACGCGAACAGCAGCTTGGTTTATGTATAGGTGAGGACGGGGATCCGTTCGTAGACGCCGCTCCGTTCGGGATCTGCCTGACGCGTTTCGAAGCTCCATATGCTTCTCTTCAGGGGCTTTAACGGAAGCGATGTGCGCAACCGCCGACCCACTTCTCCATTTTATATGTAACACACCCACCGATGGGAGGCTCAAATGAGACTGTGCATTCTGGGAAGTGTGGTCCGGGAAGCACACAATCAAGTCCTGTATGGACTCCACAAGTGGGCCCGTCCTCGATTCCAAGTACGACTGCTGTTTCACTTTCGTGACCCCCAGGGTACCGGGGTGGTGCATACTCCGCGGCTGGAGGCCGCGTATAAATCAATGCTCGAAGGTGTCCACCTTTGAGTAGCACGCGAACAGCAGCTTGGTTTATGTATAGGTGAGGACGGGGATCCGTTCGTAGACGCCGCTCCGTTCGGGATCTGCCCGACGTGTTTCGAAGCTTCAAATGCTTCTCTTCAGGGGCTTTAACGGAAGCGGTGTGCGCAACCGCCGACCCACTTCTCCATTTTATATGTAACACACCCACCGATGGGAGGCTCAAATGAGACTGTGCATTCTGGGAAGTGTGGTCCGGGAAGCACACAATCAAGTCCTGTATGGACTCCACAAGTGGGCCCGTCCTCGATTCCAAGTACGACTGCTGCTTCACTTTCGTGGGTACCAGGGTGGTGCATACTCCGCGGCTGGACGGCCGCGTATAAATCAATGCTCGAAGGTGTCCACCTTTGAGTAGCACGCGAACAGCAGCTTGGTTTATGTATAGGTGAGGACGGGGATCCGTTCGTAGACGCCGCTCAGTTCGGGATCTGCCTGACGCGTTTCGAATCTCCATATGCTTCTCTTCAGGGGCTTTAACGGAAGCGGTGTGCGCAACCGCCGACCCACTTCCCCATTTTATATATAACACACCCACCGATGGGAGGCTCAAATGAGACTGTGCATTCTGGAAAGTGTGGTCCGGGAAGCACACAATCAAGTCCTGTATGGACTCCACAAGTGGGCCCGTCCTCGATTCCAAGTACGACTGCTGCTTCACTTTGGTGACCCCCAGGGTACCGGGGTGGTGCATACTCCGCGGCTGGACGGCCGCGTATAAATCAATGCTCGAAGGTGTCCACCTTTGAGTAGCACGCGAACAGCAGCTTGGTTTATGTATAGGTGAGGACGGGGATCCACTCGTAGACGCCGCTCCGTACGGGATCTGCCCGACGCGTTTCGAAGCTCCATATGCTCTCTATGAGAGAGAGAGAGAGAGAGAGAGAGAGAGAGAGAGAGAGATTCCTGCGAAGTAAAGGTACTGCAGACTTCCAATTAAAAACAAAATTCAATGGAAAAGCAGTTGCCATGTAATGACTGTTATAAATCCAAAGGAATCAGATCGGAACAATTTAGACTTTTTCTGATATGAAAATGTTAAATCTTTTTAATCTTTGAAAGAGTCAGGAATACTGCTAGTACTGAAGAGGGTAAGAGACCCACAATCCTGGCTAAGTGGTGAAAGGATATATATGAAAAAGCTAATAAGTGAGACATTTATTTTCAGATAATAAAAAGTTTTGGTTAAGGGGGTTGTAAAGTGCAAGATAAAAAATCCAACAAAAAACCTAGAAATTATATTTCTTAGACAGGAAACAAAATGGTTTTTGATAGATTTATTAAAACCCCCAAACACTCTAGGAGCAGCACTGTATATTGAAGACGAACCATAAGAATACTCTTGTCCTGAGACAGCATTAAAATGTAATCTCAGTAACATTATCAATCGTTTGCTCTAGAGTATTATATGTGACATCACTTTTTTCAGGAGTTTTGTGAAACAATAGTGAGCTATGAACTGATGCCATTTACTCTCCCACTGAAATGGAAGAAATTTCCAATGAGATGGAAAGAGTGTGTCAGACAAGTAAGCATTGTTCGGAGCCAATTGAACCTTCCAAATCCAAAGGTTATAGACAGTCTCTAAGCTGGAGAATGGTCTCCAGTTTGAAATGTCTGTGAAGGACAAATTGATTGCAGCTGCACAGATTAATGACAGGTCTTACTTTCTTGTTTTTCCTTTTGAAATATTGCTCAAGAACCTGAAGGATCAAATGTGGTGGGCTCTACCGCACCTTTCATTAAAAGATCTTTGAGGAGAGGTGTATGGGGTTTGGTAAGACATTTTTGATTGGGACACCCTAAAATTCTATTCTAATTCTAAACCTGTAGCAGTTTTCAACACCCAAGGACCTGTTGTGATTAGATGCAAGTTGCCCAGAAATAGTGGAGGAACAGGATTTACACTTACGGTAAGGACCGATCTTACTTGCCCTGTGAATTGATTTCTCTATCCATTGTTGATAAAAAAAGACTGTTGATTGAACTGTCCACTGTTACTTGTGAAGTGGGACCTGCAGTTGAACTGGAACTGGCTGAAAGAGCAGTCAGTTCAGTTCAGTTCAAAAGCTTTATTCGATTTGTAAAACAAACCATACAAGCAGAACACATACGTATACAACATACATTGCTAAAAAGCCGTCAAGGACACAGCAATAAGAAACAATCACGGGGGAACCATTATATACATAATAACATGCATGGATAAAAGGCATCAAGGACACAACAAGAGGGGGTTCTAAGAACATAATATAACCAAAGTTAAATTTCTACTAGACAAAAGCTGTAAGCCAAAAGACTAAATTCATTTAAAGTTCATACAGTATACTATATACATGATATATTACACAGGAATAAATAAACAAATATACAGACAGGAAAATCATAAAACTATGGTTTTCCTGGCAGCTGTACATTAATAAAATATACAGATAGGAGGCCATGGTAGAAACAGGACACAGTCCGAAATAGCATAAAACTATGGCTTTCCTGGCAGCTGTATATTTTAATATATATGTCGCTACAAAAAAAGCAGATATCCATATCCTCTAAGGAACTAAGTAGCCGTAAAGCATTCCTCGTGGAACGAACATTGTGTTTTAAAAAGACGGGTTTTAAATATGTTACCCTAAAAAAGTGATAAAATTTGCAAAACAGTAAGAAATGGCAGCAGCTCTGGCGAGAAACATAGTCACAAGGGAATGCTATATCAGATCTAAAATTCATTGTAGGAAATGCAACAAGATGATGGACTATTCCCAATCGTAAGCGTGTTAAAACAAACCGGTGAGAGTTACGAGTGACACCAGAGAGGTAAGGTTGGAAACCAGTGGGTAGATTGTAATCCCGGTAGGTCATCACGGTTTGCAGTTTTCCAGACACCTTTGCACGACCTTCTTTCTTATGACTTAAAAACCTTAGTTTAATATCTTTTTTTGGGATTGAAACCACAGATCTAGGGTCAAGAAAAATGTCAAACTGGAAAAGTAGATAAAACCAGTGGTATATGTACTTAAGCCAGGGAATGCGTGAGGAGTGATCCAACCTGAGGCAATCAAGAATTATCTCCTGAGTAAATTGGGCTTCCGGCTTGGTCCAGATTGAGCGCCAAAGCAGCAAGGGGCGCAGTGCTGCTAGATCCGAAATAAATTCAATTCCTACTTCTTCATGGATCAGTTCCACTGATGCTGAAGGTGGTACACATAACAGTTTTCTGAGGAACTTATTTTCGTCTCTCTGCACATTTGGACCAACACAATGACCCCAGACCCCGGCACCATATAGTGCTGAGGACACACATTTTACATTATAAATATTCATCATATCTTTGATGCTCCTCACCCCAAGTTTAGATGAAAATCTAAAGATGCTGTTGGTGGATCTCTTCGTTTTTAGGCTGATGTTTTCGAACTCAGATTGCCATGACCCACTATTAGCAAAACTGATTCCTAAGTAACAAAAGGTTTTTACTTGTACCATCTTGACCTTATCAATAAAAAAGCTGGAATGGGTTTTCTTAGCTTTCATCCCACAGGACATTACAAAGGTTTTAGATTTATTTACTAGTAGCTTCCTACTTTCTATAAACATCATAAATCTATCAATTAGGCGCTGTAAACCAATCTGTGTGCGGGACAATAGCACAACGTCATCCGCATACAATAAAATTGGCACCGGTTTACCTCCAATCAAAGGTGCATCAGCAGGGGTCTGGCACAATATAGAATCGATTTGGTTAATAAAAAGGGAAAATAAAAGGGGGGCCAAAACACATCCCTGGCGTATGCCTCTTGAAACTTTAAAAAAGGAGGTACATTCGCCTAGGGGTCCGTAGCGCACCTTGCATGACAGTCTCTCATATAACCTGGCCAAGAAATGTACAATCTCCTTTGGTGCTCCTGCCTCTAACAGGACCTGCCATAGTATACGGTGGTCAACCAAATCATAAAAACAAATTCCCCTCTTTAACTTCCGTGTATTTATTGATTAAGAGATCTAAATTTACACACTGTTCTAATGTCCCCATACCTTTTCTAAAACCATAAAGAACCTTGGTTAAAATATCCTTTTCATTTGCCCAGGTTTCCAGCCTCTGCAACATAATTCGACTCATCACCTTTACTGAGGCATCCAATAAGGAGATGGGGCGATAATTACGCGCCTCCGATTTACTTCCTTTCTTAAATATAGGAATGATGACCGACTGGCCCCAAGATGGTGGTGTACATCCCTCGGCTGCAGCATTGAAAACCCTCACTAGGATGGGTGCCCATAAATTCATTTCGGCTTTAAGAAGGTCTATAGGTACCCCATCGGGGCCAGGGGCCTTACCACCTTTGCTATCAGACAAGCCTTCGTACACCTCCTCCAAAGTAATTCCCAGTGATAAGGGCAACCAGGCTGAAACCTCTTGGGCCGGAATTTCTAAGGGCTTCCCTTCCGGGTTAAAAATATTAGAAAAATGATCAATCCATGCGTTACATGCTACATAGGATGTTAATTCTGGAATTCCCTCAGTGTTTAAAAAGGGGCTATTTATGGTCTCCCAATAGAGTTTGCTATTTTAGGTTTCCGCCGCTCGATTAAGATTATCCCAGGCTTCTTCTTGCAGGGCCATTTTTCTATTGGAGAGGGCCTCCTTATATTTAACACGCAAAGTTTTGATATTATTATGATTGCGTGGTTTAAGACATAGTGCCCTTTTAAGTTCACGTAGGGACAGGGTGCAGGGTTTATCAAACCATCCCAGCCTAGCTGCTCTGGTTTTAGATTGCTTCTTTGTAAATACAGCTTCTATGGCTGTATTAATCCTGATGTAACTTGACAGCATGGTTGTCGAGTTGGTGACTTCTCCTAAACAATAGAAAATCTCATTCCTACATTTTTCCACGACCTCCTTAAGTTTTGTCGCGGGGTCAATTCCGGCCCACTTGATCCTTGGGCCATTCGGTCTCGTGGGGACTATATCGGTAGAGAAAAATTCTCTAATGGATGACTTAAATCCCCAACCCAGTAGGGTTAGAAAGATACTATTATGATCGCTAAGGGATTTTTCCCTCACCCTTAGGTTGGTAAATTCACTAATGTTTGACAGCAAAATGTGATCGATATTAGTATTAGCATGCCTGCTTGTGAATGTAGGGCAAGTATGATTAAACTTGTTTCTGTTGCAGCTAAGCAGGTCTAGGTCAAATTTAGCTATCATGTTATTTAAAAGGCTACCATAATTACAGTGTGGAAAGTGAAGAGGATCCACTTTGTCTATCACCCCGTTATTGCCCAACTCTCTCCTAAAACCACAAGGGTTATCTGATGCTAAAGGGCATGGCTGAATGTTGAAATCGCCAGCCCACAAGATGACTGCCACTCTACGGGAGGATGCCAGTACACTTTTAAGTTCGGTTTCCAGGGGGAGTAAAATGTTTCCCCTAGTGGCATCGAAGATGTTGTTATAAAAATTAACAAGGATTAGGTCTCTAGATTTATTGGCCTCCAACCGCAACACCTGGCTATGAGGTGCAATAAAGGAATAACTTTTGGTTTTGAAATCAATCAACTTGTTAGAGATTAACATCAATAGGCCGCCCTTGGCTCTACCCGATGGAGAGTTGGATGCGTTAAGGCAATAGGATGAATAGCCCTCTACATAAATTGGTTCTTGGCACCATGTTTCTTGAAGACAGATAATGTCATGACCGGCCCCTATAAATTCCTCCCAGAAGGGGGTATTCAATTTACTTGAAATACCTGCTATATTCCAGGTAACAAAATTAAGCCCCGCCAATACGACTGCTATATTAGTAACCCTGTCTCGTCGTGGGGCGGGCAATATGTCAGGGGCAAGCTGCTTGTCACCTAAAGGCACTTCAAATGGCTTCTGGTTAGCCACTGAAATAGCTACTTTAATGTCCGGGATCCTGCATGAGGTATGGGGACCTACTGTATTTATAATAGAATTTGGGACGTTAAGTAGGTCTGGGGCCAAGCGGGTTTCATGGGGAATAGCCAAGGTGCTACCTGTCATCACATCTGTCCCCTGGGCCCCCTGGGTAGAGTTATCCCTAAATGGGGTGGCCGATGGTCAATCGACCATTTCCGGACAATCAAATCTATTACTAACGGGGATACCCCGCCACCCCCCGCAGTAAGATGGTCGCTGTTAGGGCGCCACGGCCGCTGACCCCACTCTCTACTCCTGTTCTTCTGTGGGTACCAATAACCTGTATTGTTCCACGTGCGCTCAGATGGTTGCGCCCAATTTGGAACTGTCGGATGTTGGCGCTCAGGTGTTGCACCCACTTGGGAGCTAACAGGGGCTGACGCTCAGGGGGTTGCACCCAGTTTGGTACTATCGGGTGCTGGTGCTCAGGGGGTTGCACCCAGTTTGGTACTATCGGGTGCTGCAGCTCGGGTGGTTGCACCCAATTAGGAACTATCGGGGGCGGGCGCACAGGTGGTTGCACCCAATTAGGTACTATCGGGTGTTGGCGCTCAGGAGGATGTACCCAGTTATGTGCTGCCAAATTCTGGTGGCTACGTTCATAGGGATAGAAGGAGGAGAGGCGATGGGCATCAATCCCCCCCTTCTTGGCCAAAACGGGCCAAGAGCAAATGTAATTGCGATTCTCCTATTTACATGACCAGAGAATCTGGATTTCATTAAAGACACGGAGGCTAACATTATGCATGCAACTTTTAATGCAGTCCAAGCATAGCCGCATATGTCACAAAGCAAAAGTTCCAACTTAGAATACATATGAATCAACAATAGCATGAATCACTAGGCAATCAGCCTCTTTTAAATGTGGTGACAATGAAAAAGGAAAAGTCCAAACAAATCCAATGAAACATCAAACTTGAAGAAGGATGACGGAAGAATACACCAGGTGTGAAATCAAGAAGACAAGTTATCTGCAAGGCAAAGAAAGGTTGTTAATAAATCCCAATAAAAGTATTAAGGACAAGAATAATAAACAATCATCTAAATAACAATTTCTGACAAAGGAAAGGATGTAAGTAATCCTGCAAAGGAAAATAATGTTTGTTTGTAAGTAAAAAATTCAAATAAGCATATCATAACATATATTATATATATATTATATCATTTAATCAACCACCCAGGGAAGGGTGGGAGGGATAATGTTAGCCTCCGTGTCTTTAATGAAATCCAGATTCTCTGGTCATGTAAATAGGAGAATCGCAATTTCATTACAAGACCGGAGGCTACCATTATGCATGTTGGTAGCCATGTAAATCAACATCAGACATGTGAGAAACAGGTTTGCAATAATGATGAGCAAAGGTTCTAGAATTAGACCAATCAGCAGCCTTTAGAATATCATCTAACTTACCACCTGAGCAGAATGACTTACTGGCCATTGCGCCTCTAATAGAATGTGGTTTAAAAATATTCAGATTGATTCCAGGAAGTTTCATGACTGTTTTAACCCATCCAGCAATAGAGCTAGAAGAAATTCCTTTATGGGGTTTGGTTTAACAAAAGAGAGGAGTAACTGAGATACATTCAAAGGACGAAGAGAGTTCATTCTCACATCATATTCTTTCATACATTGAACAACACAGAGTTTAGTGCAAGTATCAAAACGAGGATAGAAAATAGAATCTGACATGGTTTTAGTTCTTCTATGTATTTCAAATTTGACTCCAAACATATCGTAAGATCTAAAAGAAATATCTAGAGCTTTAACATCAGAGACTCTAATGCATGAAATTAAGCAAAGAAGAGTAGCTAATTTGATAGAAAGATTCTTCCTGCTGAGAAGAGAATTAACTGGCCAAGAACAAAAAAGGTCAAGAATTAAATTCACATTCAAAGAGATTGATAGCTAGGTTGAGGAGGTCTTCTAAGTCTGATACTTTTAAGTATTCTACAAATATTAGGATTTTTACCTACCGTTTTATTGTTAATTAGAGAATGTCCTGCAGAAATAGCAGATCTAAAACAATTGAGAGATCTGTAACTTGAACCTCTATCGAATTGTTCTCCAAGAAAATTAACTATATCAACAACAGGTGCCTCCACGGGATCCAAGTCCCTTTCCAAGCACCAACGTGACCAGACTTTCCAAATGTAGCTATACCCGTAATGTGTTCCAGGGGCCCATGACTCTCCAAGGAGAGTTGAAGCTGTTGACGAAAGTCTAGCGAGATCGTTAGACTTGGGATGGCCAAAAAGGAGTTACTAGGACAATTGAGGATCGTTCTTGTCTCACTTTCTGAAGGAGTTTCTGGATCATTGCAAATGGAGGGAAGGCATAAGCGTTGATCCCTACCCAAGGTTGGAGAAAGGCATTCACTGCTAGAGCACCAGGATCGGGCATCCAGCTGAAATAAGATATCAATTGGGTAGTCAATCTGCTCGCAAATAAATCTATTTGGGATGGGCCCCAGAAATGATTGAGGGAGTTGAAAACAGAAGTGTTGAGCTTCCAGTCGCTGTAATCCAAGATGAATCTTGAATTCCAATCTGCGCAAAGATTGGATTTCCCTGGAAGGTATTCTGCTCTCAGAGAGATTTTGTGTTCTAGGCAGAAAAACCAAAGCTTCTTTGCTAGAATGGAGAGGTCTTCTGACTTGGTCCCTCCTAGACGGTTTATGTAAGCAACGGCAGACATATTGTCCATTTTCAATATGACTGATCTTCCTTGAAGAAAGCGTTTGAAGCTCATTAGAGCATAAAGTCCTGCAGTTAATTCTAGATAATTGATGTGGTGCAGGGACTCTTGTTGGGACCAAATTCCTCCAGTGTTCTGGTTCTGTAGACAAGCACCCCAGCCATGAAGGCTGGCATCCGATTCTAGAATAAAATCTGGTGCTGAACCAAAGATCGCTCTCCCATTCCATGCATCTAGATTGTCTAACCACCATGTTAGTTCTAAGATTGCATCTGGGTTTAAGGAAATTCGATCTCCGTACCAAAGACCTGACCTGAGAGCTCTTGCTTTTATTCTCTGAAGGGCTCGATAATTCAGTGGTCCAGGAAAAATGGCCTGAATGGAGGAAGATAGAGGGCCTAGAAGTCTTGCTAGTTCTCTTAGGGAGAGATTTTCTTGTTACAATACATGTTTTATCTCCTTTCTTATTTTGGCAATCTTCTTGGGAGGGAGAAGGAGAAGACATTCTGTTGTGTCTACTGTGAAGCCCAGGAACTCCATCTTCTTTGAGGGGACTAGAATGGATTTTTCCCAGTTTATGATAAAACCCAGACTTTCTAAGAGGTCTATAACTGTCTTCAGATCTTTGATGATTTGAGCATAGTCTTGAGAAAGAATCAGGATGTCGTCTAAGTAAATGATGAGACAAATCCCTTTTTCTCTTAGACATGAGGCAACTGCTCTCACTACCTTGGTGAAACACCATGGGGCAGAAGAGAGGCCGAAGGGAAGAGCCTGAAATTGAAAGAGATGGTTTTTCCAAATGAACTGAAGAAAGGGTTGGTGTTCCTTTGTCATGGGAATTGTAAAGTAGGCGTCCTTCAGATCTAATTTGACTAGCCAGTCTCCTTCTAGTAAGAGGTCTCTGAGAAGATGGATGCCCTCCATCTTGAAATGACGGTAGACAAGGAATTTGTTGAGTTCCATGAGATTTATAACCGGTCTCCAACCCTTGTCTTTCTTTTCCACAAGGAAGAGAGTACTTATGAATGTCATAAATTCCATGGGTACCTCTAGAATTGCTCCTTTTTTTAGCATTGAGGAAATTTCTTCTTCTATGATTTTTTCTTGATCTAGTGTAAGGGGTGTCGGTCTTGGAAGAGAGTACTGTATTGGAGTCTTGGTGAAATCTATACAAAAACCTTGAACGGTGTTCAGAACCCAGGCATCTTGTGTGATAATTTTCCAATTGTGGTAAAAGAATCTTAGTCTGCCACCTACTTTTGGATTCAAAGAAAGGGAAGGGGAAGGAGTACTCACTTGAGGGGTGGAGTCAGCAGGTGCTCCTCGTGCTCGGAATTCTCTGGAGCGGAAACCTCTTCCTCTGGGTGGATAAAACTGTGGTTAGTTGGGTGGTTGGTACCCTCTACCAAAATTGCCTCTGTTTCTTGGGAAGGGGCGTCGATTAAAGCGGCCGGAAGATTGTCCCCTTCTTCCAGCCCTTCCAAAAAGGTTGCTGTTGTAGTTAAAAACTTTTTTCATGTTTTGATGCGCTCTATCTAAAGCGGTAAAGGTTGATACATATTAAAACTTCTCCAAAAAGTAAACCTTTTGGATTAATGGAGGTTTCTTTTTCAGCCATATAGATTAATTTTGGACTAATTTTATTGAGGACTACTCTTCTTCTTTCACAATTAAGTCCTGCGTTGGCATTTCCTAAGAGGACAAGTGCTCTTTGGCTCCATCCTCGAATGGAGTGTGTGTCAAGAGGGGAACCATTAAGGTAACTCCCCTCAGCTGCGTCGATTATTTTAGTAAGTGGACCTAGGATGTTGAGAACTTTATCTTGGCAGAGCTTAAGCGACCTTTCCAAGTCTTTGCGTGGGTCTCTTCCTAATTTAAAAAGATAAGTAATTAGTTCCGGATCAAGGTTAGGAGTTTGACAGACTTTACCTTCAATTGAAGGTCTGGTGCATTCTGCCCTCAAAAGATTGCAAGTTTCCCTTTCTAAAGGGTTCCTAATCCATTTAGATATGAATTTAGAAACGTGCTCATGTGGAGTCCACTCTGAGCTTCTAGGATGTTTAATGTTAAAAGGGGAGAAAATTTCTTCCCCTAAACGGTCCAAGATACTATCTTTAGAAGATGAAGGACCATTGTCGTCATTTAAGAGAAAGGAATCAATATCTTGATCGTCCTCATCTAGGTCAAGAATATATTCGTCAGGAAATTCTGAGCCATCAATATCACTTGGATCATTATCTAGAGCACTTTGGTGAATTATGCCGCGAGGGACAGCCATCAAATTTGTGCCGCTAAGGACACCTTTCAGATTTGTGCCGCTAAGGACACCTTTCAGATTTCAGATTTGTGCCGCGAGGGACACCTGAGGCAAATGAGGTGCGAGGACCTCCTGTAAAATTTGAGGTGCTAGGACCTCCCGTGCTCTCTGGGGTATAATCAATATTATTACTTTTTTTATGCCTCTTACCTCTTTTTTCGGTGAGATCATTAATCTCAGCTATGTCCAAGTCAGATAGGTCATCATTATCATGGATCAAGGATCTCTTAGATGACATAACTTGGGAGAGAGTAGAAAACATACATGATCTCATCTCCTTGTGGATAAGTTTTTTGATGGCATCATTATTAAAATCAGATTCAACAGTAATACTGTGAATTGAATCAGAATCTGACTCAGACATATTTTGAATTGAAAAAATAAATATATAAGAATGTCTGAAGCTTATATAGAATTCTTAACCTTTCTCTATAAACTTTCTATATATGTACAGCCTTTTTTTTTGTATATGTTTATAGTAATCTTTTCAATATATATATATATCCTCTCCCCTTTTTTTTAAAAATGTTTTAATATTACCTTCAAATTAGTTTGTAAATATCAATAGACTGATTATGGGAGGGAGGCGAGGGTAACACGGATAAATAATTAGATAAATTCACAAAGCGTCGTACCTCACAAGGTTTTGACAAAGTCTAAGGTATTGGGCACAATTATGAACGTCTGGGAGATTGTTCTGAAAATAAAAGCGGGTGACTGTGTTTTTTGAATAATTCGCGCGCGAGAGGAAAGAATTATAACTTTAAAATAAAGACAACTACAGGAAAGGAAAGCGGAAGCCAACCTCCGTAAATTGGAGGTTGGGGGTCTGGGTATAAGGAGTAAAAAAGTGTTACTCTACCTTATACGATGGTATATAAAACAGGTACATTGTATATATATATAAATATTACTCCTGTAGGGATTAAGGGGTTAATCAGTATATAGTAACAAATATAGATTAATAATAAAATACAAGTCTTAAACATGAAATTACAATATTATAAAGAGCTAAGTAAGGAGGTGACTTATCTTGCTTGGAGCCGCATTTAAAAGAGGCTGATTGCCTAGTGATTCATGCTATTGTTGATTCATATGTATTCTAAGTTGGAACTTTTGCTTTGTGACATATGCAGCTATGCTTGGACTGCATTAAAAGTTGCATGCATAATGGTAGCCTCCGGTCTTGTAATGAAATCCACCATATCTGGATCGTCGCAGGTCACTATAATACAGTCTCCCTGTATATTTTTGGGTTCGTCCCCAATCCACGGCACTCTACGTACTGCTGAAATTCGACTATTGTGGGGGGATTGAAGGGACCTGTTCATAGTAAGCCACTGTGAGACCTTGTTCCAGAGGGACCAGGATGGCTCCTCCTTATTTATGGGTAGCTCAGGGACCCCGGTAAGAATATTGGTATAAGGAGACACTTCTGGTGATAAGTGAATGGGGCGCCTAGACCTGAAACCCCTCTTTCCCTCATCGGGTCGAGTCAAAGGTGGGTGATGGGGCAAAAGTGGGATGATGGGCCTTTTATTTGATGGTTGAGACAGACCCTTGCTGGGGGCAGACTGGGTGGACAGAGTGGACTGAGTGGGGGTGGGCTGGGAGGAAAGGATGGCTGAATTTTCAGTCATACGCACACTCCCTAAGGGGGTTGAAGAGGATGTTTCTGGCTTTTTATGCTTAGTTGGATTGGGCTGAGTTTTTGATGATATAGAGCACTTAACTACACTATCCAACTGGGCCCCTTGGACTCCTGGTCTAGAAGGGATCATAATACCCACCCCAGGTTTTGCTTGGGCCAAACTAAGCTGAGTCGGTGGCTTCTGAGTAAGAGTAGCAAGTTGTTTTTCTATCGCCATAATGCTCAGTTCTAGGGGTTTCAAAACATGGTGTAAAAGTTTCCTAATATTCACTAGGAGCTGGGAATTGGCATCACTTAAAGTACAAACACCCCCTTCTTTGGCCGTAGGCACTAAATTTGATGTGGGTTCCAGTAGATTAATAGATAACGGGTTGAAATCATCATCCGGGGCACCCTGGGATGGAATGGTGGTTGCCCCTTTCTTATTAATAATAGCAGATTGGTGATTCATGGGATTGCCTATCTTTAGGTCTTTAACCTGTTTTGGGACAGCGCCCTCCTTTGCCCCAATTAGCTGAGACTCGGGGCATTGATCTTGAGATAACAATATCTGAAGGTCTGGGGAATTCTCAAGGTTCCCCGTGGAGTCAAAATCAGAAGTAATGTTTGTAGCTGACAGGTCGACCGTTTTCGGGATGGAGTGGACCTCAGCTATAACATTTGGTTGAAGTAACACTGGGATGGATGTGGTCAGCTGATGTGGCGATTGTGCTGATGCTAAGGGGCCCAGAGAGGACCTCTTAGCGGTTGCCAAGTCCTGTGACACCCTCCGCTCCAGTAAAGAAATGCTAAGGTTAATGGCCTCATTAGTTCTAGTAATAAATTGATCGATAGGCCCGGTAAGCATGGCAGTTTTCATGGCCGTCTTGCTTCTAGATCCCCTGGTCATGGTGGGGAGGCTAGGATATTCTTTTAGTCTGGTAATATGGAAATAACAAGAAACAACAAATGTACCTTAATTAGGAAACATGTAGACCCAATCGCAAGACCAAGGGAGGTGGCCCAGCCCGGCCTCGCTCGGCGCAGTCCCACGCACGTCCCGCGACGCGGGAAAGAGTCTTCCTTTTCTAGCGCCTCCAGGCACGGATGTCCGGTGGAGCGGCTGCCTGCCGCTATGCCCCCTGGGGACTGTAGTCTCCCCCGCACTGTGGCCACGCGAAGATGGAAGGCTGTGGCGGCGGGTGGAGACCTGTGGCGGTAACGGGAGCAGAGGAAGCAGAAGGACCCAGGTAGGGCAATGGAGAGCCTTGGAGGGTCAGCGCAGGTCACGGGGCTAGAGCAATTCACCCGCTCTGCCGCAAAGAGTCTTCCTTTTCTAGCGCCTCCAGGCGCGGATGTCCGGTGGAGCGGCTGCCTGCCGCTATGCCCCCTGGGGACTGTAGTCTCCCCCGCACTGTGGCCACGCGAAGATGGAAGGCTGTGGCGGCGGGTGGAGACCTGTGGCGGTAACGGGAGCAGAGGAAGCAGAAGGACCCAGGTAGGGCAATGGAGAGCCTTGGAGGGTCAGCGCGGGTCACGGGGCTAGAGCAATTCATCCGCTCTGCCGCAAAGAGTCTTCCTTTTCTAGCGCCTCCAGGCGCGGATGTCCGGTGGAGCGGCTGCCTGCCGCTATGCCCCCTGGGGACTGTAGTCTCCCCCGCACTGTGGCCACGCGAAGATGGAAGGCTGTGGCGGCGGGTGGAGACCTGTGGCGGTAACGGGAGCAGAGGAAGCAGAAGGACCCAGGTAGGGCAATGGAGAGCCTTGGAGGGTCAGCGCGGGTCACGGGGCTAGAGCAATTCACCCGCTCTGCCGCAAAGAGTCTTTCTTTTCTAGCGCCTCCAGGCGCGGATGTCCGGTGGAGCGGCTGCCTGCCGCTATGCCCCCTGGGGACTGTAGTCTCCCCCGCACTGTGGCCACGCGAAGATGGAAGGCTGTGGCGGCGGGTGGAGACCTGTGGCGGTAACGGGAGCAGAGGAAGCAGAAGGACCCAGGTAGGGCAATGGAGAACCTTGGAGGGTCAGCGCGGGTCACGGGGCTAGAGCAGTCACTTTTTCCTCCAGTCCAGCCAAAAACACGATGACCCAAGCCCTGTCTCAGTAAAGCTTGGACTATGTCTATTGAGCTGAATGTACTGATGTTTTGAAATATCATTACTTTTAATGAAATTCTGCTGGGGCCTCCTCAGTCTGCTGGGGCCTACTCAGAAGAGGCTAGTTTCACTCATTTAAAATCCAACTTCAAGAAAAGATCCTTGCATCTCTCCATCAAATTGGCTGAGTTGGACTTATCAACAAAACAAATGACATGTTGGATTTAGGAGGATAGATAACGCAGCAGAATCATCTGGAGTATAACTTGCTTTGGCATGTTTCATCATTTGAAAGTTTTTTCTAATGGGGCCAATGAAGTGTAACATTTTATCCTGACAGGTGAAGCAGTCATTTGATACCTTTTTTGGTATCTCGCTTGAATTTTGGAAAATAGTTTGTCGTTTGGATCTATGATCAGAGTTGCCAACACCTGATCAACAATAACGGAATGAGGGCATTCTGACTTAAATTTATCTCTAATTTTGTCTAAAGTCATACTTATGTGCACACTGATATATTCCTCCATGTACGGTATTGTGAACCATTTAGTGGAGAGAAGATGGAAAGTTGAAGATGGATCAAATTAAGGTTCCCCAGCTGTGTCAAAAATCTTCACCTATGGTTTACCATTAGCTTCTGTTTTTGAACTTTAGAAATCTGACATAATTTGCTTTTGTTAGGATTGAACCAATTAAGATCAGAATCATGTTGACCCTTTGAATCTAACGAATATGTAATCACATCTGAGACAACATCTGATTGATTGCTATTATCTTAACTGGGTGTGATCTTTTAGTTGAAATAGGTTCGACCTCTGCAGGAGAGGTCCTCTTGTTTGGCAAACTTGAATTGAGAATGAACTACCCTCATCATTACTCTGACTCCGTCAGAATCTCTGGCTGCAAGAGTTCCTGCTAAATCCATTGGTCCATGTTTTAACGTTGCCATGTGCTTTAAAGTTTTTTGGCAAAAGGTCTGGAAGGAAAACTAACAATGAGCATATCTGGGATATTGTTTGATTGTCAAAATATATCTACTTCCGATAGTAGGTTCAGCCTGGGTTACAGTGATATACTTTACATTCTTCCAAGTGTCTTGAAAATTATTTCTCTAGAAGCATTTACTGCAGGAGCCACAGAGTATTATCCCTGAAGTTCTCTTCACTAGCAACCATCTCTGTTGATAAGGGCCAGACATGATAAAACTAAAATTGTACAGTAAATATACATGAGCACTGCAACAGTAAAGGAATGCTCAAATATTTATAAATAAAGTTTGGAGTGTTTGTGAGCCTTTGAGGCATGGGTGTAGTAAACACCCCTGCTTATGTTTTTGATGGGCCTCTTCTGTCTGCAACCCAACAGACAAAGGCTCATAAATAATGTGAAAGGGTGGGCGGGTGTATGACTGAGTGAAAGGATGGATGGATGGGATAGATGAATGTGTGTGTGAGTGAAAGTGTGGGTGAGTGAATGGGTGAAGTGAAAGGATGGATGAGTGAAAGAATGGATGGATGAGTATAAGAGGATAAATGGATGGATAGAAGGGTGGATGGATGGATAAGTTAAAGAATGGATGGATGAATAAAAGGGAGTGTGGATGGGTGAATGGATGTATGGATGAGTGAAAGGGTAGATGGATGATGGGATAAAGTATGGATGATGGGATAAAGTATGGGTGCAAGAGTGAGTAAAAGTATAGATGGCTGAGTGAAAGGATGGATGGCGTGAAAGGGTGTTTGGATGACGGAGTAAAAGAGTGGATTGATGGATGAGCGAAAGGATGGATGAATCCAGGGGTGTAGTGAACCCCCACTTAGCAGCACAGAGGTGGTGGGGTTCTTGATGGACCTCTTCTGTGTGCAAATCAACAGGCAAAGGCTCATAAATAACGTGAAAGGTTGGGTGGGTGGATGTGTGAGTGAGTGAGTTAAAGGTTGGATGGATGAGTGAGTGAGTGAGTGAAAGGGTGAATGGGTAGGTGGATGGATAAATGAGTGAAAGGAGTAATGCAAGGAGAGCTTAGTGTAAGATGAACAAAATAGAGGGTGACTGGATGGATGAATAAAAGGGTGGATAAGTTAAAACTGATGGATTAATGAAAGGGAGAGTGGATGGGTGAGTGAAAGGTGGATGGATGGATGAGCAAAAAGATGGATAGATGAATGAGTGAAGTATGGATGCTGGGGCGTCATGCTCCCCCAACTTTAGTAACTTCAGCATGTTTGACGTTCTTGACAGACAAAGTTGAGTGAGTGAAAGGGTGAATGGATGGATGGGTGAGTGATAGGATGGATAGGTAGGTGTATGAATCAATGAAATGATGGATGTAAGAATGGATGAGTGAAAGGGTGGATGGATTAATGAAAGGGTGGATAGATGTGAGTAAAAGGGAGGGTATATGGGAGGATGGATAGAAGAGTGAAAGGGTGGATGGATGGAGGATGAGAGAATGGATGGATGGGTGGATGAGTGAAAGAATGAGTGAATGAGTGAAAAGGACGATGGACGCAAGTATAAAAGGGTGGATGGATGGATGAGTGAAAGGGATGGTGGATAGATGGGTGAAAGCGTGGCTGCATGGGTGAGAGACAATGAATAGATCAGTGAAAGTGGGGTGAATGAATGGAGGGATGAGTGAAAGCATGAAGGCAAAGGGTAAATTGATGGATCGATGGATGGATGAGTATGGACGGATGGTTAAGCAAAAAGGTTGATGGATGGATGAGTGAAAGAGAGAATGGAGGGAGTGAAAGAGTCGATTAATGAACAAGAGGATGGATGGATAGATATATGGATAGATGACCGAGAGGATGGATGGATGAGTGAAAGGATGGATGGATGGATGATAGATAGATAGTTTGGAGATGGGTGGATAGGTTTGGAGAAGAATGGATGGGTGGATGGACAGAATGGTGAAAGACTGAATGATGGATGAAAGAAATAAATGACTGAATGAAATGGTAGATAGGTGGATGGAAAGATGAAAGGATGAATGGATAGATGCTTGGATGGAGGAAACAAAAAAACTCTTCTGGGTAGGCTTTTGATGACTTGCTTCATTTGCTTGGTATTACAAAAGGGAGGAGGGACTGAGGGCCAATTAATCTAGGTCCAGCATACAGGCCCAAAGTAACCCAAAACAAAAGAGGTATGCCGTTCCTACTGAGTACTAGTGAAAAACGTGACCCGGTCCCTTTTGGTCTAACCTGGGTAACTCTCTAATTTTTTTTATCTGTTCCTACTGTATACTACAGGTCAATGTGTGTACAGAAAGCATGGGAGTGCTTGCTGAAGGTCGGAGAAAATCTTTTCTCCTTTCAGAAAATGACCCTCACACACCCAGCCAGCTAGGTGTCTTGCTTCATCACTGGGTCTGTTCCTTATCGGGTCGGCGCTGCAATACCCGATCGGCACCCGTGATGGGGCCTTCTTGGCGGAGATCTTTATTCTTAGCCATTGGGTGCGGTGCGTGTAAGGGCCCTAGTGAGTGTAGATGTATGAATGTTAGATATATGAAATTAAAACAGGAGTTAGTGGTCCACCCAAAATACTTTAATGAATGTGCTCACTTTCCTGATTAAAACCAAAGATGCGCGCACGCCTGCTCTAAGGTTGCAGGGTTGTGCGCTAAAAAATCAGGCCCAAGCAAGACATCTAGCTGACTGGGTGTTTGAGGGTCTTTTTCTGAATGGAGAAAAGATTTTCACCGACCTCCAGCAAGCCCTCTGTGCTGCCTAAACACACATTGACCCATAGTACACAGTAGGAGCAGCATACCTCGTTTGTCTTGGATTCATTTGCTTGGTGCCATAAGAGCTTTGGTTCGAAGTGGGGGTATTTGAATTTTTGGGCTACTCCCTTGCTTTGAGGCCCAAGTTGCTTTCTGACATACTTAAGTTGGACAGCTGCATTGCCCTGACGGTACAGAAACCATCATTACTTGAGAAGCCTTCGGAGTGCACGGTCTCCATGGTGACCCCAGTGAGACTTAGCATGTTGTACAACACAGGAAGCAGGTCCCTGTGGAACTGCCATACAATTACAGAAATAAGGTAATAAACAGCATTTGTGCATGCAATGCACATAAACAGCATTTTTGAATTACCGTATTTGCACTAGCTAGCGTATTAGAGCTAAACCTTGCTTGTTATCTGTATCATCTTCCTGTCCCCTACTCCGTTTCCAGCTTCCTCTTTCTCTACAGTTTGCAGAAGACATTAAAGATAAACTATTTAACATGTTTACCTTCATGTGGCACCAATAGTTCAAGTAATGGTAGAAGTAGTGTTTTGTCTCATTATCACTTGCAGCTATAGTCCTTTTTTAGGTCGAGCCTAGCGCAGCGCACATGCGCTGTTCTAGGAGCTGGTCTCTTGGGATCACTCTGGACTTTTCACATGCTCGTGCTTGTGGCTTTTTTTACCGCATTATTTCTATGGTGCTTTGCGTGCGTTTTTAAAAAAAAGGCAGCACACAATTGGGTAAAGGCGGTGCATGACCCACCTTTCCCAGTAAATGTATCCGCCCACGCCTACAGCTTGCGGGAGCGAGCAGCGGCGCCATCTGTTTGTGATTATGTGTCGAATTTGCGCGTTCGCGGTCGCCACGCTGCCTTGGAAACCAACAAGTCTCCATTAACATCAGCGCTTTCTCTGATTAGATTGCTGAGTGTTGACGCCAGCCGTCACTTCGGCCAATAGGCAGGAATTAAAATTCGATACTGAGGTTGTCCGTGAATAGACAGAAGACTTCCAATTCCATTATGCTATTGATATTGAATAGGTTTAGTCCATTCAATCTAATGCATGAGCACCCATTTTACATCTAAGGTGAGTAACATTCTTTCATCAACAGAATTAGGTAATGGAAAAAAATATGGGCAGCTCAATTTTCTGCACCGCGCTTGTTTGTTTATATCATTTATTTGTTTATTTGTTTTGCGAACAGCCGTTCATTTAAAGCAATATTTACTATAATGAGGACATCGCAAACTAAATCACAATGAAGTGACATCCCATTTATTCTGCCCGTACACATTTTTGTCGTCGGGATCTCGGTTTTCCTACTCGCATTGGTATTTTTATTTTGGTTAGCTGTCATTCGTTGAGTGCAACTTTACCTGTGCGGATCTGTCTCTGTTGTCCAAGAAGCGTGCTTTGCTCGGGTCTTTGTGTTGTTGCTCTCATGATTTTAACGAATGGGCAGCATTTCGGTGGGCCTTGTCTTTCGGGTCTGCGTCGTTGTCCTTTTTAAGTCGAGGTTGCGTAATGTTAGAGTCAAGGAACTCGTACTGGTGCGCGTGGCATTTCTTTGGGAGGGAATGTTAGACATCGCTTGTATCACTGTCGGATAAGTTTAAACACACAACTCTGGCCTTATACATCTCGGCTCTAGATATTCTCCGATTGGCACATTTCGTGGTATGTTAATGGTTGCCTGTAGATTCACGCAAGGGATCAGTTCATTAATTTTTTTTGTATTTGTTTGGATCGGTTTTGGGAGCGGAGTCGAAGGGCAGAAGATATCAGTGTTATGGCCCCCCTTCGGGGTTTCTACCGCTAGGTTTTACAGGATCCAGGGTGCAACTTCTTGGGGTCAAGTATGTGGCTAGTGATCTTCCTATCATGGGGGTGGTGGTAGAAGTGAGTTATCAACCCTTCAGGTGGTTGGCAGTTCACGGATGATGGTAGGGAAGGGAGTTTTGTAGTACGGAGGTCATTACTGAAACTGAAGGTCCTTATATGTGGAAACTATTTGTGTCTAGGTAGTTCTTCATTGGTCTAAAAAAAATATAAGCGCTGAAGTCCAAACTGTTCAGGTTTTTCGTAAGGCAAGGGGTGTGCCCTAATAGCGTGTATTTTTTGTTGCTGCTTTGCAAGAAAATTATTATGTTTAAAGTGCATGGCTGGGGGGCGTGGCCAAGATGGCGGAGTGAACGCTCGCATCGCCCGGAGCTCCAGCCAACGGCCTGCGGGAGATTTGACCCCTGGAGTGCGGCTGGAGGGGCATTTTGGCCCCGTCCTGGGAACTGCTGGCAGCGCCCGAGACCAGGAGAGCAGAGAGGCCGGGGGCCGCGATCGAGAAGCTGACAACCTGCTTCTAGCCTGCTTGGGTGGGCGAGACTACAGATTGCAGCCGGCGCAGAGGATACGCGCTAAGAGAGCACTGGCGGAGGAGGTCCGATGTCCCCCCGAGGTGAGGGCTAACAGCGCCATTAAGACCCTGGGCGGGCCGCCATTTTGGGAGCGTCCCGGAGCGTTGGTGGTGGCCCGGTGCGGGAGCGGCTTGTGAGGCGCCGCGCTGGCCCTGGGACACCCGAAGAAGGAGAGAGCCGCCGGCGGAGCCGCCGGCGGAGCCTTGGCCCCTTTTGTGTGAGGCTGGTGGCGGTAATTGGCGGCCCCCCGGTGCTGGAGGGTCAGAGCGGGGCCAGAATTTTGTGAGGAGGCGGTCGGAGCAGACGGAGGGCCTGGAGAGCAGCGCCTGATTAGGGGGGCCTGGTGCCCTATGGTTGGCGGAGAGAGCACAACAAGGCAGCGGAGGTGGAGGCCCATCGAGGCGCTGGTGAGCGGCGAGCCTGGGGTCGGGCCTATCAGGCAAGCCTGTCGGTCAACTGGAAAGGACGGTGAGAGAGCCTAGCAGCGAGTACCCGCCGGAGCAGTTGGTGAGTGGGGCCCAGGATAGCGGAGAGTGTGAAAAGGTAGGGCCGAATTCGACCAAGAACCCTTCAGTATTTGCCCGGCGTTAGCCGCCTCTCATACCATTCGAGATTACCAAACAAAGAGGCAGGCGCTGGAGACAGAAGGCAGGAAACAGGAGTTTATTCCAACGGAGCAGAACACGTCAAATCAGACAACAGGGTATCTCCTCGAGGTGCTCTAACCGCATCTCTGAGGCCTGGCCTCTTATACACAGGTTTATGGCTTTAATACATACACTGCATCCGTAATGTTTCTTTGAAGGACAGAAAAGACATCCTCGGAATCCCCGGGCCAGGCCCGTTCCCACACACATCTACAGTAGAGTTCCCACCCGATCTCAGCATGTGGTGGTTATCGCGCAGCTGGACATTCCGCTGGGAACGGGGATGTGTGTGATCAGTCGGATCTTCGGGGTGCGAAAGCATTGATTAATCCCCGCTCCTTTGATGTGAGGCGAGGTCCTACTGTAGGGGGCAATAAACTGCATCTGTTGGGCTAGGTGATGGCCTGGGATCAGGCCGGACAATCGGGCAGGGAGGAAGAGGTTATCAAAAGGGCCTGTTCTTTGAATGAGATAAAAGAGTGAGGGGGTTCAGCACGGGATGTGGCTCGGAGACAGGGTTGTGTTAGAGGTGCGCTTATGGCCCAAGCAGGAGAGACCGGGGGCTGTCGGGGCGCGGGGGAATGCTTGCGAGGCCGGGAAGTGAGGGGGAGAGACGCGCAGGCTATTGGCAGTGGGCAGAGAGGCCACGACACACAAAATGGCTGCCACTTACGTGCATGATGGGGCCTAAAAGGGACAAGATGGCGTGGCCACTGTTTCACGATTCTCACTTTACTTTCAACAGTGGCTGTGGTGAACATGAATGAACGCCGCTTATATATACCTAATTTTAGTCATTTTCCACAGTCCCCAGTTTTTATCATAAGTTAGTTCATTCCTGTTCACGTCACAGGTAGAGGATGTACAAGCTGACATTAGTTATACAATTCGCTTTGGTAGCCCAGATGCATTACAGGCAGATGGAAATAATTCTGCTATCAATGCAGACAGAAACGTACATAACCATATGTAGTCAATGTGGTGGGCGGGGAGACGGTGCAAACAAAATTACATTAGCTGTATCATACGTTAGACCTTGGGGGCGGGGACATTACTTTAGACGATGCAGGAGATTCGTCCGAATGCAAACATGATGTCATACAAAAACGTTCTGGCAGGATAAGGGCTATTATCACTTGAGGTCTGGACTCCATGGGGGTCAAAACTAGACAGCATGTTCATGTGCATAACTGGTGTTCTACAATCATCAAGATACAGAGTTAACGCCTTCTTAGTTATCCATGTACAGTTGAAAGTGACCGATGTAAGGTTTCGAAAGCTCAATTGGGTGGTAATCAATACAAAGCGGTTGGGAGAGGAATTCAACTAAATACAAGGGACAGTCAAGGGGTGGCAATGTTCGAAAAAAAAGGTTCGTCTTTCCAGTGTCTTATTACAGCGAGCCATCACTGGTAGGCTCTCATTGTTTTTCTTCTTTCGTTGGCACTGTTGAGCACGGGCGGTGGAGCTATGCGTCCAGCTCGGATTCAGATTTCGCGTTGCAGGGTGTGGCCACTCTTTGCTCTCGGACCACAGTCCTGTTTGTCCTGTTACCTAACTAATCTACCATAGGTACTTTAGTCGGGGTACCCGTATTCCGTTCTTCTTTCGGGGACAAACCCTATTCTATCTTTTGTGCTGTGTATCTTCTTTAAGTCACGTTCAAAAATCTCCATATGAAAAAAAAGGGGGTGATGGGGGCGTGCTTCGGGAGGCCGAGAGAAAAGAGAGTGGAGTGGGATCAGGTCTGAAACGGACCAAGGAGGGCAGAAATTTCAAGCAAGTGGGCCCATCAATCGGGCACAATGGGCTGGGACTTTCGGCACGAGCTCATCAACATGCAGGGGCTTCTGGACAGCCCTTCTTTCCTTCACTTTCCACGTTGAGAATGGTGTCTTGTCCCGCAACTCTTTGCTCTGTGGCTCCACCTTGGTCGAGGTCATTGATATTCCCCGATCTGCAGCCAGGCTGTGCGTCACATCCGGCCCCTCTCCTCCGACGACCGCACGTTATCTTTAAATGAGTACAAAAAAACAAGTTTTTAGAGAACTGGCAGGGGAAGATGTTTACACACTTTAATTTCTCTCCCAACCCCAAGTAGTTGGGGAAACGTTTATTGGTCACGATAGGGTGGATGCTTAGTAACCCTTACATCGGTGTATGCTGTTAACTCATGCATCATGGCTGTGGTGCAGGTCTGCAAGTATCTTTCTATTTTCAAACATCATGTCTGTCTGGTGTTTATTCCTGTTATATTCGCGAGCGTGGCAAGAAGTCTGATATCCAACAATTACATGGTTCATCGAATTCAAACCGGCTCCTCCAGTAGAGACTTGTGTTTTTCTAAAACAAATCCTGTTGAGCTATATTTTTCTTCAAGGTCTGCTAATTCATAAAAAGGTTGAAGTGCTTATTATCATGGGCTTACAGCTACTTTTTCCAGGGAAGGACATACGTTAAACTTTTTTTTCTTTTTCTTTTCTGACAGCAACGGCTAACTTTTATCAGTTTTTGGACGATTTATTTTAAAAACAAGGTCGTCAGCTACAGTCTGTAAGATTTTCTGGGATGGCTGGTTACAAAACTGGGACCATTCTGGAAAAACGGGGACGTTTCGGACATTCTACTTTTGTGCAATGGGCGGTGGTAATCCAAATGATGAGGGTGGTGTTACTAAAGCACTAAAACAAAAGCCACTGACATATAGTTCCCTTTTAAGGGTCAGATTAGGGGACATTAGTCGTCTTACCTGTCCTTTCTTTCTCAGCCAATTAAGTTCCATCATTTTACAGAAAGGAGAGGTAGTAATATGGCAAAATACGATCGTTTTGTTTCTGTCAATTTGTTCAAACACTGTCGTGTCTAAAGCCAATTATACCTCTGCCGGCGAGGCACAGTGTCGTCATTTATTCAAAAGGGAGCCCTCAGAGGGAGAGAGAGTCGTGTGCACCAAATAGGCTATTAGTACACGTACAACATAAAGAGAGAGAGAGAGAGAAACGTGTATAATAATAGGTTATTCAGTGCACACACATATAGAACAGTACGGGTCGGTTTCACGTATAAAACACAAGCTGAGGGAAAACATAAATTCATAGTTTACATACACACAAATACCAGACAGGGTGCGACAGTACATATATCAAGTACGGAAACCTAAGACAGAACACAGAGCTATTTTGGGCAAAAGGACTTTGTCATGCATGTTGCGTATTCTCAGTATTCCCTTTACTTCATTTTGGGGGTCGAGCTCTTTTGTTCTCCTTCCTTCCTAATAGTAGACAATTTTTGTCGGTAACCTCGCTTCAAAAATACTTACTCCTTTTTAATTGGTCGGACACTAGTCCAGTCGCGCTTATACTCACGGCGGGGTCTTCCAACATCTAGCAAATGATGATCCAAGCTGAGGTAAAGGAGGGGTGTCAGTCGGACGTGCGATGGTACAATTCTGACTTTTCTATGAGGGTGGAAGAAGAAGGGGTAAATCTAAAAAAATAACATTATCCCTAATATCTGGGCTGAGGGGGATTCTGGATGAACCCCAACCCGGGTTTCTCTTAACTGTTCTTATTTAGTCAGCACGTAAATTGACTCACTGGTGCGCATTATTTTGGGTGTACATTTGGGATATCGGTTGGGGTTGGGTTCGTCGTACTGAAATAAGCCTTCGAGTTTCTGGTGTAGGCCACTCTCCCATTCGCTAGCTCCAGAGAGAGTCGTTCCTAAGTAAGGAAAGTGCTATATTTTTTTTTTATTCGTCGTTCACATGCAGGTACCATGTTCGGGCTTAATTTTCCTATCCCATTAACCATTCGATCAACGCCTCAATCATACAAAAAGCATTCTTTTATTGACCCAGACGTGCGCCACACATACGCATTCATACCGTACAAATCAGGGCCCATGCGCACATTCATACCATACAATTTTTCATGCTCCCAGAGATAGCTCCTACATATAATGTACCGTCTCACAGAGCTAGCCTATTTTCCTCGCGTGGAACACGGTGCGGTTTTAGGTCTTCTCCATACTTCAGCTGAAATTTCGATGTAACCTGCAAAAAGAAAAAGAGGGGGGGGGGGCAGCGTTCAAAGCACATCAGCGCGCATAAACACGAAAATGTTTTTACCTACCACGTATTTGACTCATCTCTCTGGGATGCAGTCCCTTATGTCTCGGCATTGAAGCCCAGAGGAACTGGTAGTGCGGCAAAGATAACCAATGGTAGTCTGTTCATTACATAGATCGCCCGAGGGCAGTAGTACAGACCGCGTGTAGGAGAGGGTCAAAGGCCAGGGGTATTCAGTATAAGGTGGGGGGTGACGGATTCATGTTTTCATTCGAGGAAAAGAAAAGGTTTACGGTGGTATAGGGTCGTTCCTGTTCGCAGAGCATGATATTTTAAAAAAAAACAACCCTATCAATCTAAATGACTGTTACGATGCTAGTTCCATATATTTTTCTTTTAAAACCTTGATTGTAAAAATGTCAGCATTCAAATACGGGCCTCCAACCATACAGGCCGGCCACGGGGCAGACGGGAAACGCATGAGGTAAGGAGAGATTACACTGTAGTATAGGAGTACGTAACGAGCGAGCCATTTAATTGGAAAAAACTAAACGTGACAAACGTTTGCAGGATCAGTGAAGGTTGATTTTATAATTGAAAGTAAAACAGGATCAGTTACAATAAAATCGTTCATACGCATACCATGGGCGAGTATCATGAGTAACATTTACTTCGGAGCTTAAATAATACAATAATCAATAGTAAATAAACCCGACATCAATAGGGTTGTCCGCATGCTCAGTCAGTACACTTCCCCACCCGCCATGTGCACAAAGACCGCATACATCCCCCATAACATCAAGGCTAAGTAACTAGAATCGTCATAAGGAGTTGCAAGTCCCGCCCATACTGACGCCATTTTGGTCGAGGCTAGGCGGGTCCAGAGTATAGTTTGAATGCCTCCAATAACTAGCGGCCGGACCAGAATCCCTTTCGGCAGTTCAAAAAATTCCGTTAACGCCAGCAGAAGGGACAGGCGGCATGAACCGCGACTTAAAGGCGAGGAAGGCAAAATCTTCCCTACCGGGTCACGCTGAGGTCCCACCGGAACTGATCGAGTTGGCAGTCTACAGTGTCTCTTAGTAATTCGGACAAAGGCTGGTGTCAGCATGAGAGCACCACCATCTTGTGACAACGTTGTGGCCACTCTGGAGAGCGGGACAGCGGCGTATCCCTCCACAGATGCGTTGAATCAGTCTTTCCTACGGCACCAGATGTGGATAAGGCGGAGGTCACCCGGGGCAGCGGCATATCCATGGGGGATAGTCGAGCAACAGTGACGGTTGCCCCCACCGGAAGCCCGCGGGAGTCGAGGGCCAACGACTCTCGTAGAATCTTTAAAACTGAGAGGACGTCTTCAAGAGTGGGGCTCATGCCCGAGCAGGCAAGCATCCGAGTTCCATGGTAGCCCAGAGCCATCCTAGTGGACCAGGCCCAAATCCGGGGTGTTGGCCGCCATCTTGAGAGCCCCCCCCAGCAGCTGCCCTTCACCATGGCCACCGGAGCGGCCCCTCCCGGTCAGCCAGCCGTGGGGGGGTCCGCGAGTGGAACGCTAATGGCAGTCTTAGTGCGGGAGAGGAGCCTCCACATGGGGGGGGCAGGGGAGAGGGGGCCGTCCGCGCCGCCTCTCCGCGGGCGCCCCACGCCATCTGCGGGCGCCCCGCACCATCTCCTGGCGCAGGTATAAAAAAATGGCTGGACCAGGCAACAAAGGGGGGAGCCATCAGCAAGGCATCCCCCGCACACAACTTGCTGGACATCACCTCTGGACGATCCGGGGACGGGCCTCGGCGCGTTGGGTTGCCTCCGGCCTATTCGCACAACGGGCCGCCACCGACGCTACCTCGCCGGCTGATGGCTTTTGTAGACTTTCTATAGCCCAAAGCCAACTAAAAAGTAGCCCAAAGTAGCCCAACATTGCTACTTTAAGGAAGGAGGGACAGGAACAGCGTTAAGCAGACGGCGAATGTGTTGGGATTGTTGTTGCAGCCGTTTGCCATGTAAATAGTTGTTTAATAAAAAGTTTTAACATGTTACTATGCTGGAGTGTTGTATATATTTATAATATTTGCATAGGGTTTGTCGTTATTTGGGCGGGGTGGGCGACGGAGCCGAGCTGTCTTGCGGCCATCATGGCGTCGAGCTCGGTTCTTCTCACTAGTTTCATATTTCTCATGAGGGGTTGTTCCTAATGTTTCTATTTTAGCGGGGTCAAAAAGATCCCATCAGTGGCCTACTGATTTTGCTCGATTCCTTTTATTTTCCCTAACGATTTTTATGTTATAGTTTGCTAGCACGATACAGCGGCTAATCCGTATTTTTATATATATGTCCTTTTTATTAGGGGTGTCCTCCGGTGGAGCCGGATGATCTACCTCTAATAACGGTCCGGGCTGAACCAACTACTGAACAATGGGGAGAAGATAGGCATGACGGGTTACAATGGGGACAAAAGTCTGCACTACCTATCTTTCACTACTTTGCGGAGACTAGGCAGAATATTTCTATTCTACAGTATTCGCAAATAGGGAATACCCAAAGAGAGAACTCATTCCAAACAGTCAATGTTCGGACAAACAATCAATCAAATGAGGGATAAAAATAGGCACGACGGATTACAATGGGGGCAAAAGCCTGCGTTACCTATCCTTCACTATCTGCAAAGACTAAACGGAGTATTGCGACTCTGTGCTTGTTTGAAAATAGAGAATGATCCAAAGAGAACCAATTCCGAACGATCAATGTTCGGATAAACAATCAATCAAATGAGGGATAAAAATAGGCATGACGGATTACAATGGGGGCAAAAGCCTGCGTTACCTATCCTTCACTGTCTGCAAAGACTAAACAGAGTATTGCGACTCTGTGCTTGTTTGCAAATAGAGAATGATCCAAAGAGAACCAATTCCAAAACAGTAAATGCTTGGATAACAATCAATCAAATGGAGAGGGAAGCAGGCACGACGGATTACAATGGGGGCAAAGGCCTGCGTTACCTACCCTTCACTATCTGCAAAGACTAAACAGAGTATTGCGACTCTGTGCTTGTTTGCAAATAGAGAATCTCTCAGAAACAATCAAATGAGTAATACTAGTATTTTCAAACAATCAAACAATCAATTCGCAATTTGTCGTGTTACACGACCTTACCCGGACCGCATGGACAGTTTCTCGTCTTCCGCCTCCAGCACCTGATCGTCCTCTATTCTCCGTAATTGCTGTGGCACTCCTGATGGTTCCCAGTCAGGACCGTAGATCACTCGAGAGAGGTCTGCTCAGAACCAGTGAAGTTCGGATGATCGGCTGCCAGACGAGGGTCTATCGGGCAGGTGCACTTCCCGATCGTTGCAGTCGTTCACTCTGTCGTTGGGACCTCTCCCACTGGATCCACGTGTCGCTGATGGGCCCCACGTTTGGGACGCTAATTGTGAAAAGGTAGGGCCGAATTCGACCAAGAACCCTTCAGTATTTGCCCGGCGTTAGCCGCCTCTCATACCATTCGAGATTACCAAACAAAGAGGCAGGCGCTGGAGACAGAAGTCAGGAAACAGGAGTTTATTCCGACGGAGCAGAACACGTCAAATCAGACAACGGGGTATCTCCTCGAGATGCTCTAACCACATCTCTGAGGCCTGGCCTCTTATACACAGGTTTATGGCTTTATTACATACACTGCATCCGTAATGTTTCTTTGAAGGACAGAAAAGACATCCTCAGAATCCCCGGGCCAGGCCCGTTCCCACACACATCTACAGTAGAGTTCCCACCCCGATCTCAGCATGTGGTGGTTATCGCGCAGCTGGACATTCCGCTGGGAACGGGATGTGTGTGATCAGTCGGATCTTCGGGGTGCGAAAGCATTGATTAATCCCCGCTCCTTTGATGTGAGGCGAGGTCCTACTGTAGGGGGCAATAAACTGCATCTGTTGGGCTAGGTGATGGCCTGGGATCAGGCCGGACAATCGGGCAGGGAGGAAGAGGTTATCAAAAGGGCCTGTTCTTTGAATGAGATAAAAGAGTGAGGGGGTTCAGCACGGGATGTGGCTTGGAGACAGGGTTGCGTTAGAGGTGCGCTTATGGCCCAAGCAGGAGAGACCGGGGGCTGTCGGGGCGTGGGGGAATGCTTGCGAGGCCGGGGAGTGAGGGGGAGAGACGCGCAGGCTATTGGCAGTGGGCAGAGAGGCCACGACACACAAAATGGCTGCCACTTACGTGCATGATGGGGCCTAAAAGGGACAAGATGGCGTGGCCACTGTTTCACGATTCTCACTTTACTTTCAACAGTGGCTGTGGTGAACATGAATGAACGCCGCTTATATATACCTAATTTTAGTCATTTTCCACAAGAGGTGCTGAGCAGCAGCGCTGACTGGTGTGCCGCGTTCCACTGGGCTGCAGGTCGGCGCGCCAGGAGGAGCGGTGGTGAGGGGGTCCCATGTAGTTCTGACTGGGGGCTGGACGACGGTTTGTCGGGCAGCAGTGCAGCTCTGCAGTGGCGTTGAAGGTGTAGGACGGTGGGCGCATTCTGGGGAGGCCTGGCCGCAGTTTAAGGAGCTCGTGGTGCCGGCGCAGGGTGAGGCCCTCTGGAGACGCGGACTACTGAGTCCACAGGTGCCCTTCCTGAAGGGTGGAAACACTGGTCTGCTGGAGGCACGGGAGTTGCCATAACCTTGAGAGCCCTGGGTGCTGCGGGTTTTGACCGGCGACGACCTTCACACGTCTACAGCCCACTCAGACTCACGGTCTCCTTTGAGGGCCGTAGGAGGATTTAGCTGACAACAGGCGACAAGTGGGTGTTTACGATAGAGACAAAGGGGGACCCTTTATGCTTCCCTTGAACTGCTCCGGGGTGTGACATGTCCTCCTCCAGAACCAGGAAAGAGAAGTCTATTAAAGACTTGTTCGGCAAAGCACAGGCAGATCCAATGGCCTCCACCACAGCAGTGGGGTCCCAGAGCCCGAAGCTAGGGAAGGAGGAGGGGTTCCTAGAATCCATGTTTGTAGCTCTACGGAATGACATTCACACCCTCAAGCAAGAGTTTGCATCAGAGATTCGAGAGGACAGGCGTTAATTGGACGGCATTGGAGAGAGAGTTGCTGATTTGGAAGGTAAAAGCGACGGGAAAGATGTGGAGATAGCGGCTCTGCAACAGGAGATCCTCTGGATCCATGACCAGCAGGTGGACCTCCAAACCCATGTGGATGACCTGGAAAATAGATCCCGGCGCCACAATATACGCATCAGAGGAGTGAAGGTGGAGGAGGACACAAAATATCTATTCACCTACTCTAGAGAACTTTTCAATCACATCCTGGGCAGGCCTGCGGAGACAGAGCTGGGAGTGGACCGAGCACACAGAGTGGGTCCCCCAAGAGCGCAGTCAGCCCCGCCGCCGAACATACTAGTCTGTGTCCAAGACTTTCGTACTAAAGAGGCTATCCTCTAGAAGGTGCGACAGATGCATCCCCTGCAATTTCAGGGTCAATCCCCTGTTCTTTATCAAGACCTATCTGCCCTCACCCTACAGAGGAGGAGAAGCTTTAAACCTATCACCATGCACCTCCAGCAGTGCCACATCACCTATAGCTGGGCCATCCGTTCTGGCTAGTGTTCTGAATGGATAATAAGTTATATCAACTGCGTTCTCTGTCAGAGGCTAGCAAGTTGCTGGGTGTGGAGCTACCAGAGTCGGACGGTGGAGACGAGGACTCTAAAGTGGAGACGGATGATTCCAGGCCCCGATGGCGTCAGCAGGGCCGCAGGCGCCGTCTCAGGAAACCCCGAGCTGCAGAAGTCCTGGAGGGCAGGAGGGCGGCTTTGGAGGCGGTTTCGGCTGATCTTCCCAACACCCAGCCCGGCTGACTCTAGACTCTATTCCTGGCCGATTGTCTGATTTCTTACAGCCTAGGCCGTTGGTGGGAGGGAGGGGCATTCTGGTTGGAGAACTACCCCGATATCCTTTTACTGATCAACCATGGTTGACGGACTATGTTGTTTTATCTTTTTTTGTCGTTTTCACATGTTTTGCTGTTTGGGGATTGTCGGGGGGGTTGAGGGAGGGTGTCCAGTGCTCCACGGTCGCCTTTTGTCTAGCGCTAGTGTGGCTCCGAGTGTAAGGGCTGTCTCCTCCTGTCTAGGCATAGCCTGCATTAGCTGCATCGAGCGAAGCTCCTCAGGTACAAATCTGGCCCTACTGATTACTGAATATGCCTGCTTCCACCCTTAGAATTCTTACCCTCAACGTGAGGGGACTTAACAATCCGGTAAAGCGCAGAGCGGTACTGTCCTGCTTAGAGAACTCCCAAGCCGACCTATGTTTACTTCAGGAGACCCATCTGCTGGCGCGCGATTGTCATAGGATGTGGTCCCGCAAGTTCCCCACTCATTTCTTCTCTTCCTGCTCTACCAAGACAGCTGGGGTGGCGATCTTGGTGGCCCAGCGGTTTAGGGGGGAGGTATTGCATAAAGGGGCGGAGATTAGGGGGAGGCTTCTGTCCTATTGCTTCGCTTTAGGCGGTCTAACGTTTACTGTTGGCTCCCTGTATGCCCCGAATGAAGGCCAGAAGTTCCTCCAGTCTGCCCTTACTGAAGCCACAGCCACTTCGGACTGCAACAGCATCCTAGGGGGCGACTTAAACCTGGTGTTTGACAACCATCTGGACAGATCCAGTCAACACACTCATCAAGTAGGTGCACTGTCGGCAGAGAGACTTTGGCGACTGCATGACTTAGGCCTTCACGATCTTTGGCGTAGCTTTCACCCCCTGGAAAGGGAGTACTCTTATTACTCTAATGCACATAAGACCTACGCTTGACTAGATCATCTGCTGACTTCGGCCCCAGTACGCGGGTTTACAACCACAGTTGAGATGGGGGTGGCCTCCCTTTAGGACCATGCCCCGGTAATCGCCACTCTCTCCCTTCCACCCACATCACGCCCTTCCAGGGTTTGGCGCCTTAGGGACACTCTCTTACACAGGGCGGATAACGTGAAACACATACAGGGCGCCATTGCTGACTACCTCTCACAAACTCAGACACGACTCTTGCAGTCCAATGGGCGGCGCTGAAGGCAGTGGTCAGGGGGGAATTTATTGCCCTCTCGACTGCAGACAATAGGGAACGCCAGCGCAAGCGCGAGGAACTTACACATCGTGTGCGGGAATTAGAGCAAATGCACCAACGGACGGGTGCCCCGAGAGTGTGGCGACAGCTTAAGACGGTGCACCACGAGTTAAGGCCTCTCGACCAAGATAGAGCAGAATACGCGGCCTTGCAACTACGTCACGCTTACTATACCGGGGGTACAGGTGCGGGCGCCTGCTGGCCAACAGGTTGCAGGAGGTTCGTCAGCAACAGGGGGTCAAAGAGATTGTCAGGACGGATGGGTCTTGTGTATCTGAGGACGCGGAGATAGCGGAAGCGTTCCGCGATTTTTATGCTGCTCTTTATGCTGGGAGCTCGGCAGATAGCTCGATGGGAGTTGCCTTTTTTGATTCAGTTTCCCTGTTCTCTCTGACAGCATCCCAGGTCGAACACCTGGATCGAAACATCCAAACAGAGGAGGTCATTGCTGCTATTTCTCGCCTTAAGTTGGCAAAGGCCCCTGGGCCGGACGGCTTCCCCACTATTTTCTACAAGACGGTCTGCACGGTGCTTGCCCCAATCCTCACCCGCCTGTTCAATTCATTTGTTGAGCAGGGAGCGATACTAGGGGACCTTTTAGGAGCCTCAATAGCAGTTGTCCCTAAACCTGGGAAGGATAGAACTAGGTGTGGGGCTTATCGCCCGATTTCTCTTCTCAACGTTGACGCCTCATTGACCCGGACCAGACGGGTTTTATACCCGGATGCCAGACATCAGAAAACACCAAGCGGATTCTCCACCTTATAGAGAAAGCTACTAGGGTGCCTGGGGAATATATGATGTTGGCCATGGATACCGAAAAGGCGTTTGACCGCGTTCACTGGCCATATTTGGACCAAGTGCTTGAAAGGGTAGGGATGCGGGAGAAATTCCGCACCTTTATTTTTAATTGCTACAAGTTCCCTACGCCCACGGTCAGAGTGAATGGATACACCTCCACTAGTTTTTCCATTGAGAGGGGCACGAGACAGGGGTGCCCTTTGTCACCCCTTCTCTTTGCCCTTTACATGGAACCCCTGTCCCAAAAAATTAGGCAGAGCCTGGCAGTTGAGGGGATCAAATTTGGTGGCTATATCCACAAAATCAGTTTTTTATGCTGACCATGTACTGATCTCACTAACTAACCCGAAGACAGCCTTACCGGCGTGCATGGCAGAGTTGGACGCCTTTGCTAGGGTGGCTGGGTTCAAAATAAACATGGACAAGTCGATAGCTTTAGACCTCTGGTTGTCTCCTACCACCCGGGACTTTTTGCAGAGCTGGTTCCCGATTCAATGGGCGATGGATACCGTCCCATATCTAGGGATACAGTTGGCGCCCTTGCTCCCTGCTGTAGTTGCCACCAACTACGCCATCCTGCGTGGGAAAATCCGCCGCGAGATTGGTAGGTGGAAGCACTACCCTCTCTCTTGGTTAGGCAAGATTGCGGTGGTAAAAATGACCATTTTGCCCCAGATCCTCTACCTATTCCGCACCCTCCCTCTCCGACCGCCGGTTGGCTGGATTCGTCAGACGCAATCCAAATTGGCCCAGTTTATCTGGAATGGCCGGAAACCGCGAATGCGGAGAGCACTGGTGACGCTTGCCCCGGAGATGGGGGGACTGGGCATCCCGACCTCCAACTGTACTTTCAAGCGGCACAATTGCGCTATCTCAATGAATGGAGCCGATGGGAATCAGAAGACAGTGGTTGTTTCAAGATCAGGCGGTGGCGGCACGTCCATTGCAGGAAATTCCTTTCATGCGCAAGCCCTATAGGCCCCCTAACTTGTATGCCTCGCACATAACCCGGGTTCCTCTTGAGGTGTGGGACGCCACTAATATCGCACACGACCTTACAACTTTTCCCTCTCCCCGTTGGTTGATAACCCTGACTTCACCCCAGGCGCGTAAGGGGCAGCTTTTGCACATTGGCGGACGGCTGGCTGCCGGGTTTTGTGTCACATGTATGGGGCTGAGGGGGTTGTTCCGTTTTCACACTTTTGGCAGAAATACGGTTTCCCGGTGCATCACTGGGCATTACATCCGCAGGTCCGCGCTAGCGCAGATAGACGCTTATCCTCATACGAAAGATGGCTCATCACCCGCACGACAGACTCCAAACTCATCTCCGACCTATACAAGATGTTACAGAACACGCAGGCGCACATTCATAACCCAGGCAGGGAGCGCTGGGAGAGAGAATTGGGCAGGACCCTAAGTCACAAAGAATGGGGAGAGATCTACTATAGGGCCCGGCACTCGGCATACCACATGGGGCTCACAGAGACATTCCCGAAAGTTGTGACATATTGGTATTTTACCCCAGACAGACTGCATGCAATGGACCGAAGCCGAGAGGCGACTTGGTGGCGTGGATGCGGCCAGACTGGCAAACTGGTACACTTGTTGTGGGAACGCATACAGATCCAGCCCTACTGGTCTCAGGTGTTAGATGAAATAGACAAGCACTTTGAAACTGAAATCCTGCGCTTCCAAGTTATGTGCTCCTAGGCCTCCCTAACCCCCTGACTTACCCGCTGATTCCCGCAGGGGCAGACAGATGGCAATTGCACTTGGCTCAGCGGTTCAGAATATACTTACACATTGGCGTACTCCCACTACACCCTCCTTTGTAGGCTGGCTTCACCGCTTATGGCACGTACTTGGGATGGAAAAACTGTCACTATGGCAGGAGAGGGATCCGCCTATGACGACCTGTGGCAACCATTCCTATCGCTTTTGGCCACTTAATTCCGAGAAGTCTCATGTCCCCGATATCTTAGGCTGTTGCGGCTCACAGAACCTCGTAAGATAGATTGTTAGGCGTTTTACTGAGGGCCTAGCATGGGTGGGGGAGGCACGAGGGGTTAGCAAGAGATAGGGAGCACTGGACAGGAGGAGGGAGGGGGGTATTGGGGGAAAAGGGGTTTCCTTTGGTTTCCTTTCCCTTTGTTTCTTCTTATAGTTTTTTTTTTATTCTATGTACACGCAATTGGCAGATACTGTCTTGAGCGCTGAATTCAAGCTCTCAGCTGGCACTCCCCGGCTGTTCTGTTGCGAGTCCGCTTGAAAATGGCTAAATGTAAATGGCATTCCCTGCGTGTGTTTAAACTCAATAAAGATATTTGAACCATAAAGTGCATGGCTGATTTGTTTATTTTTATTTACCGCTTTTGTTTCTTCAAGCTCTCGCTTCCTCAGTCTCACCCATTTACAAGGTTTCAAAGGCGAGACCTATTTGCTATGCCAATGCTTGTTATTTTCAGCCGGTGCCTGTACAGTTCCCAAACTTCCTCACACATGTTTCATGGTTATTGAAATCATGTTTGAAGACTATGCACAGATAGATAGATAGATAGATAGATAGATAGATAGATAGATAGATAGATAGATAGATAGATAGATAGATGTATGTCCAGGGTGTAATTTGCTACTTATTACCATTGTTGAGCGTGCTGCATCCACACACTAGCTGTCATGATGGCCCTCCCTTCCCTCAATAATACTAATAAATAGCATATTACACTTGGCACACCTGCACATATGGTTGTTATGTGTATTTGTTTAAAACAGTATAACACCAAAACCAGGATGTAAGGGGTTACATTTGTGCAGTAAGTTAAAATCGCATCGAAGAGGCCTCGACTAACAGGATCATTATTTCCTCTTGTATTGTAACATGCACCTTGTGAGGCAGGAAACAGTGTTTTTCTCGTGTCACTGTCATGTGATAATAACATGGAATTTTTTCTTCACAGAGCAGTATTAAATGTGTGAATGTGTTTTATTAGTAAAGTTGCTACTGCGTTTTATTGGGCCACATTTATTTTCAATGCCATGGCATTCATTTATAAACCTGTTCGTTTCCCACAAATAACTTTAGGGCATAGCTCCGATTATATTAATTATGTATTAGGACGAGTGCCTCTAGACATAGGCCAAGTAGATGTTGCTGCTTATTGTGCCCCCTGCTGGAGAGCAGTTCCTAGCAACAGGGCTTTCACTAAGGAGATCTGACGGTCTAATTGGCTTGCTGCACCTCTCTCAATCAATCAAATTCTTTATTCGGCACACATACTGGTACCATAAAATATATCACAAATATATAACATTTAAAAGCAATAAAAATGAAAACAGTCTAATCATTTCTAAAAATGTGTGTTACAATACAATGCTTTTCCTTAGATGTATAGCGCCTCAAATATAAAGTGCAATACTAAAACATGTAAAAGGACTCTCAAGTGCAAATATATGACTTGCTGCAGTTTTAAAATCCCTGATATTTTGTGCGAGAAAAATTGTTTTTTAATAACGTTTTCGCAAACCTACCTAAAATCCACAGATGCTGAGCAGAAGATAGCTGGCCTGTGATATCCTCTGAGGTGTGAGGATATGAGGCAGAAAAGTGTTCTGTTGGTTGTAGGCCAGGCTTTAAGTGCATCGACAGCTATGTTTAGGTCTCGGCCCTGGAAAAGCAAGGGGTGCTGCAGGTCAGTGTTGATTTTCATTGGCAGAGCAGGGGTTGGATCCCATTACTGGCAGAGCAGAGGGTGCTGCAGTCAAAGGCTGAGCTGCATTTGTACAGCTAGGTGTCCCCACCATGGAAAGTGGGGTGCTGCTTCGGGGAGTGAGGTGCGCTGGTGGAGCCATGCTTGTGTGTCTGAGTGTCTGCATCTCTCTGCTTGAGTGGGAGAGGATGCCACAGGCCAGTAATGATAGGCATTGGCATGACATTATTTGCGTCTTAGTGCTGCAGGCCTGTGTATACTTCACTGTTGTAGGCACTTGTAGAGGTTCATTTGCAGGGCTACATGTGGGTCACAACCCTGATCTATGGAGGTTTCTGTAGGCCTGTAATGTGGTGCATGTGCAGAGTTAAGGGCGCTTCTCAATATTAGAGCGGGATTGGATTGCGTTGTCATAGCTGTGTATTTTCAGTTCTGGCCGGGTAGGGGCAGTTGCAGGTCAGCATTGGGACATGTGTGTGTTTAGCCAGTACTCGCAACATGGGTGGTGCTGAAGCCCCTGATTGAGGCGCATAAACAGAGCTGCATCTATCCAGTGCTAGAATAGCATGTGTACTGTGGACGATTGTATGACGGAACCAAGACTCCCTAAACCAGGCATGCCTTAACTACGCGGAGAACAGCCATAACAACGCGGGGATTACCCCGCACTGCCATTACAACGCGGGGATTACAACGAAAGTCGTTACAACGACTTTCGCTGGAGGGCGCTGTTGGATAGGGAATAGTTTAATTTTCTATCCAACACCTTCCCTACTGTCAACATGGGCTGGAGTTGGAATAGAAAATTAAACTATTCCACTATCCAGCGCCCTCCAGCGAAAGTCGTTGTAACGACTTTCGTTGTAATCCCCGCGTTGTAATGGCATGCGGGGTAAAAGCCCGCGTTGTATTGACATACAACCAACTACGCGATATTAACAACGACCATGTCTTTACCAGCATGCCTTTACAACAAATTTTGTGATAAAGGCATGATTGGTAAAGGTATATGCGTAGTACAGATCTCACCCCAGCCATCCCCCTGCCCTGAGCCCTAAAACTTGGCCCATCCCTTCAATCTGCCTGCCCCAGTCCTAAAACCTACCCATATCCCCCACCCTGAAAACTGCCCTCCCCTGAAAATTGCTCCTCCCCACCCTAAAACTCAGCCCCAGCCCTAAAAACGACCCCAGCCCTCCACACTGAGCCCTAAAGCCAGCCTAAGCACAGCCCTTAAAACGAACCCGACCCCAACAACCCCCTACCTTCCCATCCTCAGCCCCAGCCCCAGCATACTTACGAAGCCACGTCCTGGTCCTTCCCCTTGCAATCCTTCCTGTTAATCTGCCCGCCCATCCGCTCTGCATCTAGATCGCGGACTCCCTTAACCACTCCCAAGCCCAAGGGAGGACTGAGGTGCTTTGTGGCAGCTTATGTAGATGCAAGAATTGATATGCTGGGATGCTGCAGGTGAGCTTGGGGTGTATTGGCAGAGCTGCTGTATCTGGGTCACGTTGTTGGCGGGCAGGGATTCCTACATGTTAAGACTGCGGTACTTCAGAAGGACCTCTATTGGTTCCATTAATGGAAGTGCAGCGTGCTGCAAGTTAGGTCTGAGGTACACTGGTAGAACTACAGTTTCATTACTACAGCCATGTGTGGTTATCAGTAACAGAATAACAGATGGTGCCGTAAATCAGATTGGGGTGCAATGTTATTGTGTTCAGCACTGGACTAAAAAGAGTGCTGAAGGGCAGCCTTCAGAAACATAGCATAAGTGCATATTTGTGTATGTCGCCTAGTGCTGGGGCACCATTGTGCGTACTAGACCGTTAATAGTGTGAAAAACAAGGGAGAAATGCCCGAAATTCAGGGAGTTATTTGGTGGAAAGAAATGAATAAAAACAAAAATAAATTCTATTTTACAAATGTGAATAAACCAGTGGCTAGAGAATGGGCAATGTATCTTAAGACCCTGGCTACAAATGATGATTGGCTCTGGAGAGATTAGATAGCAGGACGTTTAAACAGTCCATCCAAATCCAGTTAACCAATGGTTATTGTGCAAGAACTGTGTAGCAATGGGCTGCGCGCTAGGGAACATTCTATTGTTTAGAGAAGCATCAACAAAGAGCTGTCCGAGATTTTTTCTGCCTTGAGGGTTCCACAGGACACCCCTGAAAGAATCAATATGGTTTAGGCCAGCAACCCTGCACAATTCATGCCATCCATCTCCAGGGCAAACACGTGTACGTTGTGCGAAAGTGTATGTTACCCATCGCCCAGCACAGTCACTGTAATAAATAATTGCCACGATTTCTGAAGCACTTTATGCATTGCACTTAAGGCTTTATATCATTAGTATTTGGAGAAGACCGTAGGACAAACTTTTAATAATTTGCCATATGATTTTCGAAAAGCATACTGACACTGTGATTCTTGAAAGAGGTGATCTGCTTCTTTCACCCTCCCTTCCCCCATGTAATATCTCCGTAGTCTGCTCTTATGCATTACCCAATGATATAGGATGTGTCACATTTCTTCAAAGACATGCAGCTTGATTTATCAGCAGCATTTGATACCCGGACCACCCAATGCTTCTCAAAAGGCTTTTGGAATGTCTGATCTGAGCTAGAGTGGATGACATGCTTCCTTAGATGAGCCAAGATGTGGCAATTACAATCTATTGGGTGCCAGGTTTTACTACAAAAGGGCACACACAAATATATTGCTATCTATTGACCCTCGGGTAAATCAGTTTATTTTAATCAATCAGGTAACATATTAAATTGGTAAAACAGTTCATCCCTTCCTTTACAAGAGGAACACAGAGCACTTTTTTGTAGAGACTTAGGGCCATATTTACAAAGAAATTACGCAGCACGGCGCTGAAAGCAATTTAGCAGCACCATGCTGTGTCATTTTAAAAAAGCAGGAATGCACCGTATTCACAAGAATATGGCGCACGTATGTGTTTTCCCTTGTAAAAAAGCTGCCTAGCGCCAACGCAGACACCCTTGCACCATGGTGCAAGGGTGCCTGCCCTGCGTTGTAGTATTTCCTGTGTATGTGCAGGAAGTGACACCTTTGCTGTAGCGCCATCACCTTCCTACACATAAACAATCATGAAAGGCGATATGCTCCTTCTATGTGTGCTGCAGGTTGCAGCATACATAGAAAGAGCTAAAAACAAGGAGTAATACAAATATTTCTACTCGTTACGCCACTCTAACGCCTGCTTTTCAATGGTGTTAGTTGTTGCCGTTGCTTCAAATGAACGGATCCTTGTACATCTGGGAAATTAAAAAAAGCAATGGGTGTTGCAGTGGAACACCCACAGCAAGACCCATTTCACGCCCTTTCATGCAGAAAGATGTGTGAAAGTGTACGATATTTACAATGCGGCGTTAGCGACACATTGAAAATATGGAGCAGGGCATTGCGCCACCGAAGCATCGTGAAAAGGGACGCCGCGGTGGCAAAATGCCCTTGTAGATATGCCCCATAGTTGTGTCCAACTTGGACTATTGCACGGTCTTCTTGTACGGGGTATGAAAAACCAGCACAGTAAGGTACAAGTTGCACAGAACTTGGGACTGTGAACTGTAATGGCTGCTCCAGGACAGAAACATATATTTCCCAGGGCTGAAAAGATTAAAAATCACAATGGCCGTCTGTTAGTTGTCGAGCCACATTTAAGCATGTGACAACTGTTCACAGGGCTCTGCATTAAAATACACTTAACAATATCTTAGAGTTATAATAGAATTGTATCAACGACCCAGAATACTTTGCTGTAGCAACAAAGCCCTGATTACTGTGCCTAGGAGAACAAGCCTCGACCTGGGTGGTGGTGAAGGTAGGGCCTTTGCGGCCAAGGCTTAGAATGACCTCCCTGTAATCATGAAAATGGAACAAGAACAATTGCCACTGAGAAAAAGGCTACAATTGCATCTGTTCTACGCCATCTTAATGCTGTGTGATAAAAATTGATTGATGCTCTCCGGGTTTAAAGTGTTATATCACTTGGTCTGATGATGATGTGTCCCTGCACCCAGATTCTGGACTGTTTTTTCTGGCAATTTTGGGATTTATGGATCCCCTTTCTCTAGGAAACCTGCTTCACCTGGACATTTTTCAGAGACTTGTAGCTTGCCTTGGAAGAAGCCAAGTAGTAGCCGGATGATCAAGAGTAGCATCCACACTGTTATCCCTAACTTACAGATAGAGAAGATGGAGGAGGTGCGATCAGGCTATACACACGTCTTGGTGTTTATTTTGAGCAGAACAATGTTTAGAAAAACATTTGACATTAGGATCCTCAATTTTATGAGGTGCTGTTTTCCAAGTAGCCTCGTGAATTGATGAGCCAGAACCAAAATATAGTGGACATGGCCAGTAAAGGAGCAACGTGGAAATGGCACGCAGTTTGAGATGGGGGTGGGGGGTCTGTTTTCTCCAGGAAACCTAGGCCAGTGGGATGTTTTTCAGAGTCCCTTTTTAACACATGAAAGAAATAAGGTGTATTGTGTTTCTGCCAAATGTGACTTCTAAACTTCTATTACACTCTACGCTCAGAACTTTACATTTTTCCTCATAAGGGCCTTCAATGGTCAAGTGTTATCTGCAAAATTACTTGTAAATTTGACATAGTACTCAGCTTTGCCATCGTCATAATGAATTAAACTTGCAATCTTTATCCAAAAGTAGTGCTGTGCATTCTACTGTTCTCATAATCCAGTGCCAAGTATACATTGACAACATGTTGGTTAGAAGTAGATTGTAGGAAAGGGGAATGAGATAAGAGAGAGAAACAGATCTACTGGTTATCGCCACTCTGCCCAATCACATTGTGGGCCTGCTCTTCACTGTAGGATCATTGATAGCTAAAGACAAGATGCTTTTAATGATTTTATTGTTCTGGCTTCAACACCTAATTCCTAATATTGTATATGAGATACTCACAGTTTATTGCTTGGTGCCACGGTGTCTTCCAAAAGCGAAAGCACAATTCCAGTTTAAGTATTGTTAGAAATGGGATTTCTGGTTGGCTAAGGCTTGCGCCAAAGCCAGGCAGAAACCACCACTCTAGCCAGGGCAAGGGAGTTACACGCTGAAGATAACCCCTGTTCACCCCCTTGGTAGCTTGGCACGAGCAGTCAGGCTTCTCTAATAGGCAATGTGTAAAGCGTTTGCACAACACACACACAGCAGCAACACACTAGGCACACCACAACAGAAACTCTACACAAGGTTATATCAAAAATAGCCTTTGTATTATCATAAACACATTAGAAACATAATCACACATTTACACTGTGCCAACTAACACTAGGCAATATTCACAGGGGATTCTATTCACATGACAGGGCCAATAGAGCCACTGTCAGAATAACCAGGATTACACAAATAACAAGTAGCAAATAACTCAACCAGTAACTACTGGTACAATAATGACCTCAGCATTATCACATTAGGCATAAACCCAATAGGCCCACCTCATAAGCATGAACACATTACACCATAGGCACCATCCTAAAATATCATAGCATGACATTAGGCATCAGCATAAACACATTATGCAACATTACATTAGGCATAAACGTATTGCGCAATATCACATTACACCTAAATCAGCAGTGCACCACAGTACATTGCCAGGCAAACTGGCCTTTGACTGGGGCTCAAATGCACTATGTCCCGCAAAGTCAGGGCTTAATCGTAGGGCCTTCCCACTGGCTCTCTTGCTGCCTATGCTGCCAAAGCAAAGTGTGCACTGTGATGGGGCCTAAACATTGCAGATGCCGCTAATTGCGGTGCAGCTGTGAAAATAAAGGAGCCCTGGCACCACTGTGGCTCTCCAGCCCCACTGGGACTAACATAATCAGAACGGGCCCCTCCGTCGCAGCGGTCTGCTCTCCTAAGGGACCACTGAGCAATTAGATCTGGCACCACTGTACCTTGAGTCCTCCACTGGGACTCCTCAACAAAAAGTGCCACCATGTTGCAGCTGCCTGTGCTTGCGGCGCAGCTGTGCAAGGAAAGCGTCACTGGCACTAATGTGCCCCCTGGACCTCCACCGGGGCCCTAAAAACACTGTGCCTCACGTTGTAGCAGCCTGCTCTCCTGCGGAACTGCTCAGGAAGCATGGGAACACTGACAGTGTACAAAGTAAAGCCCCACTCACCGGGGTTGCTGAGGACTCCTCTCGCGGGGGAAGTCTCTCTGTACTGTGAGACCTGAAGGCTCCGGTCGGGCGCCTCCTCTCCCTCGCTCAGCATGCGGGGCTCTCTCCAGACATGGGAGCCCCACCGACAATCCGGTGACAGCTCGCCTGCCGTCCTCTGCACCGGGCCTCTCCTCACTGCACCCGGGCCCCCTCCTGGGACCTGGGACTTCTATGCGGAGCCCACGAGTCTCCGGGCTTCCTGCTTTCGTTTTGTGGCCCTGCCCACAACCAGGAATGGTTACCTGGCTTCTGGGTCACTCCTGGAGCGGCGGCTGTTAAAGCAATTTCAAAGTGCGGATGGGCTCCTGCGAAGCATACAATGCAGGGTGGGCACCGTTCTGAAGGCACCGATGCATGGTGGGCTCCCGCTTGGTTTTTAGTATCAATCCCTTGGGTAGGCCCCCGCAACAGCATAAAGGCCGGGTGGGCTCCCGCCTCGAGATGCGCACAAACCTTCTCCCACCGGCAGCTCGGTGGAATCCCCACGCAGGGATTCCCTTTATTATTACTGGAGCAACGCAGCTCCTCACTCTCCTCTCGGGCAATGAAAATACAGCGCTCACGAGGCGCTATGCCCCAAAAAAATGTCCTGGGCAAAGGCTGGGCAAGGAACTAAAAGTCCTGGGGGCACCCCAGCATAGCATAGCCAGGCAGGGACCCCCAAGAAGCTGCAGCTGGGTACGGCGGTTCCTCCTGGCTGAGTGTCCCCCTCAGCCCATGTAAGCACAGGAACAACCTTTTTTCATGGGGTCACAGCCCCTACCTTTATACCACATTTTCCTTTGTCTGCAGAGAATAGGGCATGGGGAAACCAGTTCTAACTGGTTCTGGAGCACTCTGTTTACCAGGCTCCTCTTCCCTATTGTGAGGTGGGGGCTTGGTGATCAGACACACCACAGGGGGCGGAGCCAGCATTGTAGCGGCTAGGCACAGACCTTTTCAGGGACATCTCCTCCCACTACTCCAAATGCAGATGTCCCATTCAGCCTAGCGTTGACTCACCCTGCCCCTCCTTGAGCCACCCACACCTCACCAGCCCCTGTCACTCAAAAACCAGACATGCAATTCACATCAGGCAAGTAGACACATAGCACACAGGAGTGCCAACTTCTAAAAGTGTAATTTCTAAAATAGTTATAATAAATCTGAGCACACCATTGCGTAGCATTTATTATCACTATTCCAAACATGCCAAACTTGACCATGCTGCGCCTCCCATATCAGGAATTACCACTGAAACACTTATCAGGGAATCCCCAATGCATTCCTATGGGATGGCAGCCCCACAGTAGTGAGAAACCAAAATAGCTGTTTGTCACTACCAGGACATGTCACACACTTGAGGTACATGTCCTTTCTTTTACCTAGGTAGGGTAAGGTAAGTATACTTGTAAAGTGCACTGTTACCCCATCTCGGGGTGTCCTGGCGCTGTATACCGCTGGGGAACCCGTCCTGGCTTTCCCTGTGAGATGGTCCCTCCAGGGCACCTCCAAGGTGAAGCCAGGCATCCCCGGCATTGATGGGGCAGTTGTGGAGATTAAGCAAGCTATTGCCCAGAGTAGCAGAGTGGTACCCATGGTTAGCGTAGGCACCTCGGCGAGAATTATCGAGTCCGCGGACATTGACCCAAGACCCTGCCGCGTCGGGAATTGAACCCTGGTCCCGGGCCGATCTCTGCTTCAGGGTCTGCTGCTTCTAACCAGTGAGCCACACTTCTCCTACAATGCACCCTGCCCATAGGGCTAGCTAGGGCCTACCGTAGGGGTGACTGACATGTAGTAAAAGGGGGGGGTCACGGACATGGCACACACTCTAGGTGCCACGTCACAGCGGCAGTAACACTGCGCGCACAGAGGCAGGAGATGGGTTTGCAAAGCTACTTTGGTGGGTGGGGCAAACAGCGCTGCAAGCCCACCAGTAGCATTTCATTTACCAGCCCTGGGTATATGGGATACCACTTTACAAGGGACTGACAGGTAAATAGGCCAAACAGGTGTAGACCAATCCTACCATATTTAACACAGAGAGCACACACACTTTACACTGGACAGCAGTGCTAAAGTGCCCAGAGTCCTAAAACCACCAACACCATGTCAGAAAAAAGGCTAGGAGAAAGGCAAAACATTTAGGGATGACCCTGCAAAAAGGGCCAAGTACAGCAAGTATCATATGCAAAGAGTATTCTAAGCTTTTATGCATTTCTTACTACAGACAACTACCTTTATTGTTGTATGAATACACTCTCTGAATCGAATTGTATTCAAAGTGACAGGTTCATACATTGAAACACGATAAATGTTCAATAGTGTTATAGAGTTCACTTAACAACAATCACTTTCCCATCTAAGTCGATACCTTAATTCATACTCTACATGAGGATACTTTTAACTCCTCTTGTGAAAACAACTGACTCCTGAAAATAGTGTTGCATAGCAAAGTCTAAATCCTTAAACACAATTATTTCCCCTAGAATACTTTTCAGTATTGAGTTAAGTCATTTATTGACTTCCAAAGAACAACAATCTGCTAAGTTTAGACCCTCCCTCTGACAACAAGGTCTTGGCTAAGGCAACTATATATCTCAATTTCCAAAATGCTCTGGTCCATGAAGCGTGTATACTCTGTGAGTACAAGATGGTCACTTCTGTCGTCAAGTCCTGTGGGAGTCCTGTGGCTTCATGGGACTTGTAGTCTTCCTTGGCTTTGCTCATCTCTCAGAGAGTGCACCCATCAAAAATGCAAAGTCTCTTTCCAGGTGGCGCCCATACTCCGTGCATACTATCAGTCTCTCCTGTTTCATAAATCGCATACAGTCGGGCAGTTTGAAGTATCATGCCCGCCATGATGGATCATGACAGTCACGGAATGAGAACAACTGATCCTATCCTTAGATTTAAGTGGCAATTGAATTGCTTTCACAAGAATCTTCATGCTATCAGTATGATGCCCAAGGTCACCCAGGCCGCCCACACTCATTTTACACTTCTACCATTTAATTGTTAGCCCTCTCAACCCCAGTGTTTCTAAAGACTCCTATCGAGAAATAACGTGCGCATTACTTAAGCTATAAGCAACTATATCATCTTGAATATATTCTACGATTTAACCTCGTTGAACAGTTTATGCACTGTCCCTTGGAAGCCAGTCAAAAGTGATGTCAATCCAAAGGTCATGAGCCTAAGTCTGTATATCCTCTCTGGTGTAATGAGAGATGTCAAATATGAGGGTCCTTATTGAAAGAACACTGGGTGGTAGGCAGCACACAAATCCAGCATTGAAAGTACCAGAGCTGCACCCAACATAAAAAATCTTTCTCCCATGTTTTCAAGCAAGGATCTACCCTAGCACCGGCCCAATGTCTGGCTCTTGCCTGATCTTACAAAGAGCTGTGCTCAGCATAGCAGGCACTGTGATTTACCCTTTTTTTAATTTAGGTTAAGAAATCATATACTGCCAAACGCAAGAAAGATGACTGCATACATAAAATCTATAAGAGTGCTCATATTCGTCATCTTTTTCCACTAAAGTTGGTGTTCAAAGGAAGCAAAAGTACGCAAATCTCTGTTATAGCTTTCTTGCTAAAGACACGTGGCCCAAGAGTAGCTTCTAGGGGACCCATCTTTATAAAATGGCCTTTATGGACAAGATCCTTAAGCATTCCCAAACATGCCAACAGGTCTGAAGATATTGTCTGCTCCAGTCCCTGCGCCCTTTATCAAAATCACACACACTCTTCATCCACATGACTAGGATCAAGTTTGATTTTTTAAGTTGCATTATTAAGTACAACACAACAGACGTATTCATTCTTTTTGGATATCATTTCATTGTTTTACAATATGAAGGCCACCAGTGTGGCATTATTTCAACAAAATGCAAGTGTGGCATTGACACACAGGGCCGGACTGGGAACCCCAAACAGCTCTGGCAATGTTGTAGGACTAGCTCCCGGGGATGGGGCGGAGATTGGGGGCATTGCAAGTGTGAAGCACTGCTGCTTTTGGTACTAGGTGCAATATTGCAACACCACTACAAAACCACACCGTGACAAACATCCGGCCCCCACTGCTGCAAAACCGACCCCCACCCTTCCAGCCTCCCAGGAAAATGCCAGATGCCTGCTACAGCCAGTGCGGCCCTGTTGACACAGTACTTCTAGTGAGGGCCACAGAAATAGCTTACTTAGAGTTAGACGATGGGTTACTTAACCACAGACTTAACCAGTATCCCATTCAGCTTATTACAAATGTATTATATATCCTACGGCAGTTGTAAAAAGGTGGATGTGATAGCCCACATGTGTGTGATGGTGTAATCCGTCCGCCAAACTTTATATCAGGCCCATTGTCATCTTCTTGTTTCTGTCACAGCCTATTGGAGAGTGGAAACCCCTGTCAATAAATTGCTACTGTAAATAATATCCAATGGCTCTGGTCCCGTTTGTAGTTTACATACCCTCTTGGGGGAGGCAGCTTCTTTATAAAGCCAAATTCTGATCATAATATTCTCCAACTGCATTACTCTCAGCTTAGGTTCCCCAAACTCTCAGTTTTTTTATGCAGCCTCGACTTTTGTTAATCACTTTACACGAGGCCTCGCCATAAAGTAGTCCATGTGATGTGCCTTTTCTGCGACTGGGGGTAGTGTGGAGATTCACCAGGGAGGCACTCGGCCTCTCTGGTGGGAACCCAATGATGAAGCATGTCACCAACTAGGTTGGTGAGTGAGGGTTCTATTAAATAAGAGGTATTGCTCATGCTGTCTCGCCCTCTCTACTCACTCTTTTGTTGTTATTGGACTTTTACATTAGGGAGATTAAGAGTGATTATCCCTCCCTCTCCTGTTGTTATTATAGTGTGGAGATTCCTCAGTTTTTGTGAAGTCCCTTTGCTCACACTGAGCACTTGATTCACAGCCTCTTTTATCTGAACAAACCTGTTGCCTGTCAGACTCCCAGAAGAGCTGCTATTGCCATGAATGATATAGGCGGACCCGGGGGTTTCTTTAGTTATTGACATATTGCCTGCACTAGCATTCCAATAAGACAGTCATTAACCTCATTCATGCTCATGACAAACCCAGCTCGTCATGAGTCACAGTAGAGTTGTGCTCATGACGAGCTGGGCTCGTCATAACTGCCGCGGTCCGCCCACGCGCGATTGATTCCCCGCCTGTGCGGGAGAATTAATCAGTGGGCGGAGTCGTGACGATCCCAGTTCGTCATGAGCACAGCTCTACTGTGACTCATGACGAGCTGGGCTCGTCACGAGCACCGCGGTGCCGCGGCCCCCCGCGCCTTGGGGAAATTACCCCCACAGCAAAGGGGTTAATAGACACCTACACGCTTACTGTCACACAGAGATGGTAATAGCAGCTGTTTACACTCTTCTTTTGCTTCACCCAGATTAGTGCTTAATTTGGTTGCCAGTAATGGGCACTGGCGCTCGTTTTTAGGGTCTTACTTTTAATCATCAAACTTTGAACAAGAGCAAGAGAGAAAAAGGTCATAAAAGGGAGAACGAACGAGGAAGGGAAAGATGGGAAAACAGCAAATGGAAGAAGAGAGATGAAGAAGAGCCTGCAAGAGCGTGAGAAAAACACAGGAAGTGTAGGGTTGTGCATGGAGTTGGGCCCCAGGGGCCCTTGTATTCTGCAAACCCAGCAGACGCCAGCACAAGTGTCAGGCTCCTGAGAAAACCTAGGGCCCTGCTGGTATTTATTTCCTTTTTTTCTGTTTGTTTACTTTACAAATCAAGCACAGCCCTGGACAGCATACTCACAAATGTAAACTTCATAAATACATTGCCCCTTATTGGGAACACCTAGCACCACCAATAACTATATGTTGTTGTGTCAAAAAGTGAGCATCTTGTTCACGCTGTCTTCGACATTCAGCTTTTAAGGTGAGGTAAGGTAAATGTTATTGTTTAGTTAATTAAAACCATAACAATATTAAAAGTACACACCAGATTCAGAAAATAAAGAACAAAAAAGCTCACTAGACACTTCACAAACGTTAGTTTGTTATATCAAACTAATTCAATTAATATACTTAAGCTAAAAACTAAACACAAAAACCTAAAAAACAAAAATGGTATTCTTGCATTGTTACATTAAAGCGTAGTCAGGATATGATCTGAAGGTTTTAAGGAAATGACACGTCATCTGAGCTATGTCACGACTAGAATAAGCCACCTGGCCTAAACATGGATTTGTTTCTAGTTTACTCATGTGCAAGTTATGCCTCAGACAGTCGCCGGACCTCGACTTAAAAGTGGCTTTCAGAAATAAATATCTGACCACAACATACGCAACTGTTGTTTTCCTTGCCCGTGGTTAGTGAGAATGTGTCTCTAAAAAGTATAATACTAGTTTTCCCTTTCCATGACGCGGTGCTGAGTAACACCCTAGCCTATGATGTCATTTCCTGCTAAATAAACTGATGGGTGTTTTTCCAGAGACATCTTTATTTCTTAAGACACTGTGGATTTCTGGAAAAGGCTGAGCATATATATGAGCCACTGTCATTTTTTGGTGCTGTAAAAGCAGTTTTCATTTGTGTATCTGACACTGCATTTCCAGTTTCTGTGTGTCTTTTCACAGTAAAGGCATTTATACTTGAAGCCACACAAAGCAACCACGAGCCCCATGTTTTACTGTGCGCTACCAAAGGTTTTTTTCAATGCGCAAACATTTTCGAAGTCTGGACCAGATTTTCAAACCGGTAATTAATGGAAATATCAGGCTGTCATTAATGATTAACCCCCACATTGCCAAGGTCCTGGCTGAACAAAGTGTGTGGCGCGGCTGTGTTTGTTATAGGCCAGTCAAGTTTTAGGCGTTGATTGTGGACCTAGCATCACAAGGGCTCCGATGCTTTTAGGCACACTGGCGCATTTATTGCCACTATCAGAGTCTTTTAGGGTCTGCTAGAGTTATAACCGAGGGCATGCGAGCGAGGGGTCCAGGTCGGCGACTGTAATGGGGACCTGGATCCCGCAAACAATGGAAGGCCCTGAGTGAGGATACTTGGTGTCTGACCCGGTGTGGTCCAATGGTTCTTTAATTCTACCAGGGACTTGCCAAGGTGACGTGCGTGCATGCCGGTGTTATGGTTACAGGAGGTGCAGGGTGGTACTCTACATCCCTGCCCAAATTGGATGCTTCGTGTGCACAAACAATATCAGGTCCCCTTCTGGTCACTATATAATACGATGGTGGTGCTCTCTCTTCACACCTGGCTTGGGGTGCTCTTGTGGCAAGGATGGGTTGAACTTCGTTAGAGTAGGCTCCTCTGACCATGGATCATACTCAAAAGGCATTCTAGACTTCCCTCCAAAATGCTGATGTCTTACAAGCACTCTGTCACCCACAAACAACATGGCTACTGTGTGTGTCTCTTTTGACTGGCATATTGGTTGTTTCACAGTCGGCTTTGTTGATTGGCTTGATTGTCCGGGTGAGGTGGCTCCTAGTGAGACACTACTACCTCCACTAAAGCGGAGGAGAATCGCGCCACTGCTTTAAGAGCAGTGCAGAGGAAAAATAAAATGATAACAGAACATTCATATCTTTTTATTTTTTCGTTCCTTGGTGCGTGGAGTGGCGGGGCTGGCACGAGCAGTGGCCAGCAGGAGGAGTGGTGAGCACACTGAAAGTGCCCATGACTGTTTGACCGGCCGTCTTGGGCCGGCCAAACAGTCATACGCACTTTCGATGTTCCCCACCGGCTGCATCACACAGTCTGGTGGGGAACATGCAGAGGCTCCCTGTCCCCGTCTGAGCGCCAAACCATGGTGCTCAAACCAGTCACAAAGCTGCATTGCAGCGCTGTCATTGGCTTTGGGAGCCTGGGATCACAGGTACTTCCTGCGATGGAGGAGAGGCGGCAACTGGCAATGCGACCAGCAGGTACATTTTCTTAATTTTCTTTCTTATTTTATTTTCTACTTCCCGCCTCCCCCCACACTATGCCATCATTCCCTTCCAGCCACCACCTCCCTGACAACTAGACCAAACATTAGGTCTGCAGTCAGTGGTTATGTATGGAGTACATCTGTAGTAATGTAAAATGCCGTGGAGTGCCCACTCACAATCTTCATTTGTTTAGCACTGATCCTGAATATTTTATTCATCATAAATCTCTTGACTTTTTCATTTGCCACCACAGTATTGTTTTCTGATGTTGAGTTTGTAAACTCTCTAAATATGCACGAAAGTAATTCCTGTGAAACAAGGGCACATTACCTGTCTTGAGTGACTGAGCTAAGTCATAGGTAGCAATTATCTTCTCTCATTTGGGATGTACACTGTCAAATGATGTAGACGGCTCAATTCCCACTGCCAGGTATTGGGAATGTTAATCTGTCATCAAAAGCCGGTATCGTACATCAAGCAACGTGTACTCACCTCTAACAAGAATATGTTGCTGTTTTCTTCAGTGATGATGAGAGCTGGTCTGATCATACAGCAATCTGCTACAGATTTAATGTCTGACCCTACAAAGGCCAGCCAAATTGGCCTGACTGGACGTCATTTTTTATTTTATGCTAGTTGGCTTATGCTATCGTCTGTAGGCAGTCTTATTCCTTGACAGCTGCTAATGTATCTCCCTTGCAGATGACCTTTGGATATGCAAACTGATGTATTAGACATGCACAGTCTTCTGTGGTACACACAAAGGAATCATCTGTGTTGGTCTCAACATTGGGATGCCTTGACAAGTTATCTACCGGATTATTGACACTTGGCCTTTAAGCAATTGAAAATCTACTTTGTTGCAGATGTGGTGCCCATTTTTCAGTTTTCAGTGCTCATTGAGATGGCGTGGCCTCAAATAAAGAGATCAGAGGTTTGGGATCCGTCACCATTCTGAATTTATTACCATAGGTGACAGGTGGAAAACCACACATCCTTGCCTGGTTGCCCATCCCTCATGTTCACTTTGAGACTCCTCTCTGTACAGTGCAAGAATTGCAAACAAGATGGAGCCCACAAGTTGTTTTTTTCTTGGAGCACGTCTGCCACAGTCCAACCCGGGTTGCATCCACTTCCCAATCTCCTTTTTAGGTCAAGCCTAGGCAGCCTGCATGCGCTATCTGCAAGATCTGTTGTTATCTCCTCTATCGGCTTTTGGCATGCCCATGAATTGCCATTTGTTTGTTGTTATGCCGTTTAGAAATACAGGGTTTTTATTGGTGCATTTGGTCTGATTCTACGGCCTTTGCGTGCTTGGGCCACGCCTAAGCGATTTCACTCATTGTTTGCTTGCGTTGGCCATCCCAATACATTTGTGGTTCCTCCTGGTCATCCTGATCCTGATCTGCCTGAGCGACCCTTGACCCTGTGACCAGGTAGGTCGCTCCCTCTGCCACCACCCAGACCCCCTGTGTGCCGCTGCTGCCTCGCTCTCCGAGCTCTGCGTTGTCCGCTGCCCCACCACTGCGGACTGGTCTGTTTTGTTCTGTTGTGCTGTGTATTGCTTTTGCCTGTTTTATTTAGTTTTATTTCCTTTTTGGGCTCCTGCTGCCCGCTTGTGACTCATCTCCTCCCCCTGTGCCCCCTTGCATTCTGTGTCACATCCCGCTGCTGTGTCCCCTGCGGCCCCGCCACCGGCTCCCCATTCGCCACCCCGCTCCCACCTCCCAGCTGCTCCTCCCTCCCTCCTCCCCTCATATGGAGGCCGTGCGGTGGTGAGGACAGCGACCCTTGACCCTGTGACCAGGTAGGTCGCTCCCTCTGCCACCGCCCAGACCCCCTGTGTGCCGCAGCTGCCTCGCTCTGCGAGCTCTGCGTTGTCCGCTGCCCCACCACTGCGGACTGGTCTGTTTTGTTCTGTTGTGCTGTGTATTGCTTTTGCCTGTTTTATTTAGTTTTATTTCCTTTTTGGGCTCCTGCTGCCCGCTTGTGACTCTTCTCCTCCCCCTGTCTCCCCTTGCATTCTATGTCACCTCCCGCCACTGCGTTCCCTGCGGCCCCGCCCCCCGGCTCCCCATTCGCCGCCCCTCTCCCGCCTCCCAGCTGCTCCTCCCTCCCTCCTCCCCTCATATGGAGGCCGAGCAGCGGCCGCGCCGCTGGCGCGACTAAGGCAAGTCCGTCTGCGCCCGTCTGCGCCTGGACCGCGCCCAGAACCCCTGGCACCGCCATAGCCGAACGACCCGCCTGAGATACGACCCCGCCGCCCTCCACGCACTCAACAACGGCCGACTGCCGGCCTGCTACCGAGCCACCCTGAAACGCACCCACGGACCCTTCACCTGCCAATCCTGCAAATTCACCTGCCTCCGAACCAGCACCCCACCCTCCGGACCAGGCAACAACAACCACCACCTCAAGTGCATCCTCCTCAACACCCGCTCCAGCCACAAACATGCCGTCGAACTCTGGGACCTCCTCGACACAACAGCGCCGGCCGTCTCCTTCCTCACGGAAACCTGGATGAACGCCTCCTCAGCCCCCGACATCGCCATAGCCATCCTGGACGGCTACAAGATCACCCGGAAGAACCGCGTCAACCAAACCGGAGGAGGAATCGCCATCATCCACAGGAACACCATCAGTGTCACGACCAACTCCGAAGACACCCTCACCGCTGCCGAACACCTACACTTCCAGATCCACACCGACCCCAAGACCACCCGCAGAGGAACCCTCATCTACAGACCCCCGGGCCCACGCACACAATTCAGTGAAGCCATCGTCGATTTCATCAGCCCGCACGCCCTCGCCTCACCAGACTACATCCTCCTAGGGTACCTGAACTTCCACCTGGAGAACTATAACGACAGCAACACCACTACCCTGCTCGACAACCTCGACAACCTTGGACTCAGGCAACTGGTGAACACCTGCACCCACGACGCTGGCCACACGCTTGACCCCATCTTCTCCGCCAGCAGCCACGTCACCTTCAGCCACTCCTCCGGACTACACTGGGCCGACCACAGCTGCATCAATTTTACCTTCAAGAAGACAACATCCCACCACCACCCGCAACAGATCCCCCGCAGATGCTGGAGCAAAGTTACCAGCTAACCACTGCACTGAGCCAGAACCCTCCAACCGACACTACCGACACCAACGCCCCAGCCCACAACCTCACACAGTGGATCACCAACTGCGCCGACGCCCTTGCACCACTGAAGATCCCTCCAGGCAAGCCCAGCAACAGGAGAGCCACATGGTTCACCAACGACCTCAAAGACTCGAAGAAATCATGCCGCACCCTCGAGAAAGCTTGGCACCACGAGCAGACCACAGAGAACCTGACAGCTCTCAAAAACGCCACTCGCAAACACCACCAGCTGATCCGCGCCACCAAAAGAACATCGTTCAAAGAGCGGCTGGACAACAACACACACAACAGCAAGGAACTCTTCAGCATCGTAAAAGAGCTCTCCAACCCCAGCGCCAGCAACAACGACATCACACCATCGCAAGACCTCTGCAACTCCCTCGCCACGTTCTTCCACGGCAAGGTCACCGATATACACAACAGCTTCAGCACCGAGGCCCCGTCTCCAGCCACCATACCAACGCCCGCTACCACCACCCTCAACGCTTGGACTCCCATCAGCACTGAAGACACCACCCACGTGATGAACACCATCCACTCCGGCTCACCCTCCGACCCATGCCCTCACCACATCTCATCTTCAACAAAGCCGATACCATGATCGCACCCCAACTCCGGAACGTCATAAACAACTCCTTCACATCCGCCACCTTCCCAGAGAGCTGGAAGCACGCAGAAATCAGCGCCCTACTGAAGAAACCCACAGCGGACCCCAAAGACCTCAAGCACTTCCGCCCATCTCTCTTCTCCCCTTCCCTGCAAAAGTCATCGAGAAGACCGTCAATAAACAGCTGACACCATTCCTCGAAGCGAACGGATCCCTCGACCCATCCCAGTCCGGGTTCTGAGCCAACCACAGCACCGAGACAGCCCTCATCACGGCCACCGACGACATCAGGACCCTGCTCGACAACGGGAAAACTGCTGCTCTCATCCTCCTAGACCTCTCAGCCGCCTTCGATACCGTCTGCCATCGCACCCTAATAACCCGCCTCCACAACACTGGGATTCAAGGAAATGCCCTGGACTGGATCACCTCATTCCTCTCCGACAGAACCCAGTGAGTCCGCCTCCCTCCCTTCCGCTCCACGACCACCGAGATCATCTGCAGCGTACCCCAAGGCTCCTCGCTCAGCCCTACCCTCTTCAACATCTACATGAGCCCCCTCGCACGCAAACACAACCTCAACATCATCTCCTATGCCGACGACACCCATCTGATACTCTCCCTCACCAAAGACCCCACCGCCGCTAGAATCAGCTTCCAGGAAGGTATGAGAGACGTCGCAGAATGGATGAAGCTCAGCCGCCTGAAACTGAACTTAGACAAGACAGAAATCCTCATCCTAGGACCATCCCCATCCGCCTGGGATGGCTCTTGGTGGCCCACAGAGCTGGGCACTGCACCAACACCCACGGACCACGCACGCAACCTGGGATTCATCCTGGACTCCTCCCTCACGATGACCAAGCAAGTCAACGCCATCTCATCCACATGGTTCAACACCCTGCGCATGCTCCGAAAGATCTTCTGGTGGATCCCCACCGGAACCAGAAAGGCGGTCACCAGGGCCCTCGTCACCAGCTGACTGGACTACGGGAACACCCTCTACGCTGGAACCACGGCCAAACTACAGAAAAGACTCCAGCGCATACAGAACGCATCCACACGACTCATCCTCGACATCCCTCGCCACAGCCAAATCTCAGCGCACCTGAAAGACCTGCACTGGATCCCCATCAACAAGAGGATCACGTTCAGGCTCCTCACCCACGCACACAAAGCTCTCCACAACATGGGCCCCGAATACCTCAACAACCGCCTCACATTCCACACGCCAATCCACCAGCCTCGCCATCGCCACCGTCCCTCGGATTCGCAGAACCACCACCAGAGCAAGATCATTCTCCTACCTGGCTGCCAAGACGTGGAACTCCCTCCCCGCCCACCTATGATTGACCCAGGACCACCTCACCTTCAGAAAACACCTCAAGACCTGGCTATTCGAGCAGTAGCGGCACCCCCACCCCCCTCCCTTCAGTGCCTTGAGACCCACACAGGTGAGTAGCGTGCTCTATAAATGTACTGATTGATTGATTGATTTTTATTTTGTAGACTATCAACATGGTTTTAGGCTTTTAGGCCGTTTCACGGAGCAATGCTCTGTTCGCCACCTGCAAAGTGGCAATTTCTGTCTGGTGGCTGTTGAGCTATGCCAATTGTCCGAACTCAAAAAAATGCGAGACCTATTGTATTTCTAATGCTTGTTTCTTTTAGTCAAAGTAGTTCATAATAACTTCCTTCAGCATCAAGTTCATGCTATCTTTGAATACCTTCTCTTCCACTCCAGACCATTCTCGTGTGGTTGACTTTTTCATGAGCTTTCTCGGTGATACTGCCCAGTCTCAGGATGACTGCCACAATGCATTGCCATTCCTAAGAAGCTTCTGAGTTCCGTTACCTTCTCTGTGGGTGTTGCGTTTCTGATATTAAACACTTTTGCGGGTGGATCACACTTCTCCCTGGTAGTGTCAGGCGACATTCCTGTATGTTTTCACAATCGCTTCTAAAAGATGGTGATGGTGTTCAGTGTTATCTGTGTGGATGAGATCATCGTGAGTGTTCATGCTTTTTGCAATGAATATTAATTCTAAGTGCTCTGTCGTCACATATCTCAATAGCGTGCCCATGCCGTCTTCTCTGACCAACAAATTGGCAGGCATTTAAGCATCATTATTTTATTTTTTCGTTTGAACTGTTTATTGAAGATTTTGTTGTTTTATACATGAATACAAAAACAATATACTGTCACAAGAAAATGTCATACAGAGCCAATAGGGAAACAGCAATTTCAGGTCATGAGTCAGCAGCTCAATGGCAAGTCTACAACAGCGAGCAGAAACAAAACTGGTAGAGGCAAATGTCATATCCCATCAATCATATAACCTCCTCCCTCCATCATTGATGCCATTTTGTAAAGTTATAGTGCATTACAGTACCAACTTTACAATAATAATCAAGTACATAGGTATGTTTCTTATGGCTTCATTCTGCGACAGGCACTTAAGCAGCATTATGGTATACTCTACTTCCAAATGTCTCTGCCAGGCGCAAGGGCGATGTGCCACCATAAGGAACTCTCTTTGTTTTGGTCAGTGATAAAAGTGGTCAGGATTTTAGGATCACGCGCTGCTGTCCCTCCATGAGGTTTACTGACGCTCCAGCGTCAGTTACTGCTGTCACCTGTGGGCCTTCCATTTGAACCTGACATTTGTTGAGTCTGCCTGACTGTGAATTTCCTATCCACAAATAATATAAGAAAGATCTCTTTTTTCCTCAAGATCTGCTGTAGATTCGTAGCTACTGGACGGACATGCCTAATAGTTTTGTCCTTGCGATATTGTCGTTAGAATTCTTGATGCTTTATTCTCTGTGGCCCTGTTATGTCATCCACCCCTGCAAACCTCTTGCAAAATGATTTTGTCACCACAATTGGAACAGGATTTTTCTTGAGTGAGACGTACTTGCTTCAGGATGCTCACCTCACCTTTACAGTACTCACAATGCTATGATTACGTTTGGTAATCCCCATTACTCTTAGTCCTACTCGTCCTCGACCCAGTCATCACTCATGAGGTATTCCACAGACAGGAAACAAAATAGGAAACGCTTTTAGGCTCCACCCCCCCTCCTGCCAGGTGCTATATCAGACCTAACCACCAGAAGCGCATCCTGACACAACAAGCAACAAAGGCCAGGACAAGGAGGGAGGGTGGAAAGTATTGAAGAACCGGGTTTTTAGAACCCAGCGACGCCAGGGGAAACGCCCGATGTCTCCGAGTTCTCCTGTCTTGGGGTACAGAGACACGGGGTACTTCTTGGTGACGTCAAAGATCAAATGTATTGGCTGCAGCCAGTAACAGAGATCCTAGAAGTACAACACGGTGTATGTTCTCAGGAGACTGCTCAACTTTACAAAGCAAGCCATCCCTTTTTATACAAAAAATTGTGCTTCAGGCAAACATTCCTTATTTACAGTTTGAGCACTCACATGTTTCCACGACAAAAGCAGGAGCATGATGACAAGCCCATTTTTCAGTTTGTCCAGCCCAAAATTAATCATCAAACAAACCCATAATAAACATTCTTCTTTTGAACAAGTTGGACACAAACCCAAAATAAAAGACCTCAACCCTAATTGTAAATAGGCCATAAAAGAAGGAACAGAAACAGATGAGAAGCAAGATAGAAAGGTGTGTGCGCGTACCATAAAATCAGCAATGTCCTGCTCTTTGATCTCTATCTTGACCAGCTAAAGGGCAAGAACTGGTTTGGCAAGGTCAGCTTCAGGCAGCAGGGTCAGTTCACTTCAGGTCAAACAGGAGTCAGCACGAACTCAAGCTAAGGTGCCCAGAGACTTGTTCAGCCACAGTCATAGGCCTATGTGAGGGCAACCACAAAATGTCTGCCATGCACAAAATGGAACCCAAGGGTTTCAGAACGAAATCGTCAAATACACAGTGAATCCATCAATGTAACATGACGGAAACACTCATGCTTGCTGAGCTCACTGTTTACGGTTCGCTGTTACCAAATTCGTAACAGAACCACGACCATTATGACCCAGGGTCAGAATTCACGGAACCTCAGACTCCCTCCTTTTGCCCTTACATAGGCAATAACCTAAACTCACGTCAATCTGAATCCAGGTCTATACTCATCAGATCATCAAGATGTTGCTGTAGCATCATCCTAGTACTTAGTAACTCTCTCTGGACAGGTCTCCTCGAACACGAAGTAGCACAAAGGCTACATATAGCAGGAGCACACTGTACGCAAAGACAGAACAGGAAAAGGATAGCTAATACCATCCCAATGATCATCAGAATCTTCCATCCCCAGGTGGATAACAGTTCCCAGAACCATCCCATCAACGACCAATCTCCTTTATCCATATGTACAGATTCAGAGATCTTATGTAACTTGGAAATGGCTTGGTACACTGTCGGAGCGTTGTCTGGAATGAAAACACAGCAGCTCAATTGAATCAATTTACATACCCCTCCTCTATCTGCAAGTATGACATCTAACGCAACCCTGTTCTGAAGAGTCATAAGGCGATCCGAATGGAGCTCAGCAGTCAAGTTACTAAGGGCACCGGCAGTTTCAACTATGGTGGACTCAACCACTCTCGTCAATTGCCGTATGTTCCTGCTGTTAACCATAGGTCCCCAAAACGGCAGAAAACCCTTCAGAAAATCTCCCAATTCTTGTCCTGCAGTATCTTCCTTACTGAAGACACCTCTAACAACTCTCGTCTTGTGGTAATCTGCCGCAGCTGTATACGTAGGAGGCAACAGGAACAAGACAAAACACGTGCCCGAGAAATCAGGGGGCAACCATGTGTATGCTCTATCGTAACAGATGAAATAGGTACACTTAGCTGCTAGGAACGATGGGGAAGTCTGGGACGCAAAAACATACGTCTCAGTGCAAACACTCTTCCCTAACTGAGCTCTCGGATTCTTGCCATTTCCTTGCAGACAGTAATGACCCTGTTGGGGTACAATCCAAATCGGAGAGGATCTTTTCGCTAGCTGGTTCTCACTCAGACTAGCTCCATATCCAGTAATGTTCCATCCAATATACGCTAGTGTCTCATCTTTCGGGATTGTCTCATAGGAACTAGCTCCTTTAATCATATCGACTATTCCCTTAACTAGAGCACTATTCTTTGGATTGTCTTTCACAGAACGTAGGGGGTAGACTTCATGAGCATAGATGAACATCGTTCTGTATGCCCACACGGAACCATTATAGCTGAATGGCAGGACTAGGTAAGGAATACCTTTATCGGTAGTATGGGGCATAAGGCCACACACCCAACAATTTGTAATTTCTTCAACAGGTCTCTCCATCTCGAAAAACTCCATCCTCTAACCGTGCTGCTCGCGGCGGTTGGGTCTTCCGTGCTAAAGAATGCGTCTGTCAGTCCAGGGAACGCCCTAGGACCAACCAGAACCGTCGACCTTATGTCTTCGGCTTGCACTCCCAAGTCTTTGCACCGCGACCCTACAGTTGAACCCGGATGGCGGTTCGAAAAACAAAAATCAGTCAAAACAGTTTCTCAGATGGGAGAGCTGAACTTTCAGAAATAGCAAAAAAGAATTTTCACTTCATTAGTCACACAACTCTTGGTCGCAAATTATAACGGCCTTTTCCAGGCAATGTCTGATCACGGAACAAGAGTTCAGGCTCGGTAGTGTCCAAACAAACTGACGGAGGCACAGCTTCTTGCAGAAGATCGTCACTTTCACGCTCAGAACTCGTCCCAATTAAACGTGCATCGCTAAAAGGCAGAAAACGAGGCACGGTGTCAGTTTCTGAATCAGGAATGCCCTCCTGGACCCACTAGTCATATGGCAGATGCAAAGGAACCCTCTTACAATGTACGCCGTGGATCCAGTTTTTCTTCCCTTGCACTCGTACTGCAGATCGCGTAGACAATAGCACCAAGTAGGGACCGGTCCAGCGGGGCTGATCGTTCTTTGTCCGCTGAAAGTTCTTCACTAGGACCCAGGAGCCAGGATCGATGGCATGTCCTGAATCTTCAGAAGCCTGAGGCAATGTATCATGAACCTGTTGGTGTAAGACACGCAATTTAGCCGTCAATTTGTACAGGTAATCAAGCAGTACAGGATGTTCGATCTCGCTGAATTTTGTCGGCCTCGGCACTCCCCATATGTTTGCCGGGCGACCAAAAACTATCTCATATGGACTAAGTCCCACTCGAGAATGTACAGTCATCCTTGTTGACAGAAGTGCTAATGGCAAAGCATCCGGCCATTTAAGACCAGAGCTCGCCTGTATCTTGGCCAATTTCAACTTAAGGGTGCCATTATAGCACTCAACTAAACCAGCTGATTGGGGGTGATTTGCAGCATGAAATTTCTGACGAATTCCTAAACCATCCCATACTCTCTTCATCACTTGACCTACAAATTCACTCCCATTGTCACTCCAGACCATTCTCAGCAAACCGTACCTAGGGAAAAACTCCTTAACAAGGGCTTTAGCTGTGGACAAGGCAGTGTTATCTTTCAGGGGATATGCTTCTACCCATCTTGAAAAGGCACAAACAACCACGAGTACATATTTCAAATTGTTGCACCTCTCCATGTGGATGAAATCTAGCTGCAAAACCTCGAACGGATACGTCGGAGGCGCAAAATGACCAGCTGGAGTTGGAGTTCCCTTGCCAGGATTGTACATCAGACAAACCATACAATTCTTTACCACATTCTCTGCACACTTAGGAATTCCAGCATTTTGCCATACTGGAGCCAACAACTTACAAATCCCTTTCGTACTGATATGAGCCATTCCATGCGCCATTGTAACCACTGCCAGCACGTACGCATCGGGTAACAACCATCGCTGATGCTCTGACAACTCACCCCAACAACCATTCAAATCCAATTAACCCGTACTCTCTCTCCATACGCTCAACTCTTTCTCTGTAGCTTCAGCTTGAATTGACTTCACACTCTCTATCGTATCTTCACACATTCCTCTATCCGGAACCCATCTTGCCGGACCTGCAACATACATTCGACTCATCACATCACTTGCCGTTTCCTTCGCAACTTCATCTGCAAACGCATTACCACGACCAACCTCATCGGTAACCTTCTTATGTGCACTGCATTTCACGATCGCAACTTGCAACGGCAAAGTAAGTGACTCAAGGAGTTCATTTACCAACTGACCATGCTGAATCTTAGCTCCATGCGAAGTCAGAAACCCACGCTCTTTCCACAATCGTCCAAAACTATGAGCCACACCAAACGCATACTGGCTATCAGTGTACACAGTCACTCATTTTCCTTTTGACAACACACACGCTCTTGTCAATGCAATCAGCTCTGCTGCTTGAGCTGAGTTATGTGGGATACGTGTCGCTTCAATAATCGTATGCAAAGTCGTAACAGCATATGCCGCAGTCGTATCACCATTCGGGAGCTTGAAGCACGAACCATCTACCAATAGGGTACCATCACACTTTGAAAAAGAAGTGTCCCTAAGGTCTATTCTCCCTTTCGTTTCCTCCTCTGTCCTAAGAAAACAATCATGCTGTTCAGAAACATCTGTCTCCGCTGCAATCGGCAACAACGTAGCTGATTCAACGTGTTGCATCTCTTTATATGCACATGGCTCGCTAAGAGTGTCAACTCATAACCTGACAATCGAGCACTAGTTAAGTGCTGTGTCCTGGTCCTGTTTAACAAGGTATCCACTGCATGTGGAACCATCACAATCAACGTATTATCCATCACCAAGCCAGCAGACTGTCGAATAGAAACAGCCGCTGTCGCTGTAACTCTCAAACAACTCGGCAACGCTCTAGCTACCGGATCCAAAGTCGACGAGAAATACGCACATGGACGTTGCTTATCGCCGAACTGCTGTGTCAAAACTGACAATGCACATCCCTCTCTCTCGTGGACATAGAGTGTGAAAGGCTTACTGTAGTCGGGGGTACCCAACACAGGAGCCGAACACAACGCATCACGCAATTCAGAAAAACTCTTCTGGCATTCGTCAGTCCAAGGAATAGGATTCGGAGTATCCTTAACAGTAAGAGCTATCAAAGGTTTCGCAAGAAGCGAAAAATTTGGAATCCACTGTCTACAATACGACGTAATACCCAGGAAAGCACACACTTCTCTCTGAGTAGTTGGCACACTCATTTTCGCAATCGCTTGGATTCGTTCTGGGGTCAATCTTCTTCCCTCCTTCGATAAGAGATGACCTAAGTAGGTCACTTCTTGGCGACAATATTGCAACTTTGAAGGTGACACTTTATGATGAAGGTCAGGCAAATACCGCAACAAAGAAAGAGTAGCCTCTTTACAAATCTTTTCATCATCAGCAGTAACCAACAAATCATCGACGTACTGAATAAGAGTAGCACCAAGAGGTAACACAAAACCGTCAAGCTGAGTTTTCAACGCCTGACTATAGATGGAGGGACTTTCACAATAACCTTGCGGAGCTCTCTTAAACCAGAAGCTTCGGCCTCCTAATGAGAAGCCAAAAATATCCCTACTCTCCTCAGCAATAGGAATACTGAAGAAAGCATTCTTCAAATCGATGACAGAAAACCAAGCTGCCGAAGCAGGAATCAAAGTCAACAAAGCAGTGATATCAGGTACCACAGGAAACTGTGGCACTACTATCTTATTGACCTCGCAAAGGTCGATCACAAACCTCTACACAGGTGGCTGAGAAGCATCAGTACGTTTAAGAACAGGCAAAACAGGACTGTTACACACATTACCTCTCGTTTCCTCAACTACACCCTTCTCAACCAGATCATAGACAATCGCTAAAAGAGCTCTCTCACCATCGCTCGAAATCTTGTATTGGGGAATACGAGGTAGCCTAGCATTCGACTTAAGGGTGACAACATACGGAGGAAATCTGCAAAAGACCAACATCATTTGGACCTGTAGCCCAAAGTGTATCAAGAAGCGAACGCAATTCCAGTGGCAAACAATCCTTAGGCAAATACATTGGAGAAATCACTTTCTTACCAAGGGTAAGTTGTACTCCCGAAGGAGAACAATGCAATGTCGCATACAATCTTTTCAGCAAGTCCAAACCCAACAGATTCTCACCACAACCAGTCGTTACAATAAGTGGAGCTTCCAATTCACAAGGGCCAGTGGTAAGGGACAAAGGACTAGAAACCGGATTACGAACTGGGGCGCCTGAAAATCCTACTGAAACATTGGTCAAGCCAGACAAAGGTGCGCCAGGAAGTTTAGAGTGCATAATAGAACTCTTCATCGCACCAGTATCCAAAAGAAAAGATTCTACCACACCTGATGTAATCACTTCAACATAAGGTCCACTCTGGTCTACTGGAACTGACACTACTCCCTCTCTTTGTCCTTGGCTGTCCTAGTTATCATTATAACCAAAACTCTCACCTTCGACATAGTAATCCTCAACATAATACTGGGCAGACTGACCACTCGGAACATTCTGTCTGTCAAAATAATTCGCAGAATTCTGTAGGGAAGAGGAACGCTCATTCTGAGGGATCACACCACGTCCCCTATCCCTAGGAGCTTGCTGAAAACTACCACGACCTCTCTGACCAGATACACCACTCGCACGCTGTAACAAAGCCGGGCAACTATTCTTGTAATGACCTTCCTCTCTGCAATAAGCACACTGATTAGGGCCTGGAAAGAATCGCTGAACATAAGACTTAGGCTTCTGTAACAATCTCTGAAATTGTGGAGGTTGCTGAAACTGAGGCTGATTCTGACGAGGCGGATAAGCTTGCTGCAAAAGAACTTTCGTCTTTAACTCTTTAGTTTTCTTCTCCACTTTATCCTTCTCATCTTTATCCCTATTCTCGTAATATTGTGCAGTAGCCAATATCTGGGCCGACGAAGAGACAGCCCATGAACTCTCAGAGTCCTTTAACTTATTAGAAAGCTCGGGAAGCAACTTAAAGACAAATTTATCCACAAACAACCTTTGACCACCCTCCGTACTCATATCCTGACCACTATGATCAATAAACGTCTCTTCAAACCTAGTGAAGAAATCAGATACACTCTCGTCTTTCTTCTGCTTACATGCTGCTAACTTATCCCAATTTACTCGTAAAGCGGGCATCATCGTTTTCATCAAATTAATAATTCTACCTGGTAATTCTGAAACTAGAGGTTCAGGTTTAGCACCTCCCTCCTGTCTACCATCTGCGGCAACAATATTTGCCCAGGTATCACCTAATTCAGCAGCATGATTCTCATGACGAATCTTCGCCCACAAAGGTTGGGGGACTACATTACCCATCAACATATCGATGTCAGCTAAATTCATAATACACGCTTCAACTGTCTGGGACAACTCCTTGTAATAACCAGCAGGATTCTTACGAGGGTCAGGTAAGGTCTGCTTAAGAGCCAAGACCTCTGCTCTCTTCCAAGGGACATGTACCCATATTAGCTGAAAATGCGGCATAATAACTGGATTAGCGTTTGGGTCCCCTTCCTTCCAAATTGGGGGAACTTCTCTCATTGGATACTGTCTCGCTTTTCTTCTAACAGAAGAATCAGGTTCGTACAATGTCTGAGGCGGAAGTCTAGACCTAAAAGCCAGTATCGTCTCTACGGCGTCTGTAATATCAGATTCTCCTATCATCCCTTTAGCAAAATCCGACTGAACATCAAGTAGTTCCTGCGGGATCAAACCCAAATCATTATCTTCCCATTCCTGACGCAAAAACATACACATCACATTAAAAACATACCTTTGCTTAGGCGGCTCCCACTGAAAGAAAACATCCATAACCGCTGGCAAACTATACCTTGAGGCATTTATAATCCATTTACGAGCCAACAAATCCAACACAGCCCGTTCCTCAGAACCAGGAAGCTGACTACGACTCTGCTTACGCTCCGAAACAGGGGTCATATTCAGTGACCCAAACAATGGTGACAACAAATTAGAAACCGTTTCTGTCATTCGTTTTCGAACAGAAGGAGAAGAAGCAGACATAAGAACAGGAGAATAAGTATTTTGAGGCAAAGAAGGTGTAGGGACAAGAACAGTAGAAATCGAAGATGCAGAAGCAGAAGGCAAAGGAGTTTGAGGCAAAGCTGGTAGCAAGGCTGGCGACCCTAGAATGGGTTGCGCAGGAGGAGGCAAAACCATCTATGAAGCACCGGGTGGCTGAACAACAGCAGGAGGTTGAACAACAAAGGGCGGAACAACCGGGGGTAATAGAGGCGCAGTAGCACCCTGCACATAGGGAGGTGGCAATCTCAGTAAATAAGAGATCAAAGGATCTTTTTCAAGGTCTTCAATCACTTTTGGAGGAGAAGACGGCAAGGCCGGATAACATTTATCTATGGCCATACAACGCTGTCTATCTAAAACTTCACTTGCAAACTTCTAGATTGTCTAAAATCTCTGTTTCAAAACTACCATGTGGGGGCATTGCAAAACACCATCCTTTTTAGTGTAGTGGACCCATACTTCATTATAAGTAATGGGACACACTCCGTGTTTAGAATAGAGCTCATAAGTCGGAGTTCCAACCGGAGGTATCGGACATGAATCCTCCAATCGGGAATCCCTGTTACTACCACAAACAAACCAATTACCAAATTTACCAAGACCAGGAATCTTGCTCACTAGTCTGGTTTCAAACTTCAAAGGGAATCAAAAAATGATACTCTTGTAAATATACAAGCCCTTCGGCTTTGGGTACTGCAGCAACCAAATCAAAACCAAGGAACCAAACAAAGTCGTGGGAGCGACCCACTTATACTTAACCAAATATCTGTCACGCCACCAGAAGACCGTCTATCGTCTCGCTTTACAAACATCAATCGGAGGGTCCAAGACAAGGCGACAGTCAGGGCAGCAGTCCTTCGTAGCCGTTGGAAAGCGGGAAGCCTCGCAGAAAAGACCTTCGGTCCACGTCGAAATGCAGGGGTCGATGAAGTGGGGGCCCTCCTCCAGAGTTTCCTCACGTGGCTCCTCGCAATCTTCGGGCTTGGACCGGTACCACTGAAGTCGTCCCACGTTGGCCGCGCCAACTGAAGAACTGGGATTTCAAGTACCCAGCGGCGCCAGGGACACGCCCAAAGTCCTCTGGGTTCCCTTGCCTTGGTATACAGCGACACGGAATACTTCTAGGTGGCGTCAGAGATCAAATTTATTGGCTGCAGCCAGTAACAGAGATCCTAGAAGTACAACACGGTGTATGTTCTCAGGAGACTGCTCAACTTTACAAAGGAAGCCATCCCTTGTTATACAAAAAATTGTGCTTCAGGCAAACATTCCTTATTTACAGTTTGACCACTCACATGTTTCCACGACAAAAGCAGGAGCATGATGACAAGCCCATTTTTCAGTTTGCCCAGCCCAAAATTAATCATCAAACAAACCCATAATAAACATTCTTCTTTTGAACAAGTTGGACACAAACCCATAATAAAGACCTCAACCCAAATCGTAAATAGGCCATAAAAGAAGGAACAGAAACAGATGAGAAGCAAGATAGAAAGGTGTGTGCGTGTACCATAAAATCAACAATGTCCTGCTCTTTGACCTCTATCTTGACCAGCTGAAGGGCAAGAACTGGTTTGGCAAGGTCAGCTTCAGGCAGCAGGGTCAGTTCACTTCAGGTCAAACAGGAGTCAGCACGAACTCAAGCTAAGGTGCACGTGTCCCAGAGACTTGTTCAGCCACAGTCATAGGCCTACGTGAGGGCAACCACAAAATGGCTGCCATGCACAAAATGGAACCCAAGGGTTTCAGAATGAAATCGTCAAATACACAGTGAATCCATCAATGTAACATGACGGAAACACTCATGCTGGCTGAGCTCACTGTTTACGGTTCGCTGTTACCAAATTCGTAACAGAACCACGACCATTATGACCCAGGGTCAGAATTCACGGAACCTCAGTATGACTGGGTCGAGGACGAGTAGGACTAAGAGTAATGGGGATTACCAAACGTAATCATATCATTACCTCTACGTCCCTCGTCCTCGATCCAGTCATCACTCATGAGGCATACCAAAGCAACGCCCAAACAGGCCTTTGGCAACCCAAACACAGCAAAACACAGATCAGACACAAAGGAGTGCAGCAAGTGAAAGCTTTAATAAACAAACAGAATCAAAGTGGAGGGGGAACCCCCACAGCCTGCAACACCCCACGACCAAAATTGGTCCGGTCAGACAGGGCACAATTCAACCTGTAGTGCCTCACAAACGTGGACTCGGAGGTCCAGGTCCCAGCCCGACAAATCTCATCAAGAGACACACCATGGAAAGCAGCCCAGGAGGCAGACACGCCCGAGTGGAACGCGCCTTGACCCCTGCCGGACAAGGCAAACCAGCACCAAGATAGGCAAGAGTGATGACAGCCTTAATCCAGCGACCCAAAGTGAGCCTGGAAGCAGCCTTACCCTTACCAGCCAAACCAAAGGTCACAAAGAGAGAGTCGGAAGAGCGAAACTCCCCAGAACGAGCCACATAAATGGATACGGCACGCCTCAGATCCAAAGAATGAAGCAACAGCTCAGAAGGAGAAGAAGGAGAAGGACACAAAGAGGGAAGAACCAGCTCCTGAGACGAATGGAAACGGGAGTGGACTTTGGGGACAAAACCAGGATCCAAAGAGAGCACCACAGCGTCATCCAGAAAACGCAAAAACGGGGGAGAACAACGCAAGGCCGTAAGCTCCCCCAGCCGTCTCACAGATGTGATAGCCACCAGAAAAGCCACTTTGTAGGACAGAAACTTAAGGTCCACAGTCTCCAAAGTCTCAAAAGGTGAAGACTGCAAAACACCCAGCACCAAGGAGAGATCCCAAGGGGGCACCAGAGAACGAACAGAAGGGGAAGAAAGAGAGAAACTACGAAACTGGCAAGAAACCAACAAATTAAAACTACAAAGAGCAACACCACCTCCCAGAGGACACATATATATGCAAGCAAGGCACACCCCAATCAACCCCCCATAGAGAAAACCATAAGATGGCCAAAAAGCAACCAATACGACCCAAAAACAGCCAGGGAGGCAAGCCCCCGACCCCCTAGCCAACCACAAACCAGGCCTGAGGAAAAAGGGAGGGGCGGGCAAATTGAAACCGCGGCCAAACAGCCGGCGCGGTATTCCAAAATGTAAACCTCGCAGAAGGGAAGAGAAACCACTCACCCAGCGTGCCGCCAAACCAGCTCCCCGTGCCATGCTGTCAGGACGACCGGAAATGCCCCCCAAGGACCGGAGCACCCGGAGCCCACCCAGGCGGCCGACCATGACAAGCGCCCGGCACGGAACGAATACCACGCATGCGCGAACACCGCGCATGCGCCGTCACCAATAGAGCAGCCAGGCGTCCTCACACAGCACCAGAGGAAGCCCGGCGAGCGGACCGCAACAGACCCAGGCACCCGGAGAGGGGGCAGGAACACAGCAACCCCCTCGCCCCCCCACCCGCGAGCAAAGAAAACACGCCGGAGGAGACACTTGGACCCCCACCACAGAGAGGGCCAGGCGCGAGCAGGGAAAAACACACGGGGAGGAGCGCGCCACACAGCAGCCAAGCGCTCACAGCCCCTACCTGCACGTCGTAGCATCAAGGAAGCAGGACAGTACCACCAAGGAACCTCTCGCACAGCAGGAGAAACCAAAGGGCAATAGCAGCAGGAACAGACATCCGGGCAGCAACAAAACCAGGAAGACCCGGGAAGCCAAGCAGCCCAGGTCACCTGAGCCCAGGAGGAGACAGGGAAGTCCAGCAGCCCCACTCCAAGGAATCCCACGACAGTCCATGGGAGCCCCCCAGAGCCCAGCAGAGGAGGATCCACAGGACAAAGAAGCAGGTAAGTGCCCGGCACCCACCCCAGCGTCTCCCATCAAGTAATCCACCGACAGGAAACAAAACAGGATGTGCTTCTGGTGGTTAGGTCTGATATAGCATCTGGCAGGAGGGGGGGTGGAGCCTAAAAGCGTTTCCTGTTTTGTTTCCTGTCTGTGGAATACCTCATGAGTGATGACTGGGTCGAGGACGAGGGACGTGGAGGTAATGTTCGGTTCTCTCAGTGATGATTCCTTTCCTATATGCTGCTCCTCACACATTTGTTTTTCCTCAAATTATATCAACTCTCTGCTTTGATCGATCAAGGTGCATCCTAATTATTCTTTCTCAGTCACGCGTTCTATGGCACTCTCCATTTCTCCCAGCCTTGCATATGAGAGTTCAGACAGTCTGCCTAGGGTGGGGACGGCATCAAGCGTGATGTGTGGTTGTTGAGGTATTACTTGCTGGAGCACTGATAAAGGGTTGCTTTGTATAGCTATGTGCTCACTGAGTCATCGTCCATACAGGTGCTGGGAAGCTGTTGCAGAAGAGCACAGAAGTGGTCTTTTGAGTCACCTTCCCTCTGGTGCGCCTGCCTAAGGACGGAGCATTCATAAACATGGTTTAGTTGTGCACTTAAGTGAGCCTCTAAAGCTGCTATGGCTGACTCATAATTCATGTAATCCCCTGTGTTTTCAAGGCTTCAAAAGACTTTGAAAATATCCCTGCCAGTATAGTCTTGTAGTAAATGAGACCTCTTGACTACACTCTTACTTGTGACCGTGTGCAGGTAACCTTGAAACTATTTTCGAGACGCACAATACTGACTTTCTATAGGGGATCTGCAGTTTCCAGAGTGGTCTATTGACTTAACGGCAGTAAAGGGCTGGATCTCACACTGACATGATGCATGGTGCCAGCCTGATTGACCATAGGGGCAGGTGCTGCTGCTTGTGTGATGTTGCCAGAGTTGTTTAGGATGGGAGCATCCGCTTGCCTATAATCATTTTCCTGGTCATAGGTGTCCATTTTCTGTGTGTTTGGTGCTGCCTCACATTTTCATAGTGATCCCTTTCGCCTGAAGTTACCCTGTCAGCATAAATGTTCCTATTTTACAGTCGGTTCCTTAGCCTGTGTTCTCTCTGATTTAGACTGGTGTGGCACTTTCCGGATAATGGCCGCCACTGTACTCCTTGCCAGTGTCCCTTTGCCTGGTAGATGCTTACCTTTTATATTATTGTCTCTGATACAGAGATTGTTTCCATGCCGTGCAAACCTCACCACACTTGCTACCACCTGCACATCCAGGGGCATATGTACAAGCCCCTATCGCCACCCGAGCGTCACTTTTTTTGACGCTCTGGTGGCGTAGCGCCATTTCCCTATTTACAAGGGAACACTAAGCTTCTTAACGTGGCTTAATGCCACCTTGTAAATATGCCTGTTTCCACCCAAGTCCTCTATGGCAAAGGGGTGTACAATGGGTGTTGTTGTGGGCTTTCCACCACAATACCCATTGCTTTTTGACGCTGCCCCAGATTTACAAGGTTGAGGCAGTGCCAAAAACAGCACTATTCTAATACCATGGATTACCAGGACGGCGATACGAGGAAAAATTATTAATTTCTTATCGTTTTTTGCTCTTTCCATGTGAACTGCATTCGGCAGCACACATGGAAAGAGCAAATCACCATTATTTATTTATTTATTTATTTATTTTTTGAGACCAACTGTCCCATATTTTATTTAAGTTCACAAGTAATAAACCAATAGATCATACAATGTCATATAAACTTCAAGCATTACCCAGTCAGCGATACTTTCGACATGTTGGTCACATATATGTGAAAATAAACAGTAGCCAGAGAATATGCATTAGTCCACAATTATCAGTTCCAGGAGAAATCATGGGTTGCAGTGCCTGCAGCGTCCATCACTGCAGTGAGACCAAGGTGGTCATAACAGCCAACAATGTTCATCCTAGGCAGCGTTCCCTGGTTGGCACTGATGAAGTCAGAGACAGGAATCATGTCCCACTTTGCCATATAATGCACTGGGCTATAGTCTTGTGATCGTGGCAGTATTCAATAAACACAGTAGGAAGAGCAAACGGTGTGGGGAAGATTAACATCATCGTGAGCTCAGCAGAAACAAGCTAACCGCCCATCATGAGAAACTATAGGGAAGTAAAGAAAAATAGGAGAGAAAACACTTCAACAACGATTGGACTAGTGCTAGCATGTACCGTAGTGAATCAGTGACCTTAGCGGTGTATGTGACGCCATATGTGGACTGTGCGGGGCCGGGAGTGGTCGTGGATTGAGAGCCGCTGCGGCTAGAGGGCGGTGGGGGGGAAGGATAGCTAATGGAGTTCGCTGGGCGTTACCGGTGGAAAGAGCAAATCACCATGAATGATTGTTTATAATCGGCCCTGCAGCGCAAGCAACCTTGCAATATGGCGGCAGGGTGCCTGCGCTGGCACTAATACTGATGCTTGACTTCCAAAACAACTGAATTCCAAATCAATACAAGTGGATGCTAATTAATAGCTATTTATTTTGAAAACGATTTTTTGTTTATGCACATTTTTTTAATTAATGCAGTGGTTCAAAAAAACAAAATTATATGAGAACAATCAAGATAAAGACACAACAAGTGGGATAAAAACCTCATACATACCATCACTCATAATTGATCACACATATCACAGTCTAACCTCTTACATTCCAACATTCAAACAATGTACTCCACATAAACTGGAAGGTCAGTAAACCAGTAGGTGGAGTACTAGGTCTGCTTATACAATTCAAGTCTGCTTTGTTGCGTCTGGGTGCCTAATGGTTTCGCATCTTGACTAGCATCTTTACACTCTAATGTTGAGAATTGTGATTTCAATTTGATGATTTAAAAATGCATTGCCTGTAGTGTATTGTTTAGAATTATAGGAAAGCTCCTTTGAATTGTATAAGCAGACTTAGTACTTCACCTACTGGTTTACTGACCTTCCAGTTTATGTAATATTTCTCGAATCTTACCACTGCTCTTACCTCGCCGAAAGAGCTTTTCAAGATTGTGGACTTATTGACCACCCTGCAGACCCCGGACCCCGTCACCTGCACTCAGCAGCTGTGTGACGATATTGCCCTTTACTTTCATTCCAAAATTGCTGATATTGTCTCGGCCTTAGAGCTACAAAGGGCCTCAATATCTCCCTCCACCGTTCAGGTTATTCCCCCTCAAGTATCTGCTAGACCTGTTATCACGGTCCAATTGTCTAGTTTTCCTCCCCTTTCCCTTCAGGAATTGGATGCCCTCCTGACCAAGACTAGGTCGGGTTCTCCTCTCGACCCTTGCCCCCTTAAACTCCTCAAGCAGTGTAAGGACACCCTTCTGCCCTCTCTTCTGGAGATCATGAACAGGGCAATGCGGGATGGCATTTTCCCCTCCCAGTGGAAGAGAGCAGTGGTTAAACCCCTCTTGAAAAAGCCTACCCTAGACCCGGAGGTTTTTAAAAACTTTCGCCCCATTTCGTTGCTCCCAGCCCCAGCAAAGATGCTGGAAACCCACCTTAACCAGCATCTTGCATCCTTTCTGGAAACCTCGGGTCTTTTGGATCATTCGCAGCACGGATTTCGGAGGGGCCACAGCACGGAATCGGCCCTTACTGTGGTGCTTGATAACATCCGCACCACAGTTGATAAGGGCACGAGTACCATGCTGATCCTGCTAGATCTCACGGCTGCGTTTGATACCCTATCTCCCTTCGTGTTAACATCTCGACTGAGGGAGATAGGGGTGGAGGGGCCTGCTCTTAGTCTTTTGGCCTCCTTCTTGGACCTGAGGGAACAGAGAGTGAAGTTGGGGGAGTTCCTATCTCCATCCCTGCCGGTCAAGTATGGGGTCCCAGAGGGGTCGGCGTTAAGTCCGACCCTGTTCAACATCTATGTGACCCCACTAGCCAGGCTCATTAGATCATTCGGGATGGAGGTAGTCTCCTACGCCGATGACACTCAGATCTTGCTGTCTCTCGCCCAGTCCGTCAGCTCCTCTGCCTCCAATTTTAGACACTGTATGGAGGCAGTTGCACAATGGATGATTGACAATTCATTGAGGCTGAATGGCGAGAAGACAGAGATTCTCGTGTTCGGCGGGAAGGATGACATCTGGTCGACGGAATGGTGGCCCTTATCTCTGGGGACTTGCCCTGGCCTACCCTCCTAGCACGAAACTTGGGGGTCATGATCGATCCGGCCCTTGCGATGGGTCATCAAGTCAATAGGACAATCTCTACTTGCTGGGGCATCATTAAGATCTTGCGGAAGATCAAGGACTATTTGTCCGTACAAGCCCGTAAGCAAATTGTGGTTGCATTGATAGCCTCTCGGCTTGATTATTGCAATGCCCTATATGCTGGAATAAATAAGTGCTTGCTGCAGCGACTACAAACCGTGCAGAACGCCGCAGCTAAGTTTGTACTGGACCTGCCCAGGAGGTCATCAGCCACTGCCGCCAGGAAATCCTTGCACTGGCTTCCAATTGAAGCCAGGATTTCTTTCAAGGTTCTATGTTTGGTATATGGGGCCCTGACTACAAAAGAGTTAGGAGGAATAAAAGACCTGTTGATTCCCTATGCTCCTTCTAGAAACCTTCGTTCCTCAAAGAAGCTTCTTCTATCAGTTCCCCGAGTTCGAAGAGCCAAGTGGGGAGGCAGAGCCTTTTCCAGCCTTGCTCCTAGATGGTGGAATACTGTCCCCTGGGATGTTAGGACTCTGCCATCAATGCAATCTTTTAGAAAGGCCTTGAAGACCTGGCTTTTTGCCAAAGCTTACCCTTAGTTTTTTGGATCTGCCTTTTATGATTTTTATTTCTCTAGGCGCCTTGATGCCTTTTGGTAAAGTCGCGCAGTATAAGTTTTGATTCCATTCCATTCCATTCCCGTCGTCGAAGTGGGAGTCCCACGGTACATAAAATAGTAGTAAAATATATATATATATATATACATATAGAAAATTATACAATTATACATATACATAAGAAATGTAATACATATAAAATATATAACGTAAAGTTAAAAGTACCATAGAACTGAAAAAAGGCCCATAGAAGCCTTAAAGGGAGAATTCACTTTAGTAACCTATCATAGTCATTATAATAGTCCACATTCCAGCCAATCAGGCAACAGCACCCTCTAGAACCTTCTCCTCAGAAGCTCAAGCCCTCAGATTTTCTACCGCACGTCGTGTGAAGGGAGTCTCCCTGAGCTCTGCTCAGTTCTTCAACTCTTTTGCTCATTTCTACAGTTAAGATGTCTTCTACTATAAAATCATTATTTAGACCTTGCTCATCCTGTGGAAAGCTTCGCCTTTTTCATGAAGATCCTCACAGTAAGTGTATCTACTGTCTTTATCCGGACCATGAAGTTAAGAACTGCAAGTTTTGCAGGACCTTCTCTTCAAAGACTTTAAAGGATAGAGAGGCCCGTCTCCTTCTGTGGCTACAGAAGTTGAAGACTTCCGAAGATCCTGTTTCTGACATGGAGAGCATGTCTTCTTTCCATTCTAAAGCCTCTCTTAAACGTGGGTCAGAGACTGAGTTGCCTTCTCCTTTCCTGAAGAAAAAGAAGCTCGTCGATGCTTCTAAATCTGTCTCCCCACGGGATTTGTCAACTTCCACGCCTACGAGACCTGGTTCTCTGGCGTCGCTATCCCAAGCTGCGCCCTCGTCATCTAAAACCGGCGCCAGCTCGTCGACGGGACTGTCGACGACTACGAGATCCGTCAACGCTGTTACAACGTTGACGACAACGTGTTCTATGTCTACGAGGACTACGACAACGACGTCTTCCTCGTCGTCGACGCTTCCAGAGGTGAGGCCTATTTCCTCTATTCTCAAAATATCGTCGACGCCCGTTAAACCGGCCTCGTCGACGCCTGTGGCTAAGAAGCATTCGTCGTCAAAGGCCCCGTCGACGCGTCCATCGTCGACGGACACGTCATCGTGGACGGCCAAGACCTCGTCGACGGCCAAGACCTCATCGACGGCCAAGACCTCGTCGACGGTCAGATCTTCGTCGACGGTTGCTAACCCATCGACAGCAACATCCTCGTCGACGGTGCCATCTACGCTGACGATTCTACCTTTGTCGACGACTGTCTCGTTGGCGGTGAAATCCATGACGACGACTTCCTCTTCGTCGACAATTCCATTGACGGCACGCAGATCTACATTTGTTCCCACTGCCACCTCGTCGACGGGACCATCGACGACGCAACATTCACTCGCTACTGCAACTGCTTTCACCGTGGTCACAGCATCAGTGGTCAAACGCCCAGTTCCTCTGAGTCCTATAACTGATGCAACTACTCTTCCAACACAGTTATTTGAGTCTGCGGAAGAGGATTCTGATGACGGTTCTTATGTGAATGACGTCTTTCGTCCTGCCTCCAGTCCATCTGAACTTAATATAAAGTGCCAAGAAGATGATGAAGAGTATGAGGAGGAGGGGTGTGATCTCTTTCCCGTCCATGATGCTCGCTTTGACACACCTCATGGAGAACGAATGGCTCAAATACCGTCCTCTTTGGTGACCAACCTGCAGAATATGTTGGACGATTATAATCGCAGATTCCCTCCATCTGCGCCCATTTCCCCAACTCCTCAACCTGCGGCGCCAGCATCCATACCTGCAGAGACACCACGGTCGCCGGTCCGTCCGCAACAGGATACAGATGATGATGCAGATGTGCACCATGTGGTATATAAATAAATAATACCGGATCTAGGTTTGACTAGGCATAGCAATAACAGATAGCTCAATAAATAAGAGTCAAGATTCGAGGTAGTAGGAGTTTGCAGGTTTAATACAGCATAAGGACAGGAACAGGACAACCTGCACAGGAATAGGATGGCAGCGCTTGACAGGGGGGCCCCGACAGCTGCCGGGCAGGATCTGGGATGAGCGCGCTAACATTTAATAACAATACACGAACATATATACTAAAAACAGTTGCATTACAATACATACGATAGGCGGAGCAGTAGGTGTGGTCAATAGCAGTCGTGAAAGATAAGGGTGAAAATGGGTGTAACAGGGGCGTATACATAGACATGTGATGCAAACGTAACAGAATATGTCATAAATGGGGCGGAAACATGGAGGGGGCTACCTAAGGAGCCGGGACCTCTAACCTAATGGTGCGCGCAAACTGACAATGACGTGTTACTAGGAGAAGCTGGGGGCTATGAACTCTGTGCTAGGAGCAGAGACTGAAGTCTGGAGAGTCAGGGCGACATGTACCTAAACAGTATCTAGTATCTGATGTTTAGAGAACATGTTGATATAAACTAAGAGTCAGGAGGGGAGAGGCTAACGGACTCCAAGACTGGAGCATGCATTATTCTACATGTAGTGCGTGATGAAGAATATTAAATGACCATTAAATGCAGTATTTCTCTTACATGGAGACGTAAAGGCTAGACAATGACGGAAACTATTGATGCGATTCAGTAGCTTAGGAATGCAGAGAAGGAGGGCTGGACTGATAACTAGAATCATAACATACTCTTGGCAGACTCAGAGGCAGAGCCAGGCTGAGCCGGGCACTGCGAGGCAGGAAGTAAGTGAAGGGTCGAGGATACAGGTGGGGGCTGTATCGCTCCTCAGCGAGGCTCAGGAGACAGGAGCTGAATCTAGTGTCCGGGCCCTTTTGAGGCCTAGAAACGGGGACTTTACAATGAAATAACGTGCATACTGAGAAACGTGGCAACGTGACTTTACATAGGCCTGATATTCGTAGTATTCACGAGAACTGGAAACTGGCATACTAGAGATGGACACAACTGTAATTGCGTCTTTAATCGAACATGGGGAATACATATGCATATTAATCATGCACAGATAACATATGATGGAGGACGCGTAGGGACACAGAACATGGCAAAATTTACTTTTCCACATTCCCTCCTTGTCACTACGTTTCCATCAGGAAACATCAATATTCATGATACCATCTATCATTTCATACAGTATCATTTGCTCGTCTCGAATTTTCTTGGAACGGGATTTAGAACGGGGCTTGGGACTAGGAATACAAGAGGTAGCACAAATGCCGCAAATCGCAGGGCCACATTGTATACAGAGGCAGCAACTGAATATGATTGCTACTGTAATACCCAGAAATGACAATACTTTCCATCCCCAGGCGGAAATTATATTCCAGAACCAACCGGACCATGTCCAGGTGCCTGGATCTTGGTGTAACAGATGGGCAATTTTATGAAGTCTGGTTATAGCTGAATAAACAGACGGCGCGTTATTAGGAATGAAAATGCAGCAACTGGATCCGATGACTCTACATGCCCCGCCCCTATCGGCCAGGATGACGTCAAGGACGAGACGATTTTGGAGCACGACAAATCTCATAGCAGATTGCTCTTCAGTTAAATTACCTAGGGCAGAGGCAGTCTCATTCACTACGGCTTCGAGGGTTCTGGTTAACCTACGAATTAACTTACTATTCTGGATAGGTCCTATAAAGAAGAAGAAACCTCTATTGAAATCTGTATATTGTTCTAGAGCAGTTTCAGTATAATCGACAATCGGGGACTCCCTTCTATGTCTAATGTGTACTAGACGTGTGTTTCTGTGATAATCAGATGGAGCTAGGAAAACAGGTGGCAGTAGGAAGGCAATGTAACAGGTTCCCTCCCAATCGAGGGGCAGACGAACATATGCAGTTTGACCACAAATAAAATAAGAATGACGTGAAGCTTTGAAAATAGATTTCCCACTGTCACTATATTTGACAATAGTAGTACAATCACTATGTCCTACATGTATGGAACCATAATTTCTAACACATAATTCGCCTTTGACTGGTAGTACTGAAATAGCAGGTAAGTCTGGAGTAGTATCAGACTGAACATTCAGGACCATGAAATTCGAAGAATAATTTCCTAAATTGTAAACTTCGTTTTCGAGATCTAACCCTGTTCTGTGGGGAAGACCTTGCTTGTCTGGGAAACATGTACTGTTAAGAAAAGACATATCTGTTGAGGATGATGTTAACGTGGACCATGCTCCACACGAACCATTATGTGAAAAGGGATACGGAAAGAGTGGTAGAACTCCCTTCGGTGTCTGGAAAGGGGGGAGTCGACCACACACCCAACAATTAGTGGCATTGCTGGTCTGGTGTGAATAATGTAACATGCGGATAAAAGAATTGTTACGCATAGCGAGGCGATAAGAGAGTTCATGAGGAGGCAGATCACTAAACGTGTGCTCTACTGTAACATTAGAAGACTTATTTACATGAGAAACTGGAAAATACAGATAAAATGCATAACTGGTGCAGGAAATCATAACACTGAGAAATAATATGAAACTTAGAAAAACGATACATCGGATTGAGTTTTGACTAACTCTCTCACTATGGGGGTCTATTTTATACATGTCAGAAACCGGTCTAACCGTTTCACCTAGGGGAGGACTTAGACAATCAAACTGGCTGACTTATTTTACTAGACCTTAACTTAAGCTTATACTCCTGTTGCGGAGGCTGTGTAATCTGGGACTGGATATGCCTCTGTCCACCTGGACAAAGCGCATACAACTACAAGGACATACTTGAAACCTCGACATCGCTCCATCTGAATATAATCCATCTGGAGGACTTCAAAAGGGTGGTCAGGAGGTTGGAATCCACCTTGTTCCACCGGCACACTTTTACCTGGATTAAACTGGCAACATATCATACAGGTACGGACTTTCTGCTTGGCTGCAGCTCGTAAATGCTTGTTGAACCAAATGTTCTGGATACTGTCTAACATAGCTTTTTCTCCTAAATGTGCTGGACTATGTGCGGTATTGATAATGACTTGAACCATAGAGTCGGGGAGAAACCATGTGGTTCTACACTTCGTTAACCATCCTTGATCTGTCTGGACCCCTCCTTGTTCGGACCATTTCTTGATTTCATCGGGAGTAGCATGTAACTGGATATCTATGACATCTTGAGTAGGGTCTTTAACTGTCATACAGGTAGTCGCATCTGGAGTATGTGTCTGTGTTGGCTTAACTGAAATGTCTGGAGTCTGTGCTATAAGCTTGGCTGTGCGATCTGCTAGATCATTACCTTGGGAAATAATGTCAGTAACTTTCGTATGTGCTTTGCACTTCATGATAGCAATAGATGTCGGTAAATGTATAGCATCTAACAGAGCCTGAATAAGGAGACCATGCTGAATCTTGGTTCCATGAGAAGTCATGAAACCTCTCTCCTGCCAGAGCACTCCAAAGTCGTGTACGACTCCAAATGCGTAACGTGAGTCTGTGTAAACATTAACTTTCAGATTCTTGGCGTGTATGCAGGCTTGTGTCAGAGCAACTAGCTCTGCTGCTTGAGCAGACAGGGTGTCAATACGGTGTGTTTCAATAACTTCAGTGTCAGTAGTCACTGCATACGCGGCTACTAGTTCTCCTGTACTTGTTCTCATACATGAACCATCCACATAAAGTGTCAGGTCTGGATCTGGTAATGGAATATCTGTCAGATCTTGTCTTGGTTTTGTCGTAATGTTGACTACTTCCACACAGTCGTGTGTGGCAGGATTTGAATTAACTGACGGTAACAGTGTAGCAGGATTTAGAACGTTGCAGCGTCTGATTTCTATGTGTGGCTGGAACAGTGTCAATTCATAACCTGTTAAACGTGCAATTGTCAAGTGCTGAGTCTGTGTTCGGTTTAAAAGAACTTCCACGGAGTGTGGAACTTGTACTGTCAGGGAGTGTCCTAACACTATGGAATCACTTTGTCTGATAGCTAGTGCTGTGGCTGCAACTGACTTGAGGCACGCAGGCAGAGCCTGGGCTACAGGATCTAATGTGCTCGAAAAATAAGCACAGGGCTTGTATTGTTCTGCTTGATCTTGTGTAAGAACAGATAATGCTGTACCTTCGCGTTCTGTGACGAAAAGTGTAAAAGGCTTACTGTAGTTCGGTGTTGCTAGAACTGGAGCTTGACATAAAGCTTTCTTTAACTCATTGAAACTAAGTGTATGTTCAGATGTCCAAGGGAGGACAGTCGATACGGCTGCCTCCTGTGTCGCTAACTGTATCAGTGGTTTAGCTAGAAATGCATACTGAGGAATCCATTGTCTGCAATAAGAAGTAAGGCCGATAAAAGCACGTACCTCCTTCTGGGTCTTGGGCTGAGGAAGACTCGCTATTAACTGGATACGGTCTGGTGTCAACTGCCTACCCCTCTTGGACAGTAAGTGGCCTAAATAGATCACTTGCTGGACACAGAATTGAAGCTTAGAAGGGGACACCTTGTGCCCCATCTCGGCTAGGAAATACAAGACTGTAAGGGATGCTCGCTCGCAAGCACGTTCAGAACGGGCTGTGATCAGTAGATCATCGACATACTGGAGTAGGGCAGTGTCAGTTGGCATGTGAATGTTGTCCAGTTGTCTCTTAAGTGCTTGACTGTAAATACTAGGACTTTCTGTGAAACCTTGAGGAGCGCGTGTGAACATATAGCTCCTTCCATTTAAACAAAATCCGAAAAGAAACTGGCTGTCTGGATGAATGGGGACACTGAAAAATGCGTTCTTGAGGTCTATGACTGTGAAAAATGAAGCTTCTGAATCAATGGCTGTCAATAGGGAAGAGATATCTGGGACAACTGGGTACTGGGGAATAATACATTTATTGAGTTCTCGTAGGTCAATCACTAATCGATATACTGGGGGTGCATTCGGATCAGTACGTTTCATGACAGGAATGATCGGAGAATTACATACATTGGAGTCAGTTTCTACAACTACTCCTTGAGCGATGAGCTCATCAATAATTTTGGATAAGGCTGCTACAGCCTCAGGTGGCAATCTGTACTGTCTGATTCGTGGTAACACTACACCTGGCTTGAGAGTCACACGATGGGGTGTGATTTGCATATAACCAACATCAGTTGGACCTTGCGCCCATAGATGCTGCGGAACATTAGACAATCTCGGATCAAAATCTCGTAATACATAGTGACCCTTGAAGTCACGTAGGAACAATCGTATTCCCTCTGGGGAACAGCAAATAACTGCACCTAATTCTTTCAGTGTTTTAATGCCCAACAAATTTTCTGGACAGGACTTAGTAAGTAACAGATCAGTAGTGCGGGACAATGGACCTACTTCTAGAGTAACTGGCTTTGATATTTCATTTACAATAGGTTTTCCTGAAAATCCAAGGGAAACATTTCTAGAGCCTGAGAGTGGAGCCCCTGGAACTTCGGCGTGGCTGATGGTGGTCCTACTTGCCCCTGTATCAATCAAAAACTTTCTGTCTTTCCCTAGTACTTGACTATGAACATAGGGACCCTCTTGATCTACAGGAATCTCGATGAGAGGCAAGCCTACCTCCCTCTCTAGGCTGTTTCATGAATATGGCTGATACTCTGGATACTCGGACTGTGCATACTGGTACATCTGCTGTGTAACATGCTGTGTTGCAGCAATAGGCTGCGGTGCGGTAACTGTCTGTTGTGCATTCTGTGGCTGAGGAGTCTGTGTAACTTGTTCTTGTCTAGGCGGACGTGGTCTTTCTTTAGTCTTACCGGTAGCTATGTTGTGTTTCAGAACTGCACACTCGTTTATAAAATGACCTGGCTGTTTGCAATAATTGCAGTTTCCTTTAACGGGAGTTGCAGGGTGACTGGCTTGATTCGGACCCCTCTTCTGACTGTCTTGAGGAACAGATTGTGCAACTAGTACTTTCATTTTCGTGTCTTTCATACGTTTTCTCTCGTGTTCTTGCTCTTCTCTGATTCTATTCTGGTGATATTGAAGCATCTGTAACATCTGGGATGGGGTATTAGCTTGCCAGGTACTTTCGACTTTCAAAACTCGATTCTTAACTTGTGGACTTGAATTCTCGACTAATTTAGTAACAAAAAGGTGAGGGTATGACTCGCTACTTGTCTTGAGGCCACTGTTTATGGTAAAACATTTTTCAAATCTAGAATAATAATCACTAATATCTTCGTCTTGTTTCTGTTTACAGGCTGAGATTGCATCCCAGTCTTCTTTTCTAGTTGTCAATAGTCTAGGCAAAACTTGTATTAACAATTCTGGTAATTCTTTACATTTATCTCCAAGACCGGTACCTGGTACTCGTGCCTTGTCTTCAGCTTCTAGGACTGTCCAATCGATCTTTTTCTCTCCCACCTCCCAATCTTTTTCCTTGAGTTTCTCATATACCCCTGCGGGCAATAGGACTTTTAGCATTTTAATAACGTCTGGATACGTATATTCTCCCATACGGAGCATGTCTTTTAATTCTCGGTGGAACCCTGCTGGATCTTTATCATGACAGGGAATTAACTTTTTCATCTCTAAGAGTTCCATCTTTGTAATCGGAGTGTAAACAAACACTCGTTGCATTTCACCATCTGTTGTCCTAACTGGGTGTACTTCTCGTAACGGATTCTGTCTGTCTATGTAAAACGGTTTACTTACTGGAGGTGAGACATGAACAAAATGCGGGTTCAAAAACATACTATATTTGTGGCGCTGTTCTAGAATGACACTAATTAAATCGGTACCTAAACCTTTCCATCTATACTGGAGTAATTCGTTCAGGACATCGTGTAACGGACCTGGATCAGAATGTTGACCCTCATACAAAGTAATGAGGTGCTGGATCATATACATACCCACCAGTCGTTGCTCGGCTGGGGGCAATTTCAGAAACATTTGTGCCACTATTTCGTCTGGAAAAGTGGTAGAATCAGTAATCCATCGGATTGCTGATCGAGCTAGTTCTTGTTCATGCATAGTGCTTAACTCACTATAACCGATTCGTGACTTCAGAATGTGATCGGTAGCTTGAAATACTTGTTCTAGAGAACCTTGTTCTGGTGCTGGATGGTGGAAAGTTGGCTTGTGTTCTAGGCGTAAATGGCGATCTGGAAATCTAGATTTTCCTACATACGCTATTCTGGCGGAATTCTCGTCCTCTACCTCTTCCGCAGAGTCATTTTCTTTTTCGCTTACTTGTGCTGCCTTACGTTGATCGTGTAACCTTATTATTTCCTTACGGATTTTCTTGTACATACTCTCTATACCACTGATAGTCTTGTGTTTACCCTCGGCTATATTATCACTCCACCTTGTCAGGATTTTCATTTCGGCCTGATCTTTAGTCGGGGAATCTTGTTCTCTTATTAGACAATTAATCAAGAACTTTAATAACATGAGCTGGATCTCAACTTTCCTTTGAGACATGACGTCACTAATACTTTCTGGATCATCCCCTGTACGGGTGAAACGATATATTCTGTCTAGATCTTCTTTCATATCTGGTAGGGTGACTAGATACTCGGTCACCTTTCTTACGCGTAATGAATATAAAACCATATTATCCTCGCCTGGGACTGGGTCATAGCCACATTCGGTAAGGGCTTTTCTTATTTCTGCAACAGACTGATGTCTGGGCGTACGCTGTGACGCTTGTGCATGTAATTCGACTAACGTTAAACGCTTGTGTGGCGGCGGGGTTCCAGGAGGACCTCCCCCTGCGGCCCCTAAACTAGAGTCGTCAACTGATGCTCTTCGTGCTGGCAAAGTGGGAAATTGAAATGCAGGCTGGACTTGTATGGCGGGCTGGACCGGGGGTACCGTAGCAGGTACTCCGGTGTCTGGAGGAGCGGGAAGTGCCTGATTTACAGGGACTGGCGGAGCAGGAACAGGATTTGCATATTCCGGGACTGTGTCGTCCAAATAGGACGAAATGAAAATATCAGCTGCGGTCGGTTTGTGACGTAGCTTGGTCGGAACTAGTGGTGGCGGAAAATTACTGGATGCCTCCGGGGTCGCTTTTGGCAAGCCCTCGGCAAGAAGAGGATACATACCCTTAATAAGGGCATGCCTCTGTCTGTCTGACTGTTCTGTTTTAACTCGTTCACCTATCTCGATTAGTTCCCTTTCTTGGGCTCGTTCTAAGGATTCTCTACTTAGTTCTGACTTTCTGATTTCTTTTTCGGTTCTTTTATGAGATTCTTTGCGCCATAGCTCGATGGCATCTTTCTGTGACTGTCTGGCTTTCTTTTTCCATAATGCTTCTTCTACTCGCATGATGCACTCGGCATCCCATGTGCCTGATACAGGCCATCTATACTTTTCTTCTAACTCTTTGGTATACTCTACCCATAAATCTAGATATAATATGGCACTTATGCCATGCTTTTGATACATAAAATGACCTGGACTGTCCCTAGGCGGGACAGGAACTGCTGCTTCTAGCAGACCTTTTCTGGTTTTTAACTGACGTAATTTCGAGAATAAGGGCATGACTGAACTGTAATCTAGACACAATACAATACACAATGAACACGATAATTACTTCACATTCATACCACGACATTAAAATACATGAAGAATATTTAAAATAACAGTTCGAACAGAATACTACCTGGAATACTGGAAACAGAATACATGAATTTCTCGAGAACAGAATGGACTAGAACAGAAACTAGATGCACTGCTGAAACAGTACGAAACTTACCGGTCTCATAAAGAGACACGTCAGGACCCGCATCCACCGAAGTGGACACTTCGTTTGGGGGTCTGTGTACCACCAACCCACGGACCAGAGTCAATTAGATTGACCCTGTCTAGATACTACCCCAGCAATGGTACTCACCGGGCAGCAAGAACGGAAGGCCTCGGACTGGACTGGACTGCTTCGACGCCGGACGGACGAACTTCGGACTCCAGTTACGGGTGGGCCTCCGGATACCTCGGACCTTGGACTCTCGGCTTGGGCTCTGGTCGGGACTCGCCGCGTTCCTCCACCGCCTCGTCTGGATGCTGGACCGCCACCTCCATCTCCTCCGTGGGCCTGAGGGATACTTGAAGCAGAAATATCTGCACGTGGCCGGTATGGTTCCGTCACGGCTGCAGAGGGTCAGGGGGCCGGCGTGGCTTCACCGGCGCGTGGGGAAAGGGCAAGTCCCTATTCGGGCGCCATTATGTGGTATATAAATAAATAATACCGGATCTAGGTTTGACTAGGCATAGCAATAACAGATAGCTCAATAAATAAGAGTCAAGATTCGAGGTAGTAGGAGTTTGCAGGTTTAATACAGCATAAGGACAGGAACAGGACAACCTGCACAGGAATAGGATGGCAGCGCTTGACAGGGGGGCCCCGACAGCTGCCGGGCAGGATCTGGGATGAGCGCGCTAACATTTAATAACAATACACGAACATATATACTAAAAACAGTTGCATTACAATACATACGATAGGCGGAGCAGTAGGTGTGGTCAATAGCAGTCGTGAAATATAAGGGTGAAAATGGGTGTAACAGGGGCGTATACATAGACATGTGATGCAAACGTAACAGAATATGTCATAAATGGGGCGGAAACATGGAGGGGGCTACCTAAGGAGCCGGGACCTCTAACCTAATGGTGCGCGCAAACTGACAATGACGTGTTACTAGGAGAAGCTGGGGGCTATGAACTCTGTGCTAGGAGCAGAGACTGAAGTCTGGAGAGTCAGGGCGACATGTACCTAAACAGTATCTAGTATCTGATGTTTAGAGAACATGTTGATATAAACTAAGAGTCAGGAGGGGAGAGGCTAACGGACTCCAAGACTGGAGCATGCATTATTCTACATGTAGTGCGTGATGAAGAATATTAAATGACCATTAAATGCAGTATTTCTCTTACATGGAGACGTAAAGGCTAGACAATGACGGAAACTATTGATGCGATTCAGTAGCTTAGGAATGCAGAGAAGGAGGGCTGGACTGATAACTAGAATCATAACATACTCTTGGCAGACTCAGAGGCAGAGCCAGGCTGAGCCGGGCACTGCGAGGCAGGAAGTAAGTGAAGGGTCGAGGATACAGGTGGGGGCTGTATCGCTCCTCAGCGAGGCTCAGGAGACAGGAGCTGAATCTAGTGTCCGGGCCCTTTTGAGGCCTAGAAACGGGGACTTTACAATGAAATAACGTGCATACTGAGAAACGTGGCAACGTGACTTTACATAGGCCTGATATTCGTAGTATTCACGAGAACTGGAAACTGGCATACTAGAGATGGACACAACTGTAATTGCGTCTTTAATCGAACATGGGGAATACATATGCATATTAATCATGCACAGATAACATATGATGGAGGACGCGTAGGGACACAGAACATGGCAAAATTTACTTTTCCACAACCAGGCCACTGATCAAGATGTAGATAACGTCCTCGCGGATTGGGATGATTATAGAGCCCAAACTCCATGTACGCCACCGACATCGCCTTTGCCTTCAACGCCGGTGGACATCGGAAGCTTTCATACTCTAATGGTACGTGCTGCCAAACGTTTCCATTTAACTTTAGAGATGCAGCAAACAGATTGCTTCCTCTATGACTTCAAAGATCAACCCCTCAAGCAAACTCATACCATACTAATTATTGATTTTATTTGGCAAGAAGGTCTTAAACTTATGGCACGACCAAATTCCATCCCAGCTGTTTTACTGCGTCTGGACAAAAAATACAAGGCGCCTGCAGACTCACCAACATGCCTTGTTTCACACCCTAAGGCGGACTCCGTCGTAATGCAGACGGCCCAAAAACGTTTGAGGAATCCAGCCACTCCGCTGACCTCCCCTCCGGACCAAGAAGGGCGCCGATTGGACTCTATCGGCAAGAAATTCACCACCATGGCTGCCACAACGGTCAGAGCGGCAAACTCCCTGGCCATCTTTGGAAGATATGACCGCCAAATGTGGTCAGAAATCGCAGCCTTGATTGACCAGCTCCCAGATTCCGACAGAGCCGAGGCCCAGACGATAGTCCAAGAAGGAGAGAAAATCTCTTCAGAGATTATTGATTGCGCTGTTGACATCTCTTCAACAGGGTTCAGACAACTTGCTGGAGCCGCCGTTTTACGACGCCAGGGCTGGCTCAAATCTACAGCTTTTCGCCCTGAGGTGCAGGCGAGAATTCTTGACTTGCCATACGATGTTGATTCCCTTTTTTGGCAAGCATGTCGACGAGGCTCTGGAATCCATTAAAAAGGACACGGACACTGCTCGTGCCTTAGGAAACCTCCAGTACAGGAAACGGTCTTTTCGAGGAGCACGTGGTAGAGGCAGCTCTTCAGATTTTCGTGGCTCCTCCCAATATCGATCCTATGGCGATAACAAGCAAAGATACAGCTACCAATCTCAAAATCGCCAAACCGATTTCAGACCTTATCGGAGGAAAAATACTTACAGGGGGGGAAACACCTCCAAAAAACAGTGACTTCCCCAGCAACAAGTGTTCTCTGACTCTGAAGATTGGAGGTCGAATCTCCCAAAACTTCTTCAATTGGTCTCATATCACCTCGGATCGTTGGGTCCTAGACGTCATCTCGAAAGAACATGTTCTCGAGTTCACAAAATTTCCACCTACCCGTCCACCTTCCGGTCCCCCTCCACCTCATCTAAAAGATCTGTTGGCTCAAGTCAAGATCATGTTACAAAAAGGGGCTGTCGAAGTGGTTCCTCGAGCACAACAGGGCAGGGGCTTTTATTCCCGTTTCTTTTTGATCAAGAAAAAATCGGGAAAGTGGCTCCCCATTCTGGACTTACGAGCCTTCAACAAATTCATCAAATCACAAACTTTCCGAATGTTGACCCGACTGGAAATTTTACAATACCTCAATCCTCGAGAGTTCCTCTCTACTATCGACCTCCAGGATGCATATTTTCATGTGCCAATACATCACAAACACAGAAAATATCTTCGCTTCACTGTCGGATCAAAGCACTTCCAATACAAGGTGTTGCCTTTCGGCCTTCGATCAGCGCCGAGAGTCTTCACAAAGATCATGGCTCCGGTTGCAGCTTTCCTTCGCCTGCAAGGCATTCAATTCTACCCTTATCTGGACGATTGTCTAATAAAAGCACACACACGTCAAACAGCAAGACAGCATACTCAGACTTGCCTGTCACTTTTCAACACCTTGGGCCTTTCTGTCAATCAGGAAAAGTCTCATCTTCGCCCCTCACAACAGAGAATCTTTCTAGGAGCCGTAATCGATTCTCGTCTAGCACAGGTGTTTGTATCACAGGAGCGCCAACTTCGCATACTCAAGATGGTCGCTTTTCTAAAATCAAAAAAGTCCGTCTCTTAAAATCTTTTCTGGGCATGGCCTCCTCTTGCATACATCTGATCACGCACTGCAGACTTCACATGCGAGTCATACAGGAGGAGATAGACAAACAATGGAAACAAATTTCGGGGTCGTTCAACGACAAACTCTACCTGACCCCTCGCATTCAAACAGCTTTGGAATGGTGGGCTCACCTTCCACATATCGCCGCCGGGCGGCCCTCCCAGGATACAGCTCCTACGCTTACCCTCACAACCGATGCGTCCTTGGAGGGTTGGGGGGCACACCTCGACGGAATGTCGGTCAAGGGCAAATGGACTGCAGCTCAACGCACATGGCATATAAATTGTCTAGAACTCTTGGCCATCTTCCTTGCCCTGTAATCTTTCCGGATACTGATACAAGGCCAATCGCTGCTGGTGCGGACAGACAACACCACCAGCATGCAGTACCTCAACAAGCAGGGAGGTACGAGATCTCTTCTGCTTTCCAAACAGGCGCAAGAAATCTGGAATTGGGTAATTTAACACCAGATTCACTTGACAGCAGTTCACGTGCCGGGCGTCTCCAACACCCTTGCCGACTGTCTCAGCAGATCTGTGGCAGACAACCACGAGTGGGAACTCCACCAACCCACTCTGGAGTACATCTTGCGCCATTGGGGTCAACCACAAATGGATCTGTTTGCAACCCCAACCAACTGCAAATGCCTCCGCTTTGCAAGTCGGCATCCCCACAGAGAGTCGAGCGGAAATGCGTTTTCGATCAATTGGTCGAGCAAATTCGTCTACGCTGTTCCCCCGCTTCCTCTAGTTCCGCACCTGCCGCACAGGATGAAGCTTCAACCATGCCACGTCATACTAATCGCGCCCAGGTGGCCACGTCGCCCGTGGTTCACGGACCTCCTCCTATTGTCCCAGTGCGATCCGATATCTCTTGGCCCTCTGCCTCACCTGCTCACCATGAGCCAAGGACAGATTTTTGCCATCCGGATCCGGCATATCTCCAACTGCATGCTTGGAACTTGACCACAATGAGTTCACAGGTCTGAATATCACTCCGGAGTGCAGGAAAGTGCTGGCTCATGTACGCGCTCCTTCCACCATTAAAACTTATCAATTGAAATGGAAGCGTTTTTGTGTTTGGTGTCACAAGGAAGCCCTTGATCCAATGCCCGCCAAGCCGGAGCAAATCCTACCTTTTTTCTTATCTCTAGCAAAGTCAGGACTTTCTCATTCCACTCTTAAAGTCTTTCTGGCAGCGATTTCCCGCTTTCGTCATGATGGCAACACATCTCTGTATTCCTCTCGGATCATTCTGCAGTTCTTCAGAGGCCTCTTTCGAATGTATCCGCCCATACGTCGTCCGCCGCCTTCGTGGCGCTTGAATCTGGTTTTATCTCAGCTCCTCCTACCTCCTTTTGAACCCATCCATTCAGCGGACTTAAAATTCCTCACGTGGAAGGTTGCTCTTCTACTCGCGCTTACTTCTTCAAGGCGAGTTAGTGATATCCAGGCTTTTACAATTCAACCTCCATTTCTTCAATTCTCCAAGGATGCTGTTACTTTACATACAAATCCGAAATTTATTCCCAAAGTTCTTTCGGATTTCCATCTGAATGAGCCCGTCATTCTCAGAACTTTCTTCCCAAACCCTCAGTCTCCCGCTGAGCGTTCTCTGCATTCTTTGGATTTAAACCAATGCCTGAAATTCTACATCCAGCGCACCGCTCCTTTTTGAAAATCCGACCAGCTCAGATCTGCAGAGCTGCAACGTGGTCGCGCAGACACACGTTTACGAGGCACTACTGTCTGGAGTCCACGGACGCCGCAGATGCTGCTGTGGGCCAAGCTGTGCTACTAAATATTTTTAATTAAGGTGAGCCTCTGTTGCTTCCCGCCTCCTGTCATAAAAGGTTTTGTCATATGTCTAAATGTATGCTATATTACTTATACTATGGTTTTACTTACCTGGTTTTGAAATGCCTTTTATGACTCATGTATTACTTTACTGCTGTCTACTCTTATTCAAGCGTGTGAATATATGAAAGACACCCCTAATACTGGAGAAGAACATTAGTTACTTACCTGTAAACTGTGGTTCTCCAGTATTGGTGTCTTTCATAGATTCACATGCGACCCACCCTTCAGCCACGGCCGGTGGTAGGTGTAACTGCATGTGACGTAGGGAGGTGGGTTGTAATGTATGGATTACGGACTTTAACAGGTAAGTAAACATATAAATAAATAAAACTAATTTCGTCGCGCACACTGCATCGCATTTGGTGATGCAGTGCACACAACGAAATTCATTGTATTTATTTATATGTTTACTTACCTGTTAAAGTCCGTAATCCATACATTACAACCCCCCACCCTGCCCCTCCCCCTCCCTACGTCACCGCCCTGCAGTTACACCTACCACCGGCCGTGGCTGCCATCTTTCCTCCCCTCAGAGGCTCTCTTCTCCTCATGCACTCTTGGTCACTTTGGTGCTACGAAAATCTGAGGGCTTGAGCTTCTGAGGAGAAGGTTCTAGAGGGTGTTGTTGCCTGATTGGCTGGAATGTGGACTATTATAAAGACTATGATAGGTTACTAAAGTGAATTCTCCCTTTAAGGCTTCTATGGGCCTTTTTTCAGTTCTATGGTACTTTTAACTTTACGTTATATATTTTATATGTATTACATTTCTTATGTATATGTATAATTGTATAATTTTCTATATGTATATATATATATATATATATATATATATATATATATATATATATATATATATATATAGATATATATATATTTTACCTACTATTTTATGTACCGTGGGACTCCCACTTCGACGACGGGGAATATTCAAGCATGTGAATCTATGAAAGACACCAATACTGGAGAACCACAGTTTACAGGTAAGTAACTAATGTTCTTCTCCCCTTCACACCACTTCTCTCTGCTGCCTCTCAATGTTAGACACACCCTATCTGTACCTTGGCCTTGCTAAAATCCTCCATCTGCATATTTCACGTCTCATGTTATTCTGCTTCCGAACCCTCTTTACACTGTCTCATTCTGCATGCACATCCTTGCATCTCCCACACTTCTTCATCCCACCCCCTCCACACACATACAAAATGCACCCACTGACCTGTCAGCAATGCAGTCTTTGACTTTTGCCCTATGAATCTTTCAACAGCTTTGTACCTTCTTCACACACTTTTGTATAGAATCACAATCACATTTGACACATGTGACCATTGCTCCGTGCATCTGCAGAGGCCAGGCATTGGATGAGCACGTATGCTGCACACCTTTATGACCCAGGAGTAACCTGGCATTGATTTTAGCCACAACCTCTGAGCTCTCCATCTTCTCTTATTATAAACGCTCACACCGAACACGAATTCACACTGGCACTGTACAAGATTAATATGCTGCACATAAAAAACTACAGAAACACATAGGGGCCGATTCCGATCCGGTAAAATGCGCTCCGAATCGTCGTAGGGAGAGTTTTTTCCCCATACGAATCGTACCCGTAGACGTCCCGTACGTACGACGAAGTATGATCCGTACCAGGTGCCAAACTCCGTACAGGACTCCGTACGACTCAAATCTCCGTACGAGTCTCACTCTGAACCGGCTGTACGCGACATCACTACGGTTCGCGGCTGGTTTTTACGACCCAGCAAGTACGATTTGTGTCGGGTACGCGCCGTACAACCCTTTTCCTACGGGAGCCGAAAACAGTCGTAAACGCAGAGTTCACGCCGAAAAAGGTACGGAACGCCCCCCCCCCGGGTACGGCACGTACCCCCCATGATCGCAGGGGTACGCGCCGTACCCCTGTGATCATGCGGGGTACGTGCCGTACACCCAGCGTACATGGGGTACGCACCCCATGTACGGTGGGTGTACGGCACGTACCCCATGTACGCTGGGTGTACGGCACGTACCCCGCATGATCACAGGGGTACGGCGCGTACCCCTGCGATCATGGGGGGTACGCGCCGTACGGTGTGTAGGTGATCGTGCGCTTTTCCGTACGAATCGACGTGTACCGTACGAATCGCGTCCGGGTCGGCCGATCGGAATCGTCCGGTCGTACGGCGGCCGTACGAGTCATACGGAAACGGCTCCGGATACGATTCGTACGGACGGGGATTTTACCGGATCGGAATCGACCCCATAATCTTGGAAATGCAAGATTTAGGAAAATATGTGAAATATAAACAAGAACTATCTCTCTGGCATGGATTACATTTTTACAATTATTATTGGGATTAAATAGATGTGGAAATCGCTCACTGTTTTTGCCTGTAAAGTTAAGAATGTGAGTATAGTACCCGGTAGCGCCCTGTTTCAAAGTCAGTTTATAATTATCACCACCTCTGAGAAAGAGAGGGACCCACCCCAATTAGAGCGCTCCTCCACACCCAGCAAGGTGATGTAGTGTCTACATGTGTATGACATGATAATTAAACTATGTTGGGGGTGCCCAGCTCACAAAGTCCAGGAAGTCAGAGTTGTATGAAAAAAGTCACTTCTTTATTGAAAAATTGTTTTGTTTTTAAGACCATTCAGATAACCATATCAGCCAACGCGTTTTGTTCCCACATTGGGAGCTTCCTCAGGGCGAAATAGATAACAATCGGTACAGTCACAGTTCCCAAATCTGTTAGTCAATACGACAATGTCGTTGCTTCGATAGTAGACAGAACAATAATAGTAAGGCCTGTAGTCATCCGTGTGCTCCTGGAAATCTGTAGTATCCAATTCTGTCCAGCAGCTCATGAAGATTGTAAATAGGCTGAAGGATGATGTATCACCGGTCCCTAGCTCTGCGATTCAGGCTAGAAATGTCCACCGGAAAGGATCAACGCCATTTTGAAAAGAAACATATCTAAAGGAAACCACAATCAGGTCCAGAACAGGTACATCCGATGTAGTCCAAAGCGACGGCTTGCAATTTCAGATACCGTACACGTCGCGTTTAGATGCACTGGTGTTGGTAACTTTAGTAGATGAATTCGGATGGTGTCATTGGCGATAACAGATCTGGACAACCGCATGTATTACATCGTGTTGCCCGTCGCCCAGGGCCTTTTGTTCCGTATAGTTGTCGCGTGCCGTTCCCGTAAGAGTTTCAGCAAGCGGCCACATATACTGTATTAGGTCTGCAGTGAGGCATCTATTTTAAAATGAGTAGGTTCTGAATTCAGAGAACAGAGACACATACGCTGCTAAAGGCTTTAAGACGTCGGGCCTCTGAGGCTGCAGTAAATGTAAAAGGCGCTAAAGTTGGTTGGTTGCTTTCTTGCTGGATGGTATGTAGTTATACATAAATATCTGGAAACGGTAGGACTGGGCTTATGATCCAGTCAGGAACACTGTTGGTGGAAGTCAGAGTAAACTCACTGTGGCCCCTCAAGGAATGCTGGGGATAGCGTCCAAAAGCAAGTAGGGCTGTCCCACAGATATAACCTGTGTCAGTGGTTTGGAGCATGCCCCAGGCAGGCATGGATACTTCTCGGAGCCAAGCCTTACATTGGGGTTACAAGGGCTGTGTATAAAACATGGAGGCCTGCCATCCCCTCTACAACTTACCATGTACTGGGGATGGGCTTCAGAAAAAGGAATTGTAGAATATTCTGAACAGGCTCTGTATTGATGTATTCAGAACACATTCTGAATTGGCAAGAGATAGACAAACTAGAGATGCAGCATGGGGCGTTCCACTCAATCAAGACTGCCGAATGACTGGTGTCTTCGTGCTACGCATTATGACACGAGGTTGCGCATTCACGCAACGATGTAACGTTCCCAACGATTAGAATTCCAACTGCCAACGTACAATACATAAACCTGTCACCGACAGCAAACAATACACCGCAGAAGTTGAGAAAAGGCTAAATAATTTAGGCAAAAGGGGAATAATGTACTATGACAAAACAAAGTAGTCCCTGCGCATAAGTACTTGATTTATAGATCTAAAGAAATTCCCTCCAGTGGGTATACAAGCTGGCCAATATCTTAACCCCTACAAAAGAATCAGTGTTGGTAAGGAAGAGTGCCATAAAAACAGGACCAATGAAATTATACGGTGTGTGTGTGTTGGGAGGGGGAGTGAGGGGGGATTACGTAATCATGCTGTGAGATTGGCGAAATAATGCAGCAAGAAAAGGTGAATTATGTGGTGTAACGTGGGACATTTTGCATCAGTATTCATTATTTTGTCATTTTTACACGTGTTTACACTGGCTGGACAAAGGTTTTGTCTCAATTGTTTTAGTTTAATACCCAAACACAGTAATCAGCAACTGAAAGTGATCAGTTAAACTTTGTAGGGGGCTGCCACAGCAACGTGTTTGGCAAATTTCTGGTAACTTTTGATTCGTTGGAGATAAGAAATATTTTTTGGCAAGTGCTGTAAATCCATATTTATGAGGAAAACGTTACAGACGTAGAGTTACATAATTCCAGGGGCCTTGCTCATAATGATCCACTGTACACATTTAGCTAGTATATTTTAATATTTTATTTTTAAAGGGGATACTGAAGGGGAGAGAGAGTGTACTCTTATTTTCTCCTTGACATATTTTTTTATTTTACGGAGTTTTATGTAGCGTGAACTTGACCCAAAAGTATCGGGTATCAGAGCGCTTGACACGAGCACCAGTTGCTTTACATGAGGACACATTCCTTTTTGTTAGCCACAGGGAGATTAAGCGATTTTCCCAGAATCACAGGATGTTGTGCGTCCTTGCCGAGACTCGAACCCGACTCCTCAGATTTGAGGTCAACTCCCCTCCCCTATTAATGCATGGCAATGTAAGACAGAATACCTGAGAAAAGAGGCGCATTGCTTACTTTCTGTTAATATTTGTATCCATTTAGGGGACAACCTCTGATCTTGAACCTTTGATACACTGGCAAACAGGTTACTCTATTTCCTCATACACACAGACATCAACAAAAGGGGTAGGATTTGACTATAAAAAGATTAGTTAGGTCTTGAACAAAGCCCACCCCATGGTGTTACGGAGTGGCTTGAACATGTAACCATTGTACATTAAGGAGATATGCATTTTTGTTTGATTTTAATTGTATGAGAGGGCACTGATAAAAAGCATCTGTCTACCTTCGGAAACTATTTTATTTCACTTTTCTGATACCCAACACTACTCATAGTTTCACACAAATCTGAAGCAAGCCAACTACTGTGGGTGAGGGGATTGTGTCCTTTTTGTATTTAAACAGACATATCAAGAGACTGGAATTAGGAAAACACTATTCACCACAACTTTCTGAGCTATAAATATTTCTATATCTCAATATAAGAACTGCTGCATTTTGTCAACGGATGCCATTTAGAGATAAGGTGGGCTTACTGCTGTGCCTAATAAATTAACCTCTTATTCCTCCTTTTGTTTTAAAACTTGTCAGGACCGGAGTCATTGAAGCATGTCAAAAAAACTTACTTTTGACATGCTTCAATGACAGCACTAACCAATGTGGCTGGTTCCTAGAAGTGATCCTTAAGACTCTAGACATTTGAACAAGATATTGAACGGCCCCATAGACCAGGCGAAAGTCCAGGATTTTCTATACGTCGTACTCGTCATTACGTGCAATCAATATGGGTTAGGGGGTGCCAATGACTGCATACCTATTACCATAGGTTTAAATTGCAAAGATTGAGTAATATATCATATTTTCCTTTTCAGAAACAGAACCAGATGGGCACTGCATTCACAACTTTTTCCATGATATAGGCCCCTGCCTAACAAAGGCAGAAATATGTGTTTCCTGTTAATGAAGACTTAGTGGCGGGCTACTTCTGGTTTCTAACAGCTGTTTAATTATCGATTAGCCTATCATTTGTAATTTAGTTTGGCTATAAGACAATGCTGTCTCGCAGCTACTGGGGAGTAGCTGAACCCCATGTCTTCTAGGCAAGAAACCCCTTCTGTAGGGTTTCCAGGCTCCTTTACTCTATGAGCAGGCATTCAAGGCTTCTAAGTGCTTCATAACACATATACAGCTCTTCCAGCAAGGGGGATCTAAATCAGGCAATGTCCCATAACTCGCTATCAAGCAGACAGAAACTCTGATTGTACAGCTGTCCTTTGAGTACTCCATGGAGCATTCACTATCTTGATGATAGACGACTTGGAACTGACAATTTGGGTGAGCAACATCCCACTTTTAGACACACCTGGCAGATGGGAGATGTGGATCCATTGCCTGCATTTTCATAACTTGTTTAGTGCAGATCTTCTTTCATTTGTCCTTTGCTTATCTGAATGGGTTGCTTTTATCTAGGAGCATCCATAGCAGAAGCACAAAGATGTGTGAGGTTTCCACACCTATCATCATCTTAAACGAAGGATTGATCAGGGAAATATAAAATGGCAAGCCTCACCTAAAGCTTCCCTCTTCTTGCACAACAGAATCTGCATTCCCACCCTTCGACAATAACATCCACCAAATGGCAGGCAGTGTTCTTAAAGACTAGTCAGCAGATCCTTTAAACCCTTGAATGCTATCTTCAGCCTAATGGATGATGTGAATAACCCTTGACCAGTCATGCTAAGGGAAGAGCATGTGAGAGTTCATCATAACGAACTAGTAGCTTCTTCAAGACCGAAAAGACAAACTTGGCACCCTGTGGATGCAGAAGATCCAGCATTCAACGTTGAAATATAAACCACAGGATACAAGAGGGAGTTGTCACTGAAATGAAGAAGTGGATGGACACTCCTGAAGGAATCTGCAGATGTCTGAGCCCAAATAAGAACTTTGTAGAGACCACGAAAGGCACCCTTTGTGGCTACATGGACTTGATGATTCGCCTGCTGACCTAGCAGGCCAGCTAGGCCAATATACAGCTTCAAAATATTGATGACAATTTCTGGTGTCTCATTAACACAGGCACAAACACCTTTGTGTGCTATTTCAAAAGACGAAAATGAGAAGGTCCCCCTACTGGGAGGGGAACTAACCAGTGCACAGCAAAAGGACCGTAGTCTTATTCCATAGACATCATAATCACAGCAGTCTGTGTGAAAGGTTTCAAGATTTTTAATCCATTCGTGAAGAATATTCAAGCATATTCAAGTTCAGCCAGAAGCGTGTCGTTACACGCCATATAATCCAACCATTGTGATTAAATAAACAAGTCCCGATGCATTTCGGGCAAAAGCCCTTTCTCAAGGGAATGCTATGCTGGGATTCTACGGGGTGCCTAGCGGCATAACAGCCAGGTTGTTATGCCGCTAGGCACCCCGTAGAATCCCAGCATAGCATTCCCTTGAGAAAGGGCTTTTGCCCGAAATGCATCGGGACTTGTTTATTTAATCACAATGGTTGGATTATATGGCGTGTAACGACACGCTTCTGGCTGAACTTGAATATGCTTGAATATTCTTCACGAATGGATTAAAAATCTTGAAACCTTTCACACAGACTGCTGTGATTATGATGTCTATGGAATAAGACTACGGTCCTTTTGCTGTGCACTGGTTAGTTCCCCTCCCAGTAGGGGGACCTTCTCATTTTCAGCTTTGTGCTCACACTGCTTGGTCAGACAGTGTTCTATCCAGTGGCACGCTACAATTCTTTACAACCTACAAATTTCATCACGCTGTGCGAACTCCCACTTATCTTTCTATTTCAAAAGACATCATGCAGCATCAGGAGTCAACAGAGGATGAGAAACAGCCATGCCCCATTGTCAAACACTGAAGGCATCAGTAAGGATAATCGATTCCAAAGTCTCCGAATTTCTATATTTGATATCATGTAACAATCCTGTAAAAATGTATGACCATTATAACTTTGCCAGCAATGCTCTCTTTGTGAACAACCTTAAGTATTGCGAGCTGATTCATTTATTGTTTTGTTCATTTACATTTTGTTTGTTCAAAATACAACTTCCCACTTGCTAAACTTAAACTTGCATGTAACCCCTGAAAAGTGTTTCCTCCTAAATTCGTTTTTTTAAATATCATAGATTAATTTTAAGAATCACAATATTAAAACCCATATGTTTTACTAAATATAACTTTCAATTTAGTTTCTCTGTATGTTTCCTTCTTTATCAAGAATTTCACATATCTACACATATACTAACTTGTATAAAATATAGAACTAAATTAATTTTATTTTAAAAATAAATGTATATGATTTAGGCATATGTAGCCCTACATAGGCCACCACATGCAGGCTAGGTATATGAAAAAAATTGGCCAGTTCAGGTCACGCACAGGCCTACACACAATCAAGTGGTTGACCAGGCCTCTCCAACTGCTTTACTGATAATGTGCTTCGCTCACTTCTTTATTGTTGCCCAGCAGACACCCTGGACTTGCTCTCGGTAGCTGCTTCTCTACAGACATTCCAACTACAGGGTTCCCCAGGCTCATTCATTCAGCACACATACAGGCTCCTGCGTGCTTCCGGACAGGTATGCAGCTCTTCCAGTTAGAAGTCAGATTTATGAGATGTGTCCTCACCTGTGAGAAGCTGGCTGTCAGGCATACAGCAGCAACACTGGATGCATAGCAGTCCTAAAAGTAGTTTGCAGTGCACTCTCATCCTTGGGCATAGATGACTTGGAACTAGAACAAATGGGGTTGTGTGGTCCCCTTTCTCTTTTTTCTTCTTAATTAATTTATTTATTAAATGTTTTGCAAACAAAAACAAAATACAATCACATTAACAAAAAAGAAAAACACAAGTCGCATATAATGTACAATATACCACTAACCGACACTAAGGGGGATGAGAGGGGGAAGAGGCATACAGCATACCCAGCTGCTACAGTGCGACAGCGGCTTCTCACAAGAGGTGGGTCATGAAATAGTTGAAACGGTGATCACCCCACAAGCAACTTTCAGGGAAGGATAGCTCCTGCGCTATGATGATACATCAAGAGAGATTAGAATAGCAGAACACCACCACCTTAGTTCTCTTGTGCTTCGGCTGCTGTATGATTGGATTCCTGATATTGAGCAAAAAGGCCCCAGAAACTTAAGGAATGGGATGAAGGTGGAAGCAACTCATTGTACACATCTGACTCTCTCCCATTCAGCCACTGTCGGCAGAGGACCCCACAGCCACCTCATTGCTAGCCTATGCTTGGCCAAGAGAAGACCCATAACTATCAGTTTACGAAGTTTTTTTTGCATAGGTTTCGTATAACCCAGTAGAGCTAATAAAGGATCCGGGGTGATAGGGGTACCCACAATGGTAGTCAGAGTGGCAAAAATTTGACTCCAATACTCCGCCACAGGGGGACACAACCACGCCAAATGGTAGAAATCAGCTCCCGGACAATCGCAACGCTCACAACAATCAGAATCACGCAACCCATATCTGTGCAATCACTCCGGTGTGTAGTGAACCCCATTGAGAAATTAAAAATGTGCCAATCTATGCCTGCCATTTAGAGAGATTTTACGGGTAACTTCACAGCAATGAAACCATATGCTATCCGAAAGTTGTTGCCCGATGTCTACCTGCTAAACCAGGCAAGCCTTTGTGTAAGAAGATATCTTAGTTTGTAAGGCCGAGACCTATAATTTAGAGACCAACCTGACTGGGGTCTGAGAAAGGAGTAAAGTGGACCGAGGAGTGGATTCCACCAGTTCTGTCAACTCCTCGCACAATGCGTGTTTCGTGCGATGAAACTGTGTTAGTACAGAAGGCCGCTCCTTATTAGCGATCAAATCATCCTAAGTGAGCATCAGACCATCCTCAAACAAATCGCCCATTACCGACAGACCTAAAGTATGCAGCGCACGGAGCACACCTCTATCTGAACTAAAAACGAACCAATGGCACCATTCAATACGCAATCGGGGCGAATACAGTTGGGCTCCGGCGAACAAACCAAGAAGGGAGTGCCACGCATGAGTCATGGAGTTCACAGAATCAAGAACACCTCAGCGTCTAATCAGAGCTTTAGCTATAAGCCAAGGCAGGGGCTCGGGAGCAGCAGCAACTTTCTCTGTGTGAAGATGCGGTAGGTTTTGGGGCCCATACATCCAGGCGTACGCGTGGGATGCCTGCGCAACTTTATAATAAAGCTCAAAATGTGGAGCACCCAAACCACCAGCAGAGCACAGCAACATAAGTGTGTCCATAGAAACTCGTGGAGCTTTGCCTGCCCAAGCCAATCTAACCATTAACGCCCATAATTCCTTAAACAGATGTCAGGGGCCACAATGGGAATGTTGAGAAACAAAAAGAGTAGGCGAGGTAGCACCACCATCTTCATTAAAGAAACTCTCCCCACTAAAGACAACAGGAGACGGATCCAACGATCCACATCCTCACTCAATTTCACCGAGCTCTGCCATAATTAGCCCGGATCACTTGGTCAGCATTCGAATGAACCCGGATACCGAGATAGCAGACCGGGTCAGAGGTCCATTGCAAAGGGTAGTCTAGCTCCACAGGAGTGGTACAAGGAGTCAGCGGGAAAACTAAAGACTTGTCCCAATTAATATTTAGTCCTGATAACCCTCCATATCGCAACACCTCGTGCATATCCGGAGGAACATGTACTGCCGGGTTTCTGATGTACCAAAGTGTATCGTCCGCATAGGAGGACACTATCAAATTATAGTTAGGGAAGCGGAGGCCTCTGTGGCTGTGATGTTCTCTCAACGCTCTCAACAAGGGTTCAGCTGCCAGCGCATACAGGAGCAGAGAAAGCGGGCAACCCTGCATGGTACCCCTGGATATGACAATAGGGTCAGACACCACATCTCCCACACGATGCCATCACTCGGCTTATTGTAGAGGACCCCGACCAACTGTAAAAAAAATCACCAAACCCCATACGACGCAGAACAGTATAGAGGAAAGGCCATTCAATAGAATCGAACGCCTTTTCGGCATTTAAGAAGACCGCCACATCCGGGACATCTGGACGGGTATGCTGTAGAACACCGAACACCGAGCGGAGATTGTGCGAAAGTGTATGACTCGGAATAAATCCAACCTGCTCCGGGCCAATTAACTGAAGCAGCAGTGGGGAAAGACGATTGGCAAGGATCTTAGCGAATTTGGAAAAAAGATAATTAGGAACTAATATTTAAACAAAGGACAAAAACGGACTAGTGACAGCAAGAACTATGAGTGAACAAGATGCATGGTACAAAATTATGGATTTTATTTTATTCAATCTTCGTTATAATAAAAAACATTGTTGTTTAATTACAAATGGTTATTGTGTGCATGCCTCCATTATACATGTGACTTATGATCTACATATATATACATCCTATTGTATCCTGTACATATTTCAAGATAATTGAATTTAACTTGAGATCTCAGCGGAAGCTTGTTTTGGCACATTGGTACATAAAAACATGGCTAGATATGTCATCTACGCGCGTTTCGGCTGAGGGCCTTCATCAGGGAGCCATGTGGGTATCCAAAAATAGACCTATGCATATAAAGAAATATAAACAATAGTAATGCTTGTCAATGTCCGTGAAACATCCTATATACATTTTAAAAAGCAAAAAGACTTGTAGTGATACATTTTATACAGTGATGAAAAACATGACAGAAGTGTCCTAACCTTACTTGAACCTGCCCTAATATTTACAATTATATACAATTTGTTGCCCATTTTAGGCTAATATTTTTACAAGAAAAAAGGGGGGGGGGAAAAAGGGGCTTTACTATATATATATCAATCACTACTAAACATTATGAAGGATGAGGCCAGTGGGATGTGAAATTATAATCTATACAGCACTTTAGGATATAGCTACTAATTTTATGAGAAAAAATACACGTGAATGAAGAACTGGTAAAGAGATAGGGATTAAAAAGAGGGAAGGAGTCAGGATTGAGATGAAATGGAGATGATAGAGAAGGAAAGAACAGATTAGTTCCAGGGTATGTGGAAAATTATAGTTGTACCTGGACATATAAATGGTGTTGATTCTCGCAGGGAGGAGAAGGTAAGAGTAATCTGGGTTGGCGAGAAGTCTGTCTTCGGGAAGTGGACACTGGATGGTGATAGAATAATGAGTGCATGAGTACAGGTAACCCAGGGGTTAAGGATACAGAGACTGTGCAGGAGGGTTACAAAAATAAGTGAATACCTTTAGCGTATTATGTTAGTTAGTTTGTAATTTTCTTTCTCCAAGTGTCCTTTTATTTAAGGGTAGGGTTCGCTTACTTAGCTGTTGGATGAAAAATGACATACGAAGAGGTTATATGAGTTAAACTAGTGTCACTGGGACCAATGAAGAAACAATGTAGGAATATTACCTTAGGGTTTCTTCTATATAGTTGGGAAGCTATATACTACTTGTTTCCGGGTGAGGATCCGAGGATAACCTGTACAGTAGGAGGCATTTATGATAGACGGTTAGAAATGGTATTCTAATGTGGCTGTCAGTGGTCATGATAATAAAGACCAATCGGGTACCTGCTAATAGATCTCAAAGGTTCTCTAGGCGGGGATCTGTGGACGGTTCTTGTCGCGCTGACAGTCTGTATTACAGGGGGGGCATAAACAGGATAAGGTTTTAGGGTGGTTGTTCCAATATGACATTATACCGTATTGCTATGGGGCAGGGTTGTATTTATAGATCGTTACCTTTAGTTCGTGTCCACTGGTTGTAAATTGGGGATCTGTAGGATTCTGTGCGTTCAACTGACGGAGTCCGTCATAGTGATGGTGGTACAGAGACACTCTAAATGGCTAAAAGGGAGACACAGAACCAAAGGTAGTTGTTAGGCTGTGTCTTGGGAGGCGTGCATGGACGCTGAATTATGTAGCGTCAATCTATGCGGGCAGGTGCTTACCTGGTAGTCGTCTCTTGGTCACCTTCCAATGGGGGGGTCCTGCCGGCGTGTGTAGAACCAGGGTCTGGAAAGGACTGAATCGCACCGGATGTATTTAAACAGAAAAAGGTCATTAGGGGTAGCCAATGCGTGTGCGTCCTTAGATGAGCATAGAGCTGGAAGACGGACTACGCACGGTAGCGTCCTGTGTCAGTGTTAAATACCGGCGGACATGTTGCAAAGGTAAAGCAACACCTTTGTGTTTCAGTGGTTAAAAGGTTTCTGAGGGACCTGCGACAGAAAAGTTATATGGCACCGGGTGTGTTTGGATCAAGGAGGTCGCGGAGAGTAGCCATTGCGCATGCGCGCTTAATTCGGCATGGTAGTCGAAAATGGACTATGCGCGATACTACTCTCTGTCGCAACTAAAAGTTTAGCAGACATATTAGAAGGGAGAGAAGAGCTATATGGCACCGGGTGTGTTTGGATCAAGGTGGTCGCGGAGAGTAGCCATTGCGCATGCGCGCTTAATTCGGCATGGTAGTCGAAAATGGACTATGCGTGATACTGCTCTATGTCGCAACAAAAAATTTAACAGACATATTGGAAGGGAGAGAAGAGCTTTACGTTGTTTAGGTGAATGATGAAGTTCTTATTGGGTTGTTTAAATGGATGGGGAATGGGGTTAGGTGTTATAATGGGAAATGATTAATGGGGGCGCAAAGTGTCTAGGTGGGGTGAATGGTTACGAGAATGATCAAATTGGCCAAGTAAAGGAACCTGATTTTGACCAATAATAGATGAGGGCACAGAGTATCTTAATGGGATTAACAATCAAAGAAGTAATTGAGTAGGTATAGTGCAGATGTCTAATTTTAACCATAGTTATATTTTAATACTTGGTCCCACGGTATTTCATTATTCATACCATTTGTATAGGTGTCCAAGGTGAAAATCCAATACACTTCCCGACATTTGCGCACCTGTGTGCTGAGGGTCCCGGACGGTTTATGGATTTTTTCCAAAATGAACCATCGAATATCGTTGGGACTGTGTTTGGCTTCCTGGTAATGTTTGACTAGGGGGGCTATTTGTCTCCCTGTGCGAATTGCTGATCTATGTTCTGATAGACGTGTGGACATCATCCTTGCTGTTTCACCCACGTAGCCCTTGTTGCATGGGCAAAGTAGGAGATATACCACATTAGTGGTTTTGCAATTGGTTAGAGTTTGAGAATGAATGATGTTATTGTTAAAATTCAGTTCTTTTGTTTCAATTGCAAATTGACAGGCAGTACATTCAAGGCACTTGTAGTTTCCTATCACTGGTCTCAAGTCAGTAAGCGTGCTCTGTGTTAGGACTTTTTTCTTGGGTTCTATTCTTGATCTTACTACCAGATCTTTTAGGTTTTAGGTCTCGCCTGTCGATGCGCATGCGCATCGAGCAAGCGAGACTATAGGGGCTCATCCAGACTTTATCTAACTTGCAAGGAATCGTGGCGATTCCTTGCAGTGCCCGTGACTTTTAAGCTCAATGCGCATGTGCATTGAGCTTAAAAGCGCGTGCACATGCCCCCAGCCGCCTGCCTTGCCTACTCTCTCTCACAGCCTCCCCCAGCTCCGCCCCCTCACTACTTGATTGCACGGCCGCTAGGCCGTGCCTCCCCTACTCTCCTCCCCCCTCCTCCTCTCCTCCCCTGCCTGCCTGCCGCTAGGCCGTGCCTCCCCTACTCTCCTCCCCCCTCCTCCTCCTACTGCCGTGTCGCACCTCTCCCCTCTCCGCCCCCTCCCCTGCCAGCCGTGTTACGGTGAAAGGCTTGTCTGGCTCTTGGAACTTGTAACATCACGAGCACACCGTCCTTTTCACACAATCTCCCCCACAGTTCTGAAATGAGGAACAAACAGCAGCTAGTGTCCGGCGCCGCAATTTTCACCCGTTAAAGATTTAACAGCAGCAGCGATGATAGTGTTGCAAAGATACGACCATGATATTCCCTTACCGTGAGCTCGTAAGTACACACACATAACGGGAGGCAGAGGCCAGGTGCCGGTTTCCGACGGACGCCGTCCGCCTCAGCCTGCCAGCAGCAATCCTGACTCAAAGTACGGCCCCTCCGGGCGGCTCGCATAGGACTCCGCCCTCTCCTTCCTAATGCTGCTATGTCTAATCTCACACTCACCGTCTCCCCTGAAAGCTCCTCCTCCCTGTACCGCCCACCTCATCTCAACCGAGCTGTCATGCCCTCCACAGCCCGCAGCCGGTGTTCTGCATCTGGCTTGCTTCAAGGTCTCTTTCTTCGAACTTCACTTCTCTCGCCTATTCCCTCATCTCCCTACTTTAGCCCAACCTGCTCACATTCTTGCAGTTTGCGCCTCACCCGGTCACTGCCTCTTACTTTCTCCTTGTGGACACTCTTTCTTTCCGCATCGACTCTTCGCTACTTGCCTCAACGTGTCTGACCCTCCCATTTCTTCTAATCTACCTCAATATACATTTGCTCCGCCCTGTTTGCCTCCTCTGTCTCTCTCGTCCCCTTTCACCGTTACCTGCGCCCCCTTCTCCTCCCCCGCCTGCACCCAGTGCGCTTGCGCAGTACAATTGAGTCTGATAACTGTACCGCCGCCCCAGGTTTTAATTTGGGTAAGACTTCGCCTGAGTAAATAACTTTGCTGACCTAAAACTGAGATTTTTCAGCCGTAAACATTTTTGAAAAAGGCACAAGGCGAGTTAGTTGCAAAGGACCAGCTTGCTGCCTGATACTTGAGTTTACTCCGGGTCAGTCGGGGATACCTAAAGATACAAGACATCAAAACAAAACCGACACAGCATAACATGGCTGCTGGGGGATGAAGTCTCCCATTAAGTTTTGTACTATTTGTCTGTTTTCTATGTCGCTTACCATGAAGTTGAATAAAGCAAATGGACAATTATGCTTATTATAAAGCTTATAAAGGGACAAACCCTTTCATTAGGTATCACATTTAAACAAGCATTGAAAATGCAATAGGTCTCGCCTTTGATTAAGTTAAAGTCATTTACTTTGCTAATGGTATTGTATAGCAAAGCAAATGGCTTTAACTTAATGAAAGGCGAGACCTATTGCATTTTTAATGCTTGTTTATTTTTCCTATATGCAAACATAGGCTTCGCAAGTTGGTTTTCTTTGGGTTTTGTTGCATTTAGGATGTGCCAATTTGAAAATATGATATGTTGAAGCTTCGCATTCATAGTGGAATGTCTGGTCACAAAGACCATTCTTGATGGTGGCTCTTTGGTTTGAGGTGTTAATAGGTGCTGTCTGTCAAAAAATCTTGCTCTTTTGTAGGAGTCACGTACTAGGCGTTTCGGGTATCCACGAGATATGAATTTGTACTTCATATCGATCGCTCTTATGTCAAAATCTGTGACAGAAGAGCAATTCCTTCGAACCCGGAGGAACTGGCTGAAGGGGATACTAGATTTCTGAGTTTTGGGATGGTAGCTCGTGTAGTCTAGTAGTGTGTTGCGGGCGGTTGGTTTCACATATAGGTCTACACTAAGATGATTGTTCTTACTGATGATATTGATGTCTAGGAACTCAACATGTTTCTGGCTAGATGTGACAGTGAAGTGCATGTTTTTGTCACATAGGTTTAGCCATGATACAAAGGTGGATAGTGGTTCTGTTTCTGAGGTCCAGATGAAAAAAATATCATCAATATAGCGAGCCCATGATGAGATGGACTCGCTAAAGGGGGCAATTTCATTATATATGAACTTGGACTCAAATTCGGCCATGTAAATGTTTGCTACGGTGGGCGCGCAAGAAGCCCCCATGCTAACGCCCTTTGTTTGTTGGTAGAGCGAACCATTGAAATCAAAGGTGTTTTCTGATAAGACTATTTCTAGACAGTCTAGGATGAAGTTTTTCGGACAGTCAAGAAATAGTCTTATCTGGACCTCAGAAACAGAACCACTATCCACCTTTGTATCATGGCTAAACCTATGTGACAAAAACATGCACTTCACTGTCACATCTAGCCAGAAACATGTTGAGTTCCTAGACATCAATATCATCAGTAAGAACAATCATCTTAGTGTAGACCTATATGTGAAACCAACCGCCCGCAACACACTACTAGACTACACGAGCTACCATCCCAAAACTCAGAAATCTAGTATCCCCTTCAGCCAGTTCCTCCGGGTTCGAAGGAATTGCTCTTCTGTCACAGATTTTGACATAAGAGCGATCGATATGAAGTACAAATTCATATCTCGTGGATACCCGAAACGCCTAGTACGTGACTCCTACAAAAGAGCAAGATTTTTTGACAGACAGCACCTATTAACACCTCAAACCAAAGAACCACCATCAAGAATGGTCTTTGTGACCAGACATTCCACTATGAATGCGAAGCTTCAACATATCATATTTTCAAATTGGCACATCCTAAATGCAACAAAACCCAAAGAAAACCAACTTGCGAAGCCTATGTTTGCATATAGGAAAAATAAAAACCTAAAAGATCTGGTAGTAAGATCAAGAATAGAACCCAAGAAAAAAGTCCTAACACAGAGCACGCTTACTGACTTGAGACCAGTGATAGGAAACTACAAGTGCCTTGAATGTACTGCCTGTCAATTTGCAATTGAAACAAAAGAACTGAATTTTAACAATAACATCATTCATTCTCAAACTCTAACCAATTGCAAAACCACTAATGTGGTATATCTCCTACTTTGCCCATGCAACAAGGGCTACGTGGGTGAAACAGCAAGGATGATGTCCACACGTCTATCAGAACATAGATCAGCAATTCGCACAGGGAGACAAATAGCCCCCCTAGTCAAACATTACCAGGAAGCCAAACACAGTCCCAACGATATTCGATGGTTCATTTTGGAAAAAATCCATAAACCGTCCGGGACCCTCAGCACACAGGTGCGCAAATGTCGGGAAGTGTATTGGATTTTCACCTTGGACACCTATACAAATGGTATGAATAATGAAATACCGTGGGACCAAGTATTAAAATATAACTATGGTTAAAATTAGACATCTGCACTATACCTACTCAATTACTTCTTTGATTGTTAATCCCATTAAGATACTCTGTGCCCTCATCTATTATTGGTCAAAATCAGGTTCCTTTACTTGGCCAATTTGATCATTCTCGTAACCATTCACCCCACCTAGACACTTTGCGCCCCCATTAATCATTTCCCATTATAACACCTAACCCCATTCCCCATCCATTTAAACAACCCAATAAGAACTTCATCATTCACCTAAACAACGTAAAGCTCTTCTCTCCCTTCCAATATGTCTGTTAAATTTTTAGTTGCGACATAGAGCAGTATCACGCATAGTCCATTTTCGACTACCATGCCGAATTAAGCGCGCATGCGCAATGGCTACTCTCCGCGACCTCCTCGATCCAAACACACCCGGTGCCATATAGCTCTTCTCTCCCTTCTAATATGTCTGCTAAACTTTTAGTTGCGACAGAGAGTAGTATCGCGCATAGTCCATTTTCGACTACCATGCCGAATTAAGCGCGCATGCGCAATGGCTACTCTCCGCGACCTCCTTGATCCAAACACACCCGGTGCCATATAACTTTTCTGTCGCAGGTCCCTCAGAAACCTTTTAACCACTGAAACACAAAGGTGTTGCTTTACCTTTGCAACATGTCCGCCGGTATTTAACACTGACACAGGACGCTACCGTGCGTAGTCCGTCTTCCAGCTCTATGCTCATCTAAGGACGCACACGCATTGGCTACCCCTAATGACCTTTTTCTGTTTAAATACATCCGGTGCGATTCAGTCCTTTCCAGACCCTGGTTCTACACACGCCGGCAGGACCCCCCCATTGGAAGGTGACCAAGAGACGACTACCAGGTAAGCACCTGCCCGCATAGATTGACGCTACATAATTCAGCGTCCATGCACGCCTCCCAAGACACAGCCTAACAACTACCTTTGGTTCTGTGTCTCCCTTTTAGCCATTTAGAGTGTCTCTGTACCACCATCACTATGACGGACTCCGTCAGTTGAACGCACAGAATCCTACAGATCCCCACTTTACAACCAGTGGACACGAACTAAAGGTAACGATCTATAAATACAACCCTGCCCCATAGCAATACGGTATAATGTCATATTGGAACAACCACCCTAAAACCTTATCCTGTTTATGCCCCCCCTGTAATACAGACTGTCAGCGCGACAAGAACCGTCCACAGATCCCCGCCTAGAGAACCTTTGAGATCTATTAGCAGGTACCCGATTGGTCTTTATTATCATGACCACTGACAGCCACATTAGAATACCATTTCTAACCGTCTATCATAAATGCCTCCTACTGTACAGGTTATCCTCGGATCCTCACCCGGAAACAAGTAGTATATAGCTTCCCAACTATATAGAAGAAACCCTAAGGTAATATTCCTACATTGTTTCTTCATTGGTCCCAGTGACACTAGTTTAACTCATATAACCTCTTCGTATGTCATTTTTCATCCAACAGCTAAGTAAGCGAACCCTACCCTTAAATAAAAGGACACTTGGAGAAAGAAAATTACAAACTAACTAACATAATACGCTAAAGGTATTCACTTATTTTTGTAACCCTCCTGCACAGTCTCTGTATCCTTAACCCCTGGGTTACCTGTACTCATGCACTCATTATTCTATCACCATCCAGTGTCCACTTCCCCAAGACAGACTTCTCGCCAACCCAGATTACTCTTACCTTCTCCTCCCTGCGAGAATCAACACCATTTATATGTCCAGGTACAACTATAATTTTCCACATACCCTGGAACTAATCTGTTCTTTCCTTCTCTATCATCTCCATTTCATCTCAATCCTGACTCCTTCCCTCTTTTTAATCCCTATCTCTTTACCAGTTCTTCATTCACGTGTATTTTTTCTCATAAAATTAGTAGCTATATCCTAAAGTGCTGTATAGATTATAATTTCACATCCCACTGGCCTCATCCTTCATAATGTTTAGTAGTGATTGTTATATATATAGTAAAGCCCCTTTCCCCCCCCCCCCTTTTTTCTTGTAAAAATATTAGCCTAAAATGGGCAACAAATTGTATATAATTGTAAATATTAGGGCAGGTTCAAGTAAGGTTAGGACACTTCTGTCATGTTTTTCATCACTGTATAAAATGTATCACTACAAGTCTTTTTGCTTTTTAAAATGTATATAGGATGTTTCACGGACATTGACAAGCATTACTATTGTTTATATTTCTTTATATTTCTTTATATGCATAGGTCTATTTTTGGATACCCACATGGCTCCCTGATGAAGGCCCTCAGCCGAAACGCGCGTAGATGACATATCTAGCCATGTTTTTATGTACCAATGTGCCAAAACAAGCTTCCGCTGAGATCTCAAGTTAAATTCAATTATCTTGAAATATGTACAGGATACAATAGGATGTATATATATGTAGATCATAAGTCACATGTATAATGGAGGCATGCACACAATAACCATTTGTAATTAAACAACAATGTTTTTTATTATAACGAAGATTGAATAAAATAAAATCCATAATTTTGTACCATGCATCTTGTTCACTCATAGTTCTTGCTGTCACTAGTCCGTTTTTGTCCTTTGTTTAAATATTAGTTCCTAATTATCTTTTTTCCAAATACCATACCTATCCCGAATTAGGAACTCTAGTCGGGGATACCCCTTTCTTTTTACATATAAGGATCTTAGCGAATACCTTAGCATCCACATTAAACAAAGAGAGCGGACGATATGAGGAAGAAAGATGTGGATCTTTATCTGGCTTCAATAAGGTAACGATCAAAGCTTCCCCCATAGTCTGTGGCATAAACCCAGCCGCACCAATGTCCTGGAACAAGGTGGCTAAATGAGGGATCAGCAAATCACTAAAAGCCTTATAGAATGCCACCGTGAGCCCGTCTTGTCCAGGCGCACTTCCTTCTCTCATAGAATTCAACGCCAGACGAATCTCCTGCAGCTCTATAGGACGCATTAAAAACTCCCTATGCCCGTTTTGTAACCAAGGGAGTTCGATATACTCCAGACATTGCATTATGTCCGCTTCGCTGGGGGACACTTTGGTGCTGTAAAGCTCTTGATAGTAGTTCCGGAACTGCAACCGGATCCGACCAAGTCGGGTCAGGGGATGCAGATACAGTGAGGATACCGGTGGAGTCTAACCGACGCTTCGCCATGGCTGCCAGGACCGATCCCGGCTGATCCGCCTCCCCGTATACTCGAGCAGTAGCATATTTTCCCATGTGCTTAACCTCGCTATCTGCCTCGACATTGAACTCGACTAATGTGGACTTTAAAAGGTTTAATAGTTGAGGAGAGGACCCCCCGAGACAGTTAACCCTCCAACGCAGGTATTCGAGCCTCCAAAATCGCCAATCTGCCACGAATAGAACTGAGTACCCCTGCATGTTTGCTAATGGCAATACTCCTAATATAAACCTTAAAGGATTCCCAAACGGTGGCAAACGAGTCAACTGTGCCTATGTTTAGTGCGAAAAACTCTGTGAGAGTGTTGCTCAGTTCTGCTTTAAAAATTGGTCGAGCAACGAATAGGAGGGGACGCGCCATAGGAAGGGAGGAGGCCCGTGTGGACGAATGGTCCGAGTCAACAAGATAGGAGAGTGGTCCGATAGTGTCCGAGCCAACACCACACAATCCAGTACTCTGGACATCAAGGTTTG